>NC_065587.1:73611032-74236032 GCF_024542745.1 Macaca thibetana thibetana
GCATCATCTCAACCTTATGGGGTGGCTTCTATGATCGTCTCCTTTTCACAGAGACAAAGCCAGAGGTCAAGATCACACGGCTAGGGTTGCAGCATTGCGAGGCCAGGAATCTAGCTCTGTGGCTTGAACTGAACTCTTTCCTTTTGGCACCCTGGTCACAGGGCAGGGAGGCTGGGCTGCGAGAAGTCCCTCTCCTTGAGCCTCACGGTCCTGACTGAACTGCACTAAGTGCTATGGGAGGCAGCGACAGGCGCCGACTCCTCCACAGCAGGACCACGGCACTTCCTGACACACCAGTCCGTGACATCGGTCTGGTGTCCCATGGAGCTGGCAGATGTGGGGCCACTTCCCATTCCCCAGGTGGATTTACTCATCACCAAAACAAAACTGGTGCCCAACAATGCGTCTAAGCCTCCACGTGGTCTCGCTCCTTCACTTAAGACCTGAAGTAGAGCTGGCAGCAAGAGTAGGTTCTCAGTCAAAGCTAAGCTTAATTGTTCCTGGGCACAGTTCCAACTGCTGAGATGGCATCATTAGCTCCATCGACAGCCGGTCAAGTGTGACTCCACTGTCACATTCCTCATGAGGTGTGGATGGCATCCCGGCTGGAGAACAGGCGTGTGTTGCTCCACGGGTCTCCCCGCCTACTCAGGCACTTCAGTGAACTGGTGATCCATCGGGGGTCTCCGCCAGTACCAGTTCAAGGTTGAAAACGCACACAGTGCCCATGTTATTTCAATTCCTCCGGGATAGTGAAGTTTAACACAAAACAATATGGTAACAAGGGATACTAAAACTGGAATATTTTAAACTTAGACCTACATATAATTTTCATGTTGGGAAAAAAAAAATGCTACCTATTTGTTTCAGAGTGAATATTAGGAGATCCGAAGATGCCCCAAGTCTGCTATTTTCGTCATCATTATTTCAGGCAACACACCTGCACATTTAAGAGGCGACTGAGACCACACAGAATTTGAGGAGGGACACTCAGATCTCAGGCCCAAATCGGCAACTCAAATTTAGAAAGCAGATTAGGCAGCGGATGAACATGACTATTTCTTTCTGCTCTAAAACCTGTCTACTTTGAGTTTATTTTTAGTCTCAAATACACCTGGGGGCGGGCACCCTGGGACAGAGAGGCAGCAGCTTAGAGATGCAGACCTGCCCATGTCCACACATCTTAACTGAGCAAAGGGATGAAGCGTTTCAGCCTCAGCTCTCAGGATGGGCTGCTGTCTACTCCACTGCATGCTTTTCACCTGTTTACCTTTGCTAACTTTTACTTTAAAATGTCATGCAAGTAATGCACACTAAATTGTAGAAAAAATTTAAAAGACAGGTAAGCAGAAAGAAAAAATAAAACCCTGAAGATCATCCATAATCCCCCTTGAGTGATAAAACCATATAATATTGTGGTCTATCTGTTCTGAATGGCCTTCATTCCCTGGATATTTGCTGGGTGCTGGAGGAAGACACATTGTCATCTTCCTTGTCCCCAGACATGAACAGGTTATCATCTAAGCCAAACTGGCATCAAGTTTTAAGCAGCTTCCTGACCTGCCTCACCTATTTGCTTTTCCACCTCATCAGACAGAGATTTGCATTAGCACCTCAGTAACTGCTTTAGTATTCTGTTTTATGGACACACCACAGCTTGTTTAACAATTCCCATACTGTATGACATCGGAAGCAACATAAACAGCTTTAATTGAAAAACTGTATCATCATTGCTTCTAATACTCAGTCTTTACACATTGAGGTATATATTTCAACAATTTTTTTTGTAGCAGCAAAAATTTAAGCTACATGCATGAGTATCAATTGAGAAATGGTTGAATAAATTATAGACTATATTAAACACTGTGCAGATTTAGAAAGAAAGAGATCAGTGTAAACATGCTGTCTAGGAGCAGTAAACCCAACAAATTACTGGGGTAAAAGCAAATAAAATTATGTTGAAGCTGTATATATGCTAGTTTGTGCTTATTTGCATAAAAATATAAAAATATGTAAGGATAAAAACAAACTTTTTTGCTAGTTAACAATCATGAGTTTTTTTTTTGAGACATAGAGTAGGAGGTGACTATTTTACTTTAGATTTCTGTGCTCAATCACTGTTAAATTTCAAATACCTAGAATGTAACTGAATTGGAGGGGGATGAAAAACAGTGGGCTATAGATAAAAGTATACTGTTTTGGAGTGCCTGGGATTGACACATGGCGGTTCATTAAACTATTGTCTTCACTTCTGGATAGGTTTGAAATTTTCCATAAGAAAAGTCAATTTAAAAAAAAAAGTTTTAAAATGCAGGTCCTACCAAGGACACACGCACTGTGCCAGAAAGAGCAGTCACTGACCGGCCGCACTAACCTCCCTGAGACTCCGTCTCTAAACCCCATCTGTATTGGAGTGACTTGGTTTGTACCACTCATTCACTCTCAATTCCAACAGAATCATGTAGGTAATACACATTTTAATAAATTGGGAGCATAAACCTTTTTCACACATTAATGAGCTAGGTGTAGTTCCTTTTTTGCTAAATGGCTACTCCTATCACACTCCTCATCCATTACTCCACTGGGATTCTCTCACTTTTTTTTTTTGAAACAGAGTCTCGTTCTGTCGCCCAGGCTGGAGTGCAGTGGTCGGATCTCAGCTCACTGCACGCTCTGCCTCCTGGGTTCATGCCATTCTCCTGCCTCAGTCTCCTGAGTAGCTGGGTCTACAGGCGCCCGCCATGTCCCCGGCTAGTTTTTTGCTTTTTTTTAGTTGAGATGGGGTTTCACCGTGTTAGCCAGGATGGTCTCGATCTCCTGACCTCGTGATCCGCCCGTCTTGGCCTCCCAAAGTGCTGGGATTACACGCTGGAGCCACTGCACCCGGCCTCTCTCACTTTTAACCAGTAGAACTCTTTACAAGTTAGGGATATTAGCCTTTCTTGTGACATTTTTATGAGTATTTTCCCAGCTTTTTTTTGAGACAGAGTCTCATTCTGTCGCCCAGGCTGGAGTGCAGTGGCGCAATCTCAGCTCACTGCAACCTTCCCCTCCTGGGTTCAAGTGCAATCTCGGCTCACTGCAACCTCCACCTCCTGGATTCAAGTGATTCATGTGCCTCAGCTTCCGGAGTAGCTGAGATTACAGGCGCCTGCCACTACACCTGGCTCATTTTGTATTTTTAGTAGAGACGGAGTTTCACCATGTTGGCCAGGCTGGTTGAGAACTCCTGAGCTCAAGTGATCTGCCCACCTCAGCCTCCCAAAGTGCTGGGATTACAGGTGTGAGCCACCATACCAGATTTGTTTTTAATTCAGTGCTTTTTGATGTTTTAAATGTGTCAGTAGTAAAATCTTTCTTTCTCTCTCTCTTCAATATCTGCTTTAAGAAAGATCTTCCCTCCCTTAGGATTAAATACTTATTTAGGTTTTCTTCTAGCACTTTCGTGGTTATTTTATATATTTAAGTCTTAGTTCAACTGAAATATAATTTGATATAAATTAGGAGTCTAACTTTTTCCCAAAAAGTTAGTTTTTCCTACACAATTTGTCCATTCCCTACTGGTTTCAAATATGACTGTCATCTATACTAAATACTTATTTTTCTTTGATTCTGTTCTTACTCTGCTCTACCGATGTCTATCCCTGTCCCAGGACCACCATATTATTTATGAAGCTGTGGAATGTATTTAATTCCTCTACAGGCAAGTCACCATCCCCTCTCCTCTCTGATCTTTTTGGTATGGATCCACATTATTTTACTTTCTTGTTTTATACATTGACTAGCACATCTAGAATAACTTTAAATGATACCAGTGATAATAAACAAGCTTATTTAAGTTCCTGATTTGAATATTTCATCATTCAAGTATGAGGCATTTTTATCTTATACATAAAGATCCTTCTGTACAGCCGGGTGTGGTAGCTCACACCTGTAATCCCAGCACTTTGGGAGGCTGAGGTGGGTGGATCACCTGAGGTCAGGAGTTTGACACCAGCCTGGCCAACATGGTGAAACCCCGTCTCTACTAAAAATACAAAAAATTAGCTGGGAGTGGTGACAGATGTCTGTAATCCCAGCGACTTGGGAGGCTGAGGCAGGAGCATTGCTGGAACCTGGGAAGTGGAGGTTGCAGTAAGCCGAGATTGCCCTATTGCACTCCAGCCTGGGCAACAAGACTGAAACGCTGTCTCAAAAAAAAAAAATTCCTTCTGTTCTCACATTGCTAAGTTTGCAGCAAGGACGTAGGTTGAATTTTACAAATAAAATTTAGGGGAGGGGACTATTACCATAGTTTTTATCAATAAGAGCTTATTAGTAAAATCTACCCTGTAGTCCCAGGTACTCTTGGGAGGCTGACGAATAAGAATCGCCTGAACTCAGGAGTCAGAGGCCGCAGTGAGCTGAGATCGTGAGACTGCACTCCAGCCTGGGTGATGAAGTGAGACCCTGTCTCAAAACTAAAAAAAATAAAGTAAAACCTACCATGCAGCCACGATCGATTTCAACACACTTTAATATCTGACCATCTGTGAATTCTTGAAATGACACATTATGCCTTGTTCTTTCATTGTGTTATCCGTAGCAGCATCTTCCCAAACATGCTCTAAGGAATAGTCTACCAAGATATGCTTATAGATGTGTGGCATTTAAAAAACAAATGAAGGGTGGACAGGGCTGGACACTAAGGCCCTTTTCTGAAGGTGAATAGAGTCTTTTGCACATTTGCATTCTTAAAGATTGGAAGGAGCCTTACAGTAGAGAATGATGCAGAACTTGAGCATGCTACCTGAAGACATTTGAACTCAGGGCTCGTTGCTTAGAATGTGCCACAATACATCCATCAGCTCAGGATCTGTTTGTTTTTAACACAACCCCAGGAAAGAAAACGATGGTCCATGGCTCTCCTTTTGTATTAGTTCAGTCAGAATTTGCTGCTAAGATTGGCTGGGGAGTTTCCCTCCTTTCACAGAGCTCTGGAACAGTTTAAATGGTGCATATATTCTCTCCTCCTTGAAGACTGAAAGAACTTGTTGTCTAACCATCTGGACCCAGGGCTTCTTTTAGGAATCAGAGTCCTTCAATAACTATTTTGGTTGCTCTTGTGGTCATGGGTTTACGGGGCTTCCTGAGCCTTTCTTCATTAGTTCACAACCTGCTCACTGAGCGCCAGCTCAGCCATGGGAGGGGCAGGTGCTGGGGGTGCCGAAGTGACCCGCCCAGCACATAGGCCCTGCCCTCACAGAGCTGACAGCCCAAGGACACAGAAGAGCTCTTAGAAACTGAAAAAACACCAGGGCATAAATGACAGTCTTGGCAGAAGGAATAAGAGATAAAGCAAAAGATAGTTCTCACAAATAGAGAAGAAAGACAAAGAGATAGAAAACAGGAGAAGAAAGAGGAAGAGTCCAGGAGGCTTCAAGAAGAGGTTACAGAAAGAGACAAGTAAGGGTGGAGTGGAGGAAGGCATCTAAATAATTCAAGATCATGTCCCACCTCTGCATGCCTGGGTGCCCAGAGCAAAGGGGCTCCAGGTATCCAGGCCAAGAGATGCACACACACCCACCAAGGGCAGCACGTGAGGCTCCACACATTGGAACAGTAAGAAGACCCCAAAGCTTCCAGAATTCTAGCTTGTGTCTAACTGATGTTTCAAAAGGAGGGGACAGAGGAGGACCCCTGGGAGACATGAGGGAGAAGTTGGGGACAATGAGGAATCAACGGCCGAGGGCGAGGCTCGCAGACGGTGGTGGCAGTGAAGGCCTGGAAAAGAGAGCAGGTTTAGAACTTGTTCTGGAGGAGGAAGGGCAGGACGGGCTGTGTGAGGGATGAGGGGAAACGAAGACTCAAGAGCAGATAGACATTTCTGGCTGAAGCAACTGAGAGCATGGTTGTGCCATTTACCGAAAGGAGGAAGGCAGAAGAAACTGGTTTCGGGGGTTGGAAAGGAGTCAAAAGTCTGGGGCTTTTTTCATTTACAGTTGAAGATGTCTTGTGTAACAGCAAGTGGAGAGGACAAGCTGGGGGCTGGCTCTGTAAATCTGGAGTTCACAGGTCTGACTACACTACAGGTTTCCGTGGAAATATTCACCTTCAAAGAAATGCGATCTCCTCGGGGGAAGTGCATGGAGAGAAGGGCCAGGATCAAGTTTGGAGGCACCCCCATACTTACAGTGAGGAGGAATCAATTTTGGTTACTTAGGCTTTTCTGAAAACCACTATTTTCTTACTTTTTGTTTTAATTTGGGGGGAGGTAACAGTTTAGCTCCCTCTGACGGGATCTGTGGCAGATCTACCTGCACAGGCATCCTCTTATCCTGCTTAGCTTTGCCAGAAGTTTGTCTACATTGGGTTTTTTTTCCCCTCAAGAGACCAGCTTTCAGATTTACCACTTCTATCTGTTTCACATTTTCTGTATCTTTATTAATTCATTCCCCCTGCTTTTACTAGGTTCATTTTTTTGTACTGTTTTCTTAGCTAGTGAAATTCTTCATGTGCTGTATCTGCTTTAAAGGCTGTGAATTTTCTTGAGAACACCTCTGGCTACTAAGTGTGACTGGTGCTGTTCTTGCCATCATTTCCTAAACTATCAGTAATTAATTGCAAATTTTCAATTTCCCCTCTGAGAGAGATATTTAACACTTTTTTTTTAAGCTTCTAAGTGCTTTGTGGGTTTTGTTCATTCTTTTGTTACTGGTTTCAAATTTTACTGTACTATACCTACTATTTTTCCGTTTTGGCATTAATTATATTTTGCTGAAAGAATATTCTTACATGCCATCTTCCCACCTCTGCTGGTGTGAAGAATGTTTTGACCAACATTTGGAGAAATGAGAATATTAAGAACAATTTTGGGCTGGGCACAGTGGCTCACGCCTGTAATACCAGCACTTTGGGAGGCCCAGGTGGGCAGATCACATGAGGTCAGGAGTTTGAGACCAGCCTGGCCAACATGGTGAAACCCCGTGTCTACTAAAAATACAAAAACTAGCTGGGCGTGGTGGTGGGTGCTTGTAATCCCAGCTACTTGGGAGGCTGAGGCAGGAGAATTGTTTAAACTCGGGAGGCAGAGATTGCAGTGAGCCAAGATAGCGCCATTGTACTCCAGCCTGGGAATCGGAGCAAGACTCCATCTCAAAAAAGGAACAGTTTTGGGAAAGCATGATGATGAATATTCATGCTTATGTGTGAGATGTGCCTCCTTCAAACCTTGTTTAAAGAAAAAAACTTGGTATTTTCACACACCTTAATTTGTAAAGTGTAGAAAACAATTCTGCTATGGTTCACTTTTATTTGTACGTCATGTTCTAATACACAGAACAGGATTGAGTAGGATGGGTTCAGGCCCATTTCCAACACTTGGGTTTTGAAACCCACGTTGGCCACTTAACTCACTGTATGACTCTGGGCAAATAACATTACATTGTGGTGCTCAGTGTCCTCTGCTATTAAACGGGATTACACTAGGATGTACCTTATCTGATACTATATACAAGTGTTATATAAAGGACTGATGCGTAGTAAAAGATCAATAAATACCACCTGTTATTAAATAACTGCAGAATATTTCACAAAACAAAACAAATGAAAAATCCTCTTATGTGATGACTTATTTTGTTTTAGGAATTTTACTGGCTGGTTAAATTCCAGAGTAATGGAACCATATACCCACACATAATCAATTCTTAAACATGCTCTGCAGACACACAGAGAATGTGGGCTCTGTGTTACAAAGAGTTCTGTGGCTCTAATCATCAGTAATATTATCAAACTCCCCTGTGACTTCATTAACATAAAATGTTAACTTTACTTAAAGGGCAAGGGACATCTTTAATGGATGTGACATTCTATACAAAAGGACAGGCACTGACTAGCAGGACCCCGGCAGAAACCATGTCCCTCCCCCAACCACCCACCCGCCAGGAGTGCAGAGCCCAGTGTGGCGTGGGGAGAAGAGCCACATCATCAATGCCAACAGACCTTTCCCGCAACTTCTCTGGAAATACTCCAGACTCCTGCCACTCTGAATATTTTTGAGTCTCATGATATAAAAATTTGGCTTCTCGGCCGGGAGCAGTGGCTCACGCCTGTAATCCCAGCACTTTGGGAGGCCGAGGCGGGCGGATCACGAGGTCAGGAGATCGAGACCATCCTGGCTAACATGGTGAAACCTCGTCTCTACTTAAAAAAAAAAAAAAAAAAAAAATCAGCCGGGTGTTGTGGTATGTGCCTGTAGTCTCAGCTACTCGGGAGGGCGAGACAGAAGAATCGCTTGAACCCAGGAGGTGGAGGTTGCAGTGAGCTGAGATTGTGCCACTGCACTCCAGTTTGGGTGACAGAGGAAGACTCGGTCTCAAAAAAAAATTTTTAAAATTGGCTTCTCAGTATGTCACCATGCACATGAGACTTGGCAAGACCTCAAAAGTCAAAAACAAATGGTGCCACCACCTTACCCCATTACCAAAGCTTAAAACCTTACAACCCACACTCTTCATACGGCTGCTAAGTGTGTCTCTATAATACCTCAACTGTATGTCACTTCCCAAACTCTGGGTCAAAAATCCTTTGACTATTCCCTAGCTTGAAATAAATAAAGTTGAAACTGTCAGACTATTCTTATTATTGAAAAACATTATCTCCTGAAGTCTATGTGAATGTTCCTAAAGGCTGCCCCGCAGTGGTGGGACGAGGAGAGATGTTTCCACTTACAGCATGGCAATGCCCCAGTGCTTCCCGGCTCTCTCCCCTGCTGCCTGGAAACCAGAGAGGCCGATGAGGGCCACCGTAGGTGTAATGGTCAAGGGACCGATGTACTTCAGCAGAGCCCCAGGCAGGCCTAGGAGGCCGATGACTACTTCTATCAGTGAGGACATGATGATGGCCCCCTGGATCTGCAACAAGAGATGGCACAGACACGAGAGTGAGCTGCTTGTACATTGCACGCTCAGAATGTCACCTACAACCACGACTGATAATTCTGCAAGGCGGTAAGTTATTACATCATCTACCTTGGGAGAGACAGCTGGAAAACTCCCCAGGACCTGACAAGAAACTTCAGTGGGCGCTAACTGGGGCCTGCATTCCTGAGGCAGGTGTATTACAGAAATAGGTCCTGGACACACGGCCCACATGCCTTTTCCACTGCTAAATGATGCAGGCAAAAATTTGTAATTCCCATTTAAGAAACACAACATTTAAAGACCAGCCTTAGAGGAACACTGCAGCATAAAGACTCTCAGCTTTAAAGAGTGAGCCACCAGGACGTCGACAAGACAGTGTTGTTGACAGAAATTCTAAAGGGATGTTTTTAGTGTGCAGAATGGCCACATCTGTGCTCATTCTGAACTGATGGTGAATTATCTCACAGGTTTTGGAAAACATTAATACACTGTCAGCTGTACTTCATGTCTGCTTCTGTTCAATTGCACTTTGGCAGACAAATATCTTTAGCTCTTTCAATGAACACAGGCAGATGCTGAGGCCAGGGTGAACAATTCTATCTGTCGATGATGAGCCTCTGTAGCTCTGTCCAGGGAGCTACCAACCTCAGCTAGTTGTGCTGGCGGGTGTGAGTGCACAGGTCTGTGGGTGTGCAGGAGGGAGGAAACCATTCCTTCTGGTTGCCCAAAACATTTCCATATGCTTTATTCTAGAGTGTTGCTTAACTACATTTACTTTAACGAGAGAAATAAACGTATCAGTAATTGAAAAAGAAAAGAAGGGCTCAGTAAAAGTAACTGCTATTTCCTGGGTCAACCAACATTGAAGCTGAGAAGAAACATGAAGAAGCCAAAAGCAGACAACGCTTGTCTTTTACCTCTCGGATCCGGGGATACCAGATGTGTTCTGTGTGCAACAGCTCTGCCGTTCCATTGGCAACTGAAACATCTTGAAAACAAAAACAAAGTTTTTCTTGGAGTGACACTGATGTCTCACATGACATACTCATTTTACCTTTTAAGAAGAATTTTCTGCCTGTTTTTACTGTATCTGTGTCAATCCCCATCCCTAAAATTCAACCTCTAACAGTACAGCTTATCTTACTGAAAGGTGGATCCTCAAATGCTAATTTAACCAAATGAATTCATCGACTGAGAGCTCCCCAAATTGTCAAAAGCTAACTGAAGTGGTGATACACGTTACTAGTACCAGCCTCACACAAAAAAAACCAACCTTTGCACACAGCTCACTGAAATGCCCGACAGCAAGGTTGCTGGACTGAGGTTTGAAAAACTTAGATAAAACAGAGGGCCTTTTCCAGTTCCCAGATCAAATCAGTGGTCACAAAGTAACTCCTAGGAGCAAGGAAGGAAATGAAGGCTGGAAAACTTTGCTCCTAGAAGGTCAAAATGTAATTGTATTTTTGAGAGTACAGGTCTGACTCTGATTTTCTCAAATTCCCTATCTTTTCCTGACCTTATCGGGTTCCTTAAGGATCTTTGCAATCACTAAGGAAGGGGAATGAAAGTCATTTGCAGCAAACCACAGTAGCCAGATCCTTAAAAAGCAAAGACGTTTCAGAGAAGGGACGCTGACGCAGCAAAGAGAGTGATTACTGGTGGGTCATAAAATCCACTGAAAGAGAGAGGCAGAAAAATAGCACAAATATTTTTCTATTCCATTCCCATATTTGTCAATTTCATTAACAGAGAAATGAGGTCAATTCTGATCCTTTCTTGCTCTAGGGTTAGGGATGAACAAGTGGATAGAAAGAGAGAGACAGACACGGTCCACAGATGGAGCATTCTAAGCTGTTTGTGGGTTTGTGTGCTTTGTCCCTAATTCCAGAAAGGATTTAGCGCTGCTGAGGACAGCATGTCCAGGCCTCCCTTTACACCTGCATTAAGGGACCCCAATGACATATGTGGAAATAACTGCAATTACCTGTGGTGTTACATTTCCATTTATCTAAAGACAGGATGGCTCGAGCAGGGGCCAAAAATGCAAAAGCACTGGCCTGAAACAGGGGTAACCTAAAAGAAACGAGACCAAAACCATGATCACGGCATCGGGAACTACCGAGGTAGTTCACTATTTGACAGCTTAACAGTCTTTTCCATAGACATACAGCACATGAGTAAATGCAGGCACACCTAGAAGAAAAAGCCCCAGTCTGCAAAGGTCTCCTGTGCCATGCAGCCACAGCCAGTGGCTTCTTCATCCTCCCCATTGCCACTCTCCTCCCACCCAGGCAGCTCCAGGGTGGGCCCCGTGGTCAGTGCCAACACCCCAACACCGGCCCCTGCCATCACCACCTTTCCTCTTGCAGGTGGGGGACTGCGGGCATTTGAGGTTCCCTCTTCCCTGCTGAGCTTATAAACTCCTTTTTAAACATCAGTGTATTTCTGCTTTTTTACTTCCCTCCTCCTCCCTTTAAAATTATTATTGGTTATCATAGGAAAAAATTTCCCTCCGTTGTTTCATTTTGTGAATCAAAAATTGCCCTAATCACCGATTACAGATAAATCATAATAGTGATCTAGATCTACAGAGCTGTAAGTTACAACGTGATAGCAGACATAATAAATATTCTGCTTAATCATAAAAATACTTAAAGGTATTCGAACATATTTTAAAGGGCCCAGAAAACTTGCAGAATCTCCATTAAATTTGCTGCCCACATCCTCAAACTAAATGCAGAGATCCTCAAATGACATTTGATTATATTTTAGATATTTCACATTGACTTCACGAACACTTAAGCTATTCAAAAAGACTACCATTTTTTAATGAAAATGTACAGCATTTCAGCTAAGTCACATTAAAGTGGCTTTATGGGTTAGCATCAGAACTTAATCACTATTTTAAATATAATTTTGAGGGTAAAATATTAAACTGGCTCCTCCTGTTTGCAGGGCTGGGAACTCTCACACATCCAAATCCTGAAAGGCCCCAGGGAGCCTAGTCAGTGGCCTTGCCAGCAACACAGGGACCCAGCATCCTTCCCTTTGAGCGGTCTGGCAGCAAGTCCTACCCACAGTGAAACAGGAACTGGACTGAGAAATCCAACTGGCTCTGGCTAAAGAACAAGCAGTCTCGCTGCAAGTCCAGAGCCCAGCACACACCATTCTGAGCCAGGGAGGTCAAGACGTCCTTGTTACAGATGCTCTCCTGGCTGTTTAATCATGCAATGACATCAATCCAGAGTATGCAGGGTGCTGGCTTTAAGGCACAGAGGCAGGCTACACCACACAAACCAGATGCATTGCTGATGGCCACTCCCATAGGCATGCCCTTCAATAACCATCCAGTTATAATTACCTGCCAGAGGGGCCCAGAGGATAGCAGAAGTGAAGGACACCTGAAGTGGGAATGTATGTCAAAGGGAAAACACTGTTTGACTTCTAAGTATTCCATAAGCACAAATTTTCAGGACTGTACTGAAAGGACAACATATAATTAGGGATGGATGCTGTATGGAATGGTCCAAATGCCATTTGGTTTACTATGGTTTCCGACTTCAACCAATGCATCCTAGGGCAGTGGAATACAAATGGTGAACTGCGTTTAGAGATTTTATCCTTAGGAATGTGGCCATCACATATCACACTGCATTGGTGATTCACTGGAAATGGCAAAAGGAAAGACTGGATCTGGCTTCCACTCTTTAGTCAGACCTCAGCCTGAACCTGACCTTGGCATCTGACCTGGCCACCTTTTGGGGTGAGCATTTGATGGCTTAACTAGGACTAAAGGTCTCGAGAGCGCTGCTGCAAAGACACTCGC
Source organism: Macaca thibetana thibetana (assembly GCF_024542745.1). Lineage (NCBI taxonomy): Eukaryota > Metazoa > Chordata > Mammalia > Primates > Cercopithecidae > Macaca > Macaca thibetana. The sequence continues at coordinate 73,623,759 of NC_065587.1, forward strand.
TCATTTGCGAGCTGCTGGGACCCCCCTGAAATAGATGACAATAGAAAAAGTCTCCCGAGACAATCTGGAAAGGGCTGCTCATGCCAGCATTACGTGTTCACATCTAGCCAAGCAACATCGCCTGACACAAGCTGTTAAGACGCCAGCACTAAGTGTGGGCTCTGTCATTGGCTTGACTGAAACATTCTCGGGGAAAGTTGCAACAAGAGCATATGAACACGTTAAACAAACGAGAGCTTCCCTAGATCACAATTAACAAAGCCAATTTTCCAAGAAAACGACTGAAGGTGATAACAGTGACTTTTTTAGGTGCTTGCCCAGTGTGAAGCTGGTCAATTCTCAGCTCTTCTCTCCGCACCCAGAGTACGGCCCCTATGACCACGTAAACCTCAGGCGCCCAGGTGGGTCTCCCCAGGCCAAGACTGCCTGCTCTTTTATTTTGTACTAAAGACTGGAAAGGAAATACATTAAACTGTGCTTTTCTTTACACCAGGGGCTGCCAAACCAGCTAGTGGGTCAAATCTAGGATGCTACCTGTTTTGTAAGTAAAGCTGTACTAGAATAGAGGACAGCCATTTATTTACTCATGGTCAACGGCCGCTTTCATGCAGTCACGGTGGAGCTCAGCGCATTAACAGAGGCACGCAAGGCCTAGGCTATTTATTGTTGGCCTTCTACAAAAGAAGTTTTTCTGACCTGTCTACAGGGAAAATATATCTTAAATATGTGAAGAGGCAGTGGGTTTCTGCAGCTGGAAATTCTCACAGTTAATAGTGGCCACTAGACATTAGTTTAAAAAACAAAATCCAGCAACTGTGACATGATGAGATCCCATGTCAGGCTCCAGCCTCAGGACAGCAAGAGAACCTAAGCAACTCCCCCACAGTCCTTACGTTATTCGAAACCCTGCCAGAGCCCCGCCATGTCCAGCTTGGTGCCCAGGTAACCTGAACCCCACTCCCAGCCTGGTATCTCTCACCAGCTCCTTCATACGAGTTCAGTTTTCATTTGTCATTTAAGGCACAGAGAAAATATCACCTCCTCCAGTAAATATTCCAGGATCTCCTTTCAATCTGTAATGTGTTCCCCTACAACTTAGGGCTTTTTGTCAAGATTTTTGCAAGTCACCTCCCAAGTTACCAGGAAGCTGCTTCAGGGTTCTCTGGGAGTGCTGGTTAAAGGTGGTTTCTGCGTCTTGTCCTGGTTAGCCAGATTCAGGGGTGGGTGGCACCAAATCTGCATTTTCAACAATGCCTTCTAGGGGTGGCTGAGACTGACAACCCCTGTGCCAGGTAAAGGGATTTATCATTTTGTCACTTTATAAACGATTCTTGGCTATCTGCTTCACACCAGCACAATTATAAGCAGATACGACGATGGAAAACACTTCCTGAGCCCTTCTGTTTCTGCTGCGTGGAGAAGACACTAACCACGGTCACATATGAGGGGCGGTGATGTGATGGTGTGAAATGCTGTGGGGCTCTGCAGGTGCAGTCGCTTGAGCGAGCCTTAAAGCATGAGAAGTGCTTCGCCATGTGTGTGAGGGTTTCAGGTATTCCGGGCAGAGAGAGGAGAGGTGCAAAACAAGAGCCACAGGACGGACCCAGGAACCCTCAGAGGACTGCAGATTCTCCACTTGGGCGAAAGCACAGGGAGCTCATATGGTGAAGGTCAGTGGGGACCAAATGACAGATGCCCTGTGTTCTTCCTGCAGCAAGAGGAAAACGAGTGAAGGACCTGCTCTGAAAGGACTACTGTAGGAGAACTGGGAGAGGTGACCTTAACCCTGAAGCTATTCTCAGTCTTGAAGGAACCAAGCCACCGAGGACATCCCAACAGGCTGTGGCATGGCTCTGTGTGTCGTCTTTGCTTTTTAATTCCCTTTGGCATCCGCTCGAATGACAAGCCAGCCTGAATCAGATCTCCACATGCGCCCAGCCTCTATCTGCTCCCTTCCTCGGGCTGCTGCTGTCTGTGCTGGTGCACTTCCCATGAGCTGTCCTGCCCACCTCAACTTTGAGGTAGGCATCCCGATAGTAGGAAGTGGATTGGCTTCACCCACCGTCTTGACCCACCATGTATCCTCAGCACCAATGAATACTTAATGAAATGAAGGGGCTATTTACAAATATTCTCAGAAAGGAATTCTATTAAACTAAAAATAAGAGGTTAAGTCTTTCTGGCAAGTTGATTTTGACTGCAAATTTGGAAGAGTGGTGATTAGATTAAAAGCGCTCAGAGCTGGGGATGAAATGTGCATGGGTTTTCATGATTCACCCAGATAAGCCTCCAGTCGCCAGGCAGCTTGCAGTCCTCCTATGGTGCCATCAGAGAAAGCTTAAAAGCCAATGGTTCCTATGGGAAGCACCATGAAGGTACAAAATGTATCTGCCAGAACTAAACTGTTAATGAAACTGAATAAAACAAAAACAAAATTCACCAACGCAGAGCATATATACTCTGTGCCTGGCTTCTTAATCTACAAGACAACCACCAAAGTTGGTACAAAACCTTGCATTGTCAAAGGAACACTCAAGAGTCTAAACTGCAGGAAAATTTTTTGAAAAATAATCCCTAAGAGATGTAACAGGTTTGGCTTTGAGGACCCATAAGTTCATTATCGAATCTACCACTAGGAGTGTGTGTAAAAAGTACTCTTAAAGAAAAGCAAGGCCAGGCATGGTGGCTCATGCCTGTAATCCCAGCACTTTGGGAGGCCAAGGCAGGAGGATCACCTGAGGTCAGGAGTTCGAGACCAGACTGGCCAACATAGAGAAACCCCATCTCTACTAAAAACACAAAAATCAGCCAGGCGTGGTGGCAGGTACCTATATCCCAGCCACTTGGGAGGCTGAGGCAGAAGAATCGCTTAAACATGGAAGGTGGAGGTTGCAGTGAGCCTAGAACACGCCACTGCACTCCAGCCTGGGCAACAGAGCGAGACTCCATCTCAAAAAGAAAAGAAAGACACAATGTGTTAAAGAAAACTTTTTAATTGATGACATGTTCTATCATTTACTGTATCCATCCATCCATCCATCCATCCATCCATCCATCCATCCATCCACTGACCGGCTGAACTGCTGGAAAGTAGCCTGCACTGTCCTATCTGTTCATGGTGATGGTGATGTGATTGCACACATCAGTATAAGCTCATCTAACTGTACAGCTTAAGGGTGAATTCTACTGCATATCTATTGCCCCTCAATAGAGGCGACATTTTAAAAAACTCTATCAGTCTATCAAGTGTTTTCAGGGGGTGGGACTTAGGGGGGTGGGGGCAGCAGAGGCAAGGAGATGACGACATATTCCTTAAAACACCAGAGTCATGCCAAATATTGAAAAAACTCCCCAAATTTAAAACAGGAAAAGAGCTTCCATCCTTATTTGGTGATAAGTACTGTTCACTCCTGTGTAGAGCTGCTTTTGCCAGGGCAGTCACCTGCCTAAAAAGGAAGAATGGGGGTTAGGGGAGGGGAGGTGGTGGAAGCAAAAGGCCATGAGGAGGAGGATGAACAATTCAGAGCCTGGGGAAATGTTTGGGACAAGAAGGACGTGCCAGTCGAAGAAGAAAAGTTGTAGAGAACCAAATTCATTAAACTTACATGTAACAAGAGGACTCAATCAGATTCCTAGGCCCTTGAAACATCACAAATACCAGCTAACAGAGCAAGGGGGGAGTAACTGAAGGGAGACCACCCAGAAAAGCTAGAGTTGCAGGGACAAAAGCAAGTAGACCCGCCCTAGAGAACAAGCTCGGCTGAGGCAAGACGGTCTCCAGCCTCAGGAGGGGCTGGATCAAATGCCCTTACAGTTTTCTGATGGCCTCTGACACAGATTCCAGGGTCAGTGGGGCCCACCCTGGCCAGGGACACTGGCAGTGTGGCCAACCCCAAGCCCTGCTGCACTCATCAGGTCCGCGTTGCTTCAAGAGGCTGCCCAGCCCTTGTTCGCTGCACACCCACTACAGTACCTGCCTCCTTCCCTCCCAGTGGAGAAAACTAAGATAAATAGAGTCAGCCACTGAGTGTGGACAGGTACCAGGCATCATCTCACTTGATGCTCGCTAACAATCTTCCTTTTGAGACAGGGTATCGCTCTGTCACGCAGGCTGGAGTGTAGTGGCGCAAATTACAGCTCACTGCAGCCTTGACCTCCTGGGCTTAAGCAATCCTCCCACCTCAGCCTCCCGAGTAGCTGGGACCACAGGTGTGCACCACCACACCTGGCTAAATTTTTTAATGTTTTTGTAGAGACAAAGGTCTCCTTATGTTGCCCAGGTTGGTCTTGAACTTCAGGGCTCAAATGATCCTCCCACCTCGGACTCCCAAAGTGCTGGGATTGCAGGCATGAGCCACGGTGTCCAGCTCACTAACAATCTTATGGTTAGTTTACCATTGAGGAAACAGGGCTTGGAGAGACTTATCTAGGGAGAGCTTGTCCAAAGCTGCGTGAGTACTGAATGATGGAAAGGGAGCCCAGCTGCCTCTGCGTCCAAGGACTCAGTGCAGCTGGCAGGGAAGACAGGGCAGAGACCCTCAACCAAGGTCATCACCTCTGCATTCTCACTGGTCTACCTTATCTCGGCTCACTGCAACCTCTGCCTCTTGGGTTCAAGCAATTGTTCTTGCCTCAGCCTCCCGAGTATCTGGGATATAGGCACCTGCTACCATGCCCAGCTAATTTCTGTATTTTTAGTAGAGACGGAGTTTCACCATGTTGGCCAGGCTGGTCTCAAACTCCCGACCTCAGGTGATCCACCCGCCTCAGCCTCCCAAAGTGCTGGGATTACAGGCATGAGCCACCGCACCCAGTCCGGTCTCCCATATTAATGTACAATTTTAAATTCTTTTTTAGTTAAATGAATGGTAAAAATTTTTTATTTGGGCACAAAACCCTATAATGTGCCATTATGTGCCTGCCTGCTTGACATGACAGAATACAAAGGATTTGAGATCACCTACACAGTAATTTTGGCAACAATGTTTACCCTAAATCAATCATGCCTCCAGCCCCATCTTCTGGTTGACAACAAATGAAAGGGATTGTGGGACAAATCAAACAATGTGACAGGGACACAATCAAGACAAAATCAGACACTCACGAGACATCAGGTCTGGAATCTTTTAAAAAAGATGATGATGTGGGGAGGAAAAAGGTGGAGACAGCAAAGAGACACAACAAACAAAGGCACCACACGAAGGTGACTGGTTTAGAGAGGGAATAACTGGGAAAGGTATTTTACGAACAACTGGGAAGTTAAATACGAACTGCATATGAGATGATGAAACAGAGTGATTGTTAATGTTGTTAGGTGTGACAAATGGTCTCCTGCGATACACAAGAGACACCCGCATTGCTAGGAGAGTATGTAGGGGTGAGCCATCATGCTGTCTGTAACTTTACTTCTTTTTTTTTTTTTAGACAGGATCTCGCTCTGTCTCCCAGGCTGGAATGCAATGGCTTGATCGTGGCTCAGTGAAGCCTCATCTCCTGGGCTCAAGTGACCCTCCCACCTCAGGCTCTTGAGTAGCTGGGACCATAGGTGCACGCCATCACACCCAGCTAATTATTTTTATTATTTGTAGAGACAAAGTCTCACTATGTTGTCCACCAGGCTGGTCTCAAACTCCTGGGCTCCAGCAATCCTCCCGCCTCAAACTCCCAAAGTGCTGGGATTACAGCCCTGAACCGTCTTGCCCAGCCTGCAACTTTACTTTCAAGTGGCTCAAAAATTAAAAAAAAAATTACACTTGTACCCCAACATACATATACAGAAAAAGAAGCGGGGTCTCCCCTGCCCCAATCTAATCACCGCATCCCTCTGTGCTTCTAAGTTTCATAAACAATCATAAGTTCGAAGCCCCCAGATTTAAGACCTTAAAGTCTCCTGGAGCCACCCCTTGTACTCAGTGAGCACATATCATGGACAAGGTTCCATTACGGGCCCCAGGAACCTGACAGGACGGAAGACAGAGGAACTCTCTCTCCTTAGGGCAATCTGGTTAGAGGCCAGGTTCCTAAACCAGCTACAATGACTCTCTTGGCCAAACCCTACTGTTTCTCAGCACATGAATGTGCTGTGTGCCTATAGCAGGCCTGAGAGTGGCCAGGAGGGGGTCCTCTGAGAGGGACATCCTATCCTTCATTTTGCTGGAGAGGCCAGAGTGATGCCTCTAAGAAGGGCCTGGAGTGAAAGGCTGAGGGTGGCCCCTCAGACACCGTAAGACTCCTTCCACCAGCCTGTGGGCAAGTCAGTGTGGTGACAGCGGGGCAGGGTCTTGGAGGGCCCTAGAGACACCAAAGGTCAGGGGTGGGAACTCTGGGAAGCTCGGAGGTGCCACAAAAGAATGACAGCTGCAGGCTGGTTAGGGGACTCTCGAAATGCTGCCCTCATTTCTCTGGATTTTAAAGGCTTTGTACTAATTCCCAGAACAAAGGTTAACTGGAATTGACATCACAGACCAACCAAAATGAGAACTGTTGAATCCTCGCTCAGGGGAACTCGGTAATGAAGACCTCCTTGATGCAAAGCTCAAGGGATCAAGGTCAAAGAAGAGGAGGGAGGAGGAAAAGCTAGGGAGGAAGAGGGAGAGGGAGAGGGAGAGGGAGAGGGAGAGGGAGAGGGAGAGGGAATGCCATGAGCAAGGGCCACGAGGAAGCCGCCTTTCCCTAAGCAAAGGCTTGGAAAGCACCAAAGCCTCCTAAAGGCCTCGACAACCGGGGCTAAGGCCCACAACCTCCAGTGCAAAAAGACAACGGCCCCTGGAGGAAAAGGAAAACTTTCATGCCAGGGGAGATGTGCAGTGAAGGAAGAAGGGTCTGCAGCCCGCACAACTCAGACATGCTTCATGTGGTCTCAGTCAGTCAGCCTTGGGAAATGTGCCCCCATGCTGTGGCATCTACAGTCGGCCTTCTGTGCTTGGGTAAGGTCTGCAAAGACACACATCTGTTTCACCTTCACGGGTTTCCCATCAACTCTGGTCATTTTTATAGAATGAAACAGGTTTCCAGGATAGCATTCCACACAGATCAAGAGCCCATGTGAAACGAGGGGGATGACTTGACCACAGCACCTCATTCCTTCCTGTACTCTAGACGCTTGTGCAGAATAGAGGGCCCGCCCCTGAAGGGCACAGGCCATGATTTGTCCTCAGGCTTCCTTCACCCACAACATCCAGCGCGACAGAAATACCGGGTACTCAGCAAGAGGCAGTCAAATGCACAAAGCTGGATACAGAACTGAAACACAACAGGGGAACGACCGGAGCTGGAGAAGTCTGAGACTGTGTCTTAGAAATCACAAAAGCTGGACATGAAAAATTTTTCCTTCTGCTCTAAGCCTAAGGAAATGAGTGGTGAGCTTCTCCAAAAACAAACACACAACCCACAAAAGCCCACAGAGGCCATCTGCCATCCTTCCAGCGGTGCTGCTGGGAGGCAGGCCCACACTCCCAGCTGCGTCTGCCTTTCCTCTCTACCTCGCTCCCTGCTCGCAGCCTCTCTACCCCAACTGCTCTAGCTATTTCTTCCATCCTCTTTTGAACAGAAAATAAGCACAGAAGTCTAAAAGAAATGATAATTCACAGCCTATGATGGATCTATCTAAGCAACTAGCAGAACTAAAAGTCTAAAATATGAGTTCACATTTTCGTATGCAGAAACTCCCAAAAACTATTTTAAGAAACAAAATAATCTATAACAACACAATAGATGCATTAAAATAGGGCAAAATATATCATTCCCAGGACACCTGAGGGAGGAGCCTCCTTTCATTTTCACAAAGGAAACAGGGCTGGAGGGGTCACTTGTCCAAGGTCATAACGCCACATGCTGTAAACATCTCTCTATCCTCAGAAGTGTAGGTTTGATACCCAAGGGGTTAGAATTCCATAAAAGTATCCCAAAATCTGACTTTCACTTGCAATGGCCATGCGTCCAGCTCTGGCAGCACTGATCTTGGTGAGCACCCCTAGAACAGATGCTGTCCTGAGTGAGATCTGGGTGTCCAAGTACCAGAGGGGGCCTCACCCTACTGAGGTCTGGCTGCCAACCTTGCTCTGCTGGATGGGAACAGGGCATATGCTCAAGGAGTAGTTGGCCATTTGGGGATTTCTGCTCTTCCCTCACTAACCCCACAGGAAACCTGAGGCAAGGCTGTGAGAGGTGGTGCAGCTGACAAGGTAGCCCAGCCTCTTCTGGCCTAGTGCAAAGATGGGAAGAGGACGGGTGGAGGAGTCTGGGTTCCAGCAGGAAGGGATGGAGGGTGGAGAGACATGGGGTGGAGAAAAGAAGAGACACACAAACATGGGGTGCAGCAAACATGCCCCCCATGGTGACTGGCCAGTCAAGGGGGGAAATAGCAGCTTGTCTCATTGCCTCAGTGCCCCTTTGCTGTCTCAGACACGCAGCCCCCTGCATAGCAAGCCCCCAAGTGTGCTGAGGACCCACACAGAAGGTCTGCAAACATGGTCTGAGGCCGTGCAGAGCAGGAGCTCCCACCTGAGCCCAGCTGCTGGTCGGAGAGGAAGCAAGGGGTGCAGGCAACACATAGAAGGCTCAGAAGATTCACAGCAAGAGCCCCCCTCAGCCTGGAGGGCCCGAGCCGCAAGGTGCCAGCAGGGACGCTCCCCTCCCCCATCCCAAAGGCTCTCTCTAAGCCACTCTGCTAGAAAGATTCTTTAATCAGGACACATGAAGCACATTCCATTCCGTGCTGCTTCTCTTTCCAGCTAAGGATTCAAAGCAGGAAGGGACCCCCAGAACGAGAAAGAGTGAGACTGGGGGATGAGTTCAGCCCCAGCACAGTCACCTTCCTACCCCACACCCCTGACGCTTGCCTGGGCCCCGTCACCTTTCTCATGGATGTCACTGATCCCCTGGGATGGTCCTCACCCCCTATACTTGGTTAAGTAACATCCTTCAAAGCACAGCCCCAGAGGGTGTGTCCCCTGCTAACAAAGCCATTGAATGCTCCCTGTGCCTGTTGATAAGTCCCAAGCCCCAGCCTCTGTGTGCCTGGTCAGGGGGATCATGCCAGGCTGTGACTTCCTGCCTTTGCCCCTGCTGGGATGGAAGCTGCTCCCTCAGCCTTCCCGGGCAGAGCTCTTGGAGCCTGCAGGCTCTGTCTCAAACCCCACCTCCTCCAGGATTCCCACCAAGTCCCCTAGAGGATGCACTGCATCTCCCTGATGGTGCTGCCATTCGTGCTGCAGGCCATGTGCTTCGATGTCACCGTTGCTCCCCACGACAGCCAGGCCCCGCACCTGCTACATAGACCAGTCACTGAACATCTGCAGGGCTGAGCCAGTACTCTTTCGCTTTGTCCAGGTTAAGAGGACGAGTACCACCCACACCCTGACAACCACAGAAAACCCCTATCACAAGCCCAACACCCCACCAAAGTCCCCAGCACACCCTCACCTGCCCAGCAGCACACAGCTGCTGACGTGATTAGAGTCAGCACCACCTGATTTATGACTAAGCAAATGGCCACACTGCGGGGAGGATGGAAGCAGGGGTGGGGCTGCCATTCTTTGCACAGCCAGAGGTCATGGGGGACTCACTCTGACTCCTCACAAACACGGCAAGAAAGGCTGCTTTCACCCAGCCTCGTGGACATGGGGCACACGGACACACACCCTCCTCCAGGCCACAGCTCTGCATTTTGGGTCCCTGAGCCATCTCAGTAGGGTGTCAAATGCCCTCTCCTGTTCTTACTCAGCTCAAACTGCTTCCCAGGCCAGCAGGGAGGTGAACCACGCTGACCTGGGTAGTTCGATTTAGGTCTTGTGCCCCAACAGTGGGCAAGATGATGCCCTCCGTGACCAAAAGTATTTACCCCAAGTTCCCCCAGGCCCTCCCTTCTGTGTCCCATTAGCAACTATGCCCATCAGGCTCAGCTGCTGGCCAGGCCTGGCCTCTTTGGCATGAGCTGGGGCAGAGCTGCACACGGTGCACACTTCACTGCAATAAAGACAGCTTTCATTCCCTATTCAGGTCAAGCAATAATGCTCAACTAGAGACACTGACCAAATTCACAGAGGGATTTGTGCCTACAAATCCATGGATAAGTCAGCTGTTTAGAAAAAGAACATCTCTCCAGAGAGCCAGTGCTCCATGGGCAAGGTAAGGATCCTGAGCCAGCCAACAAAAGCTTTGCCGGGCACTCTGGCCTTGAAGCACAGAGCCCTGAACACTGTGCCCAAAGAATGAAAGAGGGTGCTAGTCAGATTGAGCCCTTCTTGGAAGGCCCAGACCACATCTCCTCCCCCTAGTTGGTCAGTGATATCCCTGCCCTGCCCCCTGGGGGGCTTGAGGAGACCCTCTTCCCGTCAGCCCAGCTTGGTGGTTGTGGGCAGACTAGCAAGGGCTGGGATCTGGGAACCCTAAGAGCTTGCCAGCCCCGAAGCCTTTAGTCCACATAGCTTCTTTCCATCAGCAGACCTGCGGCCTGCCCTCCCAGGGTGTGGCCCACCCTGGCAACCAGAACACCTGCACATGGCTCACAGCCCTCCAAGGCTTCCCTATCCCCGTGCCGTGTTAGGGCAACCCCGAGGTCCCGAAGGGTTCTAACTCATCAGAATGCAGTCCCTGACTTCAGCTCACACCCACCTCCCACAGCAGGAAGGGCCAGGCCTTACTCAGCCTGTCTCTGACGGAGCAAGAGACAGCTGGTGGTGAACTTAGGACAGTCCTGCCACAGCAGGCTTCACTTCCTGAGCAGTGCCCTGGGGTAAAGTAAGAGGCTGCACTGAGAAGAGGGTAGAAGAGCAGGAAAGGAGAGGAAAAGGCAAGCTTGCAGGAGGAGGTAGGAAGGTAGATAAGGATGTTTCTTCTTCCTGTGCCAGCTTCATGACCATTTAAGTTGGTGGCTGGAAATGCAAAAGTGAACAAGCCAAAGCCCTGGCATCAAGGAGGAAGCACCGTGGGAAAAAGACATAGAAACAAAAAGGACAAACTGGAATAGGGGCCACACTGGAAGGATGAAAACAAGGTGGGAATTCAGAGAACAACGAAGGGCTCCACAGAGTCGGGAGGGCAGGACAAGCTGGGTCTGGAGGATGAGCTGGTGTGTGCCAGGCGGGTGGGGAGAAGACACACAGGAAGATAGACAGTGGGCCCTCGGGAGTGAGGCCAGGGAAGGCAGGAGACAGGGCTCAGAGGCATGGCTGGAAATGTAGGTGGGGCAGAGAGCAAGGGCAAGCCTAAATGCTGGGTGCAGCCTGGTGTGTAAAAAGGGAGGAGAGCTGCAATGTGGCTCACCCTGAGGAGGGTGTGGAAGTAGAAAGATGGCACTGGGTGTGGGGCACAAAGTGAGTCCAAGAGCAGTGCCCTGGAGGCAGGGAAGTCAACAAGGAGCCTGGTGGGACACTCCGGTCTGAACTCAAGGAATGGGGGCACAGAGGGGTGCTAGGGAGCGAGCATGACTTGCCAAGGGGACAGGGGAAGGAGGGTGAGGCTGAGTTTCCAGCTTGGACCGTTCACCAAGAGAGGAAATGATTGGGAGGAACACTGCGGGGGTGGGGACCAATGGCCACTAGGACATTCCCCTGCCTCCATTCTGTCCTTGCAAACAGCCCTAGGCAAACGGCCCAGCTCAACGCCTTCTGGGGACTTTGGCATCCCCCATTAGTACCCCAATCTCACCTGCATCCAAACGTTGTCTGTAGCAAAGTAGTGATTCCCACACAGAAGAAAATGGTCCCAATGAGCTGGCTGGTGGCCCACTGGTCATACCCCACACACATGGCATCGGCCAACAGGAAGGGCACTGCGATCGTGCCGCTGAAGCATGTCAGGTAGTGCTGTGGGCAGGAAAAGGGTCAGAGGAGAAACAGTAAGCCCTTCCTCATTTATTCTTGAGATCATCCTAATTCTTCTCTTTTATTGTCATTAAAAAATAGCCCCCATAAAGAATCTCCTTGGTTTGTTAGAGCAAGCCATTTTTTTTTCCTTCTTTTTCAGCATTTCTCCTTTGTTGTTGAGACAGTTTCATTCCCACTACCCTGGACGGAGTGCAATGGTGCGATCTTGGCTCACTGTGACCTCCACCTCCCAGGCTCAAGCAATTCTCCTGCTTCAACCTCCCAAGTAGCTGGGATTACAGGCACGCACCACCACGCCCAGCTAATTTTTGTATTTTTTGTAGTGATGGGTTTTCACCGTGTTGGCCAGGCTGGTATCACACACCTGGGCTCAAGTGATCTGCCTGCCTCTCCCTCCCCAAAGTGCTGGGATTACAGGCGTGAGCCACTGTGCCCAGCTGCATTTCTCCTTTTTATTACATTTTCTTATCTTACTACACACTGTCATTATTACTTACTACTTGGATGAATCCATACCTCACAAAGGAAACAGTCAATATTCAGCCCTGGTGATATTTTAATTATGTAATTCTTATTAGAAATATTTGGGGCTTTTTCCCCAAAACGCTTTTCTGGCATAAATTGCTAAAACCATAAGGCCTTTCTCCTCTAATCTGTTATCATGAATTGTGATGTGCTGAACTATTCTTGCATGCTTGAAACAAACCCTAGTCAGTCATGCTGTATTTTTCTTCTGCAATTTGATCTGTTAATATTTTATATACAATTCTGCATCTACATTTCTAAGTTAATTAGTCTACTTCTTTAAAAAAGTTCTTTCATGTCTGGGGATTAAAGTTACATAAGTGTCATAAGTTACATACGCATGGAGTGTTTTCTGTCTTTTTCTGTGAGCTGGCATTGTTTTTGAAAACAAAGAATTCATCTGTTCCAGTCAGGGCAGGATTAAGGGCATATGGTAGCCATGGGAATCTTCCAGAAAGAACCCCATCCCACCTTCCTTTGGGACCCCCCCACGCCTGCCCAACGCCACACCTGTAGCCTCGGTAGGATAGTTCCAGCACTCACGGACTCACTTCCCTCCCTTCCCCCGTTGACCAGTTCTTATTTCTGTTCTGCAAACTTCCTACTTTTCTTCCAGCAGCTTCCCATTCCTGCCCACATTCGCCAAACACGCCACATGCAGCCCAAGAAGCCCAACAGTAAAGGAGTTTCCTGAGGTGAAACATTCCTGTTCAGGATGCCTCAGGGCTGCTCACAAGTTTATGTTCTCTGAACCGTCAGGAAGGGCATGATGCAGGCAGGGTTTCCCACTCCTACCTGACCAGGGAAGACTGCTAGAAACATTTATAGGATAAACATTTCAAAAACTGTGTTTCCTGAATGTGGTTCAGAATGCTCGGCCCAAAGTAGACTATTTGCCAAGGCCACTCAGCTCCTTTGGCTCTGACTCCTCCCCTACTAAACAGACACCTGCCAGTTGGGGTTACCATGTGCTTTGATACCTGAAAGGGGGTGTGGAAAGGGTGAGGCAACTGGAAATTCGACCAAAGTACCCAGCTGTTGGCAGGCACAGCCCCATCCCAGGGTGAATAAACCTCTCTGGACAATAAGATGGATTTTCTCAGCACCTGAGATACCTTAAGTTGAATGAACCACACACTTGAGAAGGGAAAAATAGTAAACCAGACCTCAGAACAGAGTCCAACTTAAAACCAAAGCAAATACAGCCCAGGGGTGTACATCTAAGAAAAGACCTTCCCCACATTGTCCCCTTTCTCCAAAACGTCCTGCGTTAATCCTATGAAAGGGAAAAGGGTGCTGAAGACAGAGGAGGGAGGTATCAAAGACGCTGGAGGCCTGCATCAGCTATGTCACCACCCACCTTGTCCCTGAGCCTGGTTGCCCTCCCCTCCCACTGGAAGCTACAGCAGACAAAGCTGCCGCTACTGTGGCGAGTTTCCCTTCCTTTAAAAAAAAAGACTGAAAATCTACCATTTAGGTCCTGGCCGACATGGCTCTTTTCAGGGTAACTCATGTTTCATGGCAGAGGATACCATGATTTTGGTGGGTTAACTAGGCCAGGGATGGGAGATGAAAATAAATTCCTCTTTTCTCCTTTCTCTATTCTTCCTTCTTTCTATAACTCTATCTCCTTTGCCTTCCTTTATGTCACTGCTCTTGCGTGCCCCTGAACATCGTCTTTCTTTTCCCTGGTAATCCATTCTACCTGTTCTTTTCCTCCTCCTGCTATGATGTCAACAATTCCCGTTCATCCCTTTTTTTTTTTTTTTTTTTTTTTTTTTTTTTGAGACAGGGTCTCACTATGTCAAGCAGGCTGAAGTGGAGTGGTGCAATCACAGCTCACTGCAACTTCAACCTCAAGCGATCCCCCTGCCTCAGCCTCTTGAGTGGCTGGGACTATAGGCACACACCACCACACGTGGCTAATTTTTGTATTTTTGTAGAGGTGGCCTTTTGCCATGTTACCCAGGCTGGTCTTGAGCTCCTAGGCTCAAGTGATCTGCCCACCTCAGCCTCCAAAACTGCTAGGATTACAGGCATCAGCCACCATGCTGTCCCTACTCATCACTCTTAAAAAGAGGAATTTATAAAAGTCTTCAATAAACAAAAATCAAACTTGAACTTGTAAACAATTCCAGATGGCAGACAACGCAAACACCTGCTGGTAGTTACATATCCTACAGCAACCATCTTACCTGCAGCCCCAAAAATATACACAGGTACCAGGGAGGAACATCTTCTATGGTATAAATCATGTCCGATCGCTGGGGGTCCAGACTGCCAGTGCTATCGAGGGTCTCGGCGAGAGAGCTCTGTGAGCGACAAGGAGAAAGGAGGGTACTCATTAAACCTGAACACCAATGTTAGCTTGGCCACGTGCAGGCCACTATTACAGAAAAACAACTTTATCAAGTGGCTGCCATTTTCCTGCAGTTTTGAGCCTTGGCTGTCGTTGAAGCCAAGTACACTCTTGGGCTCAAGTACACTCGCCCACTGGAATGGTCAATCCTCAGAATTTGGGGGGTTAGTGTCCTTTGTCAACAACTCATCCCCGAGAACACCAAACTTGCTCAGAGCTTCTCCCCAGGCCTGGGGATCCTCCTGCATGGACAGAGATGTTCCCAGGTTGAGACCACAAAACGATACCTTGGCATGAGCAGTCCTTGCATGAGGCCCCAGATGAAGAAATCTTAGCAAATTTTAAGCACTTTCGAAGAGACAGCACACTGATCTGCCCCTCCCAGCCTACTTCATCCCTGCAGGATCTTTGTACTTTGAAGTTCTACACCTTTCTATCCAAACACTATTGCTCTTAGGTGAAAAGAGGAAAATTCAGAAGTATATAAACACAGTGATTTGAATTCTGTTTAAAAAACAAAACATTAAAAATGTATTGATAGTTTAGCTGACAGGTTTTTTCCTTCTTTTTCCCCTAACACTAGTAAAAAAAAATTTTAAAACATTAAGTGTAGCATGGTTTTTAAGCCAAAATCATCATAAAGACCAGTCACTTTAGGTTAGAGTCCAGCCTCTTCCAATCACCCCCAGCATCAGTTCTGAACTCAGGCAGTATCTGAGCCAAACAGAAAACTCAAGGTAGCCTTGAGTTCCCCAAGAGAACCTCAAAACTGCTCTGGTTTCAAACACCACACAAAGAATCTTTTCTTGGAATTTCTACAGTCATTTCTTGGAATCCAAGACATGTACCTCATTTGAAAAAACTTTTATAACCTAGCAAACAAAGTGCTTAACAGAAATAAAATGAAAAGATATCCCACATGGGGAAAATGCTGATTCCATGTGTTCCACATGGAGGTAACAGGGGTTTGGTGTTTGGGGTTTGGGGTCCAATACCCTTAAACAAAAGAAGGGACACAGTTCACCCTCACCTTCCACAGCCGGAAGTAAACGTCTGATAGAAGCTGATATCTGATCTAAACCAAATGTAACTGAATATGACCTTTTGGGTAAAACTTTCTCTTCCGTCCTCACAAGGGATACTGGCAAATTTACACTGTGTTGAATTTGTTACGATGGATTATGGATGTCTTTAACAACTTGTTGGAAGAAATGGTAGAAAAAGTACATTTGTGTCTGAGGGGTGTGGCATGCAGTGATGTACAATAAAGATTAACTCAGCAGGTCTGGGTTGTTCAAACCCTGTACATTTCAAAGGAAGGGTTGACTCTTGCCTGGCATGTGGGGGATAACCTGAGCTCTTGGGGTTTCTGCCTCTTAAATGTGTCTTTTTAGGCCCAGTGCAGTGGCTCACACCTGTGGTCCCAGCACTCTGGGATGCTAAGGTATGAGGATCACTTGAGGCCAGGGTTCAAGAACAGCCTGGGCAACATAATGAGGCCCCTTCTCCAGTTTATACATATTTTTTTTACCTGAAACTTGGCCACACAGTGTCAGCTTGACCTCTGGAGGGGCTGGTGAGTAACTAAAGTTAGCCACACAGGCAGTTAGCCATACCTATACAACAGATCCCCACTTAAAAACCTTGGGCCCCAAGGCTTGGGTGAGCTTCCCTGGTTGAATGAGTGTTACCACATATCACTGCTGGGAAAACTGAACACTGCCTCCATGACTCCACTGGGCGAGGATGGCTGCAAGCCTGTGCCTGGTGTCTCCTAGACCCTGACTCTGTGCCTTTTTCCATTTTTTATTTTAATCTGTATCCTTTCTCTGAAAAACAAACAAACGAAAAACAAAAAAACCCTTAACTGTGAGTAAAACAGCTCTGCTGAATTCTCTGAGTCTTCCTCATAAATCTCAGAACCTGATTTGGGACCTTCTGAACTGAGGTCATCATTTTGCTAACACGGTGGAATTACAGAGCTGGGGCTCAAGACACAAAGGTCAGCTCAGCAGCACCGCATTAGCTGCAGCCACACAGGCAGTGCTGCTGCTCACAAAGTAACATGACAAAGTATTTCATAACAAAGAGAAATGTCTGAAGACAGAATACATAACACTATCATAGACTAGTACAACCTGTCACACAATAATGTAAGCAACATTTTTCTAACAATTCCAAAACCATGATTGTTAATTATAAGGCAGATGAAAAGACTTTTTGGCCAGGTGCAGTGGCTGACATCTGTAATTCCAGCACCTGCCCAGCCAGGTAGATCACCTGAGGTCAGGAGCTCAAGACTAGCCTAGCCAACATGGTGAAACCCTGTCTCTACTAAAAATACAAAAATTAGCTGGGTGTGGTGGCGCACGCCTGTAATCCCAGCTATTCCGGAGGCTGACGCAGAAGAATTGCTTGAACCCAGGAGACGGAGGTTGCAGTGAGCCAAGATCACGCCACCGCACTCTTGCCTGGGCAATAGAGCGAGATTCTGTCACACACACACACACACACACACAAAAAGACAAGACTTTTCACATCCAGGCAGAGGTTAAGATGTACACACAGGCACATGTATGCACATGCACACATGCAGACTTTTCTTAGTAGTGAGAGTAGCCCTACAACTCAGAAACAAAACTAGTGTAAAGGTCCACAGCTGGTATTAAAATGATACAGGACGGGGGGGTTGTGTGGTCAAGGGGATCAGACAACACTGTGAGGCAGATGCTGTGCAGCCCCGCCTGATGACAGAAGGACCGGTCTGGCCATTGTGCACTCTGCGCACTGTGGAGCCACGCTCAGTGATCACTGTGTAAACCATGAGCTATTTCAAATACTGCAAAACCAAAAACCTCTAACAACAAGGTTTCTGCAAATGATGACTACATAAATAACTATGTCACTTTAAAAAGACTTTCCATCTTATTCTATGATCTGAAATAATGTAAAGAACAAAAAATTACCTGTGCTTCAAAGACTAGAGTGAACTCAGAATGCTGTTCTCTGCCTGGAGCCTTCTTAACACTTTTAACTACCTTTGCTATCTCCTCTGCGGTTCTTTATCTAATCTAGCACCTTTGGGGTCGACTGTAGTCTCTTTCTCTAGGAAATCATTTCCTCTACAGCAGAGTCAGCACATTTTTTTTTTTAAATTATACTTTAAGTTCTAGGGTACATGTGCATAACGTGCAGGTTTGTTACATATGTATACTTGTGCCATGTTGCTGTGCTGCACCCATCAACTTGTCAGCACCCATCAACTCGTCATTTACATCAGGTATAACTCCCAATGCAATCCCTCCCCCCTCCCCCCTCCCCATTATAGGCCCCGGTGTGTGATGTTCCCCTTCCCGAGTCCAAGTGATCTCATTGTTCAGTTTCCACCTATGAGTGAGAATATGCGGTGTTTGGTTTTCTGTTCTTGTGACAGTTTGCTAAGAATGATGGTTTCCAGCTGCATCCATGTCCCTACAAAGGACACAAACTCATCCTTTTTTATGGCTGCATAGTATTCCATGGTGTATATGTGCCACATTTTCTTAAAAAGTCAGGAAACAACAGGTGCTGGAGAGGATGTGGAGAAATAGGAACACTTTTACACTGTTGGTGGGATTGTAAACTAGTTCAACCATTATGGAAAACAGTATGGTGATTCCTCAAGGATCTAGAACTAGATGTACCATATGACCCAGCCATCCCATTACTGGGTATATACCCAAAGGATTATAATTCATGCTGCTATAAAGACACATGCACACGTATGTTTATTGCGGCACTATTCACAATAGCAAAGACTTGGAATCAACCCAAATGTCCATCAGTGACAGACTGGATTAAGAAAATATTTTTTATAAAGGGCCATACAGTAAATATTTCAAGCTTTGGGAGCCACATAGTTCTGTCACTGTAGCATGGATGCAACCTTAGGCAACAGGTAAACAAAGAAATATGGCTGTGTTCCAGCAAAAGTCTACTGAGAAGAACAGATATTAAACCAAATTTGGCTTGCCAATCCCTGCTGTAGCATTTCAAACTGATTATCATAAAGTAGCATGTACTATTCTCTTATACATTTCTCTTTTTTACTATATTAATGTATATTTGTGCTTTCTACTTTTTTCTCTTAATCGGGGCCACAAAAGATCAATTTTGGCCAGGCATGGTGGCTCATGTCTATAATTCCAGCACTTTGGGAGACTGAGGTCAGCAGACTACTTGAGCTCAGGAGTTTGAGACCAGCCTGGGCAACAAACAGAGACCCTGTCTCCAAAAACAAACAAAAATTAGCTGAGTGTGGTGGCACATGCCAGTGGTCAGCTGCTCAGGAGTCTGAGGTAGGAGCATCACTTGAGCCTGAGAGGTTGAGGCTGCAGTGAGCTGTGATCATGCCACTGCACTCCAGTCTAGGCAACAGAGATCTTATCTCAAAAAACCAAAACAGGCTGGTGACTCACGTCTGTAATCCCAGCACTTTGGGAGGCCGAGGCAGGCCAATCACTTGAGGTCAGCCTGGCCAACATGGCGAAACCCTGAAACCCTGTCTCTACTGAAAATACAAAAATTAGCTGGGCATGTTGGCACACACCTGTAGTCCCAGCTACTCAGGAGACTGAGGCAGGAGAATCGCTTCAACCCAGGAGGCGGAGGCTGCAGTGAGCCGAGATCGCACCACTGCACTCCAGCCTGGGTGACAGAGTGATACTCTGTCTCAAAAACAAAAACCAAAAAACCCAAAAATATCAATTTCATTATTCTTTTCAACAAGCCAGCTTTTGAGTTCTAGTTAAACATGGTAGATTGACCACATGTATCTTTTCTTCTAAGTCCTAAAAACTCAGAAGGAATAAATATGATACACATCTACAAGGACAAAGCAAAGAGAAGATCAAGAAAATGAGATTAACAATTTTTTTTTTTAATATGGAAAGTGTTTAGATGCTGTGTGACCAATTTGGGAGAGGGAAAGAATGCACAAGCTGGGTACTCATAGAAGGATGCTATGAGGAGGTGGGCTGGCTGACCAGCAGAACCCCAGAAAGTGCTATGCTTGCAAGCACTAGACAGGGTAGCAATGGGGAGAGGACAGGTCTTAACCCTGCAAACTGGTCAGACAGTGTGTTAACTACTGCTGTCCTCCTCCTTCAAGAAACAAACATGTATGGTCTGAAGAATATGAACTGGAAAGCCCTCCAGCTGAGGAATACCACACAGCAATCAAGGAAAACATCAGCAGCAGGATACTCATCTGCTTCCAGAATGCCAAAACCCAGGTCACAGAAACCAGACTTATACCCACAGGAGACTACACAATTCCTTTCTAGAGAAAGCTGATCAGCCCCAAAGACAAGACAGTGACATCTATACATCCCGCAGAGACAACACGGCATTCCACCTGGTCACTCAAGGGCAGGCCCACAATTAGATAAACTTCATCACACATAAAGACCTCACGATCCTATCTTTTATTGCCTCCTATCCTGGGACAGTGAAGAAAGACTAAAAAAATGAAGGCAAAGAAACAAAATATAATCAATGTAGTATTTTTTAAAAAGCTTAAAATAAAGACTATCTTCAGAAAAATAAAGTTACTTCAATTGTGGGAGACAAAGAATGCTTTTTAAATACTTTAGCCAATAAACAAAACCAAAAAACAATAAAAGAGGTCTCAGAAATTAAGCACAGGATAGTTTTTTAAAACTCAACAGAAGGGTTGGAAGTTAAAGGTAGCTCTCAAAAATAAAAAAAAAGACAAATATAAATAAGAGTAAGTGTTAAATGTCAGAACAAGGAAAAAAGAATATAGAAATTAACCAAAGAAATAAGAAAAATAGGTCGGGCACGGTGGCTCAAGCCTGTAATCCCAGCACTTTGGGAGGCCGAGACGGGCGGATCACGAGGTCAGGAAATCGAGACCATCCTGGCTAACACGGTGAAACCCCGTCTCTACTAAAAAAACACACACACAAAAAAACTAGCCGGGCGAGGTGGCGGGCGCCTGTAGTCCCAGCTACTCGGGAGGCTGAGGCAGGAGAATGGTGTAAACCCGGGAGGCGGAGCTTGCAGTGAGCTGAGATCCGGCCACTGCACTCCGGCCTGGACGACAGAGTGAGACTCCGTCTCAAAAAAAAAAAAAGAAATAAGAAAAATTTAAGAAATAAAGGACATGTTAACAAATTAGAAGGATACTACAGTATTCAATAGATTAATGAAAAAATGCATTTTGAAAACACAATAAAACAATCATTCTTACTAAGGAAGACCTTAAAATTCAAACAGACATTTAAGGAAAACTGGAAATAAACATGAGTTTACATAATTTGGCCAGATGGAAAGGAAGAAAAATACAAAAAATGTGAAAGTATGAGAAGCACAAGGAAGAACTGATAAGCTGAGAAACAGAGTAAGGGTCAGAGACTGGAATGAAAAAACTCGGTGCTAAGAGGAAAAAGAAAAGGTTAAAGAGAACTGATAGGTGGAGGAGGCAGGCAAAGAACAAACAAAACATGCATAACTGCAGCTCCCAAATCAGAAACCAAAAGAATAGACTGGAATTAATATTTAAAGATACAATTCCTGAGATAACAGCAGCCCCGAAGCTAAACATTGAAAGTGTCAGGAAAAACTGGCCCAGAAAAGGATATACACGTGGCTCTTGAGCATGTGTAAAGAGATGCAGCCTCACTAATGAAAAATCAGGATGAAACTACAGTGACAAACCTAAGCTGAGGGAGATTCTACAAAGTAATCCTGCTTCCTGAGAGCCTTCCGCAATTTTTGGCCGGGTATGGTGGCTCACGCCTGTAATCTCAGCCCTTTGGGAGGCCAAGGTGGATGAATCACCTGAGGTCAGGAGTTTGAGACCAGCCTGGCCAACACGGTAAATCCCCAACTTTACTAAAAATACAAAAAAATTAGCCTGGTGTGATGGTGTGTGCCTCTGGTCCCAGCTACTCAGGAGGCTGAGGTAGGAGAATCGCTTGAACCGGGGAGGCAGAGATTGCAGTGAGCTGAGACTGGGCCACTGCATTCCAGCCTGGGTGACAGAGTGAGACTCTGTTTCAAGGAAAAAACAAAACAAAAACAAACAAACAAAAAAAAACCAGTCAGCTGAGGGTCTGGCCTAATGATTAGCATTTTATTTTATTTTATTTATTTATTTCGAGTCAGAGTCTCACTCTGTCACCTGGGCTGGAGGGTAGTGGCGCCATCTCAGCTCACTGCAACCTCTCCCTCCTGGGTTCAGGTGATTCTCCTGCCTCAGCTTCCCAAGTAGCTGCAACCACAGGCGTGCGACACCACTCCCGGCTAATTTTTGTATTTTTAGTAGAGACAGGGTTTTGTCATGTTGGCCAGACCGGTCTTGAACTCCTGACCTCAAGTAATTCACCCATCTCAGCCTCCCAAAGTGCTGTGATTGCAGGTGTGAGCCACCACGCCCAGCCCAACTAGCACGATTTAATATGTGGCAGCTCTTCTCACTGTCCTCTTCATTTCATAAAGTAAGAAAAATGGCCAGGAAAATATGAAGGTACTCCATTTGATCGGTATTCAAGGAAATGCAAATGTGTCAATGTTTAGACAATGAAAAAATGTTCATCCAAACCGGAAAATAAACATTTAGCATAAATGTGCTAGAGACATTTTCCCTACAACTGGATCCCTCCCATCAGTACAAGGTAAAGCTAAGCCCCAAAGTGTTAATGCTCGTTACTATTTATTTCTAAAGACGGTCTCCAGACAGAGAAGGAGGAAGTCTGAAAACACGACAGCCTGGAATCATGGCATACGGGATTATATGTGGCCCCACCAAGTCTGTGAAGAAGCCCTTTGTTACAACATAGGCCATGTGAAAGCTGCGGCCCGGCGGTGTGGGACATGCCTCAGCTGCAGACCGCAAGCACTGATCCACATGCCAAACACCACTGCACTAACCTCTGGGGAGCAGCTTGGAACCCCGCACTTCTGGAATTTCAATATCTCTGCATGAATCTACTTTAATTAACCTCCATAAAATTTATAATAGCTCCAAGCAGTAGGAAAATAGTAACAATATGAGTTGAGAGGCAAAAAAGAAATTTCCATATCCCAGACCGGAATTTTGTTTAAAAGGGCATAAAATTTGGTTATTCTAGACTTTCAATACAATGTATTTGTTCTTAATCACTTTAGTGATTACACTGTGAACTCACCATGCTAATACCCAAGTCAGGTACTATATTTGTATGTGTCAACTTCTGGGTGGTCTGTCATTAGAATACACAGTATACACTGTCTACAGTATAATACAGTGGTTCCAGAATAGAATTTCTCATTACATAAATTGTTTAGTTTCTTATTATGTAAGTTGAAAATTAGTAAATTTTCATAGTATAAATAAAACCTGTGTTTAAAATCTACAAGTAAAACTCAAATGAAAGTCTTAGAGCTGTGTTACAATTTGGAAATATCAGATTATTTAACTTTTCATGTGTTAGACACCATGGCAGATACAAGGAAAAAAGAAACCGGGATATCTGGACCTACTTTGTTTTATTTTTATTTATGAATTTATTTATTTTGTTTTTTTAGAGACAGGGTCTTACTCTGTCTTCCCAGGTAGAGTGCAGAGGCATGATCAAAGCTCACTGTAGCCTCAAACTCTTAGGCTCAAACAAACCTCCTGCTCCCTGAGTAGCTGCCACTCTAGGCACACATCATCACATCTGGATAATTATTTCCTTCTTTCTTTCTTTCTTCCTTCCTTCCTTCCTTCTTCCTTCCTTTCTTTCTCTTTCTCTCTTTCCTTCTTTCTCTCTCTTTCTCTTTCCTTCTTTGTTTCCTTCTTTCCTTCCTTCCTTCTTTCCTTCCTTTCCTTTCTTTCCTTCCCTTTCCTTTCCTTCCTTTCCTTCCCTTTCTTCCTTTCCTTTCCTTCCTTCCTTTCCTTTCCTCCCTCCCTCCCTCCCTCCCTCCCTTCCTTTCTTTCTTTCTTTTTTATTTTTTTGTAGAGACAGGATCTTGCTATGTTGCCCAGGCTGGTCTCAAACTCCTGGTCTCAAGCAATCTTCCCGCCTCAGCCTCCCAAAGTGTTGGGACTATACGTGTGAGCCACTGTGCACAGATTGGAGCCACTGTGGGCAACTCTTTCCTGACCTCTATGGTCACAAAGTCTGACCATTCAAGGAGATGGAATGAGGCACAGAGCAAAACAAAAATAAACCAAAAAAACCACAAACACGATTCTCCCCACCTTAGTGTGCCATCTCCATTGGTACACAAGGTGCCAAAAGTGCTAAGGTCAAAGCTCAAAGTCATTTTCATAGGCTGCATAAACCACTTGCTGATTTCCCTTATTCTCTTATTTACTGCACATGTATATGTAACAGGCACGATGCTAATAACTTCACATACATATTATTTGATTCAATCCTCACAACAACCCTAAGATAGATGTTGATATTTTTATTCCCATTTTAGAGACAGGGAACTGAGGCCCAGAAAACTTCTATAATTTCCTCATTCTGACTCATATTTGCACTCAGACCTGATGTCAGACCTCGAGCTCTTAACCACTTCCCTCTGGCGTCTTGGCCGAGGCCTTTTTAAATTTCTATTCCCTATGGCTCCTCCTGCTTACCTGATGAAGAGAACACACCCCCTTGGGGATCAGAGACCAAGCCCCAAATGAAGGACACGCAGGTGCCCGCAAGGGATCCGGATCCGGGGCAGCACTTGTGGGAGGGGATGGCGGTGGGAGTGGGGACACGGGGTGAGGGAAGGGGTACCTTTTCTGCAATGCCGTTTTCCGTAGTGTAGATCGCCATGAGCTCGGTGTCCTCATTGTCCTGCTCACCACTGGAGGTGGCGCCTCCATTTATCACCACCTGCAGAGACAATCCACTTAGAGGCTGTTTCAGCGTGAACCACATTTTCCCCCCCAAAAGCCTTTTGTAATTCTCCTGGTGAGTACATGACCAGTCATGGTTTTGATGGAGAAACATACTCCATGTACCAGATGGGGAGGCTGCCTGAGCAGAAGGCTCAGCCGGGGAAAACAGAAATAAAACCCCAGGACAACCTCAGCAGGGGCACCCCCACATCCTCCAGGGCAAGGGAAGTTTGGCTCAGAGGCCCATGCTGTTTGTGGACAAGGCCCTGGCTGAACAGGTGAGAGTACCCCGAGCTGTCTCAGTTAAGATCCCTGCCCACATAACCACCTGAGGCCGACTTCCTGCCCCTAGAAGGGGAAATGTTCTAGCTGGAGGAACTCAAACTCTGATGTTCACCGAAGTAAACCAGCCCCCGGGAGAGCACTCCTCACTAAGGGGCTACACCATCATCCCGGGTTCTGCCAGACAGTAGCAAGAGCCATAAAATGTTTTTACTTTTTAGCCAAATGGTTCCACTTCTAGGAATCTATCCTGGAGAACAATATTGAGAACAAAAGCTTTAACCCAAAGAAAGTAATCACTGTTTGTAATAACAAATAACTAGTTTTTGTTTTTTAGGTTTTGTTGTCGTTGTTGTTGTTTTGTTTTGTTTTTGAGATGATGTCTCGCTCTGTCACCCAGGGTGAAGTGCAGTGTCGCAGTCTCGGCTCACTGCAACCTCCGCCTCCCAGGTTCAAGAAATTCTCCTGCCTCAGCCTCCTGAGTAACTGGAATTACAGGCGCCCGCCATGACACCTAGCTAATTTTGATATTATTAGTAGAGACGGGGTTTCACCATGTTGGTTGGGCTGGTCTGAACTCCTGACCTCAGGTGATCCACCCACCTCAGCCTCCCAAAGTGCTGGGATTACAGGCATGAGCCACCGCACATGTCCCAAATAACTAGTTACAGGCCACTGACACCCAGAATACTACAAGGAAAAAGATTTTTACACAGGGTAACATCAAGGAAAACGCACATGTAATAAATATTAAGGTAACTGCATATATGGTTGACAGTGCAACTACATTTAAAAACTACAGATTAAAAAAGTATACAAAAAGTTCAAATTCCAGCATTGTGAAATACACTAAAAGCAAGCAGAAGACAAGTGATGGCCTAGGAGAAAATACACTGCAGCAGATACAAAAAGGGTCAGTATCAATATTCATAAAGAACACCTCAAACCAATAATAAAACCAAACAATCCAATTCATCCCTGAGAGGTCTAAGGAAAAAAGATGGAGATGAAATGGGCAAGGGCTAGGAATATATCATTCATAGAAGAAAAACATATATACAATAAAACACATGAAAAGCTGTTCTATATCATTTTAAATTATGGAAATAATGATTAAAATTTTATTTTTAGAAAAACAAATTTAGAGAGAAACTTAAAAAACGGAATCAGGTGTTGACCAAGGTATGGGGAGAGTTACTCTCCTGTGTCCTTGGAGAGAATCTGCTCTTGGTGGAATGGCCTTCATGGAGGGATAATTTGGCAATGGGATTTAAAACAGGTATTTCTGTGGATCCAGCAATTATACTGATAGAAGCTTATCCTCTAGAAATACCCATGCAGGTAATATGTAGGTTCAAGGATGATCACTGCTATAATTTATGAAATATTGAATACTTGGGGACAACACAAATGTTCATCAAAAAGACACGGTTACACTATTATACACTCATTTAGAGGAGATATTCAGCCATTAAAAATAATACAGCACCTGGACACGGTGGCTCAGGTCTGTAATCCTGGCACTTTGGAAGGCTGAGGCAGGTGGATCACCTGAGGTCAGGAGTTCGAGACCAGCTGGCCAACACAGTGAAACCCCGTCTCTACTAAAAATACAAAAATAAGCCAGGCATGGTGTTGCACATCTGTAGTCCCAGCTACTCAGGAGGCTGAGGCAGGAGAACTGCTGGAACATGTAAGGCGGGGGTTGCAGTGAGCCCAGATCGCGCCATTGCACTCTAGCCTCGGTGACAGAGCAAGACATCAACTCTAAATAAATAAATAAATAAATAAATAGCTGATGTACTAATTAAAAAAAAAAGAACTCCAAGAAATACTGTTTTTAAAAAGTCATAAAACAATAAGCCTAGAATTATCCCAACTGAGCTAAAAAAGAAAATTGTAATGACCTTACCACTTGTCTAAAAAGGACAGAAAAGGATACCGGAAAATCACAACCAGTAGGAAGGGTGCTGCCTTAGGGACAAGAACAGCAATAGCAGACACCTTTCATTTTTTTACTCCCAAACTTTTGTAAGTGTTTGGGATCAGGATGTATTTGTGTTATTTGTATACTGCTTTTTTAAAGCGGATAATTAAAAAAAAAAGACACACTCCAAAATGCTAACAGTGGTTGTCCTTAATTGGTAGGGCCATTTTTGCCAACTTTTTCCCCTTTTTATATTTTGGTAATTTCCTAAAATGAATAAGTACAATTTATTTTGATAACAGGGAAGAAATTTAAGACTAAAATCCTAGCAGCACAGCTTGGATTGAGGAGGTCCAGAAAGATTCCCACTTCATGTGTTTTTGTAGTCAAGGAAATTAGGGCAGTGAAAAATTAGATTTCTCATTCAAGGTCATACAGATTATAACCCAGGTCTGAAGTGGGTTTTTAAGTATGCCAGAGAGGCTGGGCACAGTGGCTCATGCCTGTAATCCCAGCACTTTGGGAGGCCGTGGCAGGCAGATCACCCGAGATCAGGAGTTCGAGACCAGCCTAGCCAGCATGGCAAAACCCCATCTGTACTAAAAATACAAAAATTAGCTGGGCGTGGTGATGGGCGCCTGTAATCTCAGCTACTCGAGAGGATGAGGCAGGAGAATCGCTTAAACCCAGGAGGTGGAGTTTGCCATGAGCCGAGATTGTGCCACTGCACTCCAGCCTGGTCAACAGAGCGAGACTCCATCTTGAAAAATAAAAAATAAAATAAAATAAAAATAAAAAATATGCCAAAGATCTCAATTAATTAGTACATACTCATACAGAGCAGAATTCTTTTACATTACTTCAAATAAAGACCTGCTTTTAAAATTATTTCTCAAATATGTTACAGTTTTTTACACAAGCCAACTGAGTTTGTGGAGCTGGTTTGCCTACAAAAACTAGCTGCTGGGAGGATACACATTCCTGGCCAAGTTCAGGTCCACGAGATGAAACTCTTAAGAGAGAACTGTGCTCCAAGTCACATCGCAGCAGTGCTCAACCCACTGAGAAGCCAAGAGCAACACGCTCTCAGGATGAACTCTCTTAAAACACGGATTAGTTACTAAATCATCAGAAAAACCCAGATATGACTGAAAGTCCTACTCTAGCCAAACTAACCTTCAACTGCATTTATCTCGGGTTGCTGCAGGGAACAGCAACTTTACCAGTACGGGGTTTCCTTTGCGGGAGATGAAAATGTTTTGGAACAAAACGGAGGAGGCTATACAACACTGTGAGTATGTTAAAATATCACCGAATTGTTCACTTTAATTTCATGTTATGCAAACTTCACCTCGATACATGAAAAAAAATCATCTGTATACATGGCACCAATTATACAGATTTTGGAATGAGTCAGCAATTCCTACTGCTCCCCTGACACATTCCACTCCCTACTTATACACACACAAATAAAGTACAGATGATCCCCAACTTGCAATTGTTAAACTTAGGATTTTTTGACTTTACAGTGGTGCAAAAGTGGTGCGTATTCAGTAGAAACTGTCAAGTACCCATACAACCACTCTGCTTTTCACTTCAGTATTCAAGAAACTGCAAGAGATATTTAACACTTTACAATAAAATAGGCTTTGTGTTAGATGCTTTTGCCTAACTACAGGCTAATATAAGGGTTCTGAGCACATGTGAGGTAGGTGAGGTTAAGCTATGAAATGCCAGTAGGTTAGGTGTATTAAATGCATTTTAGGAGTGTAATTCTGTCATAAGTCAAGGAACATCTGTATTATAAAATGCAGACACTCCGAAACCTAGAAAAAAAGCTCACATATTCATTCATTCAACAAGTTGTGGTTGTATCCCAGGCAGTGAGAATGCAGTCCTGCCTCCCTGCAGGAGCTCAGTCCAGACTGAGTGCCCCGCCAAGGAATTCTGCTGTTACACAGGAGGCAGTCAGTAGTCACAATGAAATGCCAAGAACAGGAGTGCCACAATCAGATGCTTGCACTGGACAGCCACTCAGTGCGGCAGGAGAGTGGAAGGGTGGGGTAAAGGAATGACTCTTTGGCACACGAGGAGACAGTAGCAGGGCCAAGGTGTTAACGGCGGTCTGGGAAAGACAGTCAGCTTCAGGAGAGAGCAATGATGTGGACTTAATGCCCCCCGAAGATTGTCTGGATGGGAGCTCTGTGGTGAGTACAGTAGAGAGATACCATCACAGCACAGCAGGGGGCATGGGGAATAAAGTATCCAGGCTCCTGTCTAGTTTTCTCAGCTGGGAAGCTGGGTGGACGGAGGTGCCAGTCCCAAAGAGACTGGTGGAGGTAGGGGTGGAGTGTTTGTAAGCCAATTCAAAATGTGTTTGACCCACAGGAATCATCTGAAAAAGGAAGCTTTACTTTGCCAGGCTAGTCCAGGAAGTTTATTTAACTGTAAATACTACTGACCTAGATAACCTATGGTTTGCACAGGTCCAGCTGTCCCTGGGGACCTCAGAGCCCAGCCTCCCCCTGCTACCCTCCTGTTGCACAGCTGAGACATAGCTCTTCTCTCCATGCTACCCCTGTCCTCTAAGGAAACCTGTAATTAGACGGGGACACTAGCTGGAAATGCTCTTCTCTTACTGGCTGGTCTCTCATCTGCTTGCGTGCAGGGGGCTGCCTAAATGATTCCTGCCTAAATGGTTCTTACAGATGAAGAGTTCTACTGGAAGTACTAGTCTATTTTACTAATATTTTTTCCTTTGGCTTATTAAAATAGATATTCTAATGGTCTACTTTTAATGCAAAATTTAATTTTAAAAATCAAACGGTAAAAATCAGTTCTTGAGGACTGAATTTTTTTTATGGGAAAAGGATTAAAATGTTGATGATAGTATCAAAGCTTCCAATTTTGGAACTTGTAAATATTATTTTAACTAGGAAATAAAACATGTCTTGGGAAGGTTTCTAAACTTAATAAAGTCTGGTTTTCTTTTGGGTAACTAATAGATAACAGAAGAATCTTGGCATCATTCACCTCAGGAAATTGATCAAGTTTTTATAAAAATACCAGCAGATTAGTATAACCCTTTTGGGAACAAGATGTCCTTTCTTCTCCAAAACTGTCTTAAACTAAACTCATGGCCTTAAGTTTTGTCTCCTAAACTAATATTGTACAATCACTCAATTAGCTATGAAAGGAGGTTGTCTCTGCCTAATCAGATGATTTTGTTTGTCTCCAATATGCAATTGTATTTGCATTGTACTTATTGAACAATGGACACATTTCCACACTCAAAGTCAAGTCTTACACTTTGACTTTGAGTGTGGAAATGTAACCATTGCTTAATAAATACAATGTCTTTTTTGCTTGTGTTTTATTTCTACTAAACTAAGATAATGGTATTAAAGTATTTATTTCTAAACAGTTCTCCTGAGATGGTCAGAGGTGTAGGAAGCAGGAGTGAAAGAAGTCATTGCCTAGGGGTGTCAGTATCACAGCAGCACCAGGTGAAACTGACAGTTGTATGTGCCCACATTTCTCAAGCAGAAGTGACAGTGCATGTGCTGCTTACTGACACCTGTCAAGTGGAGGGCACTGGCACCTGCGAAACCCCACACCTCCTATGAGAGTGTTCAGAACTCAATTTCTCACTTATTCAGGATGTGGTCATAATTCATCCACACTGTAACATGTCTGGCCACTAAGAAAACCCCTTTATACTAAGCCAATCACTTTCAGAATAGTAATCGTTCCCCAAATTTCTGCTTTCTATTCTTTTAACAGAAAGGTAACACACACTGTTATCAATACCTCTCCTCAATGCATGCACACACCATTATTTCCTCTTGTATCCAAATCTACTCCACAATTAAAATGTGTTTTGAATACAGAATAAAGATAATAGATTAGTGTTTCCCAGCCTTTACTCCAAGCTCCTTTACTATGAACATGAAGACTTCCCACCTACTTTCAATATTATTAGAAATTTCAAAATTAACCACTATAAAAAATAAGTTCAAGTGAGTATAGTACAACATATTCTAAACATCCAAAGCTTGTCAATCTTAGATTACATCATCTCTAAAAGATGCGGCAGCAGATAGATCTAACATGACACTAGCGACCTTGCACCTGGCTCGTGCAGCAAAGCCTCTAATTTTGTTTTCACTGCCTCTTCCAACAGGATGGCTCCTGTAACTCCCCAGTGCAGGTGATGCTGCTGGATGGCTCGGCCTCCACCACTTGCCTGACCCAGCCTGGTCTTCCTAGGGCCGCCTTCTCCAGAAGGCTAAGGCTGTGGCAGCCAGAAGCACCCTGGGGGTTCCAGCTGCATCTCACCTGTCCCCCAGCAGGGCGACAAGAGGAGGCAGAAGGAGCCTTACCTCTCCCCGTGCCGGCCCACAGCAGAGCTCGGGCGGGTGATGTGTCTGCCAGGGCCCACGCTGAAATACTCTGCAGTGTCTGTTCCTCCCACACCCCAGGCAGGTGGTGCTGGTGGCTGCTACTGTCTGCCTGGCACATATTCATGCCTGGCACTAGGCTGGGCACTTCAAACATCTTCCTGCTAGGTGAGGTTTCTAAGAGATGTCCCTGGGGATTCCGTCCCCAGATGGATTCAAGAACAGCTCCGGAGGCCACGCAAGAACAGCTCCGGAGGCCACGCAGCACATGACAGCACTCCACCCGAAGCGGACCGCCCTCTCCCATTCTTTCCAGCTGCTAACACATTACAGATAACAAACCCATGTCTCTACAATGTAAAGAATATGGAAGGGACACAAATCCAACAAGAAAAGGGCTAACATCCCAATAGGAAAATGACTAAGGAAATAAACATGCTTCCTGAACACTGAAAAGATGCTCAACCTTACTCATAATAAGATATACATTAAAACTGTGATGAGAGGCCAGGTGCGGTGGCTCACACCTGTAATCCCAGCACTTTGGGAGGCCAAGATGGGTGGATCACTTGAAGTCAGGAGTTCGAGACCAGCCTGGCCAACATGGTGAAACCCCATCTCCACTAAAAATATAAAAGTTAGCTGGGCATGGAGGCTCGCACCTGTAATGCTAGCTACTTGGGAGGGTGAGGCAGAATTGCTTGAACCTGGGAGGTGGAGGCTGCAGTGAGCCGAGAACATGACACTGCACTCCAGCCGGGGCAGTAGAACGAGACTCCACCAAACTACGAGAAAACTCTTTAATTGGGCAAAAGCCCAGTCTGACCATATGTTCTGCTGCCAAGCATGCAAAAAAACAGGCATTCACACATTGCTGATGAAATTCCTAAACAGAGGGCAATTTGGTGAGTAGCCCCCTCAACTTACGCACATCCCCTCTGACTCAAAAATCTCACTCTTGGAAATCTATCCTGCAATTACACCTGAGTGAAACAACTTATGTGCAAGGTTATTCAGCGCAATGCTATTTGTAATAGCAAAATATTAGAAACAGTCTAGAGGTCTATCTGCAATAACTAAATAAATTATGGTATATCCATACCATGGATCACTTTGCAGTTATAAAAAACAATGAAGATAATCCTTATACACTGACACAGGTACACAGAACATCATCTGTATATCAGAAAGTGAAACGAGCAAGAACGGAGCTACAGACACAGATCTGTAGATACAGACACTTCTTTCTACAACAAAAGCTGCTCCCCCTAAACAGAGACAGAGGAAACATCTCCCTATCCTAGGGCTACCAGTAATGACAGGCACAGATCTGGCTGGTGGTGCAGCTGGTTCTCCTTCTATTCCCTCAAATTGCTATCGGATCCAGGGATCTTCTCTGCAATTGTTCTGTATGATGCAGTATCTTTGATCACCAGTATTGCTCTGCAGGAATAAAGGGGCTAGAGAGAAGAATAGACACAATGAAAGAATATAAATGGCCAAGGAATGTTGGCAGAAGTGTTTGGCTTCACTGAAAGTCAAAATTAGAGCAATCAGATACATTAAGGTCAATATAAACTAGGCTGTCATTTATTAGAGCAAAGCGTTAGAAACAATCCAAAGTCCCAATGAAAGTAAAAAAGTTAGATCCATGATTTGCTATATGTCACAATTACAAGTTCGGTTTCTAATAATATTGAGATGGCATGATATCATATAAAGTTAAAGGCTTTATAAAGCAGATTATGTGTTGATGAGAATTTTATAAAAGAACACTCAAACACTTGTTTTAAATCTCTGGAAAGAAATACATCAAGGCTGGGCACAGTGGCTCACGCCTGTAATCTCAGCACTTTGGGAGACCATCACTTGAGCTCAGGAATTCGACACCAGCCTAGGCAACATGGCAAAACCCCATTTCTACTAAAAACAACAACAACAACAACTAGCGAGTGTGGTGGTACATGCCTGTAGTCCCAGCTACCCAAGAGGCTGACATGGGAGGATCACTTGAGCCCAGGTGGTCAAGACTGCAGCAAGCTACGATCATGCCACTGCACTCCAGCCTGGGTGACAGAGTGAGACCCTATCTCAAACAACAATCATAACCAAAAAAACAAAAGAAAAGAAATACACCAAAATATCAGCAAAATATTTTCTGTTACTAGCAAAATAAGAGAAAAGTGTCGTTTTTCTGGCTAGTGAGATTTTAAATTATTTGTTTTCCTCATTTTACCATTCTGTATTTTCTGCAGTGAACTTATTTCTCTTGTAAATGAAGAAAGTTACACAAATAATGAAAAAGGGACAGAAAATGAACATATGAGAACTATAAAAAAAGAGGCAGTAGAAGAACATACCAGCATTCTTGCTTCTTCCATTTCACCCCAACAATGTATTTTGACCCGTAAAACCTAGGGAGAACTATGGATGCTTAAAAACATCCATTTTAAGGGCAATTTAAGGGGGTGGGGAATGTGACAACTGAGTGATTACTGCCTCGAAACCTCCAATATCATACCTTCCTCCTCAAGTACTTTATCAAATCCTAGCAGGAATGAACTTTTTTTCCAATAGAATTATGGGCTTAGATTATGGTAAAGAAATCAATCTGAAATATTTTATCTCTAATCATTAAAACCAAGAAGCCTGCCTACCTAGCTTAGGCAAATAAAAGTTAGTGGGGGTGGGGATTCACCTAGAAGAAAGGAAATCTGAAGTAGTCCTGGAAATGCAAAAGGCACAGGCAGGAATAGCAAGACCCCATCTCGAAGGGAAGGAGGCAGAGAGGGAGGGAGGGCGGGTGGATAAGGAAAAGAATATCTTACCATGCACAAAAATCTTCACTTGCATCCCATCGTTTTGATGTTTTCATTTCAAAGCATACATTGGCATATTCCTTTTCTAACACTTTTTCCCGCAACTTACAAATTTTAAAAGAGAAAAGGGTGCTCATCTTGGTTGTTCCACTTCAAGCTGTTAAGGGCATCCCCCGCCTAAATCATGGCCATTATGCAGTATATTAAAACTCTCATCTTACAGAAACAGGAGAATTAAACCAATTCCCTGGGCCGACTCCAGGAAACAGTCTCTCTTCATCCTTAGGCCCTTCTCGGAATCATAGTCAATCCCAAAATCTATTATTCTTACAGAAAGAACATTTTCCCAGACAACTATTATTACCATCCAACTGAGACTTTTCATTTTAAGAGCTAAGTACTCCAAATTCTCTATTTAGGGATGTACAAAAAGGAACTTCACAGAACCCGGTACTAAAGTCACAAGAACAAGGACATGTTCTGGGCTTCCTTGCTTGGTTTTTAGAATAAAAGTATTTGCACCAAAAAACCTTTTGCTTTCTTTTCACTGATGAAAATGGGCATATTCAAATCTGTCATCATATAGTCAGGGGTTTAGAGGAACCGAAGCAGCCATTAAATGGTTTCTTCACTGTACCTCCCTACATCTTTCTGCCAAGGTCACTTGTCTTAAAAGAAGGGACGGGAAGGAAGAAGGGAGGGAAGGGAAACAGGAAAGGAAATAAAGGAGCATGGGTCCCTGGTCCTGGTGGCTGCCTTCCTCCCCCCTGCTCCGGGGCATCCTCGCATCCCCCCATCCTTGCACAGGGCAACTCTGAGCCGCACCACTACTCTGTCCTGCTCACCTCCTGCCTGCTAGGCACACCCATCAGGACACAGCCCCACAGGCCCCAGGTCTCCTCCTGAAGCTCCTTCCAGGAGTCTCTTCCAGGACAGCACCTCGCCCCTTCTTTTCAAAGCTCTGGGCCACACCTCCAGCCAACCCTTCCTCCACTGTGGCTCCTCCCTGCCCTCCCTCCAGAGTCAGAATTTCTCCTGACATACTTTTCAACGCCTGGAACGGGTGTTTGTTTCTGAAGGGACTTGCTCCCACCCTCATCCAGCCCAAAAGCACAGAGACCAGGTCTGCTCCAGAGCCTGAGGGCTTCTCCCACCTCCACAGGGCAAGCACCGAGGACACAGCTGCTGTCAGCACACCTGTCCTAGGGCCACCAGCTCCTGCCTGGCCTCCTGCTTTTCCTCTTTAGCCTACTCCCCACTAGGCAGAGCATGTCACATCTCTGCTCAAAGGCCTCCAAAGGTTTTTCTCAGGCCAACATCCTGGTCAGGCCCACAAGGCCTATAGAATCTCTGGTCAATGCTCACCCTGGTGGAGTAACACCAGCACCCCCCTGCCATGGGGCCTTTGCCCTTGAAGCCCACACACAGATTTCCCATAACTCCTCCAGGACTTTACTCAAAGGCCGCCTTCTTGGTACAGCCTTTCCTGGCTTCCTGAATTTTCAGCATCCATACCGCTCCCTTACTTTTTTTCCCCAGTGTTTGTCAATATCGAACATCTATACATTTGACTTATTTCTATTGTGGCTTGCCTGTTTCCCACACCAGAATGGAAGCCCTGTGGCTGGGCAAAGTGGTTCCTGCCTGTAATCCCAGCACTTTGGGAGGCTGAAGCAGAAGGATTGCTTGAGTTCAGGAGTTTGAAATCAGCAACATAGTAAGACCCTGTCTCTACAAAAAAAAATAAAATAAAATAAAAATCAGCTGAGCACAGTGGCATGTGCCATATTCCAGCCACTCAGGAGGCTGAGGTGGGAGGAAGGCTTAAACCCAGGAGGCTGAGGCTGCAGTGAGCCATGATGATGCCACTGCACTTCAGCCTGGGTGATAGAGCAAGACCCTGCCTTAAAAAAAAAAAAAAAAAAAAAAGATGGAAACTCAGGGATTGTTGTCTGTCTATTCATTGCTGTTCTCTAGAGCCAGACCTGTGAGTGGCACCCAGTTCCTACTTTTAATAGGACAAATTAATGAATGGTTTGCAAGTTATGTATGATCACTGTCTGGCCTCACATTCTATTTATCAGTATTTCCCTCCCTGATTTATTTTTCTTCACAGAATTAGTGGCCGGTTGCCACAAGACTGATGTATTTACTTGTTTCTTTACTGTTTTTCTCCTCCCACCATCACTAGGAGGCCAATTCCAGGACAGAGCCTCACACGAAGCAGGTGCCCAATAATCATCTGCTGAATGGAAGAATTCCTTTCCTCCGCACTTTCCAGGTCAGGTCACTATCGGCTCACACCTGGACTGCATAAGCACCCTAACTTGCCTTCCTATCTCCAGACCCTTCCTGCCCCAGCACCCACCGCAGGAACTTCCTACCCCAAAACAAGCGAATTTACGATGACCTCTCCTCAGCATCACCACCGCTCATCTCCACCTCCACTGTACTCTGCACTAAACATGCGCCCCAAGCAAGTCACTGCCATGCCCACCCTAAGCTGAGAGGCCCTCAGTCTCCCTCCTCTTGACCTGCTATACCTAGACGTTTTTTAGGAGTTCCATGTTATCTCCCCTGGGAACCTTCATCTGACCGGCAAGGCCTACCCCACAGTACAGCTGGGCAAGGGTCTCACATGGACACTATCACAGCACCCATGTGGAATTCAAACCCTAACACTGATGGTATGCTGGCTGTCTTGCCATATGTCCCCCACTGGGCTGTAAGCAGCTGGTTACCAGACACGTTAAATCAATGGAGGAACATGAGGCTGTGGGCTCTTCCCATTACATGTTCTGAAGAACACACATCCAGGGAAGATGAGAAGTGGTCGGTTCTTATGAACACCCACGAGTATTTCTCCCATTCTCTGTTAAGACTGAACCTCATAAAGTTACTCCTCAGTCCATGCCGCTAATATCTCCAGACAGAATAATCTACTCTTGATACCCAAATATTCTCACAAAGGCTGTTAAAGAAGCTTAAGGAAGCTTAAACGCTTTCCCTGACTCTGAATGACGACGCGCTGAAACAACAGGCTGTGTGTGTCACAGCCGTGCCTGTGCTAACAGGAAGCTTGGGCTGTTAACTGGGCTTCCAGGTTTAGGTGGTCCAAGAACTGCTGAGCAAACACACAGCCTTTTTCTGGCCGTGCTTCCTGTCTGTACTTTGGGATCAATGTCCCCAGGGTATGATCGTTCATCAGGACTTTTTTTTTTCTGGTTCCTATTTCTTCCCATGGGCATTCACCTCTATTTAAGCATTTCCTAGCTGACTTTAAAACACAAGAATTTGCCTAACTAGAGTCCTGTGGGATAAGAAGAAGATCTTTTGCTATGTTCCCCCTATTTGATATCAACTCTGACCACATGACCTAATTTCCATGGGTCCTGGGGCTTGGCATGTCTCTTGTTCTTACTTTGACCTAGAGGACATTCTACTTCTAAGTATGGATTTGTTCTTTTTCTTTGTAAAATGTTTGTGTGGGTGTTTTGTTTTATTTTGTTTAAAGATCTGGGAAGCGCCCAGGCGCGGTGGCTCACGCCTGTAATCCCAGCACTTTGGGAGGCCGAGGTGGGCGGATCACGAGGTCAGGAGATTGAGACCATCCTGGCTAACACGGTGAAACCCCATCTCTACTAAAAATACAAAAAAATTAGCCGGGCGTGGTGGCGGGTGCCTGTAGTCCCAGCTACTCGGGAAGCTGAAGCAGGAGAATGGCATGAACCTGGGAGGCAGAACTTGGAGTGAGCCAAGATCGCGCCACTGCACTTCAGCCTGGGCGACAGAGCGAGACTCCGTCTCAAAAAAAAAAAAAAAAAGATATGGGAAGCACTCCACTCATCCAACACAGGATGCCTAAGAGAATCTCTAAAGATGAGATCCTTATCAGCCACACACCCCGGCCTCCCTTTCCAGGAGACACCCTACAAGCCTGGTTCTCAGGAACAGCCAGATTTGGTTACTGGTGCTCAACCTCGCTGCACTCCAGCACACCTTTCTCTAGATGCCTTAACAGCTGACAGCCTAAAGCCCAGCTTTGGATTCTAAGGCAAAAGAGCCAACGTTTCAGCCTCGCAATGCCCTAACCAGCAAGCAGAGATGGGCTAACCACTAGCCACGTGTGGCTATGGAGTGCTTGATGAGTGCAACCAAAAAAGTGAATTTCAGGTTTCATTTAACAGTATTTAATTTAAATGTAAACAGTCACGTGTGACTAGCAGCCATGATGTTGGACAGCACAGATCCAGACAAAAAGATAAAACCCAAAGCTGTCATGCTGGCTATTCTTCAATATTTACCTTTGCAAAGGCCAGGATGAAACAAGGCACTAGCAGGCAGTAATGTCCTGGCATGATCCTCCCAGTCACTCATCTGTGGGTATCTCCAACAGTGAGACCCTCAACCCTATCTTCCTCCGCCAGCTTT
The DNA here is from genome assembly GCF_024542745.1 of Macaca thibetana thibetana. Lineage (NCBI taxonomy): Eukaryota > Metazoa > Chordata > Mammalia > Primates > Cercopithecidae > Macaca > Macaca thibetana. The sequence continues at coordinate 73,662,198 of NC_065587.1, forward strand.
GCCCGGCAGCAGCACCCTCTCCCACGGATCAGTCACCACCCACATGAGCCGTCACAGTGAGTCTTTACAGCTCTCCTGATCTCTGTGTGCACCAAGTCCCACACCCCCAGTGCCTGCAGGCTCTAGGAGCACCACAGTTCAAATCCACAACTTCTCAAGTAAAACCCATCATCTTCCATCTTCCCCAACCTCCAAACTTAAGAGTTTTCCCTAGACTTCATATTTTCTCCAAAGCCACCATACACCCAATCGGGTTCTTATGTATAGAATTTTGATGGGAATCCGAAACATCTCCATCTTTGGCCCTCAAAACCTCCTATCATCTCTTCTATCAGACTCACCTCTGTTCTTACTATTCCCACGCCTTTGGTATCTCCTAGACCCACCAATTCTTCCTGTCCTATTCCACTGCCCCTGCCTCCAACCAGCTGCCCCCACACTAATCCCATCCATCAGGCAGTGGGAAGCCACCCACTGTAACTGAGCCCCTCACCTTTCTCCTGTCAATGGGCAAATCATTCAAAATGCTCTTCTACTTTAAAAGCTGACCTACGGTAGCAATTTCACTAGTGATTCAATACGGGCAGTACTGTGTTCCTGTTCTTATTTTAGATATATTTTGGGGACAGAGTCTTGCTCTGTCACCAAGGATGGCATGCAATGATACAACTGCTGACTCACTGCAGCCTCGAACCTCTGGGCTCAAGCAATCCTCCCACCTCAGTCTTCCAAGTAGGTAGGACTATAGGCACGCACCACCGCGTCCAGCTAATCTTTAAATTTTTTGTATGAATGAGGGTCTCGCTATGTTGCCACGGCTGGTCTGGAACTCCTGGCCACAAGTGATCCTCACACCTTGGCCTCCTAGAGTGCTGAGACTACAGGCCTGAGCATCCACACCCAGCCTATAACATATTTTCTAACAAAACTATCCACAACCCAAAACTCCATCCCACGAACTATTCCTTTGTGAACATTCTTTGATGAAGTTTTGTTTCCGTGTTTTCCTTCTTTTATGTAATCGACTTCATCTTGAGCTTTAGGAATTCAGACTAAGGCCCACCTTGGCATCCCTGAAGCCAAATCATCCTGGGAGCTCAAGTTTGGACTCTGCCACCTCTATCCTTGGCATCTCTCTCCTCCCAGCAGCTCCATCCCATGATTCCAACTCTGTTCCTACTCTTTGTAGTTCAATTTAGCATAACTTTAAAACTATTTTCGTCCCCCTTTTAAGGCTTCCTTTTATAGCCCTAGACTGGGATAAAAATTCCATAACATCCTTAATTAAATGGCTCTACTGTTAAATCAACTTTATAATTAACATCATATTTACACCCAACTATGGCTTACATCCACATTCCCAGCTCCCATGTTCTCACAAGGACTCCTACTTAGGTTGGATCTGGAAATTAATGCTTTGAGCAGTATTCCTTCCCAACCCTGCCCTAAAAAATGTACAGGGATAGAGGGAAAAACCTCAAAATAGGCAAGCTTAAAAAGAAAAACATTTCCATACACAAGAAACATGTATGGGCTAGGCACGGTGGCTCACGCCTGTAATCCCAACACTTTGGGAGGCTGAGGCAGGTGTGTCACTTGACCTCAGGAGTTCCAGACTAGTCTGGCAACATGCAGAAATGCCATCTCTACCAAAAAAAAAAAAAAAAAAAATTAGCCAGGCCCAGTAGCACACACCTGCAGTCCTAACTACTCAGGAGGCTGAGGTGGGAGGATCACCTGAGCCAAGGAGGTCAAGACTGCAGTGAGCTGTGATCGCTCCACTGCACTCCAGCCTGGGCAACAGAATGAGACCCTGTGTGAAAAGAAAAAGAAAAAGAAAGAAAAAGAGAAAAAAACACTTATGGAAAAAAATGGGGCTGACAGTGGGACCTGCTGGGCTGAGCCTGGAAGCCCTAAGCCAGGCAGCCTCGGCTCCAGCAGGGGAACAAGGTGGGGGCTGAACCAGGACAGGCAGGCTTCCCCCACTCTTCCATGCCATGGTTGGCAACCCTGGGGGAGACAATGAGGGCTCCACCCTAGGGTTTGCCTCTGGACTGGATCCATAATGAGAAGACACAAACCCCACAGGAGCACAGAGAAAGAGATGAAATTCCCAGAAGATTCCAGATGGAAAGAGAACTAGGGAGGGACTTCATAAGTATATGAGGGTTCCCAATGATTTAAATGAAGTCACAGTTAAAAGAAACGCATACGTACAAGAAATTAAGGGCCAAAAATAGGCAGAAGTTAACTGAATAAAAATTTTAGAAGTATAATATTGCAATAAAAATTCAACACAAATACATGACTGTATACAAAAAAATAAGTAAACTGGAAAATACTGAAGGATTCATCCAGAAGGCAGTGCTGGAAGAGGATACCTAAATCATTAGTGAAAGCAGCTAAAAAGAAATGAGGACAGGCTGGAAGGTTGGTGTGTATCATTCACAGAAGTCCGTATAATAGTGGAGGGCAAACTACAATTATTTCCAGATGTACAAAGACTAAGATGGTGACCAGACTATCGGTGTATCTTAAATGAAAAGCAAACTAAAAGGGAAGAAAAAGAACACAAGAAACAACAAGGAATGAGGAAGCTGACCACATACAATGACGAATTCAACTGCTAACGATAAAATACTACAAGCTTAACCTAGAATAAGTAAATCTTAAATTCTGGAATAATGACAAGGCAGGTGGTTGAGAGATACTCAAGTTCTTGTCCCCAAAGTGAAAGGAAGTGAGAGTGAATCATATCCTGGGCTGTAAGACAAAATAAAGCCACAAAAGAGACGAGGCAACCCCCATGCATGAGACCTTCCCATTCACTCTTCAAGTAGATGTAATTTAATCTTGAACAACTGACTGATGCCTCTTCCCCTAGAAAACCTGTGTCAACCCTAAGCCTTCAACAGCGAAGAAAATCCAGTTTCAAAATTTTTCATTATAGGAAAAAAGAAAATAGTAATGCCAGCTGTAAAATTAAACACCTCTCTGAGAATACAATTAAAAGAAATAAACAAATAAATACAGTGTGGATGAAAGTAGTCAATCAATGTACTTAAAGATGCCATGTTCAGCCAGGCATGGTGGCTCACGCCTATAATCCTAGCACTTTGGGAGGCCGAGGCAGGTGGATCATCTGAGATCAGGAGTTCGAGACCAGCCTGGCCAACGTGGCAAAACCCCATCTCTACTAAAAATACAAACATTAGCCAGGCGTGGTGGCACGTGCCTGTAGTCCCAGTTGGGAGTCCCAGCCTGTAGTCCCACTTGGGAGGCTGAGGCAGGAGAATCACTTGAACCCGGGAGGTGGAGGCTGCAGTGAACTGAGATGGTGCCACTGCACTCCAGCCTGGATGACAGAGCAAGACTTTGTCTCCAAAAAAAAAAAGATACCACGTTCAAGCCAGGGTTGGTAGCGTGCATCCATAATCCCAGCTACTCGACAGTCTGAGTCAGATGGCTTGAGCCCTGGAATTCAAAGCTGCATTATGATTGCACCACTGCCCTCCAGTGTAGGCAAGAGTGAGACTCAATCTCCAAGGCAGGAGGATTGCTTGAGCTCAAGCTCTTAAGTTCAAGACCAGTCTGGGCAACAACCCTGTCTCTACAGAAGTAATAAAAAATATTAGCTGAGCATGGTGGCAGGCATCTGTGGTCCCAGCTACTTGGGAGGCTGTGGTGGGAGGACTGCCTGAACCCAGGAGGCCTGAGCCTTAATTGTGCCACTGCACTCCAACCTGGGCAACACAGTGAGATCCAGTCTTAAAAAATAATCCTGACACCTCTGTAGATCCATCTTCCCTCAAATGTCTTACTGTTGATTCCTTTTATCATTAGGCCATGGGGCATGCCAATAGCTTCAGACACAACATTGATAACAATAACTAATCTTGAAACCAGGCGTGGTGGCTCATGCTTATAATCCCAGTGCTTTAGGAGGCTGAGGCAAGAGGATCGCTTGAGCCCAGAAGTTCAAGACCAGCCTACGCAACACAGCGAGACCCCATCTCCACAAAAAGTATAAAAAACTAGCCAGCTGTAGTAGACTACAGGCTGCACACACCTATAGTCCCAGCTACTTGGGAGACTGAGATGGGAAGATAGTTTAAGCCTGGGAAGTCAAGGCTGCAGTGAGCTTTAAGGGCGCCACTGCACTCCAGCCTGGGCAACAGAGCGAGACTTTGCCTCAAAAAAAGAGAAAACAAAAAAAAAAAGAAAAAAATCCTAGAATACTATTCTTGCCATTAACCACATCTCCAATATTAAGAGGAAAACATCTTGAGGCAAGATCACTCTAAAGAGCATTTTTCTGTTTTTAAAACAACACATTATAGTTAACTTTATACAAATCATCATCCTATATCTGGGAAAAAATGTTCTTACTGAATATAAATGAATGTGTATAGTCCGCCTTATCTGACTGCTATCACTTATTCGGATAAAACCATCTCCATGCTGGACACTGCTACTGTAATACATATGGACAGTGGGGTTCCAAGCAGTAAGTCATTCATCCTCCCAGCTTGCAATATGAGTGTGATGTTGGGTTGCACATTATTTCCTAAGAGTACATCTTTGAAGATAAAATTAAGCCTTCAACATCCTCCAGGACACAGGTAGCAATGGGCTAGATTTAAAATGTTAACAGCAATGCATGCTTCCTTCCTGGAGTTAATCCCAGCAGATGACTCCAGGCTGACAGCACAGCTAAAACCCAAGAGTTAGCCCAAAGACTATCTCACATATAAAGTATTTGGTTTGCAAATGCCTTAACCTTCACTGAAAACATAAGCATTAAAGCCAATCCTATGTCGATTCCATATGGAAACTACTTTCAAGAGATTTAAGAAAGACAGAGAATATGATTACCGGAAGAGTGAAGAAAGCAGGGTGCTTTGCCTCGTCTTCGTATTTGCCTTCCGTTGAACTTCCAGCCTCCATTGATTTGGATGTGGTATTCTTACCAATACCCATCATTAAGAGAAGCGAGTAGTTTGCACAGCCGTTGGAGAGCAGCTGGAAGTGAAGGCTTATTTAAGCAAGAAGCCCAGGATCAGCCGGGTCTTCTAGTGCCTGGAGCCCCCGATTCTCAGGCAGAGATGAGGCCCGCAAACGGCATCTCTTAGCACCTAGAAAAGAAGAGCACAGCCAAATCACCCCAAAGCATGAAAACAACACAGGCCATGCCGTCACTGAGTTTCTTGCACAGAAAAAAAGTCATACTACACATTATCCACAAGCATCCAAAAAATACTTTACCTAAATACAGTTTTCAGGTACCCATCCCTTCTTCATTTAGTCACCCACTGATTCTGAATTGCCCACTAGAGACGGGGACCACTAAACCAAATTATCAAAAATATCACAATACTAGGGAGAAAAAAAATAGCTAAGGTACTTCTTTGATATGCATATGGTTTATATCTTATAACCCAGCATTACCTAATAGAACTTTCTGCAATGAGGGAGATGTTATATATCTGTCCTGTCCAACAGTCATGTGGCTACTGAGAACCTGAAATGTGCTTAGTGCAAATGAGTAAGTGAATTTTAATTGTATCTAATTTTAATTGAAATTTAAGATAGCTACTTGTAGTCCGTGGCTCTACTAAAAAAAAAAAAAAATTAGCCGGGAGTGGTGGTGCATGTCTGTAATCCCAGCTACGAGAGGCTGAGGCAGAAGAATCACTTGAACCTGGGAGGTGGAAGTTGCAGTGAGCTGAGATCGCACCACTGCACTCCAGCCTGGGCAACACAGTAAGTGAGAATCAGTCTCAAAAGGAAAAAAAAAAGGAGAGGGCACAGAGGATCCCTCCAAGGAATGGCAAACATACAAGGAAACATGCCTAGCTATACCTGAAGTTTTTTTTTGTTTTGTTTTGTTTTTTTTGAGACGGAGTCTCGCTCAGTCACCCAAGCTGGAGTGCAGTGACCGGATCTCAGCTCACTGCAAGCTCCGCCTCCCGGGTTTACGCCATTCTCCTGCCTCAGCCTCCCGAGTAGCTGGGACTACAGGCACCCGCCACCTTGCCCGGCTAGTTTTTTTTGTGTGTATTTTTTTAGTAGAGACGGGGTTTCACCGTGTTAACCAGGATGGTCTCGATCTCCCGACCTCGTGATCCGCCCGTCTCGGCCTCCCAAAGTGTTGGGATTACAGGCTTGAGCCACCGCGCCCGGCCTATACCTGAATTTTTATAAAGAAAAAAATAATGCAAACAGGTAGGGGTGGGAAGGGCAGAGCGCATCCTCTGGTACTCCAATTAGGGTGACATCAGATCTTACCACCAATTATCCTCCCACCAGGAATAAAGAATTCAACCAAGCTGTCCTGCAAATGTGAGGACAGGCCTGCAAGTAGTTTGGAAATACAAGTACAGAACTTGCTGTTCAAGGAACTCTTCATAGGATACTTCGTTCAATAAATACTTTGGATGAGCCAGGGGAAAAATGAAATGTAAAGAAATAAAAAAGAGAAAGAATTACACAAATTTTAGAGTTCAGCAATCAGAAGGCCAAAAAGGAAAACAAAAGAAACCACTGCCAGAACATGAAGTTCCATAAGTGAAATATAGAGAGCTAGGAACACACATCAAATTCTTCTGGGGTGGTCGTTCTCGTTTGCATATTCATGCACATTTTGCATTTTCATTCACATGCTATCCACATTCATTTAAAGCAGTGGTTCTCAATCCAAAGTAATTTTGCCCTGCAGGGGCCATCTGGCAATGTCTGGGGATGTCTTCGGCCATCACAACTGGGGGAGAGCTATTAACATCTAGTACGTAGAAGCCAGGGGTGCTGCTGAACATCCTACAATGCACAGGACAGATCCCACACCAAGATTTCAGGAGGGCTGAGATTGTGAAATCTTCGTTTAAAGACACTTCCCTTCTCCCGAGGATGGCATCCCAGATGTGCCATGTTGATTCTAAGGACAAGATCAGGTCCTCCAAGGGATACACTTGGCAGTTAGAGGAGCAGGAACATGCATATAGCGAAGCCCACACAGAAGCACATCTGTGGGACTTACTCTAGCTTGGTCATTATAAAAAGAATTTTCTGGCCAGGTGTGGTGGCTCGCGCCTGTAATTCCAGCACTTTGGGAGGTCAAGGTGGGCGGATCGCCTGAGGTCGGAAGTTCAAAACAAGCCTGGCCAGCATGGTGAAACCCTGCCTCTACTAAAAATATAAAAATTGGCCGGGCATGGTGGCGGGTGCCTGTAAGCCCAGCTACTCAGCAAAATGAGGCAGGAGTATCGCTTGAACCTGGGAGGCAGAGGTTGCAGTGAGCCGAGATTGTGCCATTACACTCCAGCCTAGAAAACACAGTGAGACTCCGTTTAAAAAAAAAAAAAAAATCTTGAAACTTCTTGTCATAAAAAAACCCAAAACATACAAATACAAGCAGCTTATTGACAAAGGAAAGATAGTATTAACATCAGACTTCTTATCATTAACAGTAAAAACTGGAGGAAAAAGTGATGCTTACAGCATCCAGAGAGAAATGAATGAAAAGCCTAAAATGCCACATCCGGACCACCTCAGGGGTCCCACCACTCTGCCACAGCCCCCACCACATACAGGTCCTAACTCATCCATCACAACTCTGCTGTTTAATAAGGATATGAAACTCTACTGCAGGGATCACTACGACACTACAAAGTTTGATAGTCCTTAATACATAAAATCTGTGCAGGCCAGGCGTGGTGGCTCATGACTGTAATCCCAGCACTTTGGGAGGCCCAGGTAGGCAGATCACGAGGTCAGGAGATTGAGACCATCCTGTCTAACATGGTGAAACCCCGTCTCTACTAAAAACACAAAAAATTAGCCGGGTATGGTGGCGGGCGCCTGTAGTCCCAGCTACTGGGGAGGCTGACGCAGGAGAATTGTGTGAACCCGGGAAGCGGAGCTTGCAGTGAGCCAAGATTGTGCCACTGCACTCCAGCCTGGGTGACAGGGCGAGACTCTGTCTCAAAAATATATATATATTTATATATAAATAAATATATATAAACATATATAGACATATTTATATATAAATATATATAAACATATATACACATATTTATATATAAATATATGTATTTTTATATATAAATATATACATATATAAAATCTGTGCAAGTGGATAATTTTTCAGATATGTTGCTATGCATTGATTCATGAGTTTTTCATGTCTGCTGGCAACCACAGAGCCTCTTTTGTGGTTTATCCCCTTACGTCTTTTGCCTATTTTCTATAACGTTTACAGGTCTTTATTTTAAGGATATTAATCCTTTAAATCTCTGTTGTATTTGATGCAAACATTTTATCCCCACTTTTTGTTTCTGAATTTGGGGGATGACCTTTTGAGCTGCCAGAGTTGTCATCATGTTTGTGTAGCCAAATCCATCAGCCTTTTACACTGTGATTTAGCCACTGCCACCCATCATCTTCCCAAAATCTGCAAAAAACCCAGAGTGAAAATAAACACACCTACAAATAAAATCTGCCTGAAGGAGCCACAGTGGACCTCTACCTTGAGACCACCAGAAGTTTATTTTTTCAGAAGATAAAAGAGGATAGTGAAATACTGATAGATTTTTACCCGGCCACATGCCATATAGTCATATTTCAAGGGACCAATAAGCTCTTTGTCCCACATCTAGCAAGTCAGCAGAGCTTTCAAATCACCCTTATCTATATCAACTTTAGGGAAAATGATGGGACTTTTTTTCTTAAAGAGATGGGGTCTCATTACGTTGCCCAGGTTGGTCTCAAAATCCTGGCCTCAAGTGATCATCCTGCCTCAGCCTCCCACATAGCTGGGACTACAGGTGCAAGCCACCATGCCTGGCTAAGGAAACTGATGTGATTATTTAAAGCAGAATAAATTTACTCTCCTAGGTTAAAGTTCATCTTGGTGTTCCAGACATGAACATCCATTGCAGCAGCAAACCCCTCACCACCATCCCCAGCACTAGGGACAAACAGAGACAGTTCCATCCCAGGAAGAATACCTTCCAGCAAGTAACTCTGTGCTCCATTTACTCCACCACGCATTTAATTGAACCTCACAAGCTACAGTGGGGGAACCACCAATGCTCTTCACCCACCCCTTCCAGAGTAGTGCCTGGAGTATCCTGAAGCCTTAGACCTGAAAGAGCACAGGAGAGGATGAGGCTCAGAAAGCGCAGAGCAGTGATGTTCTGAGAAAGGCGTCAGGGAAGAGGACTGCAGGGTTCAGGAAGAGGGGAGCACCTTTCATCAGGAGCAGTACAAGGAGGAAGAAGGAAGAAGGGGTGAATGCTGAACAAAGAAATGTGTCCTTGGACACTGCCATAAAAAGCCCAAAAGGACAGAGTATTCCACACCCCAGTGCACAAGGATGATGCAGACACTCTCAAGGTCAGAAAGTATGCGACAACCCGAGATCAGAGGGTTTATTCACACAGGATGAGCATGGTGTGCATAAATGCCAAGGTCCAGCGGCAAAATGCAACAGATAAAAGGGGAGAGGTGAGGGAAGAGTGGAGTTTAACGTCTGTATTAAAACAAGAAGCAAAATCTCCCCAGGAATCTGACACGGGGGAAACTGTGCCAACCCAACCCATGGTCCCTCACTGCCCCTTTTCCTACCCCTTGCAAAAGAGAGAAAGAGAATGAGCAAATCCACTCACTGTCTTGGCCGTAATACATGACAGTGGGGAAGGAGGAGTGGAGCGATGGAAGATCATGATGGCGACAATGGCAGTAATAATTGCAGTTTTCCAGTTGCTAAGTGTCCGTGTGTGCCAGGCACGTCTCTGACCTCTTACTAAATAAATGACAGTTATTTCTGGCCAGTAAGCATAATATTACTTGGTTTCCGCACAAACTCTACAAAAGTAGAAATTGAGCTTCAGAGAAGTAAAATAACTTGCCAAAGGATACACTACTATAAGCAGTAGAACAGGATTCAAACTTGAATCAGTAATTTGAACCTGCCATTACACTGTTTATACAAGCAAGACATAAAACTGTCCTTTTAATGCTCAGCTTACAGCTGTTCTCCCTGGACAAACACAGCCCAGGCCAGCTGGCCTATACACACTGCCTCTGTGGGACTTGCTGGTGATTTTACCCTCCTTGTGATTTCTGAGGGGGCATTGGGGCGCAGGAATCACCTTCAAGCTCCTTTTCCAGGGTTGATACCCACCCTCCTCGGACTAGGAACTCTCTAACATACGCACTTCTATTCACCTGCACATCTGCTCCCTAGCACACATCACCATGGTCTCTCATCAACATCACAACAGCCACTTAACTTGTGTTCTCATTGCTGTTGTGAACAGCAGCAAAGAAGAACATGTGACTGAGATCACCTGGCCCCTAAGACGAAAGACATTTATAGAAAGGTTTGCCCATGCCTGACAACAATAGGATAAAGGAATCCTGCTCACCATGGCAAAAATAACATTAAATACTTAAGAATAAATTTAATTAAAAAAAATTTTTTTTGAGATAGGATCTCACTCTGTTGCCCAAGCTGGAGTGCAGTGGCGCAATCACAGTTCACTGCAGCTGTGATTTCCCAGGCTCAGGTGATCCTCTCACCTCAGCCTCCTGAGTATCTAGGACTACAGGCATGTGCCACCACACCTGGCTAGTTTTGGTAGAGATGAGGTTTCACAATGTTGCCTAGGGTGGTCTTGAGCATCTGAGCTCAAGCAATCTCCTACCTCAGCCTCCCAAAGTGGAGGGATTACAGGCATGAGCCACTGCACCTGGCCCTCATCCCATCTTTTTTTTTTTTTTTTTAAGACGGAGTTTCGCTCTTGTTCCCCCAGTCTCAAGTGCAATGGCGTGATCTCGGCTCACTGCAACCTCTGCCTCCCGGGTTCAAGCAATTCTCCTGCCTCAGCCTCTCAAGTAGCTAGGATTACAGGCATGCGCTACCATGCCTGGCTAATTTTGTATTTTTAGTAGATGTTGGCCAGTCAGGCTGGTCTCGAACTTCTGACCTCAGGTGATCCGCCCGCCTTGGCCTCTCAAAGTGCTGGGATTACAGGTGTGAGCCACCACACTCGGCCCCTCATTCCATCTTGACGGTTCTAAACACTTGTCCAAATGGTAAGCAGCATGATGCTTCAACAGAAAATTATCATGCTCTTTGATGGCTTCCTAATTTAGAGTGACACCCAAATTCCTTCACAAGAGGTGACTATGGGGCCTATCCAGGTCCCCTTTCTCAGTCCCTCATGGACCCTACTGTGATTACTCACAGACCTCTCCTATCTCTCAGGACCCTGCTCATGCCATCCCTCCAAAATAAGCCCCCTTCATCTCACCCCTTCTCACTGGGGTGACTCCCATCAATCCCTCCTCCGATCACCACCTCATCATGGTGTCGGAGGACCATGTGGAGGGCCGAGTGTGATGGCTCACATCTGTAATCTCAACACTTTGGGAGACCCAGGCAGAAGGACTGCTTGAGGCCAGGACTTTGAGACCAACCTGGGCAAGAGAGCAAGACTCCATCTGTACAAAAAAAAATTAAGGTAAAATTTAAAAAGATGATTGTAACAAAGCAAGATCATGTCTGTCTGTCTGCCTAGCCAGACAGCTGTGGGAAACAGAAAGGAACAGTATCACAGCCTCACCATCTTACCTCCACCCCTGGTGCTGAACTTGGCGTCTATATTAAAGGTTCTCCAAAGTTTGTGGATTGATAAATGATTTTTTTAAGGCATGTGCTATAATGTCACAGTGGTTTTGTTTAATAATCTTACTACATCAAACCTATCTGTGACACAACAGACGTCAGAACAAATCGGGGGTGTCAACGTCACCACCATCGACGGACACCGACCAAGACAGATGAGGGAAGTATTAGAAAAGCCCAAATTATAACTATATCAAAAGATACGAAAAATCTCAGAGAATCTACAATTAAATAGCGAGTTACAAAACCCATGAACAAGCCTCTTTCAATGTGATTGAATCAAACATTTCCCAAAGGCCAGCGACAAGCATCTGTATCAGAAGCTGGCTAGCCACCACCTGGCCTGTTTCTGTTAAGGTCCCTGCTAAAAATGGTTTTTACATGTTTAAAGGATTGTGAACAACAGCAAAGAAGAACATGTGACTGAGATCACCTGGCCCCTAAGACCAAAGACAGTTATAGAAAGGTTTGCCCATGCCAGACAACAACAGGATAAAAGAATCCTCCTCACCATGGCAAAAATAACGTTAAATACTTAAGAATAAGTTTAATAAAAATATGTGTGACCTTTATGAAGAAAATGATAAAACTACCGAGGGACATAAAAAGGATTTGAATAACCAAAGAAACAGAGGACACTCTTCGATAGGAAAGGTACTGTAAGAATATTCATTTTCCAATTAACATAATCTATACAGATTTAATAAAAATCCATTAATACCCCCCCCAACGAGTCAGAGGAGCTTGCTAAAAATTCCTCTAGAATAATAAGCAAGGGCCAGGCATGGTGGCTCATGCCTCTAATCCCAACAGTTTTGGGAGGTGGAGGCAGGTGGATAATCTGAGCTCTGGAGTTTGAGACCAGCCTGGGTAACCTGGCAAAATCCTGTCTCTACCAAAAATACAAAAAAATTAGCCAGGTATGGTGGCGTGCACCTGTGGTCTCCACTACTTGGGAGGCTGAGGTGGATCACTTGAGCCTGGGAGGCAGAGTTTGCAGTGAGCCAAGATCATGCCTCTGCACTACAGCCTGGGCGGCAGAGTGAGACCCCATCTCAAAATAGTAACAATAATAATAAGCAAGGATGGCCACAAGTATTTGAAAAACAGGACGAGTGTGGTCAGTGAGATAAGAGCCCTAATGTAAAGCTGTAATAAACAGAAGTTCAACAAGTATGAAAACAAAGTAACTATCAGTCATCAAAACAAAAAAAACAAAACTGATGAACATATGATACGGCAGCACTTCAAATCATAAAACAAACTACGGATTTTTCAATATACATGCCAAGACAATTGGTTACTAACAAATAGTAAAATCCAGAAAAAGTAAGACCTAAGGTCTACATTTTAACCTTGTTAAGAAAGCACAGAAATATTTATTGACATGGGAAGATGTTCACCCTGTTATATATGTGCTATTTTTTAACTTGCCTTTTTACACAACACAGGGTGAACATCTTTCCATGAAGTGAAACAAGCCAGTCACAGAAGGACAAATACTGCATGATTCCACTTACGTGAGGCGTCTAAAATAGTCAAATGCAGAAGCAGAGTAGGATGGTGGATGCCAGGGACTTGGGGGAGGGGTCAATGGAGAACTGACATTCAACAGGTTAAAAGTTTTAGGTTGCTGGGCACGGTGGCTCACGCCTGTAATCCCAGCACTTTGGGAGGCCAAGGCAGGAAGATCACCTGAGGTCGACGGTTCAAGACCAGCTTGACCAACATGGTGAAAACCCTTCTCTACCAAAAATACAAAAACTAGCTCAGTATGGTGGTGCACACCTGTAAGCCCAACTACTTAGGAGGCTGAGGCACAAGAATCACTTGAACCCAGGAGGTGGAGGCTGCAGTAAGCCAAGATCGCACCACTACACTCCAGCCTGGGCGACAGAGCAAGACTCTGTCTCAAAAAAAATACCAAAAAGTTTCAGTTACACAACATGAGCAAATTGTAGAGATCTGCTGGACCACACCGTGCCTATAATTAACAATACTTTGGTCAGGCACGGTGGCTCACGCACGCCTATAATCTTAGTACTTTGGGAGGCTAAGAGTGGGAGGATTGCTGGAGGCCAAGAGTTCAAGATCAGCCTGGGTAACATAGTAAGATTCCATCTCTTAAAAAATGAAATTATTTAAGTTAGCCAGAAAACAAAAAAAATATCATATTGTGCACTTAAAAAGTTGTTGGCTGGGCGTGGAAGCTCATGCCTGTAACCCTAGCACTTTGGGAAGCCGAGGTGGGCAGATCACCTGAGGTCAGGAGTTCGAGACCAGCCTGGCCAACATGGTAAAACTCCATCTCTACTAAAAATATAAAAAATAGCCAGGCGTGGTGGAGTATGCCTGTAATCCCAGCTACTCAGGAGGCTGAGGGAGGAGACACACTTGAACCCAGGAGGCAGAGGTTGCAGTGAGCCAAGATCGCACCACTGCACTCCAGTCTGGGTGACAGGGCGAGACTCTGTCTCAAAAAAAAAAAAAAAAAAAAGGTTGTTAATAAGGTAGATCTCGTGTTAAATGTTCTTATCACAATAAAAATAAAAAAAATAAAAAGAATGGTAGAAGATACTAGTTTTGAGTGAAAAAAGTCCTTTTGTAAGTGAAAAGAATTAAAGGCAACATATATAATGAAACAGACGCTATGTACAGCATTAACCCACTGTGCATGTGTAAAGTATGTGGCCATGTATACACACACCAAAATGTTAACCAAAATGTTGAGTGATAGAAACATAAATGACATATTTTCCTCTTTTTAGTCCTCTATATTTTCTAAACTAACTTGACAACAAAAGATGGGCCCAAATTTCTCCCCTAAGAGCCTCATGGTGTCCACATTAGCACCAGTTCCTCCTTACTCCTCAGAATCAAGTCCAGGGGAAAGGCTGGTTCCCCTTACGGCATCTACCTCCTTTACAATGTAATGCAAGCAAATCAATTCAGTCCTTTCTGTTGTGAGCTCAGGATCCAGCAGTGTGGAATAATGTCCTCATGTTTAAAGTTCTAAAATAACTGGGTTTCAGAAGAGAGTGGAGAAAAGCCAAGGTTCTACAAATTATACTTGGCATCTAGATTTTTTGAAAGCTCCCTGTAGCCAAAGTTAAAAATCACTACCTTAGAGGAAGGAGATCACTACAGTCTTAAAAAAAAAAAAAAAAAAAAAAAAAAAGGCACCTGGAAATAAATGTACACCTGACAGAGAAAAAAAATCACCAATCTGGAAAATTCTGTTACGAGAAAGTAGAAAAGTAAAATAAAATATTTAGATGTGTAATAAATCTTTCAATTCCCTAAGGACTGAATCACTAACTCTCCAGCCACCAACAATCATGCACAAATGCAGAATAACAGCAGCTTTTAATCAGTACTTGTTTCATCAGCTATTCAGCCTGTAACGATTTCTTTTGAGCTTCATTTTATCTGACCATTTCTCCCTGTCGAGGAAACAGAGTCACCCCTCTCACTGTGACTTAGCAGGGCCACCTGAAGGAGAAATGTGATGGCACTGTCCAGAAGTTTTCAGGGCTGAGCTATTCCTGGAGTTAAATACCAAAACCTTCTGTGTTTCTCGAAAGAACCACCAAACCCTAAGAAAAACCTGTCCTTTCATCATCAGTATCTAGCAGAGTCAGCAGGTAACATACAAAGCCTCCAATGGCTGAATGAGTTCATCACTAAGAGTATTCCCAAAGAGCAGAAACCCCCTATGTAAAATTCATCTTTAAGGTTGAGCACAGTGACTCATGCCTATAAACCCAACACTTTGGGAGGCCTAGCTGGGAGGACTGCTTGAGGCCAAGAGTTCGGGACCAGCCTGAGCAACACAGTGAGACTCTGACTCTACAAAAAATAAAAAATAAAATTCATCTTTATATTCCCAGCTCTTAGCACAGAATAGGCAGATGCTCTTTACAAGGAAGTACGGCGGGGTGGGGGGGTGGGGGCGGCGCGGGGAGAAGACAGATGCTCCATAAATGCTAATGAAATTTACATTTACTCCACGTAAACGGCACTGAATAAATACTACATCAGAAATACAAATCCATGGCAAATCCATCATTTGCTCTAGACATAAAAACCTACAGTTCCCCAAAAGGATATGAGAGAGAGGAATAGCTAGAATAAGAATCACTGGCTCGTGTGCTTAAGACTCACTTGGGAAGCTTATTTAAAATGCAGACATCTGGGCCAGGCACAGCGAATCACACCTGCAATCCTAGCACTTTGGGAGGCTGAGGCAGGCGGATCACTTAAGCCCAGGAGTTCAAGACCAGCCTGGGCAACCTGACGAAACCCCATTTCTATCAAAAAAATAGAAAAATTAGCCAGGCATGGTGGTATCTGCCTGTAGTCCCAGCTATTTAGAAGACTGAGGTGGGAGGATGGCTTGAGTCCAGGATGTAGAGGTTGCAGTGAGCTGAGACTGCATGACTGCACTCCAGCCCAGGCAACAGAGCAAGATTCTGTATCCAAAAAAAAAAACACGACAGATTTATTTGACACAAATGCACATAAGACAAAAATCCTCGACACTGTTTTATTTATAACAGTCCCAAACTGGAAACATCCAAAGAGCCATCAAGAGGTGGACGGGTAAGCAAACCATGGTGGGTCCATCAAAAGGCATACTAGTCAGCAACAAACCGGAGAGCGTCTGCTGACGTGCCTGACAGCACAGGGGAGTCGCACAGATGTTTCGTTAAAGCAGCCAGACACAAGACATGCAGTCTGATTCTCAAAAGACAAAACCATTCTACAGGAAGCAGAGAGTGGTTACCTAGGGCAGGAACGGAGGAAGGGGCTCCCCAGGGAAAGGATGGAACCTTTGGAGTGACAGAAATCTGCTGTTTTGACTGATTCTGGTGGCTCCATTTGGATGTATATCCACTTACTCTATGTAAACATTATCGCAATAAAATTGACTTTAGAAGACTAATCAAAAACCCCTGTAATCCCACCAATTTTAAAAATGTCCCCTTCTCAAATTCTAATCCTGTAGACCTACCTTGGGGGCTTGTGAACCTGTATTTTTGTTTGTTGGGATGGAGTCTCGCTCCATCGCCCAGGCTGGAGTGCAGTGGCGCAATGTCAGCTCACTGCAACCTCCACCTCCCGGGTTCAAACAATTCTCTGCCTCAGCCTCCCAAGCAGCTGGGATTACATACATGCACCACCACACCCAGCTAATTTTTGTATTTTTAGTACAGACAGGGTTTCACCATCTTGGCCAGACTGGTCTTTAATTCCTGACCTCGTGATCCACCCGCCTCGGCCTCCCAAAGTGCTGGGATTACAGGCGTGAGCCACCGCGCCCGGCCAGGAACCTATATTTTTAACAAATGCACAAATATTCTCATGCTAGAGGTCCTCAGATCACCCACACCTTGGGATAGGCAATTTCGGCTGGGAGAGAGCTATTGTCACCACTTCTTTAAACCGATCCAGACAGGGGAAGAATATGACTAAGAAGGAGTGCCCTCTGGGATAAGGACACTCAAAACCTCAACCTGCCAAGTGCTACTTTGGTTCTCACCAAGACGCAAGAGCTTTCAGGGTCGGCTAGGTTCAATGATGAAGCACATTTCAAAAGCCAATCCATGGCTCTCAGCTTAAATCCCATAAGGGGATTATAGTCAAACTGTGGCTGCCCCATTAAGTTCTGTTAAATGCTAACATTTGACCTAAATGCTTTTAATTCAAGTCAAAAAAGATTGTTGGAACATATACCCTCAACTTGTAGGTGTGGTGAGGGCTGGTTTTGAATGAAACGCTCTGAATTCTCAAAAAAAAAACAAACAAAAAAACAAAACAAAAAAAACTTCAACTTGTATATGATCAACTTCCTTTGAATGAAATGACTTAACTGGTTACCTAATACACAGAGTCCAACTTCAGGGAGTTTGCAATTCTGATGCTGATCCTAGCTATAATTATTCCATTTAAAGCTCTAAGCAGCAACGAAGGAACTTGTAAACAGTGGTAATTATTTGATCTTGTGATGACAACTATGCTCACAGCGTGTGACTGAAATAAAAAAAAAAAAATCATCCTGCAGTCTTCTCCAAAACACTGCAGGAACTCTTGATCTCTCTTTATTTTTTTTTTTGAGACAGAGTCTGGCTCTGGCACTCAGGTTGGAGTGCAGTCAAGCAATCACAGCTCATTGAAACCTGCCACACCTCAGCCTCCTGAGTAGCTGTGACCACAGGCATGCACCACCATGCCCAGCTAATGTTTGTATTTTTTGTAGAGACAGGGTTTACTTGTTGCCCAGGCTAGTCTCGAACTCCTGAGCTCAAGCAATCCACCCGCCTCAGCCTCCCAAAGTGCTGGAATCACAGGCATGAGCCACCATGCCAAGCCAGCGCTCATTTTTCAAACTGCAAGTCAGTACCTACTAGTGGGTCATGAAATTAAATTAGTGCATCTTGACCAGAATTCTTAAAACAATGGCATTTGACAGAACAAAAAACTTCAGAGCAAATCTCAAAAGACAGGGGTAACCGAGAGTGTCAAGGCAAAATGCTTCATGCTGTGGGTCAGGGGAAAAGAGTCTGGAAGTCACTGATGTAAAAGCTCTGCACACTGACATGAAAGGCATGTTCCAAGTGCCCAACTTACATCAGATTATTTACTGACCTTAAACTAACATGCCCATAGAAATATTGTGCCAAAGTGAGAAAGCGGTGCAAGATGATGGCACTGACGACAACATATCATCATATTCCCCCGCCACAGTGATGGAGAGAATACCCAGAATCGCAGCCAGAGGGTGGCCTTATAATTAATTACGATCATCTACCAGAGCCCTAAACCAAACTACCTCCAATGACTGCAATGGAAGGAATCTCCTTTGCACCCTAATGTGCCATCTCAGCCTTCTGTCACTGTCTCGGTTTGTGGACTTAATTCTTTTAAGAGTTGGAAATGTTTTAAAGGAAGTCAGATAAAACCTGGATTTCTGAGAGGGAACCTAGGTACCACTGCCAAGTTCCACCTCAGAAACCAGTTTCCATCTGTAGCAAGCACCAGGAGTAATGATCCCTTAGAGGCCACTCCCAGCGTCCCAAGAGGGGCCCTGACAGCAGCAACCCTGCTCCGATGGTAGGAAAAAAAAGGGTCCCTGGGCAAACACTGTACTAGTTAGGAATAATCTAAAAATGGGTTCTCAGGTCCTCACCAGTGGGCCAGAGAGGATGCAATGCCACTGGATAAACGTGAGAAATTTTCCTGAAACATCCGTGGGGTGAGTTAGGTGGGGAGGTCATTCCTAACTGACAGCAAATAGTTCATGGTGCATAAAGTAAAATGCACAACTGACAGAATGAAACAAGATGTTAAAGAATGGGCTCTGCCTGCAGAAGATCCCTTCAGTCTGGCCCAAAGACTTGGTCGCAGAAGCACTGGTATAGACAAGCTCTAGTCCCAAATGCAATGCTAAATCCTAAAAAAGCTCCTGAATCCAACCTGAGACACATCATTTTGCTGACATGGAATTATGCATGAGCCATGAGAGATGACGGTCATGGTATCTAGGTGACACCATGGTATCTAGGTGACACTCACTTGACTGCCTGTTCAGAAGAGCGATGGAGTCTGAGAAAGTAAAATGTCAGAGTGGTGGATGCTTTGTTTATTTGAGGGTTTATGATACAAAGTCATCCGCAATCCTTCTTTTTCTAACCTAATGCGATAGCAAACAGATGCTACAGGGCCTGCTGTGCCTGGTATCTTGCAGCAGCAGTTTTCTTTCCAAAACTTTATTTAAATACAATTATAACAAGACCATCTTAAGCCTCGTCATCCCGGCCATTTCTCCTGGGTGCCAGGTGCTGCCCACACTGACCTCCAGAGTTCCCAGGTCTGGGCTCAAGATGCCTCCTCCTCCAAGGAGCACTCCTGGGTCAGCTGTCCTGTGTTTCCATGGTTCCCAGCTTCCTGTACACTCCCCACCAGAATGAGATGGCAGCAGGGACACAGTGTCCAATGCATAAAAGGCATTCAAATACTTGGAGAATCCCTGACTCGTTCAGGGAAATCTTGTGGCTGGGACACGAAAGGGGAAAGGGAGGGGCAGTATAGCAAAAAGTGCAGCCTGCATGACAAAATTAAAATATGAATGTACATTTTAGCAAACTAAGGCAGAACAAAGATGAGTTTTATTGCATTTATTTCCACTACGTGATTTAACACATCACTTTTTGCACACATGGTGCTTTTTATTTAAACACTATTTAAAATGTATTAATCATCAATCATCACAGGAGCCACTGAAAAGCTAATTTTATATGGAATTTTTACAACAAGATAAAAACATATGCATAATCAACTATCAAGTCCCAGACACAAACATGGTTTCACTTAGCCCTTACAAAAACTCTGGAAGGGGTTGTTATTCTCTCCATTTCACAGATGAGAAACTGGGGCACAGAGAGGCTGATTTACCTCTGCACAAAAGCTCAGGGCCAATGTTGTGGGTCCAACAACCATTCTGAGAAGACAAACATTGCTTGTGTTACCTTCCACGCTAAGAGAACAAGGCTCTGAAGAAAACTCCCAAAGACCAGAACAGGCCTGAGAAGGTAATATCTAAAGGTCATTCTGAAGGAAGCCGAGCAAAACTTGTGAGTTACTTTCAGGGAATAGGAAAAATGCTTTCTTCTCTTCCAGGTCTCCAGATGCCTTTTGTCATTTGATGCTCCCCCCCCCACCCGGCTTGCCCAATACAAAAACCTTGGGGGCTTGGGTATCTTCAAGGAGATGGCTCTGCCCTGCTGATTCAGTCCCACTGTGTCTGGGATCCCTGCTCCATCCTCTTTCCAGCACAGCCCCTAAAGAGGAAGCCTCAGCA
Organism: Macaca thibetana thibetana; assembly: GCF_024542745.1. Taxonomy (NCBI): domain Eukaryota; kingdom Metazoa; phylum Chordata; class Mammalia; order Primates; family Cercopithecidae; genus Macaca; species Macaca thibetana. The sequence goes on from NC_065587.1 coordinate 73,682,750, forward strand.
GGACACTTGGTCACCTCCAGCTACTGTTGCCAGAGCTGCCCCTGCTGGGAGAAGGCAGGCTCGGGTGCTGGGAGAAGCATCTCAAATAACTCAACGGACTCACCAGACCTCTCTCTGATCTGCTCTTCAGACCACATGATTCCCCAAGGACCAAAGCCAAATTTCCTTCTTCCACCTGAAGAGAAAGGTCCAGTTCCACTTTGCCTCTATTTCCTAACTACCCAATTACGCCTGCTCAGTTTTGCTGAACGTTGGCCCATCTATTCAGTCCTCTCAACACCACCAGCTTTCCTGCTCTCATCTGGAAGACATTCCATTTGCAAGTCTCTTTTGCATATCGTTTCTCCCCACCACACTCCACCCCTGCTCCCCGCTAGTCCAGTATACCAAGAGTTCCTCTTCCCTGGAGACTCTCCCAAGATAAGGAAAAGGGAGCTCTGATGGATTCACCTGCTCTGATGGATTACCTAATGGCTGAAGAGTGGGTTTGCCTAAACTGCACTGCAATTATCTGGGGCTGGAACACTAATTCTTCCCCAGGATAACACCACATACATGGTGATCAAAATTATTGCAAAGCTTTTCCCTGATCTTTAATAAATGGGAGGCTTTAAACATTCCATGCCTATATGCTATACATTCTTTTTCCTGCAAAGGAGTGTGTTCTTCCTAAGCAATTCATTAAAAATACATCCAGTAAATACAGAGACTGCAATCACTTAAAATTGTATGCTACAGATGTCTTGCTTTTTTCTGGTGTCTGAACCTGACATTTTTTAATAACCCAAAGACCTTTAAAAAATTAAAAATATTATCTGCACTCAGCTATAAGAGATTCTAGCTCTCCATGAAGTTTGTTTCACTTATATTCTTTTTTGGTTGTATACTTACTTTTCATCAAATGCCTGAAACTCCATATAGAAGGAAAATATAGGCTGGGCACAGTGGCTCACAACTGTAATCCCTGTACTTTGGAAGGCCAAGGCAGATGGATTACCTGAGGTCAGGAGTTCGAGACCACCCTGGCCAACATGGCGAAACCCCATTTCTACTAAAAATACAAAAAAAGTAGTCATGGTGGCAGACACCTGTAATCCCAGCTATTTGGGAGGCTGAGGTGGGAGAGTTGCTTGAACCTGGGAGGCGGAGATTGCAGTGAGCCAAGATCGTGCCATTGCACTCTGGCCTGGGTGACAGAGCAAGACTCGGTCTCAAAAAAAAAAAAGAAAAGAAAAGAAAACATAAAAGAACACACAGCAGAGCTTTGGCAATCCTGGCACTGGATTGGACCCTGAAAATAAATAATTTACTTATATAGTTTTTATTTTATTTGCTCTGAAAGGTAAATAAGTACCTGAAAAACACAGAAATTTTACTTGCTGCAGGTTAAGTTTTTATTGTTATTCTCTCACACATACCTAAGTAAAGGCACTGCCTTCTAAGAATTGCATAAATGTTAATGTTCCGTTTTTTATATTTAAATTCTGTCTGACAGCACTAAGAAACCCTTTGGAGATTTTCTAGTAATGCAGCTGTGCAAAATTGGGGACTTCTCATCCACCTACACAGGCACAGTTAGTACACACACACACACACACACACAGAAACAGACATACATGCAGAAAATCAGAAACATCACCAGAGATACACTCAGATACTCACACAGAAACAGATACACGCAGACCCGAATGCACGCAGACACAAACAGGTATTAATCAATCTGTGTATCCTCACAACTCATTCCCCAAAGCAGAACCGCCAAATGGCCTTACCGTCAAAGTGAAACTCCACCCTTCCACAGAAATGGCCTCTAATCAGTGCCTCACCCACCACTTCTGTGCTGGTGTCTGGACAACCCTGCGACTGTCCTGGTACTCAGCATGAGATGCTCTCAGGTGCTGAAGGAATTTCAGCTTTTATAACCCACACAGGCTGGCCAAAATTGTATAACCGCACCACCTCATCAGAAATGCTATTTGTGTTACACAACAGCCACCACCCGGTTACAAACGTTACTGCATGCCTCTGTTACGGTCTCCTTAACATCAATCTGTACAGCCAGTTTCTCCATGGCAGGCTGGAGAGTCTATTGTAGAAACCAAGCAGCTGCTGAGAATATATGTCTCAAACCTGCACTAACAAGGAAAATTAAAACCTATCTTTATAAACCCTGCAGTTCAGATGAGTAAGTCCACCCAGGCTGCTTCCAGCTCAGTGAAAAGGGGGGTTAATTTTACTCCCTGGTAAGTTTCCATTTCCCCAATCAGGGTCCAAAGACAATTGTTTTCAAAGCTCAAAAAAATTCAGATCTCAAGGTAGGAGCTCATCATTAAAGGAAAAGCCAACAAATAACTGTCACATTGGAGAGCTGACTGCTGGGGTCCAGTTCAACATGGCATTCGGCATGCAGGTCCCCACTGATTCCTACCAAACAGTGGACGTACCCATGCAGACAAAAGTGGCGAAGGCACACTGACAGTCTAACATCAGGACTAGGAAAGAAATCACACCTGTGGCCAGACTTTGCCCTTCCCAGTCCTGACTCCAGGCCAGGGCCTGCCAGGAACCTGGGCAGTGGGCACCCTCTGCCCTGTGGAATATGCAAATACCTGCCTCCAACTCCCTAACACCAGACTGCCCTTCCCAAATCCAGAAAGGGAACTCGAGGCTCAGATGACAAACAGCCAGGCAGAAGGGGCATCGACCATCAGCAAGGGACATCTTAGAAATGGGAGTGCCTGAGATAAAGACAGAAAAAGAACCAGGACAATTCCTGGAGAAAAGCAGCTGTAAGTATTCCTCATTCACGGAAACTTTGAGGAGCTCAGCGTGGGGTAAGAGGATAACACCACCTAACCAGAAGTGATGCCTTAGTAGAAACTGGGGAGAAGGTTGGGAGCAAGGCGCTTCAACTGCTTAGGGCAGGAGACCCACCACCACAAATGCCCAGAACAAGGTCGGCACATGACACATCCAGCCCATCAGCTCAACACGTCTAGAGGAGCCGAGAACTGTATTCAGGACATGCTGTGAAGACTAACATCAGAGAAGATTTGTTGCAGGAGCCAAAAGAAAACTAAAACAAAAACACACACAAAAAAACCCACAGTTGGATTAAAGGAGGAAAAACATTTTTTAAGTTAGTATTTTTTTTAAAAAGGAAACAAGATCGACAATTATATGGAGAAAATGAATCAAGAACAAGAAGCTGAGGTAGGGAAGAACTGTAGGGAAATGAAGAGTCAGCATTAACTCAAAAGCAAGCGAGAGAAATGGCGTCACAAAAGACTGAAACGGGAGGTGGGTGACAGACCTGAGAAACTCTGAGAGACAAGGAAAAGTACAGAAAGGCTAAGGCTATTCCGAGACAGAGCTGGGCAGGAAAAAGCAAAGAGCAAGGCCAAACTGTGACTCATCAGTGTCTTTCAAGCAGACTTAGAAACAAAAGGGGTAATGAAGCCAGTTGTGCTGTACGATTCCATTTACACAAAATGTCCAGAGTAAGCAAATCCACAAAGACAGAAAGTTCATCAATGGTTGCCTGGGGCTAGGGTGGGAATGGGAGTGACTATTCATGGGTTTTAGGATTTTTTGCAGGATGAAAAAAAGTGCTAAAATTGTATTGTGGTGATGGCTGTACAGCTTTGTGAATAACTGTATACTAAAAACCACTGAATTGTATATTTTAAGATGATGACTATCATGGTGTGTAATACACCTCAATAAAACTTTAAAAAAAAAACAAATGAGGTTGGGTATGGTGGCTCACACCTGTAATCCCAGCACTTTGGGAGGCTGAGGCAGGCGTGATCACCTAAGGTCAGGAGTTTGAGACCAACCTGGCCAACACAGTGAAACCCCATCTCTACTAAAAATACAAAAATTAGCTGGGTGTGATGGCACGTGCCTGTAATACCAGCTACTTGAGAGGCTGAGGGCAGGAAAATCACTTGAACCTGGGAGGCAGAGGTTGCAGTGAGCAAAGATTGCGCCACCGCACTCCAGCCTGGGTGACAGAGCAGAACTCTGATTCAAAAAAAAAAAAAAAAAAAAGAACAAATGGAGCAGACTTAAAGAACCTAATATAAAAAATGCAGACTAAAAAATTACTCTGAGATTAAGAAAAATCTGAGCAAAGGGACTACAAGGGCATTCTAGGTTCATGCAATAATCATATACTTGGACACATCCTAGCAAAATAATTTAACCACAGGATGAAAGAATCGTAGACACATCCAGGGAGAAGGAGAAAATGTTTGGTTTGCTTAAATGTTAGCTTGAATTAAGCTTAGCTCCTGGGTTGTCCATAGCAGTATTAAATGTCAGAAGACAGTAACACCAACACAAACTGAGGGAAAGGTCTTACCAAGGAATTTTACACCCAGATAAGGTGCCCTTCATGTGTGAAAGCCAAACAAGACAGTTTTAGATGTGCATGAGCTCAAAGGAAAAGGAGGGAAAGAAAGCCTGAAGCTGTATCCAACCAGGTTGGAATATAGAAGTGAAATTCACAGAGGCCACTAACTAGTATACAAGGCTGCTAAGCACGGACGCTAAAACCATCAAGGTAGGGACAAAGCTAAATAATGAGTGTAAATCTGGTTATAAAACTTAATGCATAAGCCAAATTGCTCTCTAAATATATGCTATATAAGAAGTGTAATTAGGCCGGGCACGGTGGCTCAAGCCTGTAATCCCAGCACTTTGGGAAGCCGAGACGGGCGGATCACGAGGTCGGGAGATCGAGACCATCCTGGCTAATACGGTGAAACCCCGTCTCTACTAAAAAAATACAAACTAGCCGGGCGAGGTGGTGGGCGCCTGTAGTCCCAGCTACTCGGGAGGCTGAGGCAGGAGAATGGCGTGAACCCGGGAGGCGGAGCTTGCAGTGAGCTGAGATCCGGCCACTGCACTCCAGCCTGGGCGACAGAGCGAGACTCCGTCTCAAAAAAAAAAAAAAAAAGAAGTGTAATTAAATAGGCCGGGTGCAGTGGCTCAAGCCTGTAATCCCAGCACTTTGGGAGGCCAAGGCGGGCGGATCACAAGGTCAGGAGATCGAGACCAGCCTGATTAACATGGCAAAACCCAATCTCTACTAAAAATACAAAAATTAGCTGGGAGTGGTGGCATGTACCTGTAATCCCAGCTACTCAGGAGGCTGAGGCAGGACAATCACTTGAACCTGGGAGGCAAAGGTTGCAGTGAGCCGAGATTGCACCCCTGCACTCTAACCTGGGTGACAGAACGAGACTCAAAAAAAAAAAAAGTCAGGTGTGGAGGCTCATGCCTGTAATCCCAGCACTTTGGGAGGCCAAGGCGGGCGAATCACAAGGTCAAGAGATCAAGACCACCCTAGCCAACATGGTGAAACCCCATCTCTACTAAAAATACAAAAATTAGCTGGGAGTGGTGGTACACGCCTGGAATCTCAGCAACTCGGGAGGCTGAGGCAGGAGAATCACTTGAACCCAGGAAGTGGAGGTTGCAGTGAGCCGAGATAGTGCCACTGCACTCCAGCCTGGCAACAGAGACTCCATCTCAAAAATAATAACAATAAAATTAAATTAAATAAAAAAAGAAATGTAATTTAAATAAAGCAGACAGAAAAGATTACATTAATAAAGACTGAAAACAGACAGTAAGAAGATGCTAAAGCCCTTCTCCCAAAGAGAAAGAACCATAGATAGGCCTTAACTATGACAATTAGAGAAATGAGGTTTTTTTTGTTTTTCACTTAAAACCAGTATTAGAATTTGAAACAGAACACAGACTAAAACACAGCTAGACCTATAAATGAGTTAAACCCATTTAATTAAAAATACTCAGATTCCATCAAAAAATAAATGCCAGCCGGATGCAGTGGCTCATGCCTGTAATCCTAGTACTTTGGGAGGCTGAGGTGGGCAGATCACTTGGGGTCAGGAGTTCAAGACTAGCCCGGCCAACATGAAGAAACCCCATCTCTACTAAAAATACAAAAATTAGCTGGGTGTGGTGGCGCACACCTGTAGTCTTAGCTACTTGGGAGGCTGAGACAGGAGACTTGCTTAAACCCAAGGGGTGGAGGTTGCAGTGAGCTGAGATTATGCCACTGCACTCCAGTCTGGGCGACAGACAGAGACTCTGTCTCAAAAAAATAATAAATAAAAATAAAATAAATGCCAAGTTAGACCTTAAAGTGAAAAAAAGTAACACTAATGCTGCCTTATTATTTTTTAAATTATTTTTTAAATGTCAGACACAGTGGAATCCATGCCAAAAAGTATTAAGCAGGAAAAAGGAGGTCATTTTACACTGCTAAAGGATAAAATTCACAAGAAGAATGTGATGTCAGTCTTTACATTCTGAACATTCTTTCACTGAAATAAAGCCCATAATGGCTAGAAATAGAGAAGAAATGACCAACACTTCATAAACATATCTCTCTCCAAGAAGATAGGGGTAGGGAGGATATACAAGCATAGGCCCCATGTCCATATTAATTTTATTTTGTATTGATTACAGAATCTGACCAATAAAATGAATAAGGCTAATATAATAGATATCAAACTTTGCACCCCACAGGAAATAGCTTCCTTTTCAATGGCTAAAGAGCATTTACGAAAAGTGACCATCTATCATGCCACAAGCAAAATTTCAAACCCCACAAAAAAAAGGAACATTTCAGCTGGGCGCAATGGCTCATGCCTGTAATCCCAGCACTTTAGGAGGCCAAGGCAGGTGGATCACCTGAGGTCAGGAGTTTGAGACTAGCCTGGCCAACACGGTGAAACCCCATCTCTACTAAAAATACAAACAATTAGTCAGGCGTGGTGGCGGGCGCCTGTAATCCCAGATACTCGGGAAGCTGAGGCAGGAGACTTACTTGAACCTGGGAGGCGGAGGTTGTAGTGAGTTGAGATGATGCCACTGCACTCCTGCCTAGGCGATAGAGTTAGACTCGGTCTCCAAAAAAAAAAAAAAAAAAAAAGGAACGTTCCTATTCCTATTTCTCATTGCCTGATCACAATGCCAGAAAGAAATAAAAATAATCAAGAAAGTTTTTAACAACTTCCACTTTAAATCTTTTTCCTAAATAACCATTGAGTCAAAGGAGACATTGAAAACTATAAAAATATCTCTACATTAAAGAAGAAAAAATAAGTAACAAAATGTACTAAGAAGGAAAAAAGAAATTAAAGAGAAGAGAGGGAAATTAGCTAGAAAATAAGCAACAAAACTGATAAATTTGATAAACACATCCAAAAGTGTTCTTAAGCCTCCAGAGGCCGAAGAGAGCAAAGACCTTCCCCTTAAACAGGCACCAGGCCTAGGTGGTTTTGCAGGCAAATATTTCCACGGCATCAATATCCACAATATCAAGGCATAGTCACACTGCATGCTACTCGGAGAGCTGCAAAGCACTGGAAAAAGATGAGAAGCTTATCAAAATCCAGTATAACCCTGATCCAAAAGTTGACAAAGCACAAGGAAAAGAGAAAAGTTAGTATTTTTATAACTCACATCAACAGATAGGAAGAAGAACTATAAGGTCAAAAGAAACCAAAAAGGCAGGCCAGGTGCAGTGGCTCACGCCTATAATCCCAGCACTTTGGGAGGCTGAGGTGGGTGGATCACCTGAGGTCAGGAGTTTGACACCAGCCTGGCCAACATGGTGAAACCCCGTCTCTACTAAAAATACAAAAAAAAGTTAGCTGGGCCTGGTGGCACACGCCTGTAATCCCAACTACTCAGGAGGCTGAGGTAGGAGAATTGCTTGAACCTAGAAGGTGGAGGTTGCAGTTGAGCCAAGATTGCGCCACTGCACTCCAGCCTGGGTGACAGAGCGATCCTCCGTCTTAAAAAAGAAAAAAACAGAAATAAACCAAAAAGGCATAAAACTCAATGTCAATTTTTGAATAAAACTCTTAGCACATTAGACATAGAAGAAAAAAAGTCCTCGAAAAGAACCCCAATCTCATACCAAAGGCAATGAGATACATAACTCAAACAACACCCTGAAGGGTGCCCTTTAAAGACAAAAATAGGAGTCTGGTGGGTGGCATTATAGAAGACTGTTCTAGAAGTTCTAACCAGGACGATAAGAAAAAGATTTTGGGCTGGGCACGGTGGCTCACGCCTGTAATCCCAGCACTTTGGGAGGCCGAGAAGGGCGGATCACAAGGTCAGGAGTTCGAGACCAGCCTGGCCAATATGGTGAAACCCTGTCTCCACCAAAAATACAAAAGTTAGCTGGGTGTGGTGGTGCGTGCCTGTAGTCCCAGCTACTCGGAAGGCTGAGGCAGAAGAATGCACTCCAACCTGGGCGACAGAGGGATATTCTGTCTCAAAAAAAAAAAAAAAAAAGAAAAAAGAAAAAGATTTTGTTTGGGCACAGTGGCTCGGGTCTGTAATCTCATTGTTTTGGGAGGCCAGAAGGATCACTTCAGGCCAGTTCAAGACCAGCCAGGGCAACATAACAAGACCTAGTCTCTATTAAAAAAAAAAATTTTTTTTTAATTAGCTGGACATGGTGGTGCACGCCTGTGGTCCCAGCTACTAAGAAGGCTGAGGTAGGAGGACTGGCTTGACTGCAGGAGTTTGAGGCTGCAGTGAACAATGACTGCATCTCTGCAATCCAGCCTGGGCAACAGACTAAGACCCTATTTATAAAATGAAGAAAAAAATTTTTGAACATTCAAATAATGGAGAAGGGAAAGCAAAAGAATTATTTATAGGTAATGTGTCTGTCTACCCAGAAAATGAGTAAACACACACACACACACACACACACACCCTAGAATAAGATACTTCAGAAAGATAGTAAGTTATAAAATGAATATACAAAAAATTCCCATACATGAGCACCAACTCCTGATTCCCCTCTCTTTAAAGTACTGTATAGGTTGTGTGCGATGGCTCATGCCTGTAATCCTTGGGGGAGGCCAAGGTAGGAGTAACACTTGAGTTCAGGGGCTCGAGACCAGCCTGAGAAACATACTAAAGCCCCGTCTCTACAAAAAATACAAAAAAATTAACCGGTTATGGTGGGGTGTGCCTTTAGTCCCAGCTTCTTGAAGGGTTGAGGTGGGAAGATTGCTTGAGCTCCAATTGGAGGTCAAGGCTGTAGTGAGCGGAGATGGTGCCACTGCACTCCAGCCTGGGTAACAATGTGAGACTCTGTCTCAAAAATAATTTTCTTAAAAAAAGTACTGTATAGGCCGGGCGCGGTGGCTCAAGCCTGTAATCCCAGCACTTTGGGAGGCCGAGACGGGCGGATCACGAGGTCGGGAGATCGAGACCATCCTGGCTAACACGGTGAAACCCCGTCTCTACTAAAAAAATACAAAAAACTAGCCGGGCGAGGTGGCGGGCGCCTGTAGTCCCAGCTACTCGGGAGGCTGAGGCAGGAGAATGGCGTGAACCCGGGAGGCAGAGCTTGCAGTGAGCTGAGATCCGGCCTCTGCACTCCAGCCTGGGCGACAGAGCGAGACTCTGTCTCAAAAAAAAAAAAAAAAAAAAAAAAAAAAAAGTACTGTATATATACATGTGCAATTGTGCTTTTAAAAAAAAAAAAAAAAAGGCTATGCACCAAGCAGTTTATGGTGGTAATCTCTAGAATATAGGGGTTACAGGTATTTCTTGTTGTGTTTATCTACATTCTTAAAATTTTAGTAATGCCCCTCTCCTTATATTAGGAGGAAAAATTAGCAATAGCTCAATTCTTAGTATGTATGTATGGTTAGTAAACTCAGAACAGAAAATAGGGCAAAACAACTAAAATGCTAAACATGGACAAATACAAGAAAAAAACTTCTGAGTCTTCAGAAATAATTTTGCATTTGAAAATATCTAATCTGATTAACATAATCTCTGATTTGTTTTCCTTTTATGAATAAAATCTAAAACGTTTTTCCTTTAATTCCACATTTGGTAATCATCATTTTTGTCTTTCCAGATAATGTTAGATATTGACATTTCCATGCCCCTGCTGTTGTAAAACTGAGTAAAACAACAAAAGAGATTCAAGATTATCAGCTGGACAAAACCCACTTTGATTCTGTAATAAGACAAGGGGGCAGATGCTAGAAATGCTAAAAGCAAATGCATTAACAGCACCCTCTAGTGTTATAAAATCTAACTGGCACTTGGTAGAAGTAGGAAATCTAAATGTAGTATTTTTTAAAACCTCTTTTGGAAAATTTCAAACATACAGAAAAGTAGACAAAATGAAAACACATTTTCATTTCATATTCAATTTGTTTCCAATTGCTGACTGTTCTTATTATTGTAGCAACTTTATATTTCATTAAGAGGTATCAGAGGCAACCAAGTGTCTCCATGGGCCCTTCTCTGCCATTGGATTAGTAATTCAACTAATAAAATCCTTGGTTTTAAGTTGGGGCACACAACCAACTGAATTAATTAAGGCAACATTTCCCAGCCTCCCTTGCAGCTAGATGCAGCCAACCTTAGCCAACGGATATGGGTGAAAGTAAGCACGACCTCTCCTCTCCCTTCCCTCTTCTTACTGGCTGCAGGAACCACCTTGGACTATGTAAAAGAATCAACACTCTAAGAAGCCAAGCATGGTGGCTTATGCCTATATTCCCAGTGTTTTGGGGGTCTTGAGTCAGGAGGATCACTTGAGGATAGGAGTTTGAAACCATCCTGGACAATATAGCAAGACCCCCATCTGTGCAAAAAAAAAAAAAAAAATTTTTTTTTTTTTTTTGTTTAATTACCTGGGCATGGTGAGGTGTGCCTGTTATCCCAGCTACTCAGTAGGGTGAGGCAGGAGGATGGCTTGAACCTAGGAGTTCAACGTTCAGTGAACTATGATCACGACACTGCACTCAAGCCTGGATGACAGAGCAAGACACTATCTCTAAAAGTTAATTTTAAAAATAAAAATCAATACTCTAGAAATTTTAAAGCAGGGGACAGATTATGTGAGGAAAACACTTTGATTGTGTCATCCCAGCATGTTACAGCAGCTAAAACTATAACTCCCCACCAAAAAAAAAACCCAACAGGCCTGGTGCAGTGGCTCACGCCTGTAATCCCAGCACTTCGGGAGGCCAAGGCGGGCAGATCACCTGAGGTCAGGAGTTCAAGACCAGCCTGGCCAACATGGTGAAACCCCGTTTCTACTAAAAATACAAAAATTAGCCAAGCATGGTGGTGGGCGCCTGTAGTCGCAGCTACTCGGGAGGCTGAGGCAGGAGAATCCCTTGAAACCAGAAGGCAGAAGTTGCAGTGAGCCGAGATCATGCCATTGCACTCCAGCCTAGGCAACAGAGCGAGACACTATCTCAAAAAAAAAAAAAAAAGAAATCTGACATTCAGGCTGGGCACAGTGGCTCATGCCCTTAATCCCAGCACTTGGGGAGGCTGAGACGGGTAGACCACTTGAAGCCAGAAGTTCAAGACCAGCATGGGCAACACAGTGAAACCACCTCTCCACTAAAAATACAAACATTAGCCAAGCGTGGTGATGTACACCTGTAATCTCAGCTACTTGGGAGACTGAGGCACGATAATCGCTGGAACCCAGGAGGCAGAGGTTGCAGCCAGCTGAGATCGTGCCACTGCATTCCAGCCTGGGCGGCAGAAAGAGACTCTGTCTCAATAAAAAAAAAAAAAAAAGAAACCTGACATTCAGGCCGGGTGCGGTGGCTCAGGCCTGTAATCCCAGAACTTTGGAAGGCCATAGCGGACGGATCACTTGAGGTCAGGAGTTCCAGACCAGCCTCCAGCAGGGTGAAACCCCATCTCTACTGAAAAATACAAAAATTAGCTGGGCATGGTGGCGTGTGCCTGTAATCTCAGCTACTAGGGAGGCTGAGGCAGGAGAATCTCTTGAACCTGGGAGGCAGAGGTTGCAGTGAGCCAATATCAGGCCATTGCACTCCAGCCTGAGCAACAGAGTGAGACTCCATCTCAAACAAAAAAAAAAGAAACCTGACATTCAAGAAAAAAAAAAATTGTATACTATGTCCATTCTAAGAATAAGAATTCGGACATTAAAAAAAAAACAACACAAAATCTGCAAAGTGCACTAGTAAGACATCACATTTGGAACAACCCTAGTTTCCAAATTTTTCAAAGGAAATACAAGATCAGTACATATTCTTAACCTGGGGAGTATGGTGGGGGAATAGAGGGTTGAAGTTATTTTTCTTCAGACGAACCAAATAGCAGGTTCATGGTAAAAGCTAAGCATCCGGGTGAAATGAATAAATTCATTGTTCACTTTGACTATCGAAAACTTATTATGGGCTTCTCTGGCAGACACTTAAAGCCTGGCCACTCAACCATAATCTCAAGGCATGATTCAGAATGTATGCTGACAAGCACATACCACAATTCCAGCAATGAAGCAAAAACACTTCATCCAACTCTCAAAGCAAATCCACTGTGAAGACTGCCTGCACGATTCCAGCTCAAGACTCACATTACAATGTATCCTAGTTAGCAGGCTGCAGTAGAAGGGTTAGTGGTGAAGCATCACTGCACTGGCATCTGTACCCCTCACTGGACACCATGCATGGTGCTGTATGTGTAGGGAAAGTCATTAACCAGTGAGCCGAAAATGCCTCTGTAAAATAAGATTGCTGCCCTACTCCTGTAGTTTCTGCACTTTTGTTTTTAGTAGTGGAACGAGTATCCTCAAACTAACTCTTATTCAAAGCCTGGAGGGGAGGGGGAGAAATCACACCAGTAGGATTAAAATGGAGGTTTAACATTAAAATGGAGGTTTAACATTCTTCACTATAAATGAAGAATGTTCATTTAACATTAAAATGGAGGTTTAACATTCTTCACTATAAAGTTTTAATACACATTTTCCAGAAATAGTCCAACTAGTAAATGAAAAATTCCATGTATTTCTCAGCAAGAAAATACATTTATCTAATTTTCTAGCAGTAGCTGCAAATATTTACTTTTTTTTTTTTTTTTTTTTTTTTTTTGGAAACTGGGTTATGAGACTGGCTAATTTTTGTATTTTTGGTAGAGACAAGGTTTCACCATGATGCCAAGGCTGGTCTCAAACTCCTGGGCTCAAGAAATCCACCTGCGTTAGCCTCCCATATTGCTGGGATTATAAGTGTGAGCCACCATGCCTGGCCGAGTGGTTGCAAATGTTATGCTGTACTATACCATCTCTTCACTATTTGGTTACCCTAACACAATGCTCTGATTCTGAATTAAAGAGAAAGAAAAAAAGATCATCCAAGAGCAAGAAGGGCAAAATTCAATTACTTTAAATAACTTTAAAATATAATCTGATTTTTAAATTTCATTCTTTGGATTAAAAAGCTGTATGAAAGGGCTAGGCGTGATGGCTCACACTTTGAGCACTTTGGGAGGCCAAGGCCGGCAGATCACCTGAGATCGGGAGTTCAAGACCAGCCTGACCAACATGGAGAAACCCCATCTCTACTAAAAATACAAAAAAAAAAAAAAAAAAAATAGCACATTCCTGTAATCCCAGCTACTCAGGAGGCTGAGGCAGAAGAATCACCTGAACCCAGGAGGCAGAGGTTGCGGTGAGCCAAGATTGTGCCATTGCACTCTAGCCTGGGCAACAAGAGCGAAACTCTGTCTCAAAACAAAAACAAAAACAAAAACATGGTGTATGACATACCTATTAAAATGGTTAGAACAAAAAAAGACAAGTTACTGGAACCCTCATACTCTTGAGTGGGTATGCAAAATGGTACAACTACTTTGGAAAACCATTCGGTCATTTCTTATCAAGTTAAACATATATTTCCATAAGATCCAGCAATACTACTCCTGGGTATCTATGGCTGAATGAAACATTATGTTCAGACAAGAACATGTACATAAATGTTAATAATGGTTTTATTTTTTATTTTTATTTATTTTGAGACAATGTCTCACTCTGCTACCCAGGCTGGAGTGCCATCACTCTCACTGAGTACAATCATGGCTCACTACAGCCTCAACCTCTCGGGCTCAAGTGATTCCTCCCACCTCAGCCTCCCAAGTAGGTGGGACTACAGGTGTGCGCTACCACACCTGGCTAATTTTTGCAATTTTTGTAGAGACGAGGTTTCATCATGTTGCTCAGGCTGTTGCCTGGGCTCAAGTGAACCTCCCACCTTGGCCTCTGGCTCACTGGGATTACAGGCATGAGCCACTATATCAGCTATTTTTATTTTTAGACACAGGGTCTCACTCTGTCACATAGGCAGGATTACAGTGACAGGCTCATAGCTCATTGCAGCGTCAAACTCCTGACCTCAAGCAATCCACCCGCCTCAGCCTCCTAAGTAGAGAGAACTACAGATGTGTACTGCCATACTCAGCTAATTTTTTTTTATTGTCATTGTTTTTGTAGAGATGAGGTCTTGCTATGTTACCCAGGCTGGTCTCAAACTCCTGAGCTCAAGTGATCCTCCCACCTCAGCCTCCCAAAGTGCTGGGATTATAACTGAGAGCTACCATATCTGACCTCTAGTGACTTTATTTATACTAGCCAAAACCTGGAAACAACATTCACCTTGAACTAGTAAACATCAACTAGTGAATATCCACAAACCACATAGCATATCTCTATTAAAACACAATTATCATTTCACATTCATCAGATAAGTCTAGAATAAGAGTTTAGTAATATGAAGTATTGGCAAGACTGTGAATAAACAGGAATTCCTCTATCATGTTGCCAGAGAAGAAAGTTGGTTCAAATACTTGGGAGAACCACTGGTAATATTTAGTTGGTTGAAAACGTGTATGCACTATGATCCAGCAAGGCCAGTTAGCATACTCTACCCTTGAGAAACCCACCCAGGTGAGGACAGTCATTCTGTTCATTATGCTATTTCAAGAGGAGAATATTTAAGTAAGTTATGCTACATTTAATCAATGAAATAAAATACTGTAGTTAAAATAAACGAACTCTAGCTACTTGTACCAACATTTGGGAACATTTTCCAGAGTGATTAAGTAGGTGGTAGTACACACACATGCACACACACGAGATCTACTATTTAAGGTTTTAAATCACGCAAGCATTATTATATGTTGGTTTGTGAATATATAAGCGTGTAACACAAAAGTAAAGATATGGACTGTAAAGGTACCTCTGAGAAGAAGAGAAAGAGGGAGATGAGGCTAGCGGAGAGGACAAACCAGGTATCGGAAATGTTTCAATTTCCTTAAAAAGCAAAAACAAAATACCTGAAGCAAAAATGATAACATGTTTAGATTTATTAGGTCTCGGTATCCAGCAGGTAAGTTTCATTCTTTTATTTTCTTTATATTTGAAATGTCACAATTAAAAACAAACGTTTAACCAAAGACTATCTTTAAAAGGATACACAATCTGAACACACAAAAACTGGTAAAAGTGGCTGCCTCCAGAGATGGAAATGGGACCAGGACCAGACAGGAAGAAGGCTTATTCTCTGATTATGCATCCTTTCTTTTTTGAGACAGAGTCTCGCTTTGTCCCCCAGGCTGGAGTGAGGTGGCAAGATCTCGACTCACTGCAACCTCCACCTCCCAGGTTCAAGCAATTCTCCCTACAAGTGCGTGTCACCGCTCTTGGCCAATTTTTTATATTTTTAGTAGAGACAGGGTTTCACCTTGTGAGCCAGGATGGTCTCGATCTCCTGACCTCGTGATCTGCCCGTCTTGGCCTCCCAAAGTGCTGGGATTACAGGTGTGAGCCACCACACTTGATCTATATATTTTTTTAATTACAAATAAGTTTGACGCCCTCTTTACCTCCAGCCCCCAGAGTGGGGCCTATTTAAAGCAAGCTTGTCCAGTCCTTGGCCTAGGACAGCTGTGAATGCAGTCCAACACAAATTCATAACTTTCTTAAAACATTTGAGATTTTTTGCGATTTTTTTAAGCTCATCAGCTATCATTAGTGATAGTGTATTTTATGTGTGGCCCAGGGAAGCCAAAAGATTGGACACCTTTGATCTAAAGTATTTTTATTTCACATAAGGACAGGCCACTGAGGACACGATTGAGATTCCAGCCCTGACTGTGCCATTGATGAGTTCTATCATCTTGGGAGGGGATTTAATTTTGGGGATGATTTGACCCCCTCCAAGTGTCATATCACTTCTAAAATACTGTCTTTTATGAAAACACAAACATATCCCCCTCAGCCAGAGATTCTCTACGCCACAGGGAGCGAAAAGCAGTTCTCATGTAACCTTGATAGGAAAACTTGTAGAATTTGTTCGGACAGTTCCACACAGACCATCTCCAGTGATTGCCTCATAGCCTCTGTGGGTAGAGATGTATGCAGACAGTTGCCCTTACGCAAGGCAGCATGAGGTGAGAGGAGGGCAGGAAGTTGGGGGAGTGCTTATCTGATCACTTGTTTTCTTAATGAACTAAGAAGCAGAGGTCATGGCTGAGAGTAGAAATGCTGGGTATCTGATTGGACAGAAGTGGCTATGGAAGAAGAAAAATGACGAGAAAAATTATATTATTAAAAAAAAAAAAATCAAAGTCCAGCTGAGCCCAGAACTCATAATGTGAAATAGAGAAAGTCACCTTGTTGTCTGGTTTCTCTCCAGTAGAGTTCAACCAGCGCAAAACAAAACAGAATAGTAGGACCAGGGCCTGAGAGACCTTGACACGTTCTGGAGGCAGCTCAGAGAGGGAGGAGACCATTTAGTAAGATGGCAGCCACGTGATTTCCTGTGGCGTCCACAGCAGGTAAAAAGGACTGGGGAGGCGAGAGGAAGCTAGAGAGCACCACAGAGCTGGAGCACAGGACCAGTGAAGGGGAAAAATGAGAGCTAGGTAGGACAGGGTGTATAGACACACTCCCAGCTCAGGATCCCAAAGTGCTGTCTGGGAGATGACTGGGCCCGGGAGAGCTGATATAAACTGGAAATAAAACTCCCTGCAAAAGGTAAAGGGACAGTGAGATCTCATGACCGGATGAGCCAACGACTGAGAGATGATGCTAGAAGACACAGTGGAAAAAAATGTGGCAGGCCAGAAGCCAACATTCAAGGGGCATAAAGAAAGGTCAAGAAGTTGCTAGATGGCCTGGCGCAGTGGTTCACATCTGTAATCCCAGCACTTTGGGAGGACAAGGCAGGTGGATTATCTGAGGTCAGGAGTTCGAGATCAGCCTGGCCAACATGGTGAAATCCCATCTCTACTAAAAATACAAAATTAGTCAGGTGTGGTGGCACGCACCTGTAATCCCAGCTACTCGGTGGGCGCTGAGGCAGGAGAATCGCTTAGAACCAGGGAGGCGGAGGTTGCAAGTGAGCTGAGATCACACCCCTGCACTCCAGCCTGGGTGACAGAGCAAGACTCCGTCTCAAAAAAAGTTGCCAGATGATGGCAAAGAGGAAAAAGGCTTCAAAACTAACAAAAGTAGTTGAATTAAGGCTGGAGGACACAGCCTGCTTGCTATTCCCTCTACCTGGAAATACTGCAACACCTGGAGAATCTAAATACCAATTCCTCAGCAAATCCTTTCCACACCCCTCAAAATCCAAACCACTCACTGCACTCTTTGCTATTCTCCCAAAGCAAGGAGCACAATTCATGCCAAATGTTCTTCGTTATCCAAAGCTATGCTTTTCTCAGGTTCATGAAGCCAGGGATCCACGTTTTCTGGGTCTATCCAGTTCCTAAATGGTGATCAGCAGAAGATAAGTGGAGGGCATATACCTAACAATGTATCCAGCAAGCCACCAGGTCAGGAAAACAGGTGCTCTGGCACGCTGGCTTCAGGACCCCTTAGTCACAGCCACACACACTTAAAAGTAGTCTGCGTGGCTCTAAGAATTCCTAAGGCTGCCATAACTCCTTTACTATGATTCTCTGTTGCCAGCAGGAATAGGACCATATGTAAGCTTTCTTATTAAAAAATGTAAAAAAATCTGGCCAGGTGCAGTGGCTCACACCTATATAATTCCAGCACTTTGGGAGGCCAAGGTAGGTGGATCACTTGAGGCCAGGAGTTCAAGACCAACCTGGCCAACATGGTGAAATCCCATCTCTACTAAAAATACAAAAATTAGCCAGGCATGATGGCACATACCTGTAGCCCCAGTTACTCCTGAGGCTGAGGCACCAGAATCACTTGAACCCAAGAGGCGGAGGTTGCAGTGAGCCGAGATAGTGCCACTGCACTGCAGCCTGGGTGACACAGTAAGACTCTGTCTCAAAAAAAAAGCAAAAAATCAAAAAGGCAAAAATAAAATGTACCATTTGTAATTTACACAACAAATTATAAATTTACTAAATAATTTTTAACCTTCCTTTAGCATGCAAGCACTTTGGATATACTGCTAGTGGAGTAATAATTGCCCTAACTTTTTTTTTTTTTTTTTTTTTTTTTTTTTTTTTTTGAGACTGAGTCTCGCTCTGCCGCCCGGGCTGGAGTGCAGTGGCCGGATCTCAGCTCACTGCAAGCTCCGCCTCCCGGGTTCCCGCCATTCTCCTGCCTCAGCCTCCCGAGTAGCTGGGACTACAGGCGCCGCCACCTCGCCTGGCTAGTTTTTTGTATTTTTAGTAGAGACGGGGTTTCACCGTGTTAGCGAGGATGGTCTCGATCTCCTGACCTCGTGATCCGCCCGTCTCGGCCTCCCAAAGTGCTGGGATTACAGGCTTGAGCCACCGCGCCCAGCCTGCCCTAACTTTTTTATTTTTTTTGAGATAGGTCTCACTCTGTCGCTCAAGCTGGAGTGCAGTGGTACGATCATGACTCACTGCAGCCTTGACCTCCCTGGGCTCAGGTGATCCTCTCGCCTCAGCCTCCCAAGTAGCTGGGATTGCAGGCACGCGCTAATTTTTCTACTTTTTGTAGAGATGGGGTCTCGCCATGTTACCCTGGCTGGTCTTGGAACTCCTGGGCTCAAGCAATTCGACCACATCAGCTTCCCAAAGTGCTGGGATTATAGGCGTGAGTCATTTCACCCAGCCATAACATTTTTAGACGGTAATTTAACATCACCAAAGGCTCTAAAAATACACATAGCCTTTGACCTAACAATTTCACTCTGAAGAAATTTATCCTAGCAAAATAATTAAAACAGGCTTAAATTTTTCATTTTGTGAGTGTTCATTAAAATAATGCTTAGAGTAATCCAAAACCAGACGGGAAAATATTAATGCCGAAAATAAAGGACTGGTTGGTACAACTGTGGGCACATTCTTACATGAGCATATTTCAGAGATTAAAACATGGGTGACTGACATGGCAACGTATGGAGTGCATTATTAAACTGAGAAAAAGGCAGGTTTACAAAACAAACCTGATAATCCCATTTCAGTGTGTGCACACGTGCAGAAAACAAAGGGACACCAAAAAATTAGCCAGGTGTGGTAGCACATTCCTGTAGTCCCAGCTACTCAGGAGGCTGAGGCAGGAGGATCCCCTGCACCAGGGAGGTAGAGTTGCAGTGAGCCGAGATCACACCACTGCACCCCAGCCTGGGTGACGAGAGCAAGATTCTGTCTCAAAAAAAAAAAAAAAAAAAGACGACGACGACAACAAGAAAAAAAGGAAGGAAGAGAAGACTAGAAGAGAAGGGAAAAGAAGAGAAAAAAAGAAAGGAAGATACCAAAATAGTAAATGATTATCTCCAGATGATGGGATTGTATGTGGTTTTTTCCCCTTATTTTTCTACAGTGTACATATGTCACTTTCATAATTCTTAAAAGCTTGAGCCATTATCTAAGGACAACACTGAAATAAATATACGGGTAAGACAAACTAGAAGAGAAATTCTGGCAGTCAACAGCAGTGCTGAGAAAAAACACCCTATTGATATAGTCAGTGTACTCCTGGAGAGAGTGCTGGGAGGGTTAGAGTTTCCTGGTAACCAGGAGGCTAAATTTCTCATTCCTAAGGGTGTGCTGATGGCACCTGAGTAACTTAGAAAACCAAAGGTGTGGTCAAAAGGTAAGCGGTCTTCACATTCGGTAAACCTACCGTGTTCAGGGATTCCTGATTTTCCTTAAATCCTTTTTATTCTTGGATCTCAACTCTTCCAAGGGCTATTTTTATCTAATATTAGTTATCATACTTCTTCACATTTCCTAGATCTTCTTTATTTGAAAAAGAAATGAGACTCATTCATTGCAACCAAACTTTAATTTGTCAAAATTACAAACTGGCTGGACCCAGTGGCTCACATTTGTAATCCCAGTACTTTGGGAGGCCAAGGCAGGCATATCACTTGAGCCCAGAAGTTCGAGATCAGCCTGGGTAACAGAGCAAAACCCCGTCTCTACAAAAAATTAGCCAGGTGTGGTGGTGTGTGCTTGTAGTCCCAGCTACCAGGGAAGCTGAAGAGGAAGCATCACCCTCGGCTGGGGGCGGTGGCTCAGGCCTGTAATCCCAGCACTTTGGGAGGCCAAGGCAGGCAGATCACTTGAGGTCAGGAGTTGCAGACCAGTGTGGCCAACATAGAAAAACACCGTCTCTACTAAGAATACAAAAATTAGCTGGGCGTGGTGGCATGCGCCTGTAATTCCAGCTACTCAGGAGGCTGGGGCAGGAGAATTGCTTGAACCCGGGAGGCAGAGGTTAAAATGACCCAAGACTGCCACTGCACTACACCCTGGGTGACTGAGTGAGACTCCATCTTAATGAGCTATAATCATACCACCACACTCCAGCCTGGATAACAGAGGGAGAGAGACCCTGTCTCAAAAAGAAAATTAAAAAAAGAATTATAAGCTATAGAACATATTTGTGATTCTTGGGTAAAAAAGAAAAATATACCTATAGACTGAGGTAGGGGGCGGCAGGGGAGATCAATTTACTTGTTGAACTGGTTCATATGCATTTTCCAGGCAACTGAAAATCTAAATTTGAAAGGAAAAAGGTGAGGAAGGGGAAGCTTTAGTAGCACCGTTCAAGTGTGAGTATGTATTACTACATAGTCCCTGAAATAGAGGGGGCTTACATTATGAAATACTGAAAACTCCAAGAGCTTGGAAGTTGAAAACATATTGCTCAGTGGTAAATAAAGCAATGTGGTAACTGTGCTATCCAATGTGCGAGCCACCAGCCCCAGGTGGCTACTGAGCACCTCAAACGTGTTGGTCCAACTGGTGTGTGCTATGAATGTAACATATACAATAGACTTTAAAGGGTTACCATGAAAATAAAGAATGTAACTATCTCATTAATAATTTTATATTGATTGTGTTGAATTATTTTTAATATATCAGCTTGTAAAATATATTACTAAAATTAATTGTTCTTGTTTTCCTTTAACGTAGCTACCTCAAAATTACATATGTGACTTCCATTATAATGGTATTAGGTACTGCTAGTCTAAAAAATGTGGATATCAGGGAAAGAGAAAACGCTATTTCAGAGCACACAACCAGGGTAATCATGATAAGACCACATCCTATGAATGTGTAAACTTTTGATAGTTTGATTTTACACACACACACACACACACACATATAAACACACACAGAGACATGGCCATCTTTATCCAAACATCAAAGCCAACCCTATCATTAATATCCTACACAGTCAGCTGGGTAGATAACATGATGGGGAGCAGGTGCCATAACCTAATTTTCCACACACAGAACTGAGACGAGGGAAGGAGGCAGATATAAAAGAGACCAAAGCAGAAATCCAGAAGCAGAAATCTTGTGCTAACGAGAAGCGCAAGACAAAAGGTCAGAAGGGCTGGAGGCAGGGGCTCTTCGAGGGAAGCCCAGAACCAGTACGAGAAATCTAAATAAAACACAGGGCCCATCAAAAGGTAAACACTACTCAAATCCAGAAAGGCTTTATTGCTATTGATCTGAAAGTTCCAGTTTACGGCAAACCTAAAACAAAACAATATGTGTATTTAAAAAGGATTATCGTTAGAAGTCACGAGACAAATTTATTGATTTTTTTCTTTAATACCATACAGAAAAATCAGCAAACAACTTAGACAATTTATAAACAGCTGGTCTTAATCCAACACTAACATGTTGATTTTTCAAAATAACCAGTTGAAAAGGCCAGACTTGTTCTAATTTGCTTGGAATCTCTTTCATAGTAACTGTTACACAACTGTTCCATCTTCCTTCCTTACCTTCTTATGTAAGCTCTGTAATCACCATCAGTGTTTACATAGGTTTGTGAAACCACCCAATTTCTCCAGTAAATATTTAATTATCTTGTTGCTACTGATCAAACCATAAGCAACGCAGCATTTTTATACAACATGTCTGGTAATGAGAAAGTGAGACACTGACGTCAACAGCACAAAGACTCTAAACCAAAAACACCAGGATTTCCCGATACAAGGCTTCTTGGAAATCAGGCACCAATAAAATAGAAAATTCTCTTCACTGCTCAAAACTTTTGATCCAGTTTATATCTGAGTCCTGCAACATCTGTGGTGGTTCTAGCAAATGCTAAAATACCCTTCGACCAGAACCAGGTACCCAGTCTGCAGGCTTCAGGCACCAAGCAAAGTGGGTGTTCTCAGCTATAAAAGCCAGGCACTAAACGGTCATCTGTATGATATTAACGACGAAAATGAAAGGTATGAGCAAACCTCCTCTTTTCTCAGTTTAGTAAGAGCGTAACATTTCAGCATCTGTACTGATCATCTCAAGGCAAATGGAATGACACCAACCATCCAACTAGATCCCTGACTGCCTTGGTGGGCTGGGGCAAGGAGATGGAGACACATTATGCTGAGGCTCTTTCCCACCTGATGGTACAGCCCGGACACCTAGCAAATAACAGAAAACACATACAACCATCAAACTGGGCAGGAGAGCTCAGGGACACTGGAACTCCAGGCTGGAAGTTGTCAGAAATGACTTTTACAAAGTGAGATTAGGGTCAGTCTTGAAAGATGGCAGGAATCCCAAGACGGATGCCACCAGGGAGGTCCAGAGGTAGGTGGCAAATGATGGGCTTTTGGGCGCTGAACACAACAGCCTAACCCCAGCACCTGGAGGTCAGAGGGCAGGGAAGCAAAGGAAGAAAAACCTTTGTGGAGTCAAAGTAGCCTTGAAAGGCGAACATCAACACAGAACGGCTTCATGCAACATGAGTTTCTGGGCAGGCAAGGAGAGCAGTCGTCCACCACAGGATAATGGGGATCAAAATGGAGATCAATAAGCTTCTGTGTTAATCCAAGGAAAAGGACCTTGGCAACTGTGACGGTAAAGTGCCAATGAGAAAAAAGGATGAACTAAGGGAGTGATTTCAAAGAAAGACCTGGAATTAAAGGTGACCTCTAAGAAAAGAGCCAGGTGTCCTCTTCCTTCAGAAATAAGTAAATATTTGACAAGGCTTGACAAGGTAAATCATTAAAAATGTCGGGATGTATATTTTTCTTTTCTTTTTTTTTTTTTTTGTTTTATTTTTTGAGACTGAGTCCGGCTCTGTCATCCAGGCTGGAGTGTAGTGGCACGATCTCGGCTCACTGCAACCTCTGCCTCCCGAGTTCATGCAATTCTCCTGTCTCAGCCTCCAGAGTAGCGGGCAATACAGGTGTGCGCCACCATGCCTGGCTAATTTTTGTATTTTTAGTAGAGATGGGGTTTCACCAGCCATGTTGGCCAGGCTGGTCTTGAACTCCTGACCTCATGATCTGCCCACCTTGGCCTCCCAAAGTGCTGGGATTACAGGTGTGAACCACCACGCCCAGCTTTGTTTTGTTTTTAGTAGTAAGTAGAGACTTCTTTATTAGAAGTGTTTTTTTGTTTTCTTGTTGTTGTTTTGTTTTGAGACAGAGTTTCCCTCTTGTTACCCAGGCTGGAGTACAATGGCACAATCTCAGCTCACTGCAACCTCTCGCCTCCCAGGTTCAAGTAATTCTCCTACCTCAGCCTCCCAAGTAACTGGGATTACAGGAATGCGCCACCACGCCCAGCTAATTTTTTGTACTTTAGACAGGGTTTCTCCGTGTTGTACAGGCTGGTCTCGAACTCCAGACCTCAGGTGATCTGCCCACCTCAGCTTCCCAAAGTGCTGGGATTACAGATGTGAGCCACCATGCCCAGCCTTTATTAGAAGTCTTAAAAATTTTTTTAAAAGGAGTGATCCCCTCTAAGTATTTGTAAAAGGTCTTATAAGTGTACACAGAAAGTAAATTTTACTGCACATAAAACTTTTTAAAACAACACTGACATAACATTTTACATCCACCATACTGAATAAATTTAGTTTTAACAAGTCAATGTATCTGACAGCATCCTTTTTTTTTTTTTTCTTGAGGCAGGGTCTCACTCTGCCACCCCGGCTAGAATGCGCTGGCACAATCAGAGCTCATTAAATCCTTGAACTCCTGGGCTCAAGTGATCCTCCTGTTTCAGTCTCCAGAGTAGCTGGGACTATGGGCGGGCACCACCACACCCAGAAGCAGAGTATCTGAGAGAATGTGTCAGCAGATGTGAAATACTTGCGGCTTTTCTGCAGGATAATTTATCAATATATATCAAATTTTTAACAGGTCATGAACTGTGCCCATCACTATTACTGCTAAGATGTTTTCCCCAAGAAGAAATCTGATTGCAGTATTGCTTATAATAGCAAAAAATTAAAAATAATCAAAATGTTCATCAAGCTTTGAGGATAAGGGAAACGGCAGGAGGAGGAAAAAAAGAATGCACCTTAGTAATGTACATGTGGTTAGTCTCATTAATTAAACTGCAGAGAATGCTTGAAAAGGGGCGAGGAAACAATTCTTAAATCTCTTTCTACTCCAGGGTCCTCATGTATAAATCTCATGGAGGGCCCCAAGAGCAGGAGGTACTCAACAAATTTTTGCTGTTAATAAAGTCAAAAGCATGAAAGAAAACTGAAAATATTTACCTCCTACTTTGTAATTAATAAGTGGCAAGACTGTGCCTGTTTATTTTCTAGTTTAATCTACTTACGTGGAATTTGGCCTAAAGAAGTCCATTACCTTATCATTAACATTAACATAACAATTCATTATTCCAAAGGCTGTGCATTTAGACTGTTCTCGACAGGTAAAAAACGTACAAAGGTAAGGTCAAGTACAAAAGGGTTCTAATGCTACAGAGCTGCCAGCCCAATTATACCATGAAGCATAACTAGCCAGGCATGGTGGCTCACGCCTATATCCCCAGCACTTTGAGGGGCAGAGGCAGGAGGATCACTTGAGCCCAGGAGTTAGAAACCAGCCTAGATAACAAAGTAAGACCCCATCTCTACAAAAAAAAAAAAAAATTTAAATTAGCCAGGCACTGTGGCTCACGTCTGTAGTCCCAGCTACTTGGGAAGCTGAGGTAGAAGGATCACATAAGCCCAGCAGGCCAAGGATGCCACGAGCCGCGATCGTGCCACTGCACTCCAGCCTGGGTGACACAGCAAGACCCTGTTTCAGAAAAAGTAAGAAAAGAAAAGGAAACACAACCGGAGATTGTGTTTTACACGCACCTAAGTGATGTGGCGTAGACCTGTCCATATGCTTTCCATTACAAGTCGCTGGGTTACATTTGCTTATGCGCCAAGGTCCAAGTTCAAAGCCGTATGAGAAGTCCCCGTTAGTGGAGTCAAGACCTAGCTGGAGAAAAGCAAATGGTAAACTTAAAGTAATAACAAACCTAGCAGGAGGCACTGTGCATGAATGGAGTCTATTTTTCACCCAGTCATGTTCAAGCTTAGAATTTGCTCTATTACTACTTCTTCATTTTTATGGACTGCCTCCAAGACCCCAGCCTGTCCCTAGGCAGGGTCACAAACTGCACCTTCAGTTCTTTAAAAATCCACTCTCCAGCCGAGCGCGGTGGCTCACGCCTGTACTCTCAGCACTTTGGGAGGCCGAGGCAGGTGGATCACGAGGTCAGGAGATCGAGACCATCCTGGCTAACACAGTGAAACCCCGTCTCTACTAAAAATACAAAAAATTAGCCGGGCGTGGTGGCAGGTGCCTATAGTCCCAGCTACGCGGGAGGCTGAGACAGGAGAATGGCGTGAACCCCAGAGGCAGAGCTTGCAGTGAGCCAAGATGGTGCCACTGCACTCCAGCCTGGGCGACAGAGCAAGACTCTGTCTTAAAAAAAAAAAAAAAAAAAAAAAAAAATCCACTCTCCATTTCTACAAAGTATTTTGAAAGATAGTATTTTAGAACACCCATAAAAAAACAATTTTCAGCCAGGTACAGTGGCTCACACCTGTAACCCCAGCACTTTGGTAGGCCAAGGCAGGCAGGTCACTTAAGCCCAGGCGTTCAAGACCAGCCTGAGCAATAGGGTGGTCTCTACAAAACACACACACACACACACATATTAGCCAGGTATGGTGTCATGCACCTGTAATCCCAGCTACTCAGGAGAGTGAAAGGTGGAGGATCACCTGAGCCCAGGAGGTTGAGGTTGCAGTGAGCTGTGATTGTGCAACTGCACTGCAGCTTGGCTGACAGAGTGAGACTCTGTCTCAAATAAATAAACAAATAAATAAATAGCAATTTGGGGCCAGGCACGGTTGTTCACAACTATAGGGAGGCTGGGATGGGAGGATCACTTGAGGCCAGGAGTTCAAGACCAGCCTGGGCAACATAGTGAAACCTCATCTCTAAAACAAAAAACAAACAAACAAAAAAAATCTCGTCGCGGTGGCACACACCTGTAGTCGCAGCTACTCAGGAGGCTGAGGCAGGAGGATTCCTTGAGCCCAGAAGGTCAAGGCTGCAGTGAGCTGTGACTGTGCCACTGCAGTCCTACTTGGGCAACAGAGCAACACCCCATCTCAAAACAAAAGCAAAAAAACTGATTTGCTATCAGTTGGGATTTCTTCGTTGATAATTTTTAAACTCCATATTCCCCAGCACAGGGCCTTTGATTTAACAACAAAAAAAATTAAGTCACCTTCTTTTAAAGCCTCTTAAAAATGGATTAGCACATGGGGAGGGTGCTTCTCAAAAAGCCGGTCACATTCTATTTCTTAAACGGGGTATTAGCATGTACACAGATGTTCCTTTTACCATTTATTAAATGGCTATGGTTTATCCACTCTTGCATCTGTGCAATGTTCTACAATAAAGGGAACCCAGAGCCTGACTCAGTGGCTGTCTTGGGAACAGTCATCACAGCCCCAGCCATGAGCCTGGTCCTCCCTTGTGAAGAAAAAGGCAACCAACAGTTTAGCCAGATTTTCACTTGAAAATCCTTATGTTGAGACATCAACTTTCACCATTTGTTCTTGGACAAGTTAGCATCAACAATCGCCAATGGCCCCAAGTTAAATAGCACACAAATGCTATCGAACTGGTCCCAGTCCAGTCTTCAATGAACCACTAATGAGCCTATTTCTTTTACTTTTTTTTTTAATTTGGAAACTAAACACTGGTCTTTTGCTGTTTAGGAAAAAATACTCACTTTAAATTATTAGAATGTGAATGAAGAAACTGATGTCTTTCCCTTTCTAAAACATTTTGCATGCAAGGAAAACAAAAAGTAATTTATTTCTCAAAATAAAATCTCCATTCCATAAATCTATCTTAAGCTATGTGGGGTTTTTTGCGGGGTTTTTTTGGGGTTGTTGTTGCTGTTTTAAATGAGACAGAGTCTCGATCTATCACCTAGGCTGGAGGGCAGGGGCGCAATCTTGGCTCACTGCAACCTCCACTCTCGGGTTCAAGAGATTCTCTTGCCTCAGCCTCCAGAATAGCTGGGATTACAGGTACCCGCCACCACGCCTGGCTAATTTTTTGTATTTTTAGTAGAGACACGGTTTCACCATGTTGGCCAGGCTGGTCTTGAACCCAACTCAGGTGATCCACCCACCTCGGCCTCCCAAAGTGCTGGGATTACAGGCACAAGCCACTATGCCAAGCCTTAAGCTATGTTTACCAGAAATTTGCAATGTCAGAAGGGAGGCACAAAGGTGACATCCATCAATGTCTAGTCAAGAGGAATAATGAAAAAACATGAAAAAAAAAAAGATACTTTAAAAGAATGGCTTACTTTCAGTTAAACTGTAATAACAAATACAGTTCCTTGAAAAATACAGGTTGTACAATGTGTGGTTATGATTTCACTTTTATTAAGAAGATAATTACATAGTATGCATTTGTGTACACAGAACAGGGCTGGCAAGGATACAGATCAAACTGCTTTGAAGTGGTGGGGTGGACATAAGAAAAGATCGTGTGACTTTCTCAATTTACTAAATACGAGTCTGACAAGCTACACTTATTTTTCAACATGTGTATGCTTCTTTTGCAAATCCTTTTAAAAACTATTAATTAAAAACGGCTCCATGAGGGCAAAGTGCAAATTAACAGAATGTCATTTTTAGCTACAAATCATTGGAAAATTCTGAATGGAGAAGCGAAAGTACTATGACTCCTTAAAGACATGTTTTTGGAGAGTATTTTTCTAAGCTGAGTGGCAAGATGGCTGGAAGGACTTGACTTACTACTGCACAGAGCAAGTATTGAGACCAAACCACAGAACTGGGTCAGAGGTTCTAATACTGGGAACATGTAAATAGATTTTTGAGAAAGGAATCTCTGAGGAAGGAGCTAAGCAGAAGGAATCACAATACAAACAAAAACAAGACTGAGCTATCAGTGAGCATCCTTGAACTTCTGGCAGAGCTCTCCGCTGAAAGCACCTCCCATTCGCAGGCTCCACCACACTCTGTTCTTTGCATGCAAGGCTACAGGGCTGAGATCAAAGCCCAAGTGCTGTGGCAGGTCAGAGGAAACATCACTTGGGACACATTGACGGCCACATGACTTTCCCCCATCAAGGCCCGCTGAACTCTCAAGAATCTGTTCGCGGTGCTTCTGTTGCTTCTTAATGAGGATGTGCAAAAGTACATACTACATGCTGTGGTTTCCAGACACTGACTTCATATAGAAAACATTCAACAAAAAACTGGGGAGGAAATAATACAGAATTGCCATCTGTGTATCTTACTATGTTACTTAACATCTACCACTGACTCACCATCATTTCCTTAAAAAGGGATGTTAACTCTTCAAAAGCAGGAAGGAGAGAATGCCAGGGCCAGTATCATAACAGGCCAGAACCTCTGAGCAGCCAAATCATTATATCAATTCAGTAGATGCCAAAAAGGCTGACAAAACACTTCCTCCTGATTTAAAAAGCAAAAACCAAATATCTTCAATGCAAATTAAAAGATACTTCCTGAATATGACAAATATCTTCTGAAAACAAGGGCAAATTCAAAACACATTTTGTTTTTTAAGTTTATTTTTAACTCCTTATACTATCATTCCCAATGTTTGTATTTTTTTCAAGGACTTACAAAAGCAGCACATGTATGCACTTGAAAATCTTGATGAAACAGGCAATTTTAGGGGGAAAACTATTTTTTCGGTGTTTTTGTTTTTGAGATGGAGTCTCACTCTGTCGCCCAGGCTGGAGTGCAGTGGCGTGATCTCAGCTCACTGCAACCTCCGCCTCCAGGGCTCTCCCAAGTAGCTGGGATTACAGGTGCCCACCACCACACCTGGCTAATTTTTGTATTTTTAGTAAAGATGTGGTTTCATCATGCTGACCAGGCTAGTCTCCAACTCCTGACCTCAAGTGATCCACCTGCCTCAGTCTCCCAAAGTGCTGGATTACAGGTGTGAGCCACCATGCCTGGCCAAAAACTACTTTTTTGAAAACCTAAACAAGTGGGCTGGGCGCAGTGGCTCACGGCTGTAATCCCAGCACTTTGGGAGGCCGAGGCGGGCGGATCACGAGGTCAGGAGATCGAGACCACCCTGGCTAACACGGTGAAACCCCATCTCTACTAAAAAATACAAAAAACTAGCCGGGCGCGGTGGCGGGCGCCTGTAGTCCCAGCTACTCGGGAGGCTGAGGCAGGAGAATGGTGTGAACCCGGGAGACAGAGCTTGCAGTGAGCTAAGATCCGGCCACTGCACTCCAGCCTGGGCGACAGAGCCAGACTCCGTCTCAAAAAAAAAAAAAAAAAGAAAAGAAAAAGAAAACCTAAACAAGTAACAATAAATGGAGAAAATTACAAAAGCAAATTACTCTTCCCCAAAAGGTGCTAGGCCCAGACAAATTCTTAGTTATTTCCCAGCCTTCCTCGTAAGAAATGGGAAATGAAAATGCTTCCCAATTCTTTCTGGGAAAGCAGACCTACTGACAAAGCACAAGGGAAGAAAACTATGTATTTCTTCATTGGTGCAGTGGTAAGAAAAAAAGAAAATGAAAGAATACGATGTTAACCTCACTTGCCATTCCTAGATTTTTTTTTTTTTTTTTTTTTTTGAGACAATTTCACTCTGTTGCCCAGGCTGGAATGCAGTGGTGCCATCTCGGCTCACTGCAAACTCCACCTCCCAGGCTCAAGCCAATCTCCTGTCTCAGTCTCCCAAGTAGCTGGGATTACGTGCATACACCACCATACCGACTAATGTTTGTATTTTTAGTAGTGACAAGGCTTCACCATGTTGGCCAGGCTGATCTCGAACTCCTGACCTCAGGTGATCTGCCCATGTTGGCCTTCCAAAATGCTGGGATTACAGGCGTGAACCACCGTGCCCGGCCAGGGAGGGACTTTCTAGCACAAAAGTAATAGGGCATGGTGGCAGGCACCTGTAATCCCAGCTACTCAGGAGGCTGAGGCAAGAGAATCGCTTGAACTCAGGAGGCAGAGGTTGCAGTGAGCCGAGATCACGCCATTGCACTCCAGCCTGGGGGACAAGAGCAAGACTTCATCCCAAAAAGAAAAGAAAGTCCCTCCCCATTCCAAAATCAGAGAAATATTCACCACCATTTTCAGCTAGATGTTTTTGGTCAAAATAATTTTAAAATGTTTAATGTCCACCTCCTTTAAAATGTATATCCAGGCTGGGTGCGGTGGCTCATGCCTGTAATCCCAGCACTTTAGGAGGCCAAGGCAGGTGGATCAT
This sequence comes from Macaca thibetana thibetana, assembly GCF_024542745.1. Taxonomy (NCBI): domain Eukaryota; kingdom Metazoa; phylum Chordata; class Mammalia; order Primates; family Cercopithecidae; genus Macaca; species Macaca thibetana. The sequence continues at coordinate 73,713,604 of NC_065587.1, forward strand.
GAGGTCAAGAGATCGAGACTATCCTGGCCAACATGGTGAAACCCTGTCTCTACTAAAAATACAAAAAGTAGCCAGGCGGGGTGGCGCATGCCTGCCTGTAGTCCCAGCTACTTGGGAGGCTGAGGCAGGAGAATCGCTTGAACCGGGGGGTGGGGGGAGGAGGTTGCAGTGAGCCGAGATCACACCACTGCACTTCAGCCTGGGTGGCTTAGCAAAGCTGCATCTCAAAAAAAATAACAAAAATGCATATCCAGTAAAATCATTGTTCTAGAAAAGTAACTAGATGAATATAATTGTATACACTTCAATTGTAGGACAAGTAGAATCCACTATGTAAGGACTACATGAATAAATTATGATAGTAAAACACTGTATGATAAAATACTACTGGGCCATTCTGCAGTACTCTATCATGACACACGGAAATAGTTATGATCTATTACAAAGTGGGGTGAAAAAAGGCAGAACATCTCTCTCTTTATGAACATGACTTCTTCAGCAAGACAGGCATTCTGGGACACTTACTACAATATTAACTGGATCCTCCCAGGGTTTCAGATGCAGGTGGTGTCCTATTTCTTTTTGCTTTTCTACTTTACCCATTATTAATGAACACGTATTATATTTTTATTTATTTTCTTAATAAAGACAAGATCTCAGGCTGGGTGCAGTGGCTCACGCTTGTAATCCCAGCACTTTGGGAGGTTGAGGTGGGTGGATCACGAGGTTAGGAGTTCAACACCAGCCTGGCCAACAAGGTGAAACCCTCCCACCCCCGACCCTACTAAAAAACTACAAAAATTAGCTGGGCATGGTGGCATGCACCTGTAGTCCCAGCTACTGGGAAGGCTGAGGCAGGAGAATCACTTGAAATGGGGAGACAGATGCCGGGCGCGGTGGCTCAAGCCTGTAATCCCAGCACTTTGGGAGGCCGAGGCGGGTGGATCACGAGGTCAGGAGATCGAGACCATCCTGGCTAACATGGTGAAACCCCGTCTCTACTAAAAATACAAAAAACTAGCCGGGCGTGGTGGCGGGCGCCTGTAGTCCCAGCTACTCGGAGGCTGAGGCGGGAGAATGGCGTGAACCCGGGAGGTGGAGCTTGCAGTGAGCCGAGATCGCGCCACTGCACTCCAGCCTGGGCGACAGAGCGAGACTCCGTCTCAAAAAAAAAAAAAAAAAAAAGAAATGGGGAGACAGAGGCTGCAGTGAGCTGAGACTGCACCACTGCACTCCAGCCTGGGGAGAGAGCGAGTCTCTGTCTCAAAAAAAGAGAGAGCGAGACGAGATCTCATCATGCTGCCCAGGCTGGTCTCGAACTCCTGAGCTCATGTGATCCTCCTGCCTCAGCTTCCCTAAGTGCTAGGATTACAGGTGTGAGCTACCACACCTGGCCTATTTGTGATTTTTTAAAAGCTCAAAATTCATAAATATATACGCAAGACAAGTCACTAAAAATAGTTTTGCTCGATGCCTAAGTTGTACTTATCATCAAAAAATTAAAGATACTGGCAGTGGCTCACACTGTATAATCTCAGCACTTCAGGAGGCTGAGGCAAGAGGATCGCTTGAGCCAAGAAGTTCAAGACCAGCCTGGGCAACATAACAAGGGTCTCTACAAAAACAAACAAAAAAATTAAAGACACCTTTCCTTACTTACTTGCATATTATAAATGGGATAATAAACTTCTGATTCAAGAAAAATAGAGGCTTTGTCCATCCTCCTAATTACATGAAAATCTAAGGAGTAATGCCCCAATTTACATTCCTGGCAAAATGACAAACTTAAAAAAACACTCCCGCCGGGCGCGGTGGCTCACGCCTAAAATCCCAGCACTTTGGGAGGCTGAGACGGGCGGATCACGAGGTCAGGAAATCGAGACCATCCTGGCTAACACGGTGAAACCCCGTCTCTACTAAAAAATACAAAAAACTAGCCAGGCGTGGTGGCGGCGCCTGTAGTCCCAGCTACTCGGGAGGCTGAGGCAGGAGAATGGCGAGAACCCGGGAGGCGGAGCTTGCAGTGAGCTGAGATCCGGCCACCGCACTCCAGCCTGGGCTGCAGAGCGAGACTCCGTCTCAAAAAAAAAAAAAACACTCCCATGGCAACTATCGGTGCTAATAAGTCAAGCTCAGTTAACATAAATGGTTCTATTTTTCCCTTCATAAACTGTGCCTTTGCGTGTGAACAAGCATTGTTGACCTTCAACTAAGCTGAAAAGCCTATTTTATGTCTGTCAGCCCCAAAACTTTCTAAACCTCTGCAAAATGTCTAGGAGTGATCACGATTAGATAATAACCAGATTAAAGTAACCAGAGGTCAGAATTGTGAACTCAAAACGAGGACGACCTAGAAATGGCTAAGCCTGGGCAGGCTGCTTCTCCCCAGCACCCTGCCGAAAGACAGTGCTCAATGATGGGGGTGGAAAGAATGAATACAAGGTGCTTAGAAATCCTGCAACCCGGCTCACCACTGGCAATGGAAGGCACAGAGGGGAAACAGAGTCTTACACCCAGTTGGAGGCAGCCCCAGAACCAGAACCCATACTGGTCTCATTTCTCCTAGGGATGGTTAAAGGGAAAACGCCAGGATATGCACACAGGGCATGTGTAGTACCTATTCTGAGCTGTGCTGAGCCAGATGCTATGAAGCTACACACATTAAGCCCCCCTCCACAACCTCAAGGAGCCAACAAGACTAGCAAGCCCCTAAAACCTAGCTAGGACAAGTGCTTCCCGAGAGCTGGAATACAAACAGATGCCGATTTTTAAACAAGAAGCCTACAGGATAAAATTAGAAAGAGTTATTTAAGGCTATTATCTAAGTATAATGCAAAAGTCTCCAATTTAATACTACTGGAGCAAAACTAAGAAATTACTGCAAATGGCTGGGCGCGGGGGCTCACATCTATAATCTCAGTACTTTGGGAGGCTGAGACGGGCGGATCACGAGGTCAGGAGTTTGAGACCAGCCTGGCCAACATGGCAAAATCCTGTCTCTACTAAAAACACAAAAATTAGCTGAGCTTGGTGGCGTGTACCTGTAATCCCAGCTACTCAGGAGGCTGAGGCAGGAGAATCGCTTGAACCCGAGAGGCGGAGGTTACGGTGAACCGAGATCACACCACTGCACTCCAGCCTGGGCAACAGAGCGAGACTCCAACTCAAAAAAAAAAAGAAAGAAAGAAATTAACACAAAAGAGCACCATCAACCCAAAGGACATTATGTGTACCCAAAGGGTCTAAACACCAAAAGCGCCCAAACTTAAGGTTCACATTTACTGGGACAATGGGGCCAGCATGGTGGCTCATACCTATAATCCCAAAACTTTGGGAAGCCCTGGCAGGAGGATGACTTTAGACCAAGAGTTCAAGACCAGCCTAGACAACATAGAAAGACCCTGCCTCTACAAAAAAGATGTCTAAATATATGAAAAAAAATTAAAATATAGAGACAATAATATTGGAAAATCTTCAATTCCAAATTTTACTTCTCTTTTAAATTCAAAGGTGGCAGCTGATTGTTCCAAGCGTTATTTTAGTAGACAAGCAAATAAGAAATCTATAAAATACTTTAAACAAAATCATGTTCTGACAGATTTTTATTCATCTTTAAGAAAAATGTTTCCTTTGAAACTTTAAAGTTTGAAAAATGAGACTTCTAATTTGAAAATTAAATCAAGAAAAAGATCTGCAAATTAGACTTAGTTCTCCAATACATCACAAAATTACCAGGCAAATGGGGAAAATATGTATAATATTTATCAAAGTGTTCATGTCCTTGATATAAAAAGAACTGCTATAAATCACCAGGAAAGAGAGATAGATACAAGACTGGAAAAACTGACAAAAAATACAGGAAGCCAAACAAAATATAAATGACCAAAAGAATCATTAAAAAGTGCTCAAACTCACTAGGCATCAAAGAAAAGCAAAATAAACATGGTGATTCCATTCTTCACTCAAATTGGCATAAAAAAGAAAAAATGTTTTATTATGGCAATACTTCCCAGTGTGTTAACCTGAATGCAGGAGGTCTCTGGCATATATGTTACTTATGTGTTAAAGCCTTAGAAATGCAAACGATATCCCTTCCAACAACTTAGTCTAAAGAAATACTCAGGAAAATGCACACAGATTTAGGTACAATGCTTTTCACCACTGTATTATGTCTACCACAGCAGAAAATGGCTCATAAGCTAAATACCTAATAGAAGGATGTGTCAAATAAAACATGATGTATTCAGCACAAATGAGCTGTGAATAACCATGTTTTAAAGGACTATTTAGTTACATGTCTAAGATACATTGCTTAGTAAAAAACAGGCTTAAATACCCTCCGTATGGGCCGGGCGCGGTGGCTCACGCCTGTAATCCCAGCGCTTTGGGAGCCGAGGCGGGCGGATCACAAGGTCAGGAGATCGAGACCACGGTGAAACCCCGTCTCTACTAAAAATACAAAAAATTAGCCGGGCGCGGTTGTGGGCGCCTGTAGTCCCAGCTACTCGGGAGGCTGAGGCAGGAGAATGGCGTGAACCCGGGAGGCGGAGCTTGCAGTGAGCCGAGATCGCGCCACTGCACTCCAGCCTGGGCGACAGAGCGAGACTCCATCTCAAAAAAAAAAAAAAAAAAAAAAAAAAAAAAAAAAAAAAAATACCCTCCGTATAATCTCTACTTTGAAAAAAAATAGTTATATATATTGTATATCTGCACATTTTACTTTCTTTTTTTCTTTTTTTTTTCTTTTTTTGAGATAGGGTCTTACTCTGTGGCCCAGGCTAGAGTGCAATGGCGTAATCCTGGCTCACTGCAACGTCCGCCACCCGGTTCAAGTGATTCTCCTGTCTGAGTTTCCCAAATAGCTGGGATTACAGGTAGCTGCCACCAGGCCCAGTTAATTTTTGTATTTTTAGTAGAGATGGGGTTTCACCATGTTGGCCAGGCTGGTCTCGAACTCCCGACCTCAGGTGAACCGCCCACCTCAGCCTCCCAAAGTGCTGGGATTACAAGTGTGAGCCACTGCATCCAGCCACATTTTACTTTCAAATATAACCAGATAAAAGAATATTCAATGAGTAAAATAAGCTACTTTATATATAAGCATTCCACCACAATCCTAATATTCCTTAATCTCTCTAAGACAGGACACCAGTCCAGATATTTTTCCACTAATTCTGACCTTAATTCTGACCAATAGCTTCATATACATCAACAGTAATTCTAACCAATAGATTTAGTGGTCTCTATATGACAATTCCTAAAATAGCTGTGAATTTCCCACATATTCTTCTCAATCCATTTCCTACTGCAAAAAGGCAGACACGAAAATTCCTGAGAAATGACAGATGATCTCCAAACATTCAGCTCTGTCTTTGCTCTCTACATAGACCAGGGACAACCCTACACACCCACAGGCAAGTCAACAACATAATCATTCAATTTCTCAAGAGAACTGCATCACAGGTCGTATTACATTAAGCGAAAGTGCACAAACAGACCTAATACATTTGTCATCAAATTGACACATAAGGACCTGTAAGTTAGCAACATGCACATTTCCATCCCATTCAGTCGACTATGAAAAGGCTTTAAAAGCAGTATAAATATCTGAATTTTAGTTTACTTATAGCAATGGTGCTCAGCTCTGGCTGTACCCTGGAATCACCTGGAAGTGCTCGGGCTGAATTTCTCATCAACGGCATCCCGGTCTCATGGATGTGTCCAGCATCCGTAGTTTTTTAAAGTTTCCCAGGTGATTGCAATTTGCTGTCAGGGTTGAGGACCACTGACATGAAGCATATTTTTCAAACAATAGAAAATGAATGGTCCATGAGAGAGAGTACTCAAATCAGTGCCTGGGGTTGGCAATTTCTTTCCTTCTTTCCTTCTTCTTTCCTTCCATGTCCTTCCATTTCCTTCTCCTTCCTTCCTTCCATTTCCTTCTCCTTCCTTCCCTCCATTTCCTTCTCCTTCCTTCTTTCCATTTCTTTCTCCTTCCTTCCTTCCATTTCCTTCTCCTTCCTTCCTTTTCTCTCTTTCTTTTTCTTTCAGATGGAATCTCGCTCTGTTGCCCAGGCTGGAGTGCAGTGGCGAGATCTGGGCTCACCGCAATCTCCACCTCCCGGATTCAAGCGATTCTCCTGTCTCAGCCTCCTGAGTAGCTGGGACCAGAGGCGCATGCCACCATGTCTGGCTATTTTTTTGTATTTTTAGTAGAGACAGGGTTTCACCGTGATAGCCAGGATGGTCTCAATCTCCTGACCTCACCTCAGCCTCCCAAAGTGCTGGGATTACAGGCATGAGCCACTGCACCCGGCCTCTTTCTTTTTGAGACGCAGTCTTGCTCTGTCACCCAGGCTGGAGTGCAGTGGCATAATCTCAGCTCACTGCAGCCTCCACCTCCTGGGTTCAAGCCATTCTCTTGCCTCAGTCTCCCCAGTAGCTGGGATTACAGGCGCACATCACCACGCCCAGCTAATTTTTGTATTTTTAGTAGAGACGGGGTTTCACCATGTTGGCCAGGCTGGTCTCCAACTCCTGACCTCATGATCTGCCCACCTCGGCCTCCCAAAGTGCTGGGATTACAGGCATGAGCCACCGTGCCTGACCGATGGCAATTTCTGAATTTGAAAAAATGGAATGAAGTAGACTAGACTAGGCTGGAAGAAATTATCATAATGTACTGCTCCTCATGCAGATAAATATTGTCTCAAGAAATTTTTCAGTTAAAAATATGTAATTCTTGGCAATACTACCCAAACTGATCTTCAGATTCAATGCAATCACTCTCAAAATCCCATCTGTCTTTTTGGCAAAAATTGACAAGCCGATCCTAAAATTCTTATGGAAATACACAGGACCCAGAATAGTCAAAACAATCTTGAGAAACAACAAAATTGGAGGACTCCCACTACCCCATTTCAAAAGTAATATGAAGCTATATTAATTAAGACAGTGGGGTATAAGTACATACAAAGATACTAGGATAAGGGTAGCCATGTAGATTAAGAGAATACAATTGAGGATTCACAAATAAACCTAAACGTGATTTTCAAAAAAGGGTATCAGGACAATGTAATGGGAGGTAGAGTCATCCTTTAAACAAATGGTGATGAGACAACTGAAAGTTCAAATGTGTGGCCGGGCACGGTGGCTCATGCCTATAATCCCAATACTTTGGGAGGCTGAGGCAGGCAGATCACCTGAGGTCGAGAATTCGAGACCAGCCCGATCAGCATGGAGAAATCCTGTCTCTACTAAAAATACAAAATTATCCAGGCATGGTAGCACATACCTATAATCCCAGCTACTCAGGAGGCTGAGGCAGGAGAATCGCTTGAACCCAGGAGGCAGAGGTTGTAGTGAGTCAAAATCACGCCACTGCACTCCAGCCTGGGCAGCAAGAGTAAAACTCAGTCTCAAAAAAAAAGAAAAACTCCACATGTAAAAGAATGAAGGTGGACCCCTAACTCAAACATATACAAAAATTAACTTAAAATGGATCAGAGATCCAACTTTAAGAGCTAAAACTGTAAAATTCTTAAAAGAAAATGGAGAGGGGGTAAATCTTTATGACCTTGGGTTAGACAGTGGTTTTTTTTTTTTTTTTTTTTTTTTTTTTTTTTTTTTTTTTTGAGACGGAGTCTCGCTCTGTCACCCAGGCTGGAGTGCAGTGGCCGGATCTCAGCTCACTGCAAGCTCCGCCTCCCGGGTTCACGCCATTCTCCTGCCTCAGCCTCCCGAGTAGCTGGGACTACAGGCGCCCGCCACTTCGCCCGGCTAGTTTTTTTTGTATTTTTTAGTAGAGATGGGGTTTCACCGTGTTAGCCAGGATGGTCTCGATCTCCTGACCTCGTGATCCACCCGTCTCGGCCTCCCAAAGTGCTGGGATTACAGGCTTGAGCCACCGCGCCCGGCCGACAGTGGTTTCTAAGATATGACACCAAAATCACAAGCAAGAAAAGAAAAACAGATACATAGAGACTTTAACAAAATTTAAAACTTTTTTAACTGCAAAAGAAACAAGCAAGGCTGGGTGCGGTGGCTCACGCCTGTAATCCCAACACTTTGGGAAGCCAAAGTGGGCAGATCACCTGAGGTCAGGAGTTCGAGACCAGACTGACCAACAAGGAGAAACCCTATCTCTACTAAAAACACAAATTAGCCAGGCATGGTGGTGCATGCCTGTGATTCCAGCTATTCAGGAGGCTAAAGCAGGAGAATCGCTTGAACTCAGGAGGCGGAGAGTGCAGTGAGCCGAGATCGCGCCATTGCACTCCAGCCTGGGCAACAAGAGTGAAACTGCGTCTCACATTTAAAAAAAAAAAAAGACACAGCAAGGAAGTGAAAAAGAATCTTACAGAAAGGGGAAAAAATATTTGCAAATTACATACCAGATAAAGGAGTCGTGAAGAATATATTAAGAACGCTTACAACTCAACAATATAAAGACAAGTAACCTAATAAAATGGGCAAAGAAAGCTGGATGACCCGGCACATACCTCTAGTCCAGCTACTCCGGAGCCTGAGGCAGGAGGATCTCTTGGAATCTGAGGCTACAGTGAGCTATGATCTTATTAACAAGCCACTGCACTTCAGACTGGGCAACATAGCAAGACCTGGCCTCAAACACAAACAAAAAGACAAACAAAAAAACGGGCCAAGAATTTGAATAGACATCTCTGCAAAGGTAGCATACAAATGGCCAATAAACACATGAAAAGGTGTTCAACATCATTAGTCACTAGGGAAATGCAAACCAAAACCACTGCACACCCATTAGGATGGCTATAATCAAAAAGAGCAGCAATAACAATTGTCAGCAAGGACACGGAGAAATTAGAACCCTCATGTAATTCTGAAGAACCTACTTTGGAAAACCGTTTGGCAGCTCCTCAAAATGTTAAACATAGAATTACCATATGATCCAGTAATTCCACTTCTATGTATCTACCAAGAAAAGTAAAAAGATGATCACACAAAAACTTGTATTCAGATGTTCATAACAGCATTATTTATAACAGCCAAATGTGAAAATAACCCAAATCTCCATCAACTAATTAATGGATAAACAAAATGTGGTATACATCCATGCAATGGAATATTATTCAGCAACAAAGTGAAAGTGCTGACACACACTGTAACATGGATAAACCTTGAAAACATTAAGCTAAGTGAAAAAGTCTATCACAAAAAAATACTTTTTTTTTTTTTTTTTTGAGACGGAGTCTCGCTCTGTCGCCCAGGCTGGAGTGCAGTGGCCGGATCTCAGCTCACTGCAAGCTCCGCCTCCCGGGTTCACGCCATTCTCCTGCCTCAGCCTCCCCAGTAGCTGGGACTACAGGCGCCCGCCACCTCGCCCGGCTAGTTTTTTGTATTTTTTAGTAGAGACGGGGTTTCACCGGGTTAGCCAGGATGGTCTCGATCTCCTGACTTTGTGATCCGCCCATCTCGGCCTCCCAAAGTGCTGGGATTACAGGCTTGAGCCACCGCGCCCGGCCCCCAAAATACTTTTTTTTTTTTGAGACAGGGTCTCGCTCTGTTGCCCAGGCTGGAGTGCAATAGCACAGTCTCGCTCACTGCAACCTCCGCCACTCGGGTTCAAGCAATACCCCCACCTCAGTGTGCCTAGTAGCTGGGACTACAGGCACGCACCACCATGCCCAGCTAATTTTTGTATTCTTAGTAGATACGGGGTTTCACGATGTTGGTCAGGCTGGACTTCAACTCCTGAGCTCAGGTGATCTGCCCACCTTGGCTTCCCAAAGTGCTGGGATTACAGGCGTGAGCCACCGTGCCTGGCCCAAACCACATATTGTATGATACCATTTATATGTCCAGAAGAGCACAGCTATAGAAATAGACTGTGGATTAGTGTCGCTAGGGGCTGGGTGAAAAGGGGAGAAAGGAGAGTAACCACAAATGACAGCCAGATGGTAGCGGTTATGAAACTCAGTGAACATGCTACCAACTACTGAAGCCTATCCTTTAAATAAGTGAATTTTATGTAAATTATCTCAATGACGCTTTCTTACGTGTTATTCTGGATATAGGGAGTCCCTCTCCTGCCATGCCCACAGAATCTCGTCTGGTTCCTTTTCCATAGGATAGTATGAAGAATTAACCTTTCTACTTAAAGGCCCATATCAATTTAGGACATCATAACCAAAATTTTCATCATGAAATCAGCATAGAAAATTTCAGACGACACGGCCTAAAAGGTTTATCTGGCTGGATGGAGTGGCTCATGCCTATAACCCCAGGGGCAGGGGCAGGATGGTTTGAGCTCAGGAGTTCCAGACTAGCCTAGGCAACACAGAGAGACCCCTTTTGCCGCAAAAAAAAAAAACAAAAAACAAAAAAAAACAAAGGTTATGTGATGTGGTGTGAAACCTTTTTTTTTTTTGCCCAAGCTGGAGTGCAGCGGCACAATCTCGGCTCATTGCAACCTCCGCCTCCCGGGTTCAAGTGATTCTCATGCCTCAGCCTCCCGAGTAGCTGGAATTACAGGAGTGCACCAAAATGCCCAGCTAATTTTTTGTATTTTTAGTAGAGACAAGGTTTCATCATGTTGCCCAGGTTGGTCTCGAACTCCTGGGCTCAGGCAATCCACCCACCTCGGCCTCCCAAAGTGTTAGGATTACAGGTGTGAGCCACCACGCCCGGCCATGAAACTTTTTCTTTTTTTGAGATGGAGTCTCCCTCTGTTGCCCAGGCTGGAGTGCAGTGGTGCAATCTCAGCTCACTACAGCCTCCACCTCCTGGGTTCAAGCAATTCTCCTGCCTCAGCCCCCTGAGTAGCTGGGATTACAGCTGCCTGCCACCACGTCTAACTAATGTTTGTATTTTTAGTAAAGATGGGGTTTTACCATTTTGGCCAAACTGCTCTCGAACTCCTGGATATAGGGAGTCCCTCTCCTGCCATGCCCACAGAATCTCATCTGGTTCAATCCACCTCAGCCTCCCAAAGTGCTGGGATTACAGGCATGAGTCACCGCGCCTGGCCTCGAAACTTTTGTCTGAGATACATACACACACACACACACACACAGATGAATATAAATAGAGAGAAGTGGGTCAGTCAAAACAAAAAGTCTGGAAAATACATTTTAGCAGTTGACGATATTCAAGAAATAAAACAGTAAGTGTGAGATCTCAGAGTCAAAAAGAGAAATTGAAAAAAAGCTGAAGTCACTTTAAAGCATCATTGTAAGCATGGAACTAAATAGCAGAAAAAGTAAAGCTGACCCTGGTATCTACTTTGGTAAGTCAAGTAATACGCTTCCCTCCTCCGTCCACCTCTCAGGGCTCAGAGGAGCTTCCTACTCCCACTAAATTCAGGCCCCTTCTGGTGAAGTCTACTGCAGATCACGTGGGGAGCTCCACAGGGAAGGGTGCACCATCACTGGAAATGGGGACTGCAGGGCTGCAGGTGGGCAGCCTGGACATGCAGGCCCCAAACTCACACTAGGGGTCCAGAAGCAAGCACAAAAAGAACTCAAACAGAAGCCAAGCGTCAACTGGAGGAAAGAAAGGAGAAGGAACAAAATCGATATTGCTAACTTATTCAGTTTATCTTTGAGTGGATGAAAGAATAAAGGAAGAGGAACAAGAACCCATCAAACTTCTCAGAGGGAGACAACATTTTCAAAGACTGCAGGTCAGGATCTCTGACACAGAAGATGCGAGCAGCTGTACAATCCAACAGCCTGGGCTAAAGCAGAAGCCCTGGGGACAAACCTAAAGAAAGATCACTCGCGAAACTCCGCGCGTCAAGAAATCTGAGGTCATCTTCAAATCGGCAGGGAAACAAAAATGTAGAGAATTATCACTATCAGGGAGAGACTACCAAGAATATCTGTGAGGATTCCAGGGTCAATGTCAAGATGCTGAGCTTTCTTTGCTAAAAAACAAAACACTACGTGGCTGTGCGCGGTAGCTCACGCCTATAATCCCAGCACTTTGGGAGGCCGAGGCGGGCGGATCACAAGGTCAGGAGATCGAGACCATCCTGGCTAACACGGTGAAACCCCATCTCTACTAAAAATACAAAAACTTAGCCGGGCGTGGTAGTGGGCGCCTGTAGTCCCAGCTACTCTGGAGGCTGAGGCCGGAGAATGGCATGAACCCGGGAGGCGGAGCTTGCAGTGAGCCAAGATCGCACCACTGCACTCCAGCCTAGGCGACAGAGTGAGATTCCATCTCAAAAAAACACAAAAAAACAAAACAAAACAAAAAACAAAAAAACACTATGTATGAGACTGTAATTAGGACACTTCTTGAATACCACTAAAGACTATTTACAATATTGCATTTGAGTCAAAAGTGAAAATAAGAACTAGGACAGTTAAACCTATTCTGCAAGTACTCTACAACGCATTAAAAAAAAAAAAAAAAACAGTTGGCCTTGCATGATGGCTCATGCCTGTAATCCCAGCACTTTGGGAGGCCAAGGCAGATGGATCACTTAAGGTCAGGAGTTCAAAACAAGCCTGGCCAACATGGCGAAACCCTGTCTCCACTAAAAATACAAAAATTAGCCGGGCGCCGTGGTGGGCGCCTGTAATCCCAGCTACTCAGGAGGCTGAGGCAGGAGAATCGCTTGAACCCCGGAGGTGGAGGTTGCAGTGAGCCAAGATCACACCATTGCACTCCAGCTTGGGCAACAAGAGCAAAACTCCATCTCAAAAACAAACAAACAAACAAACAAACAAAACAAAAAGTAGCTGGCTGTGCGTGGTGGCTCACGCCTGTAAATCCCAGCACTTTGGGAAACAGAGGGGGCCAATCACCTGAGGTCAGGAGTTCGAGATCAGCCTGGCCAATATGGTGAAACGCGGTCTCTATTAAAAATTTTAAAATTGGCTGGACGTGGTGGCACATGTCTGTAATCCCAGCACTTTGGGAGGCCGAGGTGTGCGGATCACAAGGTCAGGAGTTCGACACCAGCCTGGCCAATGTGGTGAAACCCCGTCTCTACTAAAAATACAAAAATTAGCTGGGCGTGGTGGCGGGTGCCTGTAGTCCCAGCTACTCAGGAGGCTGAGGCAGGAGAATCACTTGAACCTGGGATGCGGAGGTTGCAGTGAATGGAAATCATGCCACTGCACTCCAGCTTGGGCAACAGAGCGAGACTCCGTCTCAAAAAAGAAAAGAAAAGAAAAACAAATAGCTAACTATCGGAAGGGGGAAAAAAAGACAAAATGATCATTTGCAACCACAAGTTAAGTATTCCTTGTATAAAGTGCTTGGGACCAGAAGTGTTTCAAATTTTGTATCTTTTCTGATTTTGGAATATGTGCATATATATATACTGAGATATCCTGAGAACGGGACCCAAGTCTAAACACAAAATTCATTTATGTTTAATATACGCCTTATACACATAGCCTGAAGGTAATTCTACTCAATATTTTAAATAATTTTGTGTATAATGGCTACGTGCAATGGCTCACACCTGTAATCCTGGCACTTTGGAAGGCCAAAGCAGGAAGATTACTTGAGCCTAGGAGATCAAGGCTGCAGTGAGCCATGATCTTGCTACTGCACTACAGCCTGAGTGACAGAGCAAGATCTCTTAAAAAAAAAAAAAAAAAAAAATTGCATATGAAATAAAGTTTTGACTGCAACCCATGACATGAGGTCAGGTATGGAATTTTCCACTTGTAGCATCCTGTCAGTGCTCAAAAGTTTCCAATTTTAGACTTGGGGATTAGAAATGCTCAACATGTATTATGATTGCCTATCTAAGAAACTCAAGAGAATCTACTGAAAAATAAGAACAACAGAGTTTGGTTAAGTAGTATAGCAGACACGGTACTACTATATTTTCCTCACGCATACACCAAAGGACTCCACTTCCCAGCCCCCCTGCACCTAAAATAGAGCCAACAGACCTCGGAAGAAATCATACTACTTCCAAGCTTGGCCCATGAAAAAAACTTCCACGCACAAAATTACATGGCAAACTTACAGGTCACATCTTCTTGCCAGTTGTGACAAAAATGGAAGGAGCCTAGATCCCCAAGTCACCACTTAAAAAAGAACCATCTAAAATAAATGTGGGCAATAAATAAATGTTTTCTTTGTCAGGCCACAGTTTTTGACTAGCATTACCTACCCTGACTAATACAGGTGGTCGGTTATAAAACATACAGACTGGCTAGGTGCAGTGGCTCATCCCTGTAATCCCAGCGCTTTGGGAGGCCAAGGCAGAGGATCACTTGAGACTGGGAGCTGGAGCCCAGCCTGGGCAACACAGCAAGATTCCATCTCTATCTCATTTTTTATTTAATTTTTTTTGAGACAGAGTCTCACTCAGTGGCCTGGCCTGAAATGCAGTGGCGTGATCTGGACCCACTGCAACCTCCATTTCCTGGGTTCAACTAATTCTCATGCCTCAGCCTCCCGAGTAGCAGGGACTATAGGAATGCACCACCACACCCGGCTAATTTTTTTTTTTTTTTTCTTAGTAGACAGGGGGTTTTTCCCCATGTTGGCCAGGCTGGTCTTGAACTCCTGGCCTCAGGTGATCCGCCCACCTCAGCCTCCCAAAGTGCTGGGATTACAGGCGTGAGCCACTGCCCCTGGCCTCCATCTCTTATCTTGTTAAAAACAAGGCTGGGCACAGTGGCTCATGCCTGTAATTTCCAGCACTGTGGGAAGCCAAGGCAGGTGGATCACCAGAGGTCAAGAGTTCAAGCCCAGCCTGACCCACATGGTGAAACCCTGTCTCTACTAAAAACACAAAATTGGCCAGGCGTGGTGGCACATGCCTATAATTCCACTTGGGAGGCTAAGGCAAGAGAATCACTTGGGAGATGGAGGTTGCTGTAAGCCGAGATCACACCACTGACTCCAGCCTGGGCAACGAGAGCAAAACTCTGTCTCGGAAAAAAAAAAAAAAAAAAAAACCCACAACATACAAACTGCAAGCAGTATACTTGCTTTATACCTGCTAGTAATAGCGGTTGGGAAGGAGGCGTAAGGGGAGATAATCACATTCTAAATACCAAATATTTTCTTTGTTTTTGAGTAGGGTGTCTCCCTTTGTTGCCCAAGCTGGAGTGCAGTGGCACCTTGAACTCCTGCAGCCTTGAACTCCTGGGCTCAAGTTCTCTTCCCACATCAGCCTCCCTAGTCAGTGGGACCACAGGTATGCACACCACCACACTAGGCTACTGTAAAAATTTTTGCAGAGATGGGGTCTCACTATGACGCCCAAACTGGTCTTAACCTCCTGACCTCAAGCAATCTTCCCATGTCAGCTTCGCAAAGTACTGGAATTACAGGTGTAAGCCACATGTCCAGTCCAGCAAATACTTTAAAATATAGAATAAGTAATCAGTCGGGCAGGGTGGCTCATGCCTGTAATCCCAGCACTTTGGGAGGCCAAGGCAGGTGGATCACAAGGTCAGAAGTTCAAGACCAGCCTGACCAATATGGTGAAACCCCATCTCTACCAAAAATACAAAAATTAGCTGGGTGTAGTGGTGCACACCTGTAATCCCAGCTACTCAGGAGGCTGAGGCAGGAGAATTGTTTGAATCCGGGAGGTGCAGGTTGCAGTGAGCTAAGATCATGCCACTGCACCCCAGCCTGGGCAACAGAGAGAGACTCTGTCTCACAAAAAAAATAATAATAATAAGTAATCTATAGACCATATATTAGGAAAAATCTAGAGACACTGACTTGCTCTGTTCATACACAAAATAAGTCAATATTATAAAGATGACAAGTCTCCCCAAATTAACTTATACATTTAATGCAATTTCCCATTAAAAGTATTTTGACAGCCTGGCCAACATCGTGAAACTCTGTCTCTACTAAGAATACAAAAATTAGCTGGGTATGGTGGTACATGCCTGTAATCCCAGCTACTCGGGAGGCTGAGACAGGAGAATCGCTTGAAGCTGGGAGGCAGAGGTTGCAGTGCAGCCTGGGCGACAGAGTGAGACTCCATCTCGAGGTGGAGAGAGTATTTTGAAACCCTAAATTCAAAAACACTGGAGTAAAAACCGAGCATAGGCACTACGAGATAACAAAGCCTACTATAAAGTGATTATAATGAGCAAAATAGTAAGATCATGGCAAAAGAACAGATAAACTGAGTAAAACAACAGATTCAGCATATGATTAAGGTGTTATTTTTTAAGTTAATAAGGATGAATTAATAAATAGTACCTAAAAAATATAAACTAGAGGGAACAAATAATCCTCACTTCATAAAATACTCCAAAACAAGTATCACACTAATTATAGCCAATTTTTTTTAAAGACCTAAGAGAAAATATGAGTGAATACCTATAAAACCTTGAGATAACGAAGCCATGGGAAATAAAAAAAGATTGACAGATTTATTATTTTTTTTTTTTGGAGACGGAGTTTCGCTCTTGTTGCCCAGGCTGGAGTGCAATGAGGCAATCTTGGCTCACCGCAACCTCCGCCTCCCGGATTCAAGTGATTCTCCTCCCTCAGCCTCCTAAGTAGCTGGGATTACAGGCATGCGCTACCATGCCTGGCTAATTTTCTATTTTTAGTAGAGATGGGGTTTCTCCGTGTTGGTCAGTCTGGTCTCAAACTCCCGACCTCAGGTGATCCGCCCGCCTCGGCCTCCCAAGGCGCTGGGATTACAGGAGTGAGCCACCGCACACGGCCGACAGACTTAAATTCAAGGCATAGAAAAAAATATTTGCAAAGTAGAACAAAAAAATGCAAATCTTGGCCGGGCGCGGTGGCTCAAGCCTGTAATCCCAGCACTTTGGGAGGCCGAGATGGGCGGATCACGAGGTCAGGAGATCGAGACCATCCTGGCTGACACAGTGAAACCCCGTCTCTACTAAAAAATACAAAAAAACTAGCCGGGCGAGGTGGCGGGCGCCTGTAGTCCCCGCTACTCGGGAGGCTGAGGCAGGAGAATGGCGTGAACCCGGGAGGCGGAGCTTGCAGTGAGCCAAGATCACGCCACTGCACTCCAGCCTGGGCGGCAGAGCGAGACTCTGTCTCAAAAAAAAAAAAAAAAAAAAAAAAAAAAAAAAAAAAAAAATGCAAATCTTAACACAGGTTGAGTATTCCTAATTCAAAAGTCCAAAATTTGAAAGGCTCCAAAATTCAGTACTTTCTGAGTGCCAACAAGACACTCAAAAGAAAATGCTCACTGAAGCATTCTGAATTTCAGATGAACAAATCAAGTATAATGCAAATATGCCAAAATAAAAATTAAAAAACCCAAATCCAAAACACTTTCTAGTCATAAGCACTTCAGAGAAGGGATATCCAACCTGTACATGTTTCTCAAGCAGGTAAAGATCAAAAACAACAAACAGTAGCATCAACTTTACTCAAAGAATATGGAAGAAAAATGTTTTATATTAAAACAAGCACTGATGTTTCTGAAACAGAATGAGAAATTCACATTAATTTTAGATAAAACAGAAAAGACTTAAAAGAAGTGTCATGCTTGTTATATTCCAAACACTTTTAAATATGCATACATTCCCCCATATCATGCATCTGCGGAAAAATTTGTGAAGCAATGTCTATAAATACAAATATCAAAGAAGCTCTTGATAACAAATATATGAACTTGGGCTAGGCACAGTGGCTCATGGCTGTAACCCCAGAACTTTAGGAGGCTTGAACTCAAGAGTTCGAGACCATCCTGGGCAACACAGGAGACCCCCACCTCTAAAAACATGGTGGAACCCTGTCTCTAGAAAAAATACAATTAGTTGGGTGTAGTGGTGCATGCCTGTAGTCCCAGCTACTCAAGAGGCTGAAGTGGGAGGATCTCCTGAGCCCAGGGAGCAGAAGCTGCCAGTGAGCAGAGATCTCACCACTGCACTCCAGCCTGGGTGACAGAGTGAGACCCTGTCTCAAAAAATATATAGATACAGATATACGAATTCAATAGAAAATTCTCAGCACTGATCACATATACCTTACTGTGAAGCAAGGATCACCAAATGTTTTCTGTGAAGGGTCTATAAAGGGCCAGAGTTACATCGTCTCTTGAGTGAGCTTGGCTGTGTTGCAATTAAAGCTTATTTACAAAACCAGATGCTGGTGATTCCTCCACCAGCAGCATCCCTGTCACCTGAGAACTTGTGAGAAATGCACATTTTCGGGGCCCACCCTAGATCTTCAGAATGAGATCCATGTTTGGCGACGAAGGTGTTGTAGTTAGCCCCCAGCTAGGTGATTTGCCTTTGGAGACAGCAAATGATTTTTAGCCAGCCCTGGAGAGGAGTCAATAAAGATAAACCAAATTTGAGGCTGAAATCCCATCTAAAGGAGAATGTATAAGAAATTGTGTTGGCCAGGTACGCTGGCTCACGCCTGTAATCTCAGCACTTTGGGAGGCTGAGGCAGGTGGATCACACAAGGTCAGGAGTTCGAGACCAGCCTAGACAATATGGTGAAACCCCATCTCTACCAAAAATATGCAAATTAGTCAGGCATACCTACTCAGGAGGCTGAGGCAGAAGAACTGCTTGAACCTGCGAGGCGGAGGTTGCAGTGAGCCGAGATCACACCACTGCACTCCAGCCAGGGCAACAGAGTGAGACTCCGTCTCAAAAAAAAAAAAAATACAAAAATTAGCCGGGTGTGGTTGCAGGTGACTGTAATCCCAAATACTTGGGAGGCTGAGGCAGGAGAATCACTTGAACCCAGGAGGTGGAGCCTGCAGTGAGCTGTGATTGCACCATTGCACTCCAGCCTGGGCAACAAGAGCAAAACTCCGTCTCAAAAAAATAAAAAAAAGAAATTGTGTTTCCTCCATGAAGACCAAGGACATAGCAGTGCTTTTGGTCTGAAGCAGGGTGGAGAAGACCCTCAGTCACAAAGCCAAGAACTCTGAGATGAAATGATGGTCCAGAATGAAAAAGCCTATTCAAATTTAATTAAATGGAGGTGGGGGTATGTATATACATTCACTTGAACAAAACAAAGCCAGTGGTGAGGGGAAAATGTGTGAGCGTTGAGGTGGTGGATAGAAGATTCCTACAGGAACAAACAGGGGAATTGACAGAAGGAATCCAAGCTAGGGTACATAAAGGCAAACACTGTAGCCAGGAATGAACCACAGGCAAACAAGGCAGGAGCGAGAGAGAGGAGATGATCCTGTTCCAACTCAGCCTCAGCCTCCTCCCAGCGCACCCTTTACTCCACCCCAAAATTTTCTAAAATGCACATCTGAACAAGTCACTCCCCTTCTGGGAATCTCCCCGTGGCTTTCCAGACAAGGATTCAAGCCCCGTAATATAGTATCAAAGGACCTCTCCACCTGACCCCCATCACATCCTTCCAACTGTCCTAACTCAGTTACCCTCTCCCAGGCATATGCCTCTCCCGTTTCGCCCTTCGCTCACACTGATCCCTCAATCTGGAATGTCATTCCCACCTTCTCTAGCCTAACCCTACTTTCTATCCCAAGTCCCCAAAAGTCATCCTGGAACACAGAAGCACAGCATGATTTGAGTCTAACTTCAAGCTTGGCAACTGACCGGCCTAGGGTCAAATCCTGACTCTACTTAGCAGCGCTAAGACCCGAGGTAAGGAGCTGCCCTCCTGCCACACCTCAGCATCCTCAGCTGAAGGATGAAAAGCGATTAATTCCCATCCCACAGGGCTGCAGAGACTGATCGCGTGAGAGAACACAGGAGTGCTGGGCAGAGCTCCCTGGCACTCAACTGACACTGGCTTCTCTGCCCTCTTCTACACTAACAGGAACTTAGAAACCCTGAGTTTCAGATGAGAGCTGGGAATAGTGTTCTACAGTAGTTTCATGGAACAGAATTCAAGACTCAGGAATTAACTTACAGAAGGTACCCAAGCCTTCATCAATAAATGAAGGACCAGAAGCCACCGTGCCTGCCAGTTGCTAGGACTAGCAATAATAACTTCAAGTGCCCAATACATAATCGATACCTATGGGCACTATCACTGTTTCCTTGGTCCTATCACATGGGGATCTCTTGTCTTTCTAGGGTCCCTTCTATTGCTTGGAGAAGGTCCAACAGAGAAGTGACCCTTATCAAACTGCACTTCCATTCAACTTAGAAGATGGAAGGATTCAACTCTGTAAGAGTTACACACAGACATGGATGACCTCCACCAGGTGCTCAGTGAGATGATGCCTTTGGGAAGGAAGCCTGAGCCATCAGCTGCTTTGGGCAAAACTCATGAGTGGGCCAGGTGCGGTGGCTCACGCCTGTAATCTCAGCGCTTTGGGAGGTCGAGGTGGGCGGATCACAAGGTCAGGAGTTCGAGACCAGCTGGCCAACATGGTGAAATTCCATCTCTACTAAAAATACAAAAATTAGCCGGGTGTGGTGGTATGCACCCGTAATCCCAGCTACTTGGGAGGCTGAGGCAGGAGAATCACTTGAACCCATGAGGCGGAGGTTGCGGTGAGCCAAGATGGCACCACTGCACTCCAGCCTGGGCAAGAGAGCAAGATTCTGTCTCAAAAAAAAAAAAAAAAAAAAAAACTCATGAGTGAAGATTTTCCTGATCACTCACCAGAGAAAGCCACTCTCCTTTAAGGATGGAATTTCCATAGAGGGCCTCAGAGACACCTAAATCTGAGGTCACGGACTTAGCTGAGGTCACCTCAGGTCAAAGTTGAAAACTGGGACAAAGGACAATGAGAAGCCCCCAAGATTTAAATTTCCATTGAAGATGACCTCCCCCAAAAATCTCCACCCTTGCTTTTCTGCTGCATTTGGGTATGTCGGGTTGGCATTACAACTTAACATGGCCTAAACTGGCTCCTCCAGCATCTCAGTTAATGGCCACTTTCTTTCTAGGTACTAAGACCAGAACCTCGGCGGCCTCCTCAATTTTCTTTCTGGTTCATTAGCAAATCTCAACCTCACCTTGAAATCCCACTAGTCTCCCCTCAGCCCTGCACTGGCCATCTGGCTGGTCTCCTTGCTGTCCTGACTTCAGTCTCTCTCACACAGCAGTGCCTAGAGTGTGCTTGCCAAAAACTAGATCAGTCCACCTCCCTTCTTTACTCCAAAACCCTCCAATGGCTCCTACCACCCTCAAGGTAAAATCTGCAGGGCTTACAGTGGTCCGCATGGCCTTATGTGATCTGACCCCCATGGGTTCTCTGACCTCCAGACCAAATTATCCCCTCCTCCTGCCTCAGGGCCTTTGCATCTGCTGTTTCCTCCCCTCAGAATGATCTTTCTCCCAGATCTCCACATGCCTCACTCCCTTCACATCTTTAGTCAAAGATGACTCAAGCCCTCTGCTATGAACTCAACTGTATCCCCCACCACCACTGAAAGAATTCATTATGTTGAAGCCCTACCCCCACAATGTGGCTGTATTTAGAGATAGAAGCTTTAGGAGGTAACCGAATTTAAATGAGTTCTTAAGGATGGGGCCCTGATCCAATAGGAAAACTTTATTTTTTTAAACAAAGTCTAGCTTTGTCACCCAGGCTGGTGTGCAGTGGCGCAATCATGGCTCACTGCAGCCTCAACCTCCTGGGCTCAAACAATCCTCCCACCTTAGCCTCCTGAGTAGTTGGGACTGCAGGCACACACCACCACGTCCAGCGAATTTTTTTTTTTTTTTTTTGTAGAGACAGAATCTCACTATGTTGCCTAGACTGGTCTCAAGTGATCCTCCTGCCTCAGCCTCCCGAAGTGCTGGGATTACAGGTGTGACCAACAGTGCTTGAACAGAAAGAGATAAATGGCACCAAGAAAAGGCCATGTGAGGACTCATCAAGAAGACGGCCACCTACAAGCCAGGAAGAAAGCCCTCACCAGAAACTAAATAGGCCAGAACCTTGACCTTGGACTTCCCAGACTCCAGAATTGTAAGAAATAAATTTCTGTTGTTTAAGCCACCCACACTGTGCTATTTTTGTTGTGGCAGTGTTAGCAGACTAATATACCTTCCTCCCTGTCTACCCTTCCCAAAATATCAACTCCCATCCCCATACTTAATCCCCCAAGCCTTGCCAGATTCCTCTTCACAGCACCAGCTCTCATTGTCCAGCTCCCTACAGTGTGGGCTCCATGTGGGCTGGGAATCTCCCTGCAGCATCCCAAGCACCAAGAATATTACCCAGCACAGATTAGGCACTCAAACAATGTAATAAATGTATGAAAGGCCTATGAAAGGTGAAGCTGAAAGCAGACCTCAATTACAGGAGAGCCAACAACCTAGAACCTGTGACAAAATAACAGGTTCAAAATAGCAAAGCCAGAGAGAAAATGAGAAGAACGGCATAGCGCACAAAGGGCTCGTTTCAACCCAGAGGCTGCAACGCACAGCTTGACCTGGAGGAGGATGGTTCCCTACCGAAAGAATAAAAGGAAGCCCAGAGAACAACTGGAGGAACAGCAGGGCATGAAAATGAATTAATGAGGTTACTGGGCACTCAGAACCAATAGACTGGTGTGTGAGAGTTTTATGGGCAAGGCCAGGAAACAGGTCAGGAAGGACTGTAAGATGTTTAAATTTAAAAAGCCTAAGAGGATTAAATATAAATACGTTTTTAAAAAGCTTCAATGTACATGTACAAAGCACCATATAATTTCAAATTATTACTGTTGACCTTTTTTTTTTTTTTTTTTTTTTTAGGAGACAGTCTCACTCTGTCGCCTGGGCTGGAGTGCAGTGGCACGATCTCGACTAACTGCAAACTCCACCTCCCAGGTTCAAGCGATTCTCCTGCCTCAGCCTCCTGTACAGCAGGAATTACAGGCATGCACCACCGTGCCCGGCTAATTTTTGTATTTTTAGTAGAGACGAGGTTTCACCATGGTGGCCAGGCTGGTCTCGAACTCCTGAGCTCAAGCGATCTGCCCGCCTCAGTCTCCCAAAGTGCTGGGATTCCAGGCATGAGCCTCCAGGCATGAGCCACCACACCCAGCCCCAGCCTACTGCTTTTAATTACCTTAACCAAAATGGGAAAATTCCTCAAGCTACCAGTGGTACCAGAAAATAGGTCTCCAAACAGATCCCTGGTTTGTCTTTAGAGACACTGAAGATGACAACAGTAGGCAATTAGGGATTTCAGACACCCCACAAACTAGATCTTAGGCTCTGTGAGGGCAAAAGACACAGTTTATTCAACAACGATTTG
Source organism: Macaca thibetana thibetana (assembly GCF_024542745.1). Classification (NCBI taxonomy): domain Eukaryota; kingdom Metazoa; phylum Chordata; class Mammalia; order Primates; family Cercopithecidae; genus Macaca; species Macaca thibetana. Next base: position 73,736,717 of record NC_065587.1, read on the forward strand.
TTCAACAGCACCTGGTCACCAAGTGGATGGATAGATGGGCAGACACAGATGGACAGACTACTCAATGGGTGGCTACATGTGCTTGCCTGCCCCTGGGACACATGACTCATTTCTGCAATGCTACATAGACTAGAGTTTGCTCCATAAATGAGATAGATAGTATGGCATGAAACCTAGCGAAACCATCTACATTTTTCTAGCCAGGTACTGGTTTTTTTTAAGCTGGCCACCACACTCAGCTTTTTTTTTTTTTTTTTTTTAATATAGAAACAGGAGTCTTGCTATGTTGCCTAGGCTGGTCTTGAACTCCTGGCCTCAAACAATCCTCCCACCTCAGCCTCCCAAAGTGCTGGGATTACAGGTGTGAACCACAACACCCGGCCCAGGTACCTTAATAGGCATTTTTTAAACATGTCAACAGATGTTTAAACGTAATTGACTTAATTGACCGTACCACAGTCAGAGAATACAACTGCCAGGCAACCATCTAAAAAACTGTCAACATAAAAAGTTCCTGAAATCCCTATTTTCTTAAAAAAATCACCTTCCACTCCAAGCAAAGAAACCAAAAGAGAAATGCCTTGGTATTAAAAGAAAGAAGCTGGTTGCCATTTTGGCAAAAGAAATAGCCTAGAAAGCAGATAGCTCATGCTTAGCATGTCACATGGAACAGGCTGGACACACCCGCTGCCTCCCTTTAACTAGCAGGTGTGCCATAAGAGCTTACACTGGGCACACCCACCGGTGCCCAAAAGCTATTAAATTGGGGAATGAATGAAAAGAGAACAGTAGTAATACATTCATAAGTGACCCTGATAGAGCCAACCATAACCCAGCACAGAATTCTGATTTTTTTAGCTGAAAGGGTCCTTTATAAATCTCATCAGGTTCAAACACCTTCAGGAGAGGCAGGCAACGTGACCTGCATCGGTTAAAAGGCAGGTGCAGACAACCAGAAATGGTGAGGCCCAAACCCAACAGCATTCAAATACAAAAACATAAAATAAAAATGCTCCAGCCACCCCGATTCCAGCCTTTTGCTTCAGAGAGGAGGAAGCCGGCTGAGGGAGGTCACATGGCCAATTAGTGACAGCTCAAACCAGACTGCCTCCGGACTCCCGGTCCCATGTCCTCGCACATCCCGGGGCCTTCTCTGCGCGCAGATGACCCAATTGTCAGCAGGGACTGCATCTTCCCCCGCCCGTCTCCCAGCTCTGCAAGAATAGAAGTAGCACCTACCACAAACGCTGCAGACCCAGAAAGCCCTTATGGGTGACTTTCTTCCACCTGCAGTTGCCCTCATTTACCCTTTGCCCTGACAATCCATAATTTCCCATCAGTCACGCTTAAACCCCCAGCCTGCAGGCCGACATCCTATCAGCCACCCATCCAAGTGGGGGCATCTAGGACCAGACGAAGGAGAAAATCCTGCGCCTTAAAGTAGTCACACTTGAAATGTCATTTTTTTCACCCTAAAGGTGGCAAGGAGGGGGACTCGCGACCCCCGGGGAACAGGCCAGAAAGACCCCGAGGTCGGAGGAGCTGCTTCTAAAATTACTTCGCGCAGTCTTTGTAGAAGGGAAGAAAGCAAGAATGTAAAAGGCACCCTCTTGCCGCCCCTCCTGATGCCCCTGAATTCCAGGGAGCGAGACGATACCCGTGCGCACCACCTGGGGAGGGGCGAGGGAAGCGACCCCAGGACGCGCGGACGCAGAGCCCGGGAAGAGGCGGCGGCAGCCAGTGGGGTTCTGGGGGCGCCCCATTTGCCTCCCCGCTGCGCGGCCTGAGGGCCCGAGCGCGCTGTGGCTCCCGCGGCAGGCAGGGGTGGGTACCCCGGGGGCCCGGCCCGGCCGGCGGGGCGGCAGGAACTGAGGGCCGCCGGGCATCTTGGACCCCGGGTCCAGGCTGGCCGGCGGGCGCGGGGTCCCGGGAGACGGGTCGGGGTGGGGGCGCGCAGGCCGCGCCGCGGGGCCGGTGGGTGACAGCGCGCGGGGGCCGGCCTCGTGGGCGCGGCGGACACCTCGGGGCCCGGCCGGCAGGTGCGGCCCGCGGGCCGGGCAGGGGGCGCGGCGGCCCGGCTCTCACCTGGCTGCAGCTCGCGTGGTTCCCGTCCTGCCGCCGCGCCTCGGCGCCGCAGTGCCCGCTGCCGCCGCCGCCTCCGGTCCCCGCGACAGCCGCCTGCAAAATGGCGCCGTGGAGGGGCGGGTCGGGGGCGGGGAGCAGCGGAGCCGCCCGCCCCCGCGCCGGTCTGGGGCCCACCTCCCTCTCCGCCCCCGACCCCTAGCCTCGGGCCTCCCCCGCGGGAGGGGCTGCCCCCTGGCACCCGGCAGCGCTCCCCGGAACATCTCGGGCCTCGCACCCAGCCGTCCCCTTCCCGTTCCTTTCATTTCCCTCCCTTGCGCGGAAACAACGCCCCCCTTCGCGACCCTTCCCATCAGTCACACCTGCTCCGGGGAGACCCACGTGGCAAGCAGAGCGCTGGTCCCTGAGTGTCCTGGTCCAGGTCCCCCCTTTTTACACCGCCTGTCACCAAGCCCTGTCATTGCTCGAGCATGATAATCAGGCAGTTTGTGGTGCATTCGGCTTAGTGGGTTAGATGTTTTAAAACAATTTCACCGCTTCTCCACTTAAGTAGCCAGGTATTTTAACTTAACTGGAGAAGACGTTCTCCTTACCTCATGCAGAGATGGTAATACAAACCAAGGCTTTTCAGACTTGAATTCCCTGGGAGTCGTGTTAGGCTAGGGGCAGGTTCACATTCAGTGGCTCTAGGGTGCAGCCCGAAAGTCTGCACTTATAAATTGTCCCCAGGTGATGCCCCCGGGTGAGGTTCTCGGACCGCTAAACAGAAAGGCCAAATCTAAATCCCTGGGCCCTCGGTCTTCAGAGCTGGGCAGCTTCACTTTGAGGACTTCATTAAAATGCAGATGGCTGGGCCCCACCCCCAGAGTTGCTGAGGCTGGAGGTCTGGCCTGAGGCTCCAGAATCTGCATTTCTGGCAAGTTCCCAGGTGATGCTGTTGCTGCTGGTCTGAGGACCACATGTATGGAGCCACTGCTGAAATCTGAATACATTTTTTTTTAAGTTCTAATAATTTGTACTTTCTTAACACCTTCCATCTTGAAACCACTGTCATGGTTGCTTTACTAACTGAATTATAATTTACCAGTTCCCGGGCAACTCTTGAGAAACAGAATTGTAGACGGTGTCTGACCTCATATGGAGAGAAATTGATTTTATAATCAGAATTATTTATGTGTTTTACACAGTTTTGGAAACTGACATCACACATGTCAATGCAGTTGGGGAAGCAGCAACTAAAGGAATTTTATGAAATAGGCAAGTGTGGTCTGTGTCTTGACAATAATGTGTCTTCCCATTTATTTAATAACTGCATTTTTATTTTCTTATATTTAATTTTTTAGAGACAAAGTCTCACTCTGTCACCCAGGCTGGAGTGCAATGGCACAATCAAGGCTGCAGCATCAACCTTCTAGGTTCAAGGGATTCCCCCAACCTTGGCCTCCTAAGTAGCTGGGATGACAGGAGCACACCACCAGGTCCGGCTAATTTTTATTTTTTGTAGAGAAGGGGGTCTTGCTATGTTGCCCAGGCTGGTCTCGAACTCCTGGACTTCTGGACTCAGGCAATCCTGCCACCTCAACCTTCCAAAATGTTGAGATTACAGGCATGAGCCACCGCACCTGGCCTAATAACAGTATTTTTTTTTTTTTAATATAAGAGTTGGCTTGATTCTGTGAAGGAAAAATAAATCTCAGGACCCCAAAACCACTAAGCCAAAGGGAAAAGTCAAGCTGGGAATTCTGAAGGGCAAACCTGCCTCCCATTCTGGCTTTTGGGTTGTTTGTTTGTTTGTTTGTTTGTTTGTTTTTTGAGACAGAGTTTCGCTCTTGTTGCCCAGGCTGGAGTGCAATGGCGTGATCCTGGCTCACTGCAACCTCTGCCTCCTGGGTTCAGCCTAAATCTCCTGACTCAGCCTCCCGAGTAGCTGGGATTACAGGCATGCGCCACCACGCCCAGCTAATTTTGTGTATTTAGTAGAGACGGGCTTCTCCATGTTGGTCAGGCTGGTCTCGAACTCCCAACCTCAGGTGATCCACCCGCCTCAGCCTCCCAAAGTGCTGGGATTACAGGCATGAGACACCGCACCCAGCCTCCATTCTATTCCTAAATAAGATGGCTACAAAGGTAGAAAAGCTACATACCTCCCTTATAATCTGTCCACAAGGAGATTCCTTGTGGAAAAAGGACAGACAGAACTCAAACTCATCCCTCTGCTCACGTGAGACAAATGTTTATCTGATTGCTTTCTTTGATTCCATGGAAGGCTAATCAGAAACTCAAAAGAATGCAACCATTTGTCCTTTGTCTATCGATGACCTAGTAGCCCGCTCTCCACCTTTCCCACCTTTCTGGATGGAAACAATGTACATTTTACATATATTAATTGATGTCTCATGTCTCCCTAAAATGCATAAAACCAAGTTGTGCCCCGACCACCTTGGACACATGTCGTCAGGACCTCCTGAGGCTGTGTCACAGGCGCGCATCCTTAACCTTGGCAAAATGAACTTTCTAAATCGACTGAGACCTGTCTCAGATATTTGAAGTTCATAATTCCTACTGGGATTCACTAAGTAGGGAAAAAAAAGTGTTGGATTGCAAAATTCGATATACACTGGAATGTCGAATGTTTTGATCCCCATGGAAGATGGAGAAAATAAAAAACAAAGATGCGGCCGGGCACGGTGGCTCAAGCCTGTAATCCCAGCACTTTGGGAGGCCGAGGCAGGCGGATCATGAGGTCAGGAGATCGAGACCATCCTGGCTAACGCAGTGAAACCCCGTCTCTACTAAAAATACAAAAAAAAAAACTAGCCGGGCGTGGTGGCGGGCGCCTGTAATCCCAGCTACTCGGGAAGCTGAGGCAGGAGAATGGCGTGAACCCGGGAGACGGAGCTTGCAGTGAGCCGAGATCGCGCCACTGCACTCCAGCCTGGGCGACAGAGCAAGACTCTCTCAAAAAAAAAAAAAAAAAAAAAAAAAACAAAGATGCTGTGACCAGCACCCAGAGAAAAACTCACGCATTGCCCCGTAACCATCATTCTACACCAGTGAGAGCATACAGCGTACTCCAGCCAACCTTTTTTTTTTTTTTTAAATACGATGTGTTCTGCTTAGTAAGGAATGTGGAGTCTTCTGATTAGAAGGGAAGGGAAGTTCCAGGGTCAAGACCCCCTGAGCTCTTAAGTCTATCCCCTCCCCATTGTTATTCCATGAACTGTGGAATCTTCAGTGTCTCCCTCTCCCTCTCTTGGCATTTACCATTTTTCTCTATCCTGAAAAACCTTCCATTGTCCCAGTCTCCCCAGCCGTCCTGCTTCCCATCCTCTCCCCAACTTCGCCCGCCGTCACCCCTCAGGCACTGTCCCTCCCTGTTTTATCAGTTGTCATCTGTGACCTTCTAATTGCCAAAACCAATTACAGGTTTACAGTCCTTTTCTTCTTTGATGGCTCTGTAACAGTCCATTGACTTCTCACTTGAAACTCTATTCTTGTGATAATACCACTGTTTCTCGCTAACTATCCATACACCCTCCCTTCCCTCTCAGTGATGTGAGTTTCTCAGATTCCAGTCTAGAAATGTTAGTTTTCCCTCATATCTTCTTTCTCCCCTGCCCTCTCCTCTCACCGCCTCTGAAGGTCAGCCATCTCCTCGTGGTTCCCAAACCTCTCTCTAGACAAGACAGACATCTTTCTGAACTTGTAAACACATTTCCAATTGTCCCTCGAACAACCTGCCCTGAATATTCTCCAGGAATTGCAAATAATCTCCACTATTGACACATTATTCTCTCTCCAGATAAACTCTTTTCTTATCTGAGTTCTCTCATTTTGCTACCAGAAACTTCGAACTGGTCTTTGAGTCCTTGCCCCCCCAGCCTACATGTCCACTCTGTCACCTATGGTCAAGCTGGGAAGTATTTGTGAAATTCTCTTCTCATCCAACACAGGTACTGACCCTCACTGGCTCTTTCTTGGACTGTTAACCGTCGAAAAAGTTTCTCTCTGGCCTGTTGGACTCAAGACGAATCTCCTGAAACTATCCTTGTTATCATCCCAGAGCACAGAACTGATAATCTCACACCCTTTCTGAAAATCCTTCAGGGTCTCCCAGTCAAAAGGATAATTGGAGACCAGGCACAGTAGTTCGAGCCTGTAATCCCAGCATTTTGGGAGACCAAGGCAAGAGGATTGCCTTTGCCAGGAGTTTGAGACCACACTAGGCAACATGGGGAGACCCCATCTCTGAATAAATAAATAAATAAATAAATAAATGTTTAATAGCTAAATAAAGAAAGAATAAACCTTTCCCAGTGTAGCATTCAAGGCCCTTAATCTGTATTCTCAGGCTTCTTTTTCTTCTTCTTTTTTTTTTTTTTTTTGGAGATTTTACTGCTGACAAACTGGCTTTGGTATCAGCAGACAGCTCTGACTTCTGTCTTTCAAGATGTTACAAGGATTAAATGTATATAAAGTGCTTATTCAGTGCATGAATATGTAGGTGTTCGATGTCATTATTTTTATATAATTATTTTTACCATTATCAATTTTAAAAATACATCAAAATTTTCCTGTTCAGTTCCTTTTCCTTTTATTTTCCATTCATCTTCCTTTCTATTACAGCTCATACAAACAAGGTTTTTTTCCTCCTCCTTTAACTTCTCTAAACTAAATCAGCAGAATATATCAAGAAGCTTTCATGACCTGGTTAATTTGATTGAAATTTCAGTCATTTCCAGGCTGTGTTATTTTTGAGAGGTAATTGTAGCTTGGGGCTATTCCATCTTCATACAGTACTTTTCAATGTTATTTTCAACATCTCTCTGGAGTCTAGACCTGGGGCAAACTTTTTCTGGAAAGAGCTAGATAATAAATGTTTTCGGTTTTGTGGGCCAAGAGGTAAAATTGATGACATTAAATAGGTACGGTACTTATATAATGATAGGGGCCGGGCGTGGTGGCTCACGCCTATAATCCCAGCACTTTGGGAGGCCGAGGTGGGTGGATCACTTGAGGTCAGGAGTTCAAGACCAGCCTGACCAGGGCTGGGCGCAGTGGCTCAAGCCTGTAATCCCAGCACTTTGCGAGGCCAAGACGGGCGGATCACGAGGTCAGGAGATCGAGACCATCCTGGCTAACATGGTGAAACCCCGTCTCTACTGAAAACAAAAACAAAAACAAAAAACAAAAAACTAGCCAGGCGAGGTGGTGGGCGCCTGTAGTCCCAGCTACTAGGGAGGCTGAGGCAGGAGAATGGCATAAACCCAGGAGGCAGAGCTTGCAGTGAGCTGAGATCTGGCCACTGCACTCCAGCCTGGGCGACAGAGTGAGACTCTGTCTCAAAAAAAAAAAAAAAAAAACAAAGACTAGCCTGACCAACATGGTGAACCCCGTCTGTACTAAAAATACAAAATTAGCTGGGCATGGTGGTTAATGCCTGTAGTCCCAGCTACTTGGGAGACTGAGGCAGGAGAATCAGTTGAACCCGGAAGGAGGAGGTTGCAGTGAGCTGAGACCGGGCCATTGCACTCCAGCCTGGACAACAAGAGTGAAACTCTGTCTCAAAAAAAAAGAAAAGTGACAGTACTTACATAGTGATAGAAAACAAATTTCCACAGATTTCTTATTGATGAAATTCAAAATATAATAATAATTGAGCATAATAGTTTTATAATACCGGTCTACTAATGAAAATAATAGAATTTGGGGGGTGGGGAAAATAAGATTTTGCTTAATTGGGGTTCAAAGTTAGTCTTTCTTGTCATCAGATTGATGGCAAATGTTCATCTGTAAAAGCCATTTTTATTTATTTATTTATTTATTTATTATTTATTTATATATTTTGAGATGGAGTCTTGCTCTGTTGCACAGGCTGGAGTGCAGTGGTGCAATCTCGGCTCAAGCAATTCTCCTGCCTCAGCCTCCCAAATAGCTGGGATTAGAAATGTTTGCCACCACCCCCCACTAATTTTTGTATTTTTAGTAGAGACAGAGTTTCACCATGTTGGCCAGGCTGGTCTCAAACTCCTGGCCTCAAGTGATCCACCTGCCTTGGCCTCCCAAAGTGCTGGGATTATAGGAGTGAACCACCGCTCCTGGCCTGCACCATCTCTTGATTTCAGCAGAATTCACACTTTCTAAATCTGTCTCATGCTAAGACATAACAGATCTGGGGCTGCATGGCAGGACCAAGACCTGCCTGAAATGACATGGGTGTGTGCGTGTGTGTGCATGTGTGTGTGTGTGCGTGTTCAATGATGCACAATGAAGCATTGTTTCAAGTAGCAATACAAAAACAAAAAACCTGAAAACAACCCAAACATCCATCAATCAGGGAATAGCTGAATGATCTATGAGATAGGCACGTATACCATGTAGCCTTCTCCCCACTTCGCCCCCAGGCTTGCTTTTATTTATTTATTTATTTTGAAATATAATTCATGTACCATAATACTCCATTTTAAGGTATACATTTTAGAGTATATCCTTTAAAGTAAACAATTGTGGCCAGGCCTGGTGGCTCACACCTATCATCCTAGCACTCTGGGAGGCCGATGCAGGTGAATCACTTGAGGTCAGGAGTTGGAGACCAGCTTGGTCAACATAGTGAAACCCCATCTCTACTAAAACTACAAAAATTAGCCAGGCTTGGTGACACACACGTGTAGTCCCAGCTACTTGGGAGGCTGAGGCAAGAGAATCGCTTGAACTCGGGAGGCTGAAGTTGCAGTGAGCTGAAATCACACCACTGCACACCAACCTGGGCAACAGAGCAAGACTCAGTGTCAAAAACAAACAAACAAAAAAAGTAAACAATTGTAAAGTATACAATTCGGTGGTTTTCCAGTATGTTCACAAAGCTGTACAACCATTACCACTAATTTTAGAACATTTTTATCACTCCCAAAAGAAACTCCGTATCTATTAGCAGTCATTTCCTATTTCTCCTCTTCCCCCAGCCTCCAGCAACCACTAATCTTCACTCTTTCTATGGATTTGACTATTCTGAACATTTAGTATAAATGGAATTATATAATAATATGTGGTCTTTTGTGACTGGCTTCTTTAACTTACCACATTTTCAAGCTTCAACTACGTTGTAGCATGCTTCAATATTTCATTTCTTTTTTCATTGTGATAAAATATATGTATAATAAAATTTACTTTTTTTTTTTTTTTGAGACAGAGTTTTGCTCTTGTTGCCCAGGCTAGAGTGCAATGGCATGATCTTGGCTCACCGCAACCTCTGCCTCCTGGGTTCAGGCGATTCTCCCGCCTCAGCCTCCTGAGTAGCTGGGATTACAGGCATGTGCCACCATGCCCGGCTAATTTTTATTTTATTTTTTTCTTTATTTTTTTTTTTTTAATTTATTTATTATTATTATACTTTAAGTTGTAGGGTACATGTGCATAACGTGCAGGTTTGTTACATACGTTTACTTGTGCCATGTTGCTGTGCTGCACCCATCAACTCGTCATTTACATCAGGTATAACTCCCAATGCAATAAATTTTTATATTTTTAGTAGAGACGGGGTTTCACCATGTTGGTCAGGCTGGTCTCGAACTCCTGACCTCAGGTGATCCACCCGCTTTAGCCTCCCAAAGTGCTGGGATTACAGGTGTGAGCCACCATGCCTGGCCAAAATTTACCTTTTTAACCACTTTTAAGTGTACAACTCAGTGGCATTAAGTGGCACTCCAGCCTGGGCAACAGAGTGAGACCTTGTCTCCCCCGCAAACCCCCACCCCTTGAAAAGAAGAGAGCATTTAAATGCACACACCCTGAACTCAGAACATCAGTTCTGGAATCTGTCTGACACAAAGGCACACTGGTGGGCACGGATCTATGCACAAGGGGTTCAAAGAAGCATGGTTTGCTTCTGCCTCCGCCACCCCAGTTCACTCTGCAGCCCCAGCAGATCTGAAGTCCAGCCAATGGAAGTAACCTCTTACCCTCGAATGACCCCAAATTCCTTACCTAACCATTCTCCCCTACTCCCAGCAAATAACCTTGCTTCCTGATTTTTGGTAACTGGTCATGAGAGGGGCATTTCCTCATCCCCCACCTCCCCTTATCCACAACCCCACTTTCCCATGAGGGACCCCTCTTCCTGGCCTTAAGTACTGAAGACCCCTCCTTTGGGTGTCCTCTATATTTCAATGCTGACCTCCCTTTCTTTTTTTTCCTTAGAGATGGGAGTCTCACTATGTTGCCCAGGCTGGTCTCAAACTCCTGGGCTCAAGTGACCCTCCTGCCTCAGCCTCCCAAAGTGCTGGGATTACAGACATGTGTCATCATGCTCAGCCCTACCACCCTTGTCTTTGGAAAGTTTACATCCTCCCAGTTCGTGCAATCATCTCCCATTCTCAGCTCAGCTTCTCAAAAAAGCCACGTGCAGTCTTTGTTTCCTCCTCCTAACTTCCTTCCTCTCTTTACCCCCAGGCAATCTGGGCTGCATTCCCGTATTTCTCTGAAACTGCCCAGGTAAATTAGCCATGCCCTCGAAATTGCACAATCCGGGGAATCTTTTCCATATGCATCTTACTGAATTTTCTGGAGGCATTTGGCACAGCTGTGTTCTCTCAGGATAATCTCTCTTCTTTTGACTTTGTGACTGCATTTCCTACTGGTTCTTCTACTTCTCTGACTATATTTTTTTTCTTTCTTCTCAGATTCTTCTTCCTCTTGCTCCCTTCAAAAAAGGTGTTGGGGACAAGGAGAGTGTGGCTATGCCCATTTCTGTTTTCCCTGCAAAAGCTCTTCAAGGCCAACACCATTTCTACTGCCTGGATCTCCTTAATGTCCTCTGGATCACTCTTGCTCAAAAAGTCCCAACTTGGCCTCTCCTGAAACCCCCACTGAGTCCCTAGGCTGGTGCAAGTACATTCCCTCCGTGCATCACGGCGTTTAGAACGAAATGTATGCAAATGAGTTGTTTTTCTGTTTCTCTCCCTCACTAGTTGTCAGGGCATCCAGAGCAGAGGTCCTGGTTTATTTAATTCTGTATGCCAGCTCCTCATGTGGTGCCTACCACACAGTAAGTACTCAGTTCGGTTAGTACTGAAGTACTCAGTTAGTACTCAATGACTTCACTTGTTCCACCGAACCAACAGGGGCTGCCCACTGATGAGAGGTGAAATGTGAGGGGAAAGAACTCAGATTAACCCCCAGGGTCCTGGAGGATTGGAAATTGAATTAGTTCTCCAGAGTTCTCCAGAGAAACAGAACCAACAGGATATACAGAGGCATATATGAGACATATGGAAGAGGGGATTTATTGCAGGAATTAGCTCACGTGATTCTAAAGGCCAAGAAGTCCCACCGTATGCCGTCTGCAAGCTGGGGAACCTGGAAAGTTGGTGGCGTCCTTCAGCCTGAGTCTGAAGACCTGAGTACCTGGAGCTCTGATGTCCAAGGGCAGGAGAAGATGGATGGCCCCGCTCCAGAAGAGGGTGCAGATGTGCCTTCACCCTGCCTTTTTGTTCTGTCTGGACCCACAGTGGATTGGATGATGCCTGCTCACATGGGTGAAGGCAGAACTTTTCTGTCTACTGATTTAAATGCTTATCTCTTCTGCAAACACTGTCCCAGTCAGACCCAGAAATAATGTTTTACCAGCTATCTGGGCATCTCTTAGCCCAGACAGGTTGATACATATAATTAACCATCAGATAAGCCAAGTGGAAAACATAGGTTACAGGCTAAACAAGAAGGCTCCAATGCCAGGGTACAGAAATGGGGCTTTTGGGCTGGGCACTGTGGCTCAGACATATAATCCAGCACTTTGGAAGGCTGAGGTGGGCAGATGGCTTGAGCCCAGGAGTCTAAGATCAGCCTGGGCAACGTGGTGAAACTCCGTGTCTACATAAAATACAAAATTAGCTGGGTGCGGTGGCTCACACCTGTAATCCCAGCACTTTGGGAGGCCAAAGTGGGCAGATCACCTGAGGTCAGGAGTTCAAGACCAGCCTGACCAACATGGTGAAACCCCGTCTCTACTAAAAATACAAAAATCCCAGCTACTCAGGAGGCTGAGGCAGGAGAATCACTTGAACTCAGGAGGCGGAGGTCTCAGTGAACCGAGATGGTGCCATTGAACTCCAGCCTGGGCAACAACAGCAAAACTCCATCTCAAAAAAAAAAAAAAAAAAAATTAGCCAGTCATGGTGGTGCAGCCCTGTAGTTTCAGCTACTGGGGAGGCTGAGAATTATTTGAACCCAGGAGGTGGCGGTTGCAGCGAGCCGAGATTGCGTCAGCCTAGCAGGTTGGGAGATAGAACAAGACCTTGTCTCAAAATAAAGAAACCGGGCTTTTTTCAATAAGGGAATCATTTGAACCTGACCCTCATGGACACATTTAGCCTTTGAGGGGGAAATAAGGAAAAGAACAAAACTCCATCAGTAGTTATGTAAAATAGAAAAGAGGTTGAATGGGAGCAGCAGGTAAAATGAAAAGAAAAAAGAAACGAAGTTCAAACAGGAAGTGGACAACAGCAAATTTTTTTTTGTTTGTTTTGTTTTTGAAGAAAAGAGGCAAACTAATCTAACCTGCTGGAATTTGGGATGCTGTCACCCTCTAGGGGCATAGTGACTAAGCAGAGACACAAGGGTCTTCTGAAGAGCTGGCCATGTGTGATGTCTTGATATGGGTGCTAGGCACACAGGCATATTCAATTTGTGAGATTTCATTAACCTGCACACTTAAGTTTTTCTGTATGTATACTACAAAAGTTTTTTTTTTTTTTTTTTTTTTTTTTTGAGATGGAGTTTCCCTCTTGTTGCCCAGGCTAGAGTGCAAAGGCACAGTCTTGGCTCACTGCAACCTCCACCTCCCAGGTTCAAGCGTTTCTCCTGCCTCAGCCTCCCTAGTAGCTGGGATTACAGGCGCCCACACATGGACGGGTTTTCTCCATGTTGGCCAGGCTGGTCTCAAACTCCTTACCTCAGGTGATCCGCCCATCTCGGCCTCCCAAAGTGCTGGGATTATAGATGTGAGTCATTGCGGCTGGGCTTGTTCCCTGTTTCAAACAGCTTGGTCTCTCTCTGAGGTGGGGCCTGGGGCACAAGAACAGGCTCAGGGACTTGAATGGGTCACAGGTGTTGTCTCCAGGAATGTGAGCTTTAGAAAAGAGGGATGTGTCTGGACTGCAGGATGTGAAGGTTTAAATTTGAATATTTCTTTGATCCTAGAATAAATGGGTTATACAACTCATGCAGCCTTGGAGAGAAAAGGCACGGGGTCCCTGCCCTGCCTTTGCCTTGCTCAGTGACCTTGGGGAAATCATATAACCAAACTACACATAGGTTTCCTAGTATGTAAACTTGAGACAATTTCGTCTACCCTATATACTGCCTAGGTTGGTATGAGGATTAAATGAGGTAATTGATGTGAATGTGCTTCCTGCAGATTTTTTTTATAGCCCTTTACAAACACCATATAAGAAGCCTAATCTAGCTGTATAACTGAGCCCACAATTGGTTTTTGAGCCATGATATCAAACATTCAGTCTTTCCCTAGGTGATATTTTTCCATTCTGTTTTTGATAAGGTCTCTAGTTTGCAAGGTCACTTGGAATTTAGGTCCTTTGTGCCCAGATGGTTGGCTGCACCACTCACTCACCTCCTATAAGTTAGTACAGCCACTCTTCATTGGTCATGTGCTACCTGGCAGGCACTGAGCTAGAACCACTGACAAAATGATGGATAAGAAACTTACTGGGCAGGGCGCGGTGGCTCACACCTGTAATCCCAGCACTTTGGAAAGCTGAGGCGGGTGGATCACCTGAGGTCGTGAGTTTGAGACCAGTCTGATCAACATGGAGAAACCCTGTCTCTACTAAAAATACAAAATTAGCCGGGCGTGGTGGCACATGCCTGTAATCCCAGTTACTCGGGAGGCTGAGGCAGGAGAATCGCTTGAACTCAGGAGATGGAGGTTGCAGTGAGCCAAGATTGCACCATTGTACTACAGCCTGGGCAACAAAAGTGAAAATCTGTCACAAAAGAAACAAACAAATGAACACAAAGAAACTTATTGGCCAGGCACAGTGGCTCACGCCTGTAATATCAGCACTTTGGGAGGCTTGAGGCAGGCAGATCACTTGAGGTCAGGAGTTCGAGACCAGCCTGGTCAACATGGTAAAACCCTGTTTCTACTAAAAATACAAAAATTAGCCGGACATAGTGGCGGGCGCCTGTAGTCCCAGCTACTTGGGAGGCTGAGGCAGGAGAATTGCTTCAACCTAGGAGGTGGTTGTTGTAGTGAGCCGAGATCACGCCACTGCACTCCAGCCTGGGCGACAGAGCAAGAATCCATCTCAAAAAAAAAAAACACAGACTTACTAGGTCTGCCCCCAGTGAGCCTGCATGCTGGTAGGTATGGGAAGACCGAAGAAGGACTGGGCGAGGTGTCTCGAAAAAGTTATTTGAGGCCGGGCGCGGTGGCTCAAGCCTGTAATCCCAGCACTTTGGGAGGCCGAGACGGGTGGATCACGAGGTCAGGAGATCGAGACCATCCTGGCTAACACGGTGAAACCCCGTCTCTACTAAAAAAATACAAAAAAATAGCTGGGCGCCTGTAGTCTCAGCTACTCGGGAGGCTGAGGCAGGAGAATGGCGTGAACCCGGGAGGCGGAGCTTGCAGTGAGCTGAGATCCAGCCACTGCACTCCAGCCTGGGCGACAGAGCGAGACTCCGTCTCAAAAAAAAAAAAAAAAAAAAGAAAAAGTTTTTTTTTTTTTTTTTTTTTTTTTTTTTTTTTTTTTTTTTTTTTTTGAGACGGAGTCATGCTCTGTCACCCAGGCTGGAGTGCAGTGGCCGGATCTCAGCTCACTGCAAGCTCCGCCTCCCGGGTACACGCCATTCTCCTGCCTCAGCCTCCCGAGTAGCTGAGACTACAGGCGCCCGCCACTTCGCCCGGCTAGTTTTTTGTATTTTTTAGTAGAGACGGGGTTTCACCGTGTTAGCCAGGATGGTCTCGATCTCCTGACCTCATGATCCGCCCGTCTCGGCCTCCCAAAGTGCTGGGATTACAGGCTTGAGCCACCGCGCCCGGCCAAGAAAAAGTTATTTGAGACAATGTCATCAGCATTGGACAGTCAGAGAATAGATCATCTCACTTGCCCATCCTTCAAATGGCCCCACCGAGAGCATAGGTTTTAAACTGGCCGTTAAACCTGCTCATGACCTTATCAACCTCAGCCACATTTATCTGGATGGAGGCGTAGTCTTTGATGCTGATGATGCAGTTGCTGGTGGAGCATTTCATACACGTCCACAAACTCACTAGCATTATTCTGCATGTTGAGGCCACAGCTGTTGCCACCACAACGCATATGAGCAGAGAAAGCACATAATTATTTTTTGTTTATTTCTTGGCTGCCATCTCATGTCTTAGAACACAAGTCCACCGAGTACCAGGAGCCCCACCAGGTGTTGCTTATGCAGTGAGTTATCTTCTGTCTTCCCATACCTACCAGCATCTGGGCTCTTATATGCTTCCTCTCAGCCTCCCAGAATGTTGGGATTACAGGCGTGAGCCACTGTGCCTGGCCTCAAATAACTGTTGACTGGAGAGAATATTGAATGTGGACTATTTGTCATAAATAAATAGTGAAAACCTAAAAACAATAATTATTATTACTATGTTAGTGATAAATTTAAAAAGAACAAGAAGAACAGGCTTTGATCAAAGTTGGGAGGCAACTTAGGTAAGATGATAAAGGATGAAGAAGGTGAGATTATTGCTGAGACTCATCCAAGCCAATTATGCAAAGACCTGGGAGAAGAACATTTCAGGAATTGCAATAGCAAGAGCAAAGGTCCTGAGGCAGGAAAGAACTTTCCATGTTCGAGGAATTGAAAAGCAGTCAGTGTGATAGGAACATGGAAGACAGGAGCGAGAATGGGATGAGATGAGATTACAGAAGAGGTAATGAAAAGGCCAGGAAAAGCAAGTCTCCTAAATATGATAGGGAGTGGGTAAAGGGTGTGAGCAGGGGTTTATGTTTTGCTGTCATTCCTGTTACAGGGTCTCACTCTATTGCCCATTCTGCAGTGCGGTGGTGTGATCACGGCTTGCCGCAGCCTCGAACTCCTGGGCTCAAGCGATTCTCCCACCTCAGCCTCCCTAGTAGTTGGGACTACAGGTCCATGCCACCACACCTGGCTTAATTTTTAATTTTTGTCCAGATGAAGTGTCCCAGATTCTGCTGAAAGCGAAATACAGAACAACAACAACAAAATAGAAAGAAAGAGGCCAGGCATGGCGGCTCACATCTGTAATCTCAGGACTTTGGGAGGCTGAGGCAGGCGGATCATGAGGTCAAGAGATGGAGACCATCCCGGCCAACATGGTGAAACCCCGTCTCCACTAAAAATACAAAAATTAGCTGGGTGTAGTGGTGCACCCCTGTAGTCCCAGCTACTTGGGAGGCTGAGGTAGGAGAATCACTTGAACCTGGGAGGCGGAGGTTGCAGTGAGCCAAGATCGCACCACTGCAATCCAGTCTGGTGACAGAGTGAGACTCTGTCTCAAAAACAAACAAACAAACAAACAAAAAAATCAACAAAAACAGAAAGAAAAAGAGCAAGGTAAAACAAAACAAAAAATTAAAACTTTTTTTTTTTTTTTTTTTAAAGATATAGGGACATGGCATCTCCCTGTGTTGCCCAGGCTAGTCTCAAACTCTTGGACTCAAGTGATTTACCTGCCTGGGCCTCCCAAAGTGCTGTGCTGAGATTATAGGTGTGAGCCACCCACCATGCCTGACCTATTTAGGTTTTGAGAAGATCTCTTTTGCTGGGGAGGGAGAATGGATTGAAGGGGACAAGTGTAAAGCAAATAGAACAGGAATTACAGGAGTTCAGGTGGAAGACAGTGGTTTGGCCTGGGGTAAGAGCAGTGGAGGTGGAAATAAGCAACAAATTCAAGATATACCTTTTTTTTTTTTTTGAGACTGAGTCCTGCTCTGCCGCCCAGGCTGGAGTGCAGTAGTATGATCTCGGCCCACTGCAAGCTCTGCCTCCCGGGTTCACCCATTCTCCTGCCTCAGCCTCCTGAGTAGCTGGGACTACAGGCACCATGCCCAGCTAATTTTTTGTATTTTGAGTAGAGATGGGGTTTCCCCGTGTTAGTCAGGATGGTCTCGATCTCCTGACCTTGCGAGCTGCCTGCCTCGGCGTCCCGAAGTGCTGGGATTACAGGCGTGAGCCACCGCGCCTGGCCATTTTTTTTTTTTTTTTTTTTTTTTTTTTTGAGACGGAGTCTCACCCTGTCGCCCAGGCTGGAGTGCAGTGGCGTGATCTCGGCTCACTGCAAGCTCCACCTCCTGGGTTCACGCCGTTCTCCTGCCTCAGCATCCCAAGTAGCTGGGACTATAGGTGCGTGCCACCACACCCGGCTAATTTTTTATTTTTAGTCGAGACGGGATTTCACCGTGTTGGCCAGGCTGGTCTTGAACTCCTGACCTCAGGTGATCCACCGGCCCCAGCCTCCCAAAGTGCTGGGATTACAGGCGTGAGCCCCCACGCCCAGCCTCAAGATATACTTTAAAGACACGCCGGGTGTGGTAGCTCATGCCTATAATCCCAGCACTTTGGGAGGCCAAAGTGGGCAGATCACCTGAGGTCAGGAGTTCGAGACCAGCCTGGCCAGCACAGTGAAACCCTGTCTCTACTAAAAATACAAAAATTAGCCAGGCGTGGTGGCACATGCCTATAGTCCCAGCTATTCGGGAGGCTGAGGCGGGTGAATCACTTGAACCCAGGAGGCAGCGGTTGCAGTGAGTTGACATCACACCACTGTACTCCAGCCTGGGTGACAGACCGAGACCCTGTCTCAAGAAAAGTAAAAATAAAAAAAGATAATACTGACAGTGCTTGCTAATAGGCTACACGTGGAAGATGAAAGAAAAAGAGGAATCAGGATAGCTTCATGGTTTGGAGTTGAGCGGCCAGGTAGATGAGGGGCCATTTTACAGACCAGGGGCATGAAGGGAGATGCAGCTGTGATGGGGGACAGCCTAGAAGACTTCCATGTGTGACAACCCCAGAGGGATCATTGGGTAGGAAGTTCAATATCTGCATCCAGATTCATTCACACAGGCACAGGGAGGAGACTGGGCTAGGGTTATGGTTATATACAAGGGAGTCATCAACAGTATGTGATATTTAAAGCCAAGAAATTCAAAAGGATCATCTAGGGAGAGCGTGCAGATGGAGAGCACTAAAAGCTCAGGAAGGAGCGCCTGGGAACTCCTTCATCAAAGGAGACTGGGAGTAAGCGGAGAGAGAATAGTGCGTGGAGAGAACACCAGATGCTGGAGGACACCATCTTCATCATTGACGGGGACACTTCACCAATAACACATGCCACAGAAATTAGTACTCACCCAGATAAAGGGAGTAAAGAGGAAAATGATGGTGCAAAACTGGGTTCATGGCAGGGCAAGGTAGCTCACGCCTGTCCTCTCAGCACTTTGGGAGGCTGAGGCAGAAGGATTGCTTGAGTCCAGAACCTTGAGATTAGTCTGGGCAACATAGGAAGACCCCGTCTGCTTCTGTTTTGTTTTATCTTGCTCTTTTTATTTTTTAATTTTGTTCCGTATTTTGCTCTCTCAGCAGAACCAGGGAGAACCCATCTCAACAAAAATTTAAAAATTAGGCCAGGTGCAGTGGCTCATGCCTGTAATCTCAGCACTTTGGAAGGCCGAAGCGGATGGATCACTTGAGGTCACGAGTTCAAGACCAGGCTGGTCAACATGGTGAGACACTGTCTCTACTAAAAATACAAAAATCAGCCAGGTGTGGTGGCACATGCCTGTAATCCCAGCTACTTGGGAAGCTGAGGCAGGAGAAGCTCTTGAACCCGGAAGGCAGAGGTTGCAGTGAGCCAAGACCGCATGACTGCATTCCAGCCTGGGAAACAAAGTGAGACTCTGTCCCCCTCAAAAAAAAAAAAAGATTGGGTGCTGTGGCTCATGTCTGTAATCCCAGCACTTTGGAAGGCTGAGACAGGTGGATCACCTGAGGTCGGGAGTTCAAGACCAGCCTGACCAGCAGGGCGAAACCCTGTCTCTACTAAAAATACAAAATTAGCCGGGCGTGGTGCTGCATGCCTGTAATCCTAGATACTCGGAGACTGAGGCAGGAGAATTGCTTGAACCCAGGAGGCAAAGGCTGCAGTGAGTCAAGATTGCACCATTGCACTCCAGCCTGGGTAACAAGAGCGAGACTCCGTCTCAAAAAAATAATAATAATAAAATAAAATTCCCCAGAAGCAGATCTGAGATAAAGGTTTGTTGTGAGTGATATATAAAGAAAAGGCTCCCAAGAGAAACTGGTAAGGGAGTGTCTTTCTTGCTGCCTTGGATGGTCTTGAACTCCAGAACTCAAGAGATCCTCCTGCCTCCCAGAGTGCTAGGATTACAGGTGCATGCTGCCACGCCTGCCCTGGTAAGGGAATTTCTCAGCAGTAAGGAAAGTAGAATAGGAAAGGAGAAGGAGCTAAAAGGAGGGTGATGGGCTGGGTGTGGTGGGTCACACCTGCGATCCCAACACATTGAGAGACCAAGGCAAGTGGATCACTTGAGCCCAGGAGTTCAACGCTGCAGTGAGCCATGATTGCACCACTGCACTCCAGTCCGAGTGACACAGTGAGACCTTGTCTTAAAAAAGAAAAAAAGAGAGATGGGTAATTTTAGGTAAGGTCTCAGCCTTAGCCTGATCTGCATGGAGTTCTGGAGAACAAATTGTATCTCCAAGTTTGTTCCTACTCAAGGCAAGGGAGCTGGGCCTCATATCACAGCACTAGTCAGACAAGACAAGTAAGACAGTAAGACAGTCAGCTCCTAGCCTCTCTGTGTTTTTAGGCAGAGCAGTTCAAGTAGCCTGAGGACGATTCTTCAAAGAGAATATAGATGTAAGCCTTTGGAAACAAAAGCTCAGAGAATCCAGGGCAGCGATCCACAGAAATCGTCATGGGACCTTTCGGCATGTGGAGGGTGCACCTGGAGTGTCCACTAATGCTCCATGTAGGCATTTAAAAGGTTTCTTAGGGGCCAGGCTCGGTGGCTCATGCCTGTAATCCCAGTACTTTGGGAGGCCGAGGCTGATGGATCACCTGAGGTCAGCAGTTCGAGACCAGCCTGGTTAACATGGCAAAACCCTGTCTCTACTAAAAAAAAAAAAAAAATATATATATATATATATATATACACACAAAAAAAAAATTAGCCAGGCATGCTAGTGGATGTCTATAATCCCAGCTACTCAGAAGACTGAGGCAAGAGAATTGCTCGAACCCAAGAGGTGGAGGTTGCAGCGAGCCAAGATTGCACTATGGAGGGTGGAGAGGTGTGGAAGAGACAGATAGAAAGAAGACTCCTGGCCGGGCGCGGTGGCTCACGCCTGTAATCCCAGCACTTTGGGAGGCCGAGACGGGCGGATCACGAGGTCAGGAGATCGAGACCATCCTGGCTAACACGGTGAAACCCCGTCTCTACTAAAAAGAAGTACAAAAAACTAGCCAGGCGAGGTGGCGGGCGCCTGTAGTCCCAGCTACTCGGGAGGCTGAGGCGGGAGAATGGCGTGAACCCGGGAGGCGGAGCTTGCAGTAAGCGGAGATCCGGCCACTGCACTCCAGCCTGGGCGACAGAGCGAGACTCCGTCTCAAAAAAAAAAAAAAAAAAAAAAAAAAAAAAAGAAAGAAGACTCCTGAAAAGGTTAAGCAAAAGTATGGGTGGGAAGTGATGAATTAATTCTGTGGCAGTGGGGACAGACAGGACGAGCCAGACTGGAAAAAAAAACCCAGCTACACGAGCTAGGAAAAGTTACTTAGCCTCTCTGGGCATCAAATTATTCACCTGTAAAATGGGTCAATTACAATAATAGTGAAAAAATAATAATAGTAAGGCCGAGTGCGGTGGCTCATGCCTGTAATCCCAGCAGTTTGAGAGGACAAGGCGGGTGGATCACCTGAGATCAGGAGTTCGAGACCAGCCTGGCCAACGTGGCAAAACCCTGTCCCTACTAAAAATACAAAACTTAGCTGGGTGTGGTGGCATGCACCAGTAGTCCATCCCAGCTTCTTGAAAGGCTGAGGCCGGAGAATCGCTTGAATCAGGGAGGTTCCAGTGAGCCAAGATCGCGCCACTGTACTCCAGCCTGGGTAATGGAGGGAGACTCAGTCTTAAAAAATAAAAAATATTAAAAAAAAAAATGATAGTGGTAGTGACATTTATTGAGTACTTTACTGTGATCCAGCTACAGACTGTTCCAAAGACTTTGCAACTGTTATTTTTGCTTAATCCTCGCAACAACCTATGAGGTAGGCACGTTTATTGCCCCTATGTGACAAACGGAGACAGTGAGTCTCAGGGAGGTTAATAATTTGCCTCGGTGCAGTGGCTCATGCCTGTAATCCCAGTACTTTGGGAGACCCAGGCAGGCAGATCACTTGAGCCCAGGAGTTCAACACCAGGCCGGGCAACATAGCAAGACCCTGTCTCTACAAAAATTACAAAACAAATTAGCTGGGCGTGGTGGTGAATGCTTGTAGTCCCAGCTACTCGGGGGGATGAGGGTTGCTTGAGCCCAGGAGGTTGAGGCTGCAGTGAGCCATGTTCAAGACACTGCACTCCAGCCTGGATGACAGAGTGAGACCCTGTCTCAAAATAAAGAAATCAATAAACAACTTGCTTGAGGTCCCACAGGTAGTCCTTTCCTCAAAAGATTGTGGAAAACACTAAATGGCAGCCATAAATAATACTTATTGGCTGGGTGCAGCGGCTCACACCTATAATCCTTGCACTTTGGGAGGCCAAGGCAGGAGGATCCCTTGAGTCCCGGAGTTTGAGACCACCATAGGAATTATAGTAAGACCCCCATCTTTGTTGATCTGGAACTATTTTCACTAAGCTTTGAAATTTCCCATCAACCTGAATCTCCGTCAACACGCACTAATCCTGCTGACTTTGTTCTCATTCTCGCCGCCCTTGTACTCCCCTCCCCTCCACACTCTGCTTCCCTCCATGAATCCCTGACTTCTACCACTCCTCAGTCTCCTCTAAGCTCTTTCTCAAAGCTACCCTCTAAGGCCAGCACTGTGGCTCACCCCTGTAATCCCAGCACTTTGGGAGGCCAAGGCAGGTGGATCACTTGAGGTCAGGAGCTCAAGACCACCCTGGCCAATATGGTGAAACTCTGTTTCTACTAAAAATACAAAAATTAGCAGGGCATGGTGGCGCATGCTGTAGTCCCAGCTACTTGGGAGACTGAGGAAGGAGAATCGCTTGAGCCCGGGAGGCCAAGGTTTCAGTGAGCCAAGATTGCGCCACTGCACTCCAGCCTGGGCTACAGAGCAAGACTCCGTCTCAGGATAAAAAAAAAAAAGGGAGAGAAAGAAAAAACAAAAACAAAAACAAAACCACCCTCTACTCCTTTGATTCAACCATAGCAATAATTTCCCCAGTTTATTAACAGATACTATTTACTGATGCCATCAATGTTGGCAGAGTGCTTACTTCCAGTTGGGGACCGTGCTAAGCCCAGTGGTACCTGAAGTCCTTGCTCTTTAGGGGGCTGCAATTAAAATAGAGTCAGGGACAAGTCAACAAATACAAAAGAGAGATCATTGCAAATTGTGACTTAGGAATTAAATGAAGCAGGATGGCAGTGAGTAGAGGTGGGTGCCATGTTTGGTGAAGCATCAGGGAAGCCCTCTCTAAGGCGGCACCTTGGCCCTGGGACCAAGAAGAGGCAGGTGTGCAAAGACCTTGAAACGGAGTAGAGGGAAGCGTGAGTCAGAAAGCCCTAAGGAGGAAGCGCAAGGTTCCCAGTCCTGTGCCATGTGCTTTACATAAAACTTTTCCTTTTCCTGCTAGTAAATCCTGTCCTTTCCGTGAGTTAATACTCCCTTTCAATCTTGGCTCCTCTCTTCTTCCTGTAGGTGGGGCACCACGGTAGCTGCCCAGAGCCCGGGAGGTCAGCCATAACCCAGCTCCGAAGGTGCAATAGCCACCCTTTTTTGAGTATTACTATACTCAAACATAGAGCATGAGTGTTACTACACTTAAACATAAAGCATGAAGGCCTTAGGCCAACAAGAAGTTGTGGCCAGTGGATCAAAGCCCAAGAACAGTCTTCAATACTATTAATACTTCATTTTATTGTTGAGGCTCAATTTGTGCATCTGGATGAATTTCTATCCCTGTATACACCCATGAGACCACTACGGTGTTCAACATACAGCGTTTCCATCACTCGAGAAATTTTCCTCATGCCTCTTCCCAGTTAGTACCTTCCTGAGAGGTGGTCATTTTTTTTTTTTTACATTTTTCACCAGTTTTGTATTTGTTTGTTTGTTTTGAGACAGAGTCTCACTCCGTCACCCGTGGGCAGATCACAAGGTCAAGAGTTCAAGACGAGCCTGGCCAACATGGTGAAACCCCGTCTCTACTAAAAATACAAACATTAACCAGGGCCGGGTGGGGTGGCTCACGCCTATAATCCCAACACTTTGGGAGGCCGAGGTGGGTGGATCACGAGGTCAGGAGATTGAGACCATCCTGGCCAACATGGTGAAACCCCGTCTCTACTAAAAAATACAAAAATTACCTGGATGTGGTGGTGCATGCACCTTTAGTCCCAGCTACTCAGGAGGGCAAGGCCCGAGAACCTCTTGAACCAGGAGGCGGAGGTTGCAGTGAGCCAAGATCACGCCATTGCACTCCAACCTGAGCAACAGAGCCAGATTCTGTCTCAAAAAATAAAATAAAATTAAAAAAAGAACAAAGACATTCTCCTATGCAACCGTAGTATCACACATAGGAAATTTATCATTGTTAAATTAGCACTGGTCTCTAATATTCAGTCTACGTTCAAATTTCTCCAATTGTCCCAATAATGTCCTTTGTAGATTTGTTTTCTTTTGTTCTCTTTTATTTTCTTTTTTTTTTGAAACGGAGTCTCACTTTGCCGCCCAGGCTGGAGTGCAGTGGCGCGATCTCGGCTCACTGCAAGCTCCACCTCCTGGGTTCATGCCATTCTCCTGCATCAGGCTCCCAAGTAGCTGGGACTACAGGCGCCCGCCACCACGCCCGGCTAATTTTTTGTATTTTTAGTAGAGACAGAGTTTCACCGTGTTAGCCAGGACGGTCTCGATCTCCTGACCTCGTGATCCACCCGCCTCGGCCTCCCAAAGTGGTGGAATTACAGGTATGATTCACTGCGCCCGGCCGATTTGTTTTCTTTTTGGTCCTGAGTCCAATCAAGGATCGCCTATTGCATTTAGTTGCTATGTCTCTTTAATATCTTTAATCTGGCCAGTTACCTTACCTCTTTTTTTTTTTTCTTCTTTGAGACAGGGTCTTGCTCTGTTGCCCCGGTTGGAGTTCAGTGGTGTGATTTTGGCTCACTGCCACCTCTGCCTGGCTCAAGTGATTCTCCTACCTCAGCCTGCCAAGTAGCTGGAACCACAAGCACACGTGCCACCATGCCTAGTAATTTTGTGTTTTTTGTAGCGATGAGGTTTTGCCATATTGCCCAGGCTGGTCTGGAACTCATGAGGTCAGCCTGCCTTGGCCTCTCGAAGTGCTGGGGTTACAGGCATGAGCCAACATGCCAGGCCACCTCTTTTTGATGTTGATGTATCTGAAAACTCCAAGTAACTTATTTTGCAGAATGTCCTTCAATTTGGGTTTTTTAATGTTTACTCATCATGATCTAGATTAAATATTTATGACAGGAATCAAGGATGTGATGTCATATCCTTCCCAATGAATCATATCAGGAAAAATTATCGTTGTTTTGTTTCATTGTTGTTATTATTTTAGAGACAGGGTCTCTCTCTGTCACTCAGGCTAGGGTGCAGTGGCACAGTCACAACTCACTGCAATGTGTATGTTGTTTGTTTGTTTCTTTGTCTTATTTATATATTTATTTATTTATTTATTTATTTATTTATTTATTTATTTTGAGACAGAGTCTTACTCTGTCGCCCAGGCTGGAGTGCAGTGACGTGATCTTGGCTCACTGCAACCTCCACTTCCCAGATTCAAGCGATTCTCCTGCCTCAGCCTCCGAGTAGCTGGGATCACTGGCGCCCATCACCACGCCCAGCTAATTTTTTGTATTTTTAGTAGAGACCAGATTTCTCCATGTTGTACAGGCCGGTCTCGAACTCCTGGCCTCAGGTGATCCACCTGCCTCGGCCTCCCAAAGTGCTGGGACTATAGCCAGGAGCCACCGCGCCAGGTCCATTTTAACCATTTTTAAGTGTACAGTTCTGTGGTGTTAAGAACATTCACATTGTGATGCAACCATCACCACCATCCATCTCCAGAACATGATCATCTTCCCCAACTGAAATTCTACCCATTACACATTAACTCCACATTTTCTCTCTCCACCAGTCCCTGGCAACCTCCTTCTACTGTCTCTATGAATTTGGTGACTCCAGGCACCTTATACAAGTGGAATCATATAATATTTGTCTTTTCGTAACTGGATTATTTCACTTAGCACAATGCCCTCAAGCTTCATCTGTATTGGAGCATGTTGCTTGCCTTTTAAGCCTGAATAATATTCCACTGTATGCATATATCACATTTCATCAGTGTATCCATTGATGGACACTTGGGTTGCTGTCACCCCTTGGCTATGCTGCTATGAATGTGGGTGTACGCATATCTCTGAAAGACCTTGTTTTCACTTTTTTGGGGCATGTACCCAGAAGTGGAATTGCTGACTCATATGACAGTTCTAGATTTAGATTTTTGAGGAATTGCCATACCATTTTCTGCAGCAGCTGCACCATTTTATGTTCCCATCAGCAATGCACAAGGGGTTCAACTTCTCCCCATTCTTGCCAACACTTATTTTTCTATTTTCTATAATAGCTAGCCTAGTGTGTGTGAAGTGGCATCTCATTGTGGTTTTGATTTGAATTTCCCTAATGATTAGTAACGATGACCATCTTCTTATTTGTTGTCCATTTCTGTATCTTCTTTTTTTTTTTTTTTTTTTTTTTTTTGAGACAAGGTCTCGCTTTGTCTCCCAGGCTGGAGTGTAGTGGTTTGATCTCGGCTCACTGCAACCTCCGCCTCCACGGTTCAAGCAATTCTCCCACCTCAGCCTCCCTGGTAGCTGGGACTACAGGCATGCACCACCATGCCCAGGTAATTTTTGTATTTTTAGTAGAGATGGTTTCAAACCGTCAGGGTTTTACCATGTTGAGCAGGCTGGTTTCAAACTCCTGATCTCAAGTGATCTGCCCGCCTTGGCCTCCCAGAATGTTGGGATTATAGGCGTGAGCCACCGTGCCCAGTCATTTTTATATCTTCTTTAAAGAAACATTGGCCAGGCACAGTGCCTCACACCTGTAATCCCAGCACTTTGGGAGGCTGAGGCAGGCAGATTGCTTGAGCCCAGGAGGTTCGAGAGTATCCTGGGTAACATGGTGAAACTTCGTCTCTATATAAAATACAAAAATTAGCTGGGTATAGTGTGTACCTGTAGTCCCAGCTACTAGGGAAGCTGAGATGGGAGGAGTGGTTGAGCCCAGGAGATGGAGGCTGCAGCAGGCTGTGATTACACCACTGCGCTCCAGTCTAGATGACAGCGTGAGACCTTGTCTCGGAAAAAAAAAAAAAAAAAAAAAAGAATAAAGAAACATCTATTCAAGGCTTTGCTTTTTTTTTTTTTTTTTTTTTTTTGAGACCGGCCTTGTTGTGTTGCCCAGGCTGGCCTCGAACTCCTGGGCTCAAGCAAGCAATCCTCAGCCTCCTAAGTAGGTGGGACTACAGGCGCTTACCACCATGCCTGGCTTCTTTGTCTACTTTTGAATTGGATTGTTTGTTTGGTTGTTGAATCATAGAATTTCTTTATATATACTGGATATTAATATTTTATCAAATACATGTTTTACAACTATTTTCTTCCATTCTGTGAATTGTCTTTTCACTGTCTTGTTTCTTACTGTGTGGTTTTAAAAATTTTTTTAGGCCGGGCACAGTGGGATACACCTGTAATCCCAGAATTTTGGGAGGCCGAGGAGTGCAAATCACAAGGTCAGGAGTTCAAAACCAGCCTGGACAACATGGTGAAACCTCGTCTCTACTAAAAATACAAAAAATTAGCTAGGTGTAGTGGTGGGCGCCTGTAATCCCAGCTACTCAGGAAGATGAAGCAGGAGAATTGCTTGAACTCAGGAGGCGAAGCTTGCAGTGAGCCGAGATCGTGCCACTGCACTCCAGCTCAGGTGACAGAGTGAGACTCCATCTCATTAAAAAAAAAAAAAAAAAAAAAAGCCGGGCACGGTGGCTCACGCCTCTAATCCCAGCACTTTGGGAAGCCGAGGCGGGCGGATCACAAGTTCAGAAGATCGAGACCACCCCGGCTAACACAGTGAAACCCCATCTCTACTAAAAATACAAAAAATTAGCCTGGCATGGTGGCGGGCGCTTATAGTCCCAGCTACTCGGGAAACTGAGGCAGGAGAATGATGTGAACCCGGGAGGCAGAGGTTGCAGTGAGCCAAGATCGCGCCACTGCACTCCAACCTGGGCGACAGAGCCAGACTTTGTCTCAAACAAACAAACAAACAAAAAATTTTAGAGACAGGATCTCACTGTGTTGCCCAGGCTGGAGTGCAGTGGTGTGTGATCATGGCTCACTGCAGCCTTGCTGAACTCCTGGGCTTAAGCGATCCTTCCACCTCTAGTTGTTTTCTTTTCTTTTCTTTCTTTTTTTTTTTTTTTTTACATGAAGTCTTGCTCTGTCACCTAGGCTGAAGTGCAATGGCATGATCACGGCTCCCTGCAGCCTTGACCTCCTGGGCTCAAGCAATCTTCCTGCTTTACCCTCTGGAGTAGTTGGCACTACAGCCATGTCCTACCATGCCTGGCATATATATATATATATATGTAATATTTTTTAGTTTTTGTAGAGATGAGGGTTTGACTAGGCTGGTCTGGAACCCCTGGGCTCAAGTGATCCTCCCACCTCAGCCTCCCAAAGTGCTGGGATTACAAGTGTGAGCCACCATGACCAGCCTCACTCTCTATTTTTTTTTTCTGAGGCACAGCCTCAAGAATTCCTAAGAACATGCGCCTTCTGGCTCCACTCTCTTCATAGTGTTTTTTTTTTTTGAGACAGAGTCTCGCTCTGTCGCCCAGGCTGGAGTGCAGTGGCCGGATCTCAGTTCACTGCAAGCTCCGCCTCCCGGGTTCACGCCATTCTCCTGCCTCAGCCTCCCGAGTAGCTGGGACTACAGGTGCCTGCCACCTCGCCCGGCTAGTTTTTTGTATTTTTTTAGTAGAGACGGGGTTTCACCGTGTTAGCCAGGATGGTCTCGATCTCCCGACCTCGTGATCCGCCCGTCTCGGCCTCCCAAAGTGCTGGGATTACAGGCTTGAGCCACCGCGCCCGGCCTTCATAGTGTTTTTTGATGTACAAAACTTTTTAATTTTCATGAGGTCAAATTTATCTATTTTTCTTTCATTACCTATACTTTTAGAGTCATATCTATGAAATTATTGCCAAATCTAATGTCATAAAGATTTTTTTCTAAGTGTTTCATAGTTTTAACTGTTATGTTTAGGCCTTTGATCCATTCCGGGTAATATTTTTATATATGGTGTTAGGTAAGGATGCAACTTCTTTCTTTTGCATGTGGATATCCAGTTTTCCCAGCACTATTTGTTGAAGAAACTGTCTTTTCTACATTAAAAGGTGGCTCCTTTGTTGAAAATCAATTGATCATAAATACAAGGGTTTATTTTGGGTTCTCCATTATCTTCTGTTGGTCTATGTGTCTGTCCTTATGCCAGTATCACATTGCTTTCATTACTGTGGCTTTGTAGTAAGTTGTGAAATCAGGAGGTATGAGTCCTTCAACTTTGCTCTTCTTTTTCAATGTTGTTTTGACTATTTGAGGAATGCAGGTACTTTTTAAATAGAACTCCTAGGGGTACCAAGGAAAGGATGATTTATAACAGTTACCGTTTACATACTTGAGGAAGAATGTTGTGGCTGTGTTTGGCCCATCTCATGGGTCTGGTGACCCTACTGTCTTGTCTGTACTAAGAAATATTAATAGAATGCATGGTCTGATAAAGGTAAAAGCATTACATTACATAGTTATATGCTATACATATTTAACTTATTAAAACATACAAAATAGGCCAGGTACGATGGTTCACGCCTGTAATCTCAGCACCTTGGGAGGCTGAGGTGGGCGGACCACTTGAGGTCAGGAGTTTGAGACCAGCCTGGCCAACATGGCAAAACCCCATCTCTACTAAAAATACAAAAAGTGGCCGGGCGTGGTGGTACTCGCCTGTAATCCCAGCTACTGGGGAGGTTGAGGCAGGAGAATCGCTTGAACCTGGGAGGTGGAGGTTGCAGTGAGCCGAGATTACACCACTGCACTCCAGCCTGGGCAATAGAGCAAGACTTTGTCTCGGAAGAAAAAAAAAAAGAGAGAAGAAAAAACAAACCTACAAAATAGCATGGAATCAGAGATCTGAGATATCTGGTCTCTGTACACACACATAACTTCAGTTTATCTGAACACTTCTGTTTGTTTCTGTTCTCTGCTCTCCTGACCCACCTCCTACCTTCGTTTTCCTGCATTCAGATGCTACATGCGAGTCACTTTTATCTCTTTTTATTTTTTCCCCTGCAGACCACTTTTTAAAACTATATGCTGTAATTGTACTGATTAAAAACGAGGGGCCGGGTGCGATGGCTCACACCTGTAATCCTAATACTTTGGGAGGCCAAGGCGGGCAGATCACCTGAGGTCAGGAGTTCGAGACCAGCCAGACCAGCCAGACGAGCATGGCGAAATCCCGTCTCTACTAAAAATACAAAATTAGCTGGACATGGTGGCAGGCACCTGTAATCCCAGCTACTCTGGAGGCTGAGGCAGGAGAATCACTTGAACCTGGGAGGTAGAGATTGCAGTGAGCTGAGATTGCGCCATTACACTCCAGCGTGGGCAACAAGAGCAAAACTCCGTCTCAAAAACAAACAAACAAACAAACAAACAAACAAAAAACACAAGGAATACATTCACCTGGTTCCAAATTCAAAGGTAAAAAAGCCCAGGATGAAAGTCTCTGTAGCATCCCTGCCTCCCTCCTGCCCATTTTCCCCTCTCCAGCAACAACCATTCTTACTGCTTTCTTGTATTGTCTTCTCAATACATATATTTATACACGTATATTCTTGAGCTGGATGCAGTTCAATAATTAATTTCAGCAACTTAGAAGGCTGAGGAGGGAGGACCACTTGAGCCCAGGGGTTCAAGGCTGCAGTGCAGGAGTCCACACCACTGCACCCCAGCCTAAGTGACAGAGCGAGACCCCAGCTCTAAAAACAAAACAAAACAAAAACATTCGGTTGCATAGCCAAGGAAAAAGAACTTCCTGACACAGCAATAGGGCAGCACATGCTGTGGCTGCTCTCCCGTCACCTTTGCAGTGTGCTCCTACAGATTTTCTCCTGCCAGCAGGTATGCACCTGCCCCTGCACCCGAGGGATTGATGGGAACTAGGAAGACCCTCAGCAGCCTTGTGGCAGACAGTGCATGGGGGTGGGGGTTGAGATTACTCCCCTCCCGTCCTGGAGTGCCTGCATCCAAGCTCTCAGGTGGTGGCATCTTAACACCCCTGCTCCCCTGCCCACCCCTCTGGCAAAATAACTCTGGGAAGCCAATTCTACGCTAGTGCCCAACGCTTCTCCACCGGATTCACCTTCAGTTGCTTTCAGTAGTTATTTGTAGGATCACCCACCTGTTGTTGGCCGCCTTCCCTTCCCTGTCTCACTTCCCCACTCCTTTCCTGCTGTTTAGCCAGCTCACTTCCCAAATTAAGTACTTGCACTCGAATCCTTGTCTGAGTTTGCTTTGAGAGAAACCCAAAGAGAAGCCCATGTATGCACTGTTCTATACGTTGCTTGGTTCATTTAACATGACCTGGAGATACTCCCCTATCCCGACACCAACGCTTCCTCATTCTGTTTTTTTTTTTTTTCTTTTGAGACAGGGTCTCACTTTGTCACTCAGGCTAGAGTGCAGTTGCACAATCAGGGCTCACTGCAGCCTCAACCTTCCAGGTTCAAGCGATCCTCCTTCCTCAGCTTCCTGAGTCGCTGGGACCATATGCGCACGCCACCTTGCCCAACTACTTTCTTTATTTTTTGTCGAGATGGAGTTTCTCCAAGTTGCCCAGGCTGGTCTCAAACTCCTGAGCTCAAGTGATCCACCCGCCTTGGCCTCCCAAAGTGCTGGGATTACAGACATAAGCCTCATTCTTTTTAAGGGCAGCACAGTATCCCCTTCCGTGGATGTGGGTAAGAGTTGGGCTTTGGAACCAGATGGCCTGCAAGTCATTCTTCATACCTAACACAGGACCAGCCATCCTTCCGCAGAGGGCGGCCTGCTTTCCCTCCACCTCTTCTACTTTCATCATTCCCCCAGGCGCCTCTTCCCGAAATCTGGGAGGCTTGCCTAACTCGTTCCCATACTCTTGCGTGTAGTCTGTAAATTACCTCATCTACAGACTGGCATTCCCAGTTGCGTCTGTCTTACCTACAGTTTACTTGTCCTTTGCTCTTTTTTCCCTTCCCTCCCTCCTTCCTTCCTATTATCTGCCCCCTACCCTGATCCCAGGTTAGAAGAACAAAAGTTTGAGTATTCTCTTTTCAGTTTTTTAATTTCTCAAAGTTAAACATAACTTTAAACATTGGCTATCAGGATTTAAAAGTTAGGAGATTTCACATTGGAATCTGGACTTTATGCTTCTCTTGAAAAATCAATGCTGTTTCATGATAGTCTCAATTAAAAAAAAGAAAAAAAAATTAGGCTGGGTGCGTTAGCTCATGCCTGTAATCCCTGCACTTTGGGAGGCCAAGGTGGGCAGGTCAGCTGAGGTCGGATCACCTGAAGTCAGGAGTTTGAGACCAGCCTGACCAACATGGTGAAATCCCAATTCTACTAAAAATACAAAAAATTAGCTGGGCGTGGTGTCGTGCGCCTATAATCCCAGCTATTCAGGAGGCTGAGGCAGGAGAATCACTTGAACCCAGGAGGCAGAGGTTTCAGTGAGCCGAGGTTGCACCACTGCACTTCAGCCTGGGCAACAAGAGAGAAACTCCGTCTCAAAAAAAAAAAAAAAAAGGAAAAGAAAAAGAAAAAAATCATCAGTCCCAGCAATGCCTCTGTTCTGGCATGACCACAGTCACAATCCCCTGGGCCAGAGCTAAGGATCCCCTGGCCCCATGGGGTGGGGGCATCTCTTAGCCATTCACCACTCCCCACAAACAGGCCTCCTCACTTATTTATGGGACCTCTCTGGCCCAGCAGGTGACTCTATGTGAAACACCTGGTTCAGGTCCTTATTAACGCAAACTTGAAGTATTTATTTATTTATTTATTTGAGACAGACTCTGTCCCCCAGGCTGGAGTGCAGTGGCATGATCTTGGCTCACTACAGCCTCTGCCTGCCAGGTTCAAGCAATTCTTCTGTCTCAGTCTCCCAAGTAGCTGGGACTACAGGCACCTGTCACCATGCCCGGCTAATTTTTGTGTTTTGTTTTATTTTATTTTATTTTTTTGAGACAGAGACTCACTCTGTCACCCAGACTGGAGTGCAGCAGCACAGTCTTGGCTCACTGCAACCTCCGCCTCCTGGGTTCAAATGATTCTTGTGCCTCAGCCTCCCGAGTAGCTAGGACTACAGGTGCTCACCACCACACCCGGCTGATTTTGTTTTGTATTTTTAGTAGAGATGGGATTTCACCATGTTGGCCAGGCTGGTCTTGAACTCCTGACCTTAAGTAATCTGCCCGCCTCGGCCTCCCAAAGTGCTCGGATTACAGGCGTGAGCCACTGTGCCTGACCCAATTTTTGTATTTTTAGTAGAGACAGGGTTTCTCCATTTGGCCAGGATGGTCTTGAACTCCTGACCTCAGGTGATCCTCCCACTTTGACCTCCCAAAGTGCTGGGAATACAAGTGTGAGCCAACAATCCCAGTCAAGCTTGAAGTAGTTCTATTACCTAAAGTGAAAATGCAGATCCTAATTCCAGCACTTTGGGAGGCTGAGGCAGGAGGATGACTTGAGGCCAGAAGTTCAAGGCTACAGTGAGCTATGGTGGCACCACTGCACTTCAGGCTGGGCCACAGAGCAAGACCCTATCTTTTTTTTTTTTTTGAGATGGAATTTCACTCTTGTTGCCCAGGCTGGAGTGCAATGGCACGATCTTGGCTCACTGCAACCTCCACCTCCCAGGTTCAAGTGATTATCCTGCCTCAGCCTCCCAAGTAGCTGGGATTACAGGCACGCACCACCACACCTGGGTGACCCTATCTCTTAAAAACAACAGCAACATCAGCAACAACAAAACCCAGATTCTGATTCAGTAGATCTTGGTGGGGCATGAGATTCTGCATTTCTCACAAGTTTCCAGGTGATGCTGGTGTTGCTGGTCTACAGACCACACCTTGAGGAGCAGGGTGAGTCAGTCTCCTTCCTCCCCCGTCCATTTTGCACATCACTTGGGATTTATTTTTCTAGTACATTATGTTTATAGAATTCCAGTGGTTGTTGAATATCCATGGCAGTTACTGTTTACTATTTGTTGTTTTTAAACCACAGGATCTTTTGGCTTCCCAAACGGTGTTACTGCTCGGATCCCTGTGCACAGTGTACAAGTCAGATCTAATAGGTGCTAACTGAAGTCAAAGAGGAGGCCCTGGAAAATATCACTCTGAAATCCACCCGCCGACTCCCTGATCCCCAGGTCCCTGTGTCCAAACCACAGGAATTTGAAACTGTGGAACTTAGCTAAAAATCAGAGATCTTATTCTCGTATTCCAAGGCCTTCGGAGTTAAGTAACTTGCTCAAGATTACACAGCTGCAAAACCCTGGATTTCCCAAACCCTTTGCATTTTTGTCCTAAGGCTATAGTCACAGCATTTCCTACCAAAGCCCAGCCCAGATCCCCCACTTTCTGATTTTTCTTGCCTTATTCACACCTGAGAGTAAACACCTCTCTGCCAGTTAAAACTGTATTTTCAAACAGGCTTAGGCTCTGTGGCTCACACCTGCAATCCCAGCACTTTTGGGGGCTGAAAGAGTTCAAGACCGGCTTGGGCAACAAATCAAGACCCCTGTCTCTTAAAAAATAAAGAAATTGGGCCGAGCACAGTCGTTCACACCTGTAATCCCAACACGTTGGGAGGCCAAGGCACATGGATCACCTGAGATCAGGAGTTTGAGACCAGCCTGGTCAACCTGGAGAAACCCCATCTCCACTAAAAATAGAAAAATTAGCCAGGCATGGTGGCGCATACCTGTAATCTCAGCTACTCGGGAGGCTGAGGCAGGAGAATCACTTGAGCCTGGAAGGTGGAGGCTGCAATGAGATGAGATCACACCACTGCACTCCAGCCTGGGTGATAGAGTGAGACTCTGTCTCAAAAAAGAAAAAGAAAAAGAAAAAGATTACCTGAGCATGGTGGTGTGTGCCTGTAGTCAAAGCTATTCAGGAGGCTGAGGCAGGAGGCTGTAGTAAGCTATGATCGTGCCACTGCACTCCTGCCTGGGTGACAGAGCAAGACTCCGTCTCAAAATAAATACACAAAAAACAACAAAACAGGGTTTATAAGTAGTAAGAAAAGGCAGTTGGTGTCTCTTCCCCCTCTTCTGCCCTCCAATTCTCTCCAAAATGGTGCATTTATCTTAGACAAGGTGACAGGTGGGGGACAGGGAACGGAGGAGTGACACAAAATGGTGCATTTGGTAAAACACTGAAGATGAGGTTACTCCGGGATACAACTGGCAAAAGGTTGAAGACCAGGTTACTCCAGGCTAAAGTTCTCCCTCCTTGACCACCTGGTCTCCAGGTCGGCATCTCGTGGTCACAATCTCTGCCAGGTAAGCTTTTACCTTATCTCTCTGCCCGTTCCAGGGAAGCCTCCTTCCTGCCAAGTTGGTGCTCACCTTCACCTGAATTCACCCTTGTTTTCCTGCCTGCCATGGGGCCACGGGGGCCCTTGTTCACCCCATCTCCTATATGCTCAGAATGTCCTTGTTTAATGAGGTTTTGTTTTGTTTTGTTTTGTTTGAGACAGGGTCTCATTCTGTTGCCCAGGCTGGAGTGCAGTGGCACTATCTTGGCTCACTGCAACCTCTGCCTCCCAGGCTCAAGTGATTTTCCTGCCTCAGCCTCCCAAAGAGCTGGGATTACAGGCATGTGCCACCACACCCAGCTAATTTTTATATTTTTGGTGGAGACGGGGTTCCAGGCTGGTCTGGAACTCCTGACCTCAGGTGATCTACCTGCCTCAGCCTCCCAAGGTGCTGGGATTGCAGGTGTGAGCCACCTCGCCCAGCTGGTTTAAAATTTTTATTTTATTTAGAGATAGGATATTACTCTGTTGCCCAGGCTGGAGTGCAGTGGCACAATCATAGCTCACTGTAAACTTGAACTCTTGGGTTCAAGCAGTCCTCCCATCTCAGCCTCCCCAGCAGTCAGGACTATGGCATCCGCCACCATACTTGGCTAATTTTTGTATTTTTGCAGAATCAGGGGTCTCATTATACTGTCCAGGCTAGTCTTGAACTCTTGGCCTCAAGTGATTCTCCTGCCTTAGCCTGTCAGGGATCTGGGATTACAGGCATGAGCCATGCCCGGCCATATTCAATGGTTTTTATTTTGTTTTGTTTTGTTTCCCTGTTACCCAGACTGGAGCACAGTGGTGAGATCATGGCTCACTGCAGCCTCGACCTCCTGGGCTCAAGCAATCCTCCTGCCTCAGCCTCCCAAGTAGCTAGGATCACAGGCATGCACCATCACTTCCAGATTATTATTATTATTATTTTTTTTTTTTTTTTTGAGACGGAGTCTCGCTCTGTCGCCCAGGCTGGAGTGCAGTGGCCGGATCTCAGCTCACTGCAAGCTCCGCCTCCCGGGTTTACGCCATTCTCTTGCCTCAGCCTCCCGAGTAGCTGGGACTACAGGCGCCCGCCACCTCGCCCGGCTAGTTTTTTGTATTTTTAGTAGAGATGGGGTTTCACCATGTTAGCCAGGATGGTCTCGATCTCCTGACCTTGTGATCCGCCCGTCTCGGCCTCCCAAAGTGCTGGGATTACAGGCTTGAGCCACCGCGCCCGGCCAGATTATTTTTTTACTTTTTAAAGAGATGGTGGGAGTGTTGGGGGGGTTCTCTCCATGTTGCCCAGGCTGGTCTCAAACTCCTGGCCTTAAGTGATCCTCCTGCCTCAGCTTCCCAAAATTTTGGAATTACACAGGCTGAGCTACTGTACCCAGCCAAGATAGTTAAAGTTACAGAGCGTTTAAATTTAATATTTTTTTTTTTTTTTTTATTGAGACGGAGTCTCACTCTGTTGCCAGGCTGGAGTGCAGTGGCACGATCTCAGCTCGCTCACTGCAACCTCCGACTTCTGAGTTCAAGTGATTCTCCTGCCGCAGCCTCCCGAGTAGCTGGGATTACAGGTGCACGCCACCACACCCAGATAATTTTTGTATTTTTAGTAGAGACAGGGTTTCACCATGTTGGCCAGGATGGTCTTGATCTGACCTCATGATCCACCCACCTCGACCTCCCAAAGTGCTGGGATTATAGGCGTGAGTCACCGCGCCCAACAATAGTGTTTAATGGATGTAAGTGGGAGTATTTGGGAAATTAACAGCTCCTTTCCCGTGTCTTTTTGAGGTTATGACTCATCAGAGACAAATAAAAGCATCTTTTTTTAGGTTTTTTTTTTTTTTTTTTTTTTTTTTTTTTGCCACCTGTCCGTGTTGGGCCAGTCCCTACAAGAGAAGGGAAATAAGGAATTCTTCTAAAGCTTTGGACTCTGTATGGTAGACTTTACATGTGAAAAATTAAAGTGAACAATTACATGGAAAAACATCATTACCAAAATTGTTCAAGAAGAAACATAGAAGGCCAGCTGTGGTGGCTCACTCCTGTAATCTCAGCACTGGGAGGCTGAGGTGGTTGATCACCCGAGGTTAGGAGTTCGAGACCAGCCTGTCCAACATGGTGAAACCCTTCTCTACTAAAAATACAAAAATTAGCTGGATGTGGAGGCGGGCGCCTGTAATCCCAGATACTCAGGAGGCTGAGGTGTGAGAATTGCTTGAACCTGGGAGACAAAGGAATGGAACAGACTTACATATAAGTAAAATTGAACCTGAATAAAAAATTCTAGCAAGAATAGAAAATTATAACCACAAAACACTTCACCAAGCCCAGGAGTCCTCACAGGCAACGTCTATAACTTTGAGGAACAGAAAACCTCCATCTTACCCAAACTAAGAAACAAAATTCAATAACCCATGTGAATCTAGTCACTAGCTACTGTAAGTGGAAATCTCACACCTAACCAAAAACATTAAAAAAGGGTAAGAAGAAAAGGAAACCAATAGTTCAGTTTCACTTACACAGATGTAAAAATTATGAATAAAACATTAGCTAGTCAAATACAACAATGCGTAAAACAAACATTACCAATTGGTATTTATCCCAGGAAGGCAAGGCCGTTACTTTACCATTAGAAAGTAGCAATATAGTGTAATCCCAGCTATTTGGGAGGCTGAGGCAGAGAACTGCTTAAACTCTGGAGGAGGAGGTTGCAGCAGTGAGCTGAGATCGCGCCACTGCACCCCAGCCTGGACAACAGAGTGAGAGTCCGTCTCAAAAGAGAAAAGAAAGTAAGTAGCAATATAGCTGGGCATAGTGCTTTGGGCCTGCAATCCCAGCGATTTCGGAGGCTGAGGCAGGAGAATCTCTTGAACTCAGGAGGCGGAGGTGGAAGTGAGCCAAGATCACCTCACTGCACTCTAGCCTGGGCGACAGAGTAAGACTCTGTCTCAAGAAAAATAAAAAATAAAAAATAAGCCGGGCAAGGTGGCTCATACCTGTAATCCCAGCACTTTGGGAGGCTGAGGTGGGCAGATCACCTGAGGTCAGGGGTTTGAGACCAGCCTGACCAACATGGTGAAACCTGATCTCTACT
This sequence comes from Macaca thibetana thibetana, assembly GCF_024542745.1. Taxonomy (NCBI): domain Eukaryota; kingdom Metazoa; phylum Chordata; class Mammalia; order Primates; family Cercopithecidae; genus Macaca; species Macaca thibetana. The sequence continues at coordinate 73,774,855 of NC_065587.1, forward strand.
AAAAATACAAAATTAACTGGGTGTGGTGGCACATGCCTGTAATCCCAGCTATTTGGGAGGCTGAGGCAGGAGAATTGCTTCAACCTGGGAGGCGGAGGTTGCGGTGAGCTGAGATCACGCCATTGCACTGCAGCCTGGGCAACAAGAACAAAGCTTTGTCTCAAAGAAAAAAAAGCCAAAAAAAAAAAAAAAAAGTAAATCCTTTTGTACATTTTCATGGAAAACTATAAATAATATGAGAAAAATAGCTACAAATTAAGAGACATTGGTAACGTATATAACTAAGAAAGAATTGATATCCAAAACTTTTCTTTTTTTGTTTTTTATTATTTTTTTTCAAAATATTTTAAAAACCTACAAATAGGCCTGGCGTGGTGGCTCAGGCCTTTAATCCCAGCATTTTGGGAGGCTAAGGCAGGCAGATCACTCGAGGTCAGGAATTCCAGACCAGCCTGGCCAATATGGTGAAACCCTGTCTCTACTAAAAATACAAAAGTTAGCCAGGCGTGGTGATGGGCGCCTGTAATCCCAGCTACTCGGGAAGCTGAAGCAGGAGAATCACTTGAACCCGGGAGGCAGAGGTTGCAGTGAGCTAAGACTGTGCCACTGCACTCCAGCCTGGGCAACAGAGCGAGACTCTTTCTTAAAAAAACAAAAACAAAAAAACAGAACCACACCTAAAAAAAAAACCCTACAAATAATGCAAAAAGGACAAACCATCCAAAAGGAAAATGACAAAGGAATGATTTCTATGACCAATAAACACACGAAACATATAAACAGACAAAAAGAAGCTCGACCTCTGCAGTAATTAGGGAAATGTATATTAAAACACACCGAGATACCATCTTACATTCTTCAGATCGGCAAATATTAGCAAGCCTGCCTATTTAATCAAAAATGCATTAGGCAGCTGGGCATGGTGGCTCATGCCCATAATCCCAGCACTTTGGGAGACCAAGGTGGGAGGGGAGGATTACTTGAGCTCAGAAGTTTGAGATCAGCCTGGACAACATATTAAAACCTTGTCTCTACTAGAAATTTTTTTTTTTTTTTTTTTTTTTTTTTTTTTTTTTGAGGCAGAGCCTCTCTGTCTCCCAGGCTGGAGTGCAGTGGCACAATCTCAGCTCACTGCAACCTTCACCTCCTGGATTCAGGCGATTCTCCTGTCTCAGCCTCCGAGGTAGCTGAGATTACAGGTATGCGCTCCATGCCTGGCCGATTTTTTTGTATTTTAATAGAGACAGGGTTTCACTGTGTTGCCCAGGCTGGTCTCAAACTCCTGAGCTCAAGCACTTCACCCGCCTCGGCCTCCCAAAGTGCTGGGATTATAGGCGTGAGCCACTGTGCTGGGTGGAAATAAAAATTTTTTTAAATTAGCCGGGTGTGATGGTGGGCACCTATAGTCCCAGGTATTCAGGAAGCTGAGGCAGGAGGATTACTTGAGCCTGGGAGATCGACACAGTACTGAGCCGAGATCACACCCCTGCACTCCAGCCTGGGCAGAGAGAGACCCTGTCTCAAAAAAAAAAGAAAAGAAAAGAAAAGAAAAGAAAAGAAATGCATTAGGCTACAAGCAGTAGAAGATCTAACTAAATGACTCAGACAAATAGGAAGTTCTTTTTCTCACATAACAAGTCTGTAGCCGGGCACGGTAGTGGGAGCCTGTGGTCCCAGCTACTCAGGAGGTGGGTGGGAGAATCACCTAAGCCCGGGGAGGTTTTGGCTGCAGTGAGCTGTGATCGTGCCACTGCACTCCAGCCTGGGCAACAGAGTGAGACCCTATCTCAAACACACAAACAAACAAGAAAGTCTGGAGGTAAGTGACGTGGGCATCGGTTCAATGGCTTAGCCACATGCTGTCAAGGTACCTGGTGTGCTCCCGGACATCACACCTATTTTAAAGCCACAATCAGAGAAGAGCAAGACTAAAGGCATCAGTGTGCTTTGTCAGAAAAGCAAAAGCTTTAAATGGCTTCTAGCCAACTTTTGCTATACAAAATATTTCAAACATTCAGAAAAGAACAGAAAATAATATAACCCCCACATGTGTACCTATGATTAATTCTGAACAAACACTGATGTTTTACCAATTGTGCTTCTAATTTTTTTCCTTAATAAAACACGAGAGATACAGTGTCCAGGATTGCATTATGTGGCCACCCCAGATGAAGGGGAGATGAGAATGTGAGTATTCCGTTTTCGAATATGTATAATACAGGTAGGCCAAGCAGAAAGAGTTAGACAGGTGTTGAGTTAGCCAGCCTACAGTGTCTAACACACCAATAAAATCAAGCATTGGAGAGGATTTGGATATGGAAGAATGCTCAGAAGGTGTGGTGGCTCATGCCTATAATCCTAGTACTTTGGGAGGTTGAGGCAGGAGGATCACTTAAGTCTACGAGTTTGGGAGCAGCCTGGGCAACATAGTGAGACCTTGTCTCTACAAAAAATAAATAAAATTAGCTGGTGGTGGCATGTGACTGTGGTCCTAGCTACTGAGGTGGGAGGATGGCTTGAGCCTGGGAGATTGAGGCTACAGTTAGCCATGATCATGCCATTGCGCTCCAGCCTGGGTGACAGAGTGAGATCCTTTCTCAAAAAAAAAAGGAGGGGCCGGGTGTGGTGGCTCAGGCCTGTAATCTTAGCACTCTTTGGGAGGCTGAGACAAGAGGATCCCTTGAGCCCAGGGATTTGAGACCAGCTTGGACAACATAGGGAGACCTTGTCTCTATTTAAAAAAAAAAAAAAAAAAGCTCATACGTGGTTGGCAGGAGTGTAAATAGCCTCAACCACTTTGGAAAGCAATTTGCCAATACTAGTTAATATAACTATCTAGATAGTGGGCAACCCAGATTAGGCTTTTCCAGAGATTTGCAGCTGGGAAGCTCTCATACATGTTCACAAAGATACCTGCAAATGTTCATTTCAGCTTTTTTTTTTTTCAATAGCAAAAAACTGGAAATAGCCTATTTATCCCTCAATAAGAGAACTAATAAATACATCTCACAGCATACAATCAAAGGAATACTATGCAGCTATTAAAATGAGTGAACTTATCAACATGCATAAACCTTTAAGACATAATGCTGAGTTAAAGAGGAAAGTTGCAGAAAGGTACATAGGGTATGCGACTATTTATGTAAAATCAAATGCACAGAGTGACACTGTCTTTATTGATTCTTGCATTTGTAATAAAGGTGCAAATTGGGGAAGAAACACACTAACATCATAGCAGCAGCAATCTCCAGGGAAGGAAAGAGACCTGTGAGGAAAGGTGACAATGAGAGGAAGAAACTATACCTCTAATGCTGTATTAAGGAGAGAAAGTCTAGGCCCAGTGGCTCCTGCCTGTAATCCCAGCACTTTGGGAGGCCAAGATGGGCGGATCACTCGAGGCCAGGAGTTCATGACCAGCCTGGCCAACATGGTGAAACCCCATCTGTACTGAAAATACAAACAATTTACCGGGCGTGATGGCACACACCTGTGGTCCCGGCTACTCGGGAGGCTGAGGCATGAGAATCGCTTGAACCTGGGAGGTGGAGGTTGCAGTGAGCTGAGATTGCGCCACGGCACTCCAGCCTGGTTGACGGAGAGAAACTCTGCCTCAAAAGGAAGAAGAAAATAGATCTGAAGGCAGTTTGTCAAAATGCTAACTTTTGCTGTATCTGAGTTGTAGGTTCCTAAGTGTTTGCCATAATATTCTCATTATTTCTTTGGCTATTTATAATACTTCATAAATTAAAAATAAAGGAAGGCGATGTGGTATTTTTTCTAAAGCAGCACTTCTCAAACTTTCATGTACAATGAATCCCCTGGGGATCTTGTTAAAATGCAGATGCTGACTCAGTGGCCTGGGGTGTGGCCGGAGAATCTACAAGCCTCACAAGCTTCTGTGTTGGGATGCAGCTGGTTCCAGGGCCCCGCTTAAAGAAGCAGCCTTCCAGAAAATTCTGCCCCAGGGCTCCTGAGATGGAAGTGAAGGCCCCAGCCCAGAGGACCCTGCGTGAAGGTTCACAGTGTTGGAGCCTGCAGATGCTGACAGTGCCTGCGGGTTTCCTGCCTATTTTAGGACTTGCTAGAAGCTTGGCGTGTCCTAGAAACCCTCTTTCAAGAGTCTCTCCCCAGCTGCTGCTAGCAGGATTTTTTTTTTTTTTAAACTCTCTATCCTATTTAACCTCCTCAGTGATGATCTTTTAATGCGTAACTTTTTTTTTTTTTTTTTTTTTTTTGAGACAGAGTCTCGCTCTCCCAGGCTGGAGTGCAGTGGTGCTGGAGTGCAGTGGTACAATCTCGGCTCACTGCAACCTCTGCCTCCCAGGTTCAAGAGATCTCCTGCCTCAGCCTCCCCAGTAGCTGGGATTACAGGCGCGCGCCACCAGGCCTAGCTAATATTTGTATTTTAGTAGAGACGGGGTTTCACCATGTTGGCCAGGCTGGTTATGCATAACTTTTCATCACAGATGTTTCATTTCAGTTTTAGTCTTTTAAACATTTGTAAACCCTTGGTTCATTGTGCTTCTCACTTTATTACTCTTTCTTTTTTTTCGAGACGGAGCTTCACTCTTGTTGCCCAGGCTGGAGTGCAGTGGCGCGCTCTCAGCTCACTGCAATCTCCACCTCACGGGTTCAATCGATTCTCCTGCCTCAGCCTCCTGAGTAGCTGGGATTACAGGTGCCCACGACCATGCCCAGCTAATTTTTTTTTTGAGTGTCTCACACCGTCGCCTGGGTTGGAGTGCAATGGCGCTATCTCGACTCACTGCAGCCTCCTCCCGTGTTCACGTGATTCTCCTGCCTCAGCCTCCCGAGTAGCTGGGATTACAGGCACAAGGCACCATGCCCGGCTAATTTTTTTTTTGTATTTTTAGTAGAGACGGGGTTTCCCTATGTTGGCCAGACTGGTCTCGAACTCCTGACCTCGTGATCTGCCCGCCTCGGACTCCCAAAGTGCTGGGATTACAGATGAGCCACCGTGCCCGGCCTAATTTTGTATTTTTAGTAGAGACGGGGTTTCTCCATGTTGGTGAGGCTGGTCTCGAACTCCCGACCTCAGGTGACCCACTCGCCTTGGCCTCCCAAAGTGCTGAGATTACAGGCATGAGTCACCACACCCAGCCTGATTACTCACTTTTAAACTCTTGATCTGACATTGGGGGACTTTGAGCTATAATCTTGTTCTGTTTATTTTCTTTTTCTCTTGCCTTCTATGCTTTCCATTTTATTTATTTATTTATTTATTTATTTATTTATTTATTTATTGAGACAGGGTCTCACTCTGGAGTGCTGGAGTATGGTGGCATGATCAGAGCTCACTGCAGCCTTGATCTCCAGGGCTCAGGGGATGCTCCCACCTCAGCCTCCCTAGTAGCTGGTACTACAGGCACATACCACTACACCCAGCTAATTTTCTAATTTTCTGTAGAGTTGAGGTCTCACTGTGTTGCCCAGGCTGGTCTCGAACTCCTGAGCTCAAGTTATCCTCCTGCCTTGGCCTCCCAAAGTGCTGGGATTACAGGCATGAGCCACAGCACCCGGCTTCCCTTTTTCTCTTAGGACTTATTTTCACATTGGCTGGGGAGTGGGTGGGCCACCAGCGTTTTATATTCCCAGCTTCCTTCTGGCTCCCCAGGAATCCTCAGCTGGGGTGAGGACGACACTGAACGACTCTCACATTCCCCAGGAGACTGGGAAAAATAACTGCTTCAGTTCTCTGTAGGATCACAGGCTCTGGCTTGCATATTCGATTTGCTGGGGCATTGTTGATGTCTCCTACCCTGCAGGCCCGTGTAAGAAACTACACGTCATGAATTCCATGTGCTCTTTGGATTGGGAGGCAACAAACATTGATGAGAATCAGGAGGGGCTGAAGAGGAGCCAAGGGATCTAGGGTCACCCAGACATCTCTAGGAGGCAGTTCACTCAGGGTACAGTGTTCACATCTGGGCTGCTCATGGAGGCATTGGCATCAGGAGCTTAAAACAGACTCCTGTGTTCCCTTTTGTGCTCATCAGCAATGTCCTCGGTGCCTGGACCAGTTTGATAGAGATGGAGATGTTCCTGCTTTTATTTCTAATTTTTTTAAACAAGTTTTCACTCTGTTGTTCAGGCTGGAGTGCAGTGACACAACCACGGCTCACTGCATCCTTGACCTCCTGGGCTCAAGCGATCCTCCCATCTCAGCCTCCTGAGGAGCTAGGACTACAGGCACACTCTGCCACACCTGGCTAATTAAAAACTTTTTTTTTTTTTTTTTTTTTTTTTGTAGAGATAGAGTCTTGCTATGTTGCCCAGGCTAGTCTTGAACTCCTGGGCTCAAGTGATATTCCTGCTTCGGCCCCTCGTAGTGCTGGGGTTACAGGCGTGAGCCACCATGCCCAGCTGCTCCCGCCCTTTAGGTTTTGGCTCATCTCTCTTCCCCAGGGGTAATTGGGGCAGGATCATGGCACGGCCTGGCATGCAACCCTTGCTGGCACAGCATTGTGGTAAGGGGCATGGGCTCTGAAGTTCAAGTGGAGAGAATACCCCTTATGAACTGGGTGTCCCTGGCCAGCACTTAACCTCTTTGTGCCTCAATGGCTCTCTATGAAGGATAACAGTAGACCTGTCTCATAAGGTTATTGTGAAGTAAAACTTGGAGAATGGAGCTTGGCACAGAGTCAGCTCTCAATCAACGTCAGCTCTTCATTACCCAACCTTGGCGCTGCATTACGAACACCTGTGGATGGTTAAAAACTGCACTACAGGTCACTTCCCTCAGAGCCTCTGGGGTGGGACCCAGGCTTCCATCTTTTTTTTTAAGCCCTTTAGGTAATTTCATTGTGTGCACAGGGCTGAAAACTGCCTGAGGCTGCTGCAGTCTCTCAAGTGCTAGTTCACACAGATATTTATTTATTTTGAGACGGAGCTTCGCTCTGGTCGTCCAGGCTGGAGTACAGTGGTGCATCTCGGCTCACTGCAGTCTCCCCCTCCCAGGTTCAAGAGGTTCTTCTGCCAGAGCCTCCCAAGTAACTGGGATTACAGGCATGTGCCACCACACCGGGCTAACTTTGTAATTTTAGTAGAGACGGGGTTTCACCATGTTGTCCAGGCTGCTCTCAAAATCCTGACCTCAGGTGATCTACCTACTTTGGCCTCCCAAAGCGCCGGGATTACAGGCATAAACCACCATGTCCGGCCCCACACAGATAAATTTAAACGTTCCCTACAAGTCTTTGTTGGGTCCTTCTGGAAGCAGCTCCTGCCCCTGCGCCCCACAAAGGAGCGTTTTCTTGTACGTGTCAGAATCATTTCTCTTTTCCCCTACCCCATGGCAAACCCCACCCAAGTTCAGAAAAAAGATACCTTCAGGAACTCTGACCAGATAGAGGAAAAGCGCATTGACTCAATCCACCTCCTTCCTCACTCCCTTCTTGGAGGAGGCCCCTTCCCAGAAGACCTTCCTGGAAAAATCTTCCTTTGGAGTCTCCAAGGAACTATGCTCTCCAGGGCACGCAACAACAAAGTAAGAATTCATCTGCTACTAAATACTAAAGGCTGAATATGGTATGCAGCATAAAATTATTTAAAAGGTCCAGGTGCGGTGGCTCACGCCTGTAATCCCAGCACTTTGGGAGGCCGAGGCGGGTGGATCACGAAGTTAGGGGTTCAAGACAAGCCTGGCCAAGATGGTGAAACCCCTTCTCTACCAAAAATACAAAAATTAGCCAGATGTGGTGGTGGACACCTGTAATCCCAGCTACTCGGGAGGCTGAGGCAGAGAATTGCTTGAACCCAGGAGGTGGAGGTTGCAGTGAGCTGAGATCACGCCACTGTATTCCAGCCTGGGCGACAGAGCAAGACTCCATCTCGGGAAAAAAAAAAAAAAAGTATTTAAAAGAAGGCACCAGGCCGGGCTTGGTGGCTCACGCCTGTAATCCCAGCACTTTGGGAGGCCAAGGAGGGCAGATCACCTGAGGTCAGGAGTTCGAGACGAGCCTGGCCAACACGGTGAAACCTCATCTCTACTAAACATATAAAAATTAGCCAGATGTGGTGGTGCATACCTGTAATCCCAGCTACTCAGGAGGCTGAGGCAGGAGAATCACTTGAACCTGGGAGGCGGAGGTTGCAGTGAGCCGAGATCACGCCACTGCACTCCAGCCTGGGCGACACAGCAAGACTCCGTCTCATAAATAAATAAGGCACCATAACAAAATACAGTTTATCCCAAACATGGTCTAATAGTTGGGAAGTTGGTCATATTATGTCTTTTTCCTAAATACATGCAGAGGTAAGAGACCTAAACCTGGGAGTGTGTTTGGAGGAATGAATGCTTTAAAATCAACCCCAGAATCAGAAAGTATAATACACAACAGTAACAGAATGACGAACAAAAACCACATGATCATCTTAATCAGTGCAGAAAAAGCTTTTGAAAAAGTTCAACACACTTTCATGGTTAAAAAAAAATGCAGCAAACTAGAAATAGAAGAAAACCACCACAATATAATAGACATATATGAAAACCCCATAGTTAAATCATACTCAATGATGCAAGACAAACTTTTTCCTCTAAGATCAGGAACAAGGTAAGAATGCCCACTTTCACCACTTCTATACCACATAGTCCTGGAATTTCTAGATAGAGCAATTAGGCAAAAGGAAGAAAAGGAAAGAAAAGAAGGAAAAGGAGGGAATAGAAAGAAAAGAAAAAAGAAAGAAATTAAATGTATCCAAATTGGAAAGAAAGAAGGAAAATTATTATTCAAAGATTATATGATCTGATACATAGAAAACCCTAAAGATTCCACAAAAAAAACCCTTTGGAACTACTAAACAAATTTGGCAAAGCAGCAGGACACAAAAGCAATACATGAACATCAGTTGTGTTACTATATATAAAATTAAGAAAATAATTCCATTTATAACAGCATAAAAAGAACAAAATATGGCTGGGCGTGGTGTCTCACACCTGTAATCCCAGCACTTTGGGAGGCTGAGGCAGGTGGATCACCTGAGGTTGGAAGTTCGAGACCAGCCTGACCAACATGGAGAAACCCTTTCTCTACTAAAAATACAAAATTAACCGGGCATGGTGGCACATGCCTGTAATCCCAGATACTTGGGAGGCTGAAGCAGGAGAATCACTCCAACCCAGTAGGTGGAGGTTGTGGTAAGCTGAGATCGCGTCATTGCACTACAGCCTGGGCGACAAGAACGAAACTCTGTCTCAAAAAGAAAAAAAAAAAAAAAGGAATAAAATATTCATCGAAAGATTTGTGCAATGAAAACTACAAAACATTGCTGAAAGCAATTTTAAAAGACAAAAATAAATGGAAAGAAACTCTATGTTTATGGATTGAAAGACTTCATATTGTTAAGATGTCAATACTACCCAAAGTGATCTATAGATGTCACATAGTCTTTATCAAAAATCCCAATGACATTCTTGCGAAAACAGAAAAATCCACCCTGAAAGTGATGTGGAGTATTCATTCAAGAATTTTTTTATGTTGGCATTGAGTATTGAAATCAGCTCTACAATAATTGTGATTTTCGACTTTGACTGTGTGCTCCAACCCACTCTATACCTTGACTTCCCCATTTCTCAGAGTCATATTTTGCTTCCTCTTTCAGCCAGTTGGTGTATATATATATATATATATATATATATATATTTTTTTTTTTTTTTTTTTTTTTTTTTTTTTGAGATGGAGTCTTGCTCTGTGCCCCAGGCTGGAGTGCAGTGGTGACATCTCAGCTGACTGCAGCCTCCACCTCCCAGGTTCAAGCGATCAAGCGATTCTCCTGCCTCAACCTCTCAAGTAGCTGGGACTACAGACACGTGCCACCACTCCCGGATAATTTTTTTTTTTTTTTTTGAGACGGAGTCACTCAGGCTGGGGTGCAATGGCACAATCTCGGCTCACTGCAACCTCCTCCTCACGGGTTCAAGCGATTCTCTTGTCTCAGCCTCCCGAGTAGCTGGGATTATAGGCGCCCGCCACCACGCCTGCCACCACTTTTTGCAGGCAGATGTTAAATAAATGATATAACTATATGTATATAACTACAATATACAACTATAGTAATATTTTTTTTTTTTTTTTTTTTTTTTTTTTTTTTTTTGAGACGGAGTCTCGCGCTGTCACCCAGGCTGGAGTGCAGTGGCCGGATCTCAGCTCACTGCAAGCTCCGCCTCCCGGGTTCACGCCATTCTCCGGCCTCAGCCTCCCGAGTAGCTGGGACTACAGGCGCTGCCACCTCGCCCGGCTATTTTTTGTATTTCTTAGTAGAAACGGGGTTTCACCGTGTTAGCCAGGATGGTCTCGATCTCCTGACCTCGTGATCCGCCCATCTCGGCCTCCCAAAGTGCTGGGATTACAGGCTTGAGCCACCGCGCCCGGCCAGTAATATAATTTTTAAAACATTTTTGAGTCATGGCTCACTGTCGCCTCAACCTTCTGGGGTCAAGAGTTCCTCCCACCTCTCAGCATTCCAATAGTGTGTGCATGTGTGTATGTGTATATATATATATTTGCTGGGTGTGGTAGCTTATCCGTATAATTTCAGTACTTCGGGAGGCCGAGGCAGGAAGACTGCTTGTCCTAGCTACATGGGAGGCTGAGGCAGTGCAAGGATCCCTTAAGCTCAGGAGTTCAAGGTTGCAGTGAGCTGGAATCACACCACTGCACACCAGAGTGAGTGACAGAGCAAGACTCTGTCTCCAAAACACACACACACACACTCACACTTATTTTAAGCCATTGCACAGCAGCCTGGGCAACACAGTGAGATCCTGTCTCTAAAAAATAAAAAATAAATAAAAAAATAGTATTTCAAGTTTAATTTTTGAATGGGTAATGCAAATAAAAAACAAAAATAAAAATAAATTAAAAATAAAAATATACAGTATTTCGAGTTTAATCTTTGAATGGGGAATACTTTTGTTTTTTTGAGACAGAGTCTCACTCTGTTGCCCAGGCTGGTGTGCAGTGGTGCAAACTCCACTCCTACAACCTCTGCCTCCCAGGTTCAAGCAATTCTCATGCCTCAGCCTCCTGAGTAGCTGGGACTACAGACGCACACCACCATGCCCAGCTAATTTTTTATAGTTTTTTTTTTTTTTTTTGAGACAGAGTCTTGCTCTGTCGCCCAGGCTGGAGTGCAGTGGCGCAATCTCGGCTCACTGCAAGCTCCGCCTCCCGGGTTTACGCCATTCTCTTGCCTCAGCCTCCCGAGTAGTTGGGACTACAGGCGACCGCCACCTCGCCCGGCTAGTTTTTTTGTATTTTTTAGTAGAGACAGGGTTTCACCGTGTTAGCCAGGATGGTCTCGATCTCCTGACCTCGTGATCCACCCGTCTCGGCCTCCCAAAGTGCTGGGATTACAGGCTTGAGCCACCGCGCCCGGCCATTTTTTATAGTTTTTGTAGAGACGAGGTTTTGCCATATTGGTTAGGCTGATCTCCTGATCTCAGGTAATCCACCTTGCTTGGCCTCCCAAAGTGTTGGGATTACAGGCTGAGCCACTGCACCCGGCCCAAATGGGTAATGCTTTTACGTGCTTCAAAAGTCACACCAAAATATGTGAAGAATTAGTCAACCTTCTTCCCAGCCTTGTCTCCCATCTTTCCAACAACCATTAACCACAATTCTTAGTATCTTATGTTTCACTTCCTTTCTTTATGAATAAACAAGCTAATATTAATACAGATTCTTGCTTCCCCCCGATTTTAACTCTTACAGTAGCATGATGTACAGACTGTTCTGCTGCTTCTTCTCATGTAACAGTATGTATCTTGGGAATCTTTCCATATTTTTACCTTAAAAATTTCCATGTTTTAAAAAAAAGTGCATAATTTTTGTTTGTTTCTTTGAGACAGAGTCACTCTGTCTCCCAGGCTGGAGTGCAGGGGTGCAATCTCTGCTCACTGCAACCTCCACCTCCTGAGTTCAAGCAATTCTCCTGTCTCAGCCTCCCGAGTAGCTGGGATTATAGGCACACACCACCACACCTGGCTAATTTTTGTATTTTTAGTAAAGATGGGGTTTCACCATATTGCCGGGGCTGGTCTCAAACTCCTGACCTCAAGTGATCCGCCTGCCAGTCCTGTATAGTATTTTACTACATGCTAGATATGACAGACTTTTTTTTTTAGCCCTTGAATATCTGAGAATGTTCTTTTGCCCTTACACATGAAATATACACTGGATATAAAATCCTTGAGTCACAATATTTTACCCCATAAAACTCTTGTACATGCTGCTATTAAGGCAGGCTTATATATATTTCTTTCTTGATTTTCCCATCTTTTCTACATGGATCCTATCAGGAGTTCATGATTTTTCCCTCACAGTTTAGATACTTTGCTGAATGGTCTTTATGTTTGTTTGCTTGTTTTTTTGAGACGGAGTCTTGCTCTGTCACCCAAGCTGGAATGTAGTGATGCCATCTCAGCAACCTCCGCCTCCCAGGTTCAAGCAATTCTCCTGCCTCAGCCTCCGGAGTAGCTGGCACTAGAGGCGAGTGCAACCACACCCAGCTAATTTTTGTATTTTTAGTAGAGATGGGGTTTCACCATGGTGGCCAGGCTGGTCTCAGACTCCTGACCTCAAGTGATCCGCCCAACTCAGTGAATCATGTTTAAATGTAGATCTTCTAATTTCATTCAGGAGACAGTAAGCTCTTTGATCTGCATATTTCTTTATCTCAGGATAATTTTATTCTCTTATAGTTTCAATTATTAGGACTAATCCTTTTTGTTCTGATTTCGCCTGAGAAACATTGATTATATGCATGCTAGCATATCAGGGGTTTCAGGGAACGTGAATTTTCTGAAATTCATGTTTCAGAAACCTCAGACACCAGTTGCTTAAAATAGGTGTTTATTTAGCTCACATAATGAAATGTCTAGGGATAAGCAGTTGCGGGTGGTTCAGTGGAATAAGGATGTTGGAGCCTAAACCCCTGATTCCCTTGGCTTTTTCATCATCATCAAAATTTGGCCTCTCTAACACCAGCCTCACCTCCAACAAAACCAAAATAATGTCAAGAAAAGAGAGAAGGGATATTTCCACTGTGTCGCTGACCCAGCTCTGTGTTCTCTGCCTGCTATGATCCTCTTTGTCTATTACTCTGTTCTTTTTTATTGCATTCCAGGCAAACTTTTTTAAAGGTCATCCTCCAAAATGGATTTTAACGCTATTCTTGAATTTTAGTTTTCCTCCAATCCTTTTTGATATCATCCAACTTTCCTCTAATTTATCCTGCCGTCCTTTCATCTCAGTCATCTCTCCATGTGTGACATTCAGCTTGCGTTTAAAAGGACTCAGAGTTTTTCCTTGTCTTCCAAGGGTGCTGTAATACTTTTTGGAATGCCTGCTCACCCCATTATCCTTCCCCCTTCTCTAAGAATAAGCTCCCTGGGCTTGGGAAATATTTTAATTTATATTTATTTATTTATTTATTTATTTATTTATTTATGAGACGGAATCTCGCTCTGTCGCCCAGGCTGGAGTGCAGTGGCCGGATCTCAGCTCACTGCAAACTCTACCTCCCGGGTTCACGCCATTCTCCTGCCTCAGCCTCCCAAGTAGCTGGGACTGCAGGCGCCCGCCACCTCGCCCAGCTAGTTTTTTGTATTTTTTATTTATTTTTTTTTTTTTTTAATTCTTTTTTTTGAGACGGAGTCTCGCTCTGTCACCCAGGCTGGAGTGCAGTGGCTGGGATCTCGGCTCACAGCAAGCTCCGCCTCCCGGGTTCACGCCATTCTCCTGCCTCAGCCTCTCGAGTAGCTGGGACTACAGGCGCCCGCCACCTCACCCGGCTAGTTTTTTGTATTTTTTAGTAGAGACGGGGTTTCACCATGTTAGCCAGGATGGTCTCGATCTCCTGACCTCGTGATCCGCCCGTCTCGGCCTCCCAAAGTGCTGGGATTACAGGCTTGAGCCACCGCGCCCGGCCGTTTTTTGTATTTTTTAGTAGAGACGGGGTTTCATCATGTTAGCCAGGATGGTCTCGATCTCCTGACCTTGTGATCTGCCCATCTCGGCCTCCCAAAGTGCTGGGATTACAGGCTTGAGCCATCGCGCCTGGCCTACTTTTTATTTTTTTTGAGACAGACTCTCACTCTGTCACCCAGGCTGGAGTGCAGTGGCACGATCTCAGCTCACTGCTGAGCTGGGATTACAGGTGCCCGCCACCATGCCCAGTTAATTTTTGTATTTTTATTTTTTATTATTTTTATTTATTTTTTTTTTTTTATATATATATATATATTTATTTATTTATTTATTTTTTTTTTTTGAGATGGAGTCTCACTCTGTCACCCAGGCTGGAGTGCAGTGGCGCGATCTCAGCTCACTGCTGAGCTGGGATTACAGGTGCCCACCACTAAGCCCAGCTAATTTTTGTATTTTTGGTAGAGACGGGGTTTCACCATATTGGCCAGGCTGTTCTCAAATTCCTGATCTTATGATCTGCCCACCTTGGCCTCCCAAAGTGCTGGGATTACAGACATGAGCCACTACACCCAGCTTTTTAATTTAATTTAATTTAATTTATTTATTTTTTTTCTGAGACAGAGTCTTGCTCTATTGCCCAGTCTGGAGTCCAGTGGCATGATCTTGGCTCACTGCAACCTCTGCCTCCTGGGTTCAAGCAATTCTCCTGCCTCAGCCTCCCAAGTAGCTGGGATTACAGGCGCACACCAACACTCCTGGCTAATTTTTGTATTTTTAGTAGAGACGCGGTTTAACCATGTTGGCCAGCCTGGTCTTGAACTCCTCAAGTGATCTGCCCACCTTGGCCTCCCAAAGTGATGAGATTACAGGCATGAGCCATTGTGCCTGGCCACTTTCACTGATTTTTGCTGAACTCTGGTATCTAACATGAATGTTGGTTGATATTTTCATGTATGTTATCAAAGAAGACAAAGTAAAACAAGAAAGATATATTTCAGAACTTCACTTGTTAATCAGAGGTAGGAGAACTTCTTTGCTGTAAAAAATAGATTATGAACACTGGAAGAACATTTCCTCAAATGTTTGTTCATGCTATTCCAATGCAAAGGCTACAGCTATAGATATGACATACTTTTATTAACATTTTCACTAGTTTTTTTTTTTTTTTTTTTTTTTTTGAGACAGTGTTTCCGGTTGCGCAGACTGGAGTGCAGTGGTGCGATCTCGGCTAATCCCAGCTATTTGGGAGGCTGAGGCAGGAGAATTGCTTGAACCTGGGAGGCGGAGATTGCAGTGAGCCAAGATTATGCTATTGCACTCCAGCCTGGCTGACAAGAGTGAAACTCTGTCTCAAAAAAAAAAAAAAAAAAAAAAAAATCAATGAAAACATTCTGTTAGAATCAACTTGCTATATGGAATTAGAAATATATGTATGTTTTAGGCTGGGCAAGGTGGCTCATGCCTGTAATCCACGCCCGTGGGTAGATCACTTGAGCCCAGGAGTTCCAGACCAGTGAAACCACATCTCTCCAAAAAAAAAGAAAAAAAAAAAAATTAGCTGGGTGTGGTGGTGGCGTGCCTGTAGTCCCAGCTACTAGGAGGCTGAGGTGGGAGAATCACTTGAGCCCAGGAAGTCAAGACTGCAGGCTGGGCGCGGTGGCTCACGCCTGTAATCCCAGCACTTTGGGAGGCCAAGGCGGGCGGATCACCTGAGGTCAGGAGTTTGAGACCAGCCATGATCAACACGGAGAAACCCTATTTCTACTAAAAACACAAAATTAGCCTGGTGTGGTGGCGCATGCCTGTAATCCCAGCTACTTAGGAGGCTGAGGCAGGAGAATCGCTTGAACCTGGGAGGCGGAGGTTGTGGTGAGCCGAGATCGCACCATTGTTCTCCAGCTTGGGCAACAAGAGTAAAACTCCGTCTCAAAAAAAAAAAA
The DNA here is from genome assembly GCF_024542745.1 of Macaca thibetana thibetana. NCBI lineage: Eukaryota > Metazoa > Chordata > Mammalia > Primates > Cercopithecidae > Macaca > Macaca thibetana. The sequence goes on from NC_065587.1 coordinate 73,790,744, forward strand.
AAAAAAGACTGCAGTGAACCGAGATTGTGCCACTGCGTTTCAGCCTAGGCGACAGACGTTATGTCAAAAAAAAAAAAAAAGGAAAAGGAAAAAAGAGAAATAAATGTATTTTATCATCTGTAAATTGTATACCATATATCCCTTATATCAGAGAAATTTGTAATAAATGTATATATTAATACATATGCAAATTTTTTCTGGAAAGTTGGCTGTACAAACATCTGTTAAACACCACTGGATGGCTACCTCACATTCCTAAATAACATGCGTCTCATTTCCACCCAGATTAATGCATTGCCTTTATTTGTGTGTGTGTGTGTGTGTGTGTGTGTGTGTGTGTTTTATTTTGAGACAGTCTCCTGTCGCCCAGGCTGAAATGCAGTGATGCAATCTCGGTTCACCTGCAGTCTTGGCCTCCCGGGCTCAAGTGATCCTTCCACCTCAGCTTCCTAAGTAGCTGGGATTTTGAGATGGAGTCTCACTCAGTCCCCCAGCCCAGAGTGCAGTGACCTGATCTTGGCTCACTGCAACCTCTGCCTCCTGGGTTCAAGTGATTCTCCTGCCTCAGCCTCCCAAGTAGCTGAGATTACAGGTGGCCACCACCATGCCCGGCTAATTTTTGTATTTTTAGTAGAGACATGGTTTCACCATGTTGGCCAGACTGGTCTTGAACTCCTGACCTCAATGGATATATATATCAGTCTCCAAAAAAAAATGTATCTATATATATATTTTAGGATCTGATTCCCCTTATTATCTGCGTATTATCACTGCTATCTCCCTACTCAAGACACCCTCTTCTCTCCTCTGGATTATTGCAGTCATCTCCTGGTGGGCCCTGCTCTGATACTCTTGCCTTCTTACCCAACAACCTAAGTGGTCCTTTAAAAAAGTCAGATGACAGCCAGGCATGGTGACTCGCACCTGTAATTCCAGTGCTCTTGGACGTCGAGGCAGAAAGATTGCTTGAGCCAGGATTTCAAGGCTGCAATGAGCTGTGATCATGCCACTGCACTCCAGCCCGGGCAACAGAGCAAAACAAGTCAGATAAGACATTACAAAGTCCTTCTTCTGTCCAAAACCCTCTGTTACAGGCTGAATTGTGTCCCCCTCCAATTCAGTTCATATGTTGAAGTTCTAAGCCCCAGTACCTCAAAATGTAACTGTATTTGGGGATAGAGTCTTCAAAGAGGCAATTACATTAAAATGAGGTCATTAGGGTGGGGTTTAACACATTATGACTTATGCGTTCATTAGAAGAGGAAAATTGAGGCCAGGTGCAATGGCTCATGCCTGTAATCCCAGCACTTTGGGAGGCCAAGGTGGGCAGATCGCTAGAGCCCAGCAGTTTGAGACCAGCCTGGGCAACATAGCAAAACCTCGACTCTATAAAAAAATATAAAAATTAGCCAGGGCCGGTCGCGGCGGCTCAAGCCTGTAATCCCAGCACTTTGGGAGGCCGAGGCGGGTGGATCACGAGGTCAGGATATCGAGACCATCCTGGCTAACATGGTGAAACCCCGTCTCTACTAAAAATACAAAAAACTAGCCGGGCGCGGTGGCGGGCGCCTGTAGTCCCAGCTACTCGGAGGCTGAGGCGGGAGAATGGCGTGAACCCGGGAGGCGGAGCTTGCAGTGAGCTGAGATCCGGCCACTGCACTCCAGCCTGGGAGACACAGCGAGACTCCGTTTCAACAACAACAACAACAACAACAACAACAACAACAACAACAAAATTAGCCAGGCGTGGTGGTGCGCACCTGTAGTCCCACCAGCTATTTGGGAGGCTGAGGTGGGGGAATCACTTGAGCCCTGGAGGTCGAGGCTACAGTGAAAAAAAAGAAGAGGCCAGGCACAGTGGCTCACGCCCGTAATCCCAGCACTTTGGGAGGCCAAGGCAGGTGGATCACTTGAGGTCAGGAGTTCGAGACCAGCCTGGCCAACGTGGTGAAACCCCCGTGTCTACTAAAAATACAAAAACTAGCTGGGCGTGGTGGTAGGCGCCTGTAATCCCAGCTACTCTGGAGGCTGAAGCAGGAGAATTGCTTGAACCCAGGAGGTAGAGGTTGCAGTAAACCAAGATCATGCCACTTCACTCCAGCCAGAGTGAGACTCTACCTCAAAAAAAAAAAAAAAAAAAAAAAAAAAAAGAAGGAAATTGGACGCCACACATAAAGGTAAGATCGTGTGAAGTTATAGAAGAACACTGCCATCTCTACAAGCCAAGGAAAGAGGGCTGAGGAGAAACCAACCCTGCTGACATCTTGGTCTTGGACTTTAAGCCTCCAGAATGGCAAGAAAATTAGTTTCAGTTGTTTAAGCCACCCCGTCTGGGGTACTTTGTTATGACAGCCCTAGCAAACTATTACATTCACCAATGGCTCCCGATTTCACCCAGATAAAAAGCCAAAGTTCTTACTCAAACTTACCAACCCTAAACTTAACAAACTTGGTGTCCACTACTTGTTCAGCCAACTGGAAGGCTGCAGAATTCCCACTGTTAGGTGGAAACTGGATCAACAGAGTTAGTGTTCAACAAGAAAAATCCAACATTGGAAAGAAAATTAACCTTAATGATTTAATAAACTAAAGATCTCACCTCAGAAAGTTTAGCCAACTCTGTCTCCTTCCCTTTGTGACACTCTGCCCCTCCATGGGGATCATGGCAACAATTCTTAAGCTCTTTGCAGACTGGGCAAGGACACATAGCGCCCCTAAGTCAGAACTGGGTCTCAATGGTGGATTAAAGGCGGAGATACAGAAACCTGTGCAATTATCTGATGGTTTATGGCTCATTTCAACCAAAAGACCATTCCTCGCCCATTGGCACTCTTTTCATTGAGAGGTCAAAAGTGCTGAAAGGAGGCTGGGAAAACTGGTTGGCTCCTGTCTGGGGCAGGCAGCTGATACAGGAGATTAGCTGGTTCCTGTAATTGGCACGGTAGCTCCCCATGAAGAGAGGGCAGACAGATTTAAATGAGCTGTGTTTGGGAGGAGGTGGGGAAGGAAAGGAGAGATGATTTGGATGGAGAGCATACATGAAGATGTAGTGGAGGCTGGACGCGGTGGCCCATGCCTGTAATGCCAGCACTTTGGGAGGCCAAGGCAGGCAGATCACCTGAGGTCAGGAGTTTGAGACTAGCCTGGCCAACATGGTGAAACCTTGTGTCTACTAAAAATACAAAAAAATCGGGGCAGCCTGGCCATCATGGTGAAACCCTGTCTCTGCTAAAAATACAAAAATTAGCTGGTCATGGTGGTTCACACCTGTAATTTCAGCTACTCAGGAAGCTGAGGCAGGATAATCACTTGGACCCGGGAGGTGGGGATTGTGGTGAGCCAAGATCACACCATTGCACTCCAGCCTGGATGATAGAGTGAGACTCCGTCTCAAAAAAAAAAAAAAAAAAAAAAAGATGTACTGGATGTCATTGGTGCCATCCAGACTCTGTTTATCTGCTGTCTCAGTCAGCTCAAGCTACCATAAAGTACCACAAGCTTTGGCTTAGACAACAGAAATGTGTTTTCTCATAGCTCTGGAGGCTAGAAGTCCAAGATCGAGGCACGTGCAGGATTGGTTTCTTCTGAGTCTCTCTCCTTGGCTTGCAAATGGCCATAGTCTCTCTGTGTCCTCAAATGCTCTTTCTTCTGTGCATGTGTATTCCTGGTGTCTCTCTGTGCGTCCTAATTCCTCTTCTTATGAGGATATCAGTCAGATTGGATTAGGGGCCAACCTAACAGCCTCATTTTAAGTTAATTACCTCTTCAAAAGCCCTGTCTCAGAGTCACATTCTGAGGCACTGGAGGTTAGGGTTTCTACATATGACATTTTGGAGGACAATTAAGCTCATACGGCTGCCTGGTGCATCTTTCCCCCAGCTGCAGGGGGTGATGGTTGATAATGACTCACAACTGCCCCATTTTCCAGAGAGTTATTTTTGGCCAACTAGGGTCGCCTTGCCTGGGAGGTTACCCACCCCCAGCAGCCTGCAACCAGTGCTGTGTGACTCTGTTGCATAAAGGCTGGTCCTCTTGCCCCAGAGTGAGACCAACACTGTGATGCTGTTCATACTTCTGAGCTCTCTGTGGGATTATGCTAAGGCTAGATTCTAGATGAAAACGACATCTTTGCTCAGCTTCTTCCTCTGCTGCATGTGGCTTCCCTTCTCCCGGGAGCACTCCCTGAAGACATCATGTGCAGCTGAATCCCTGCCTCAGGCTCTGCTTCTAGGGAGCCTGACTTACGACATTGTTTTCTTTTTTTTTTGACACAGGGTCTTGCTCTGTCACCCAGGCTAGAGTGCAGTGGCATGATCAATGAAAAAAATGGAAGAAATGTTTATCGAATTGTAAATGACTCTAAGCTTGAAGGAACAATCAGTAGTTGAGATAATAATGGCTGGGCACGGTGGCTCACACCTGTAATCCCAGCACTTTGAGGGGCCAAGGCAGGAGGATTGCTTAAGACCAGCCTGGGCAACATAGTGAGACACTGCCTCTAAAAAAACAGAGAGAGAGATGATAACACCAAGGTTTAGGGCAATCTCTGTGATCCAGAATGATGGAACAAGTAAAATCAATCACGCTATTGCACTCCAGCCTGGTTGACAAGAGTGAAACTCTGTCTCAAAAAAAAAAAAAAAATCAATGAAAACATTCTGTTAGAATCAACTTGCTATATGGAATTAGAAATATATGCATGTTTTAGGCTGGGCAAAGTGGCCCATGCCTATAATCCACGCCTGTGGGTAGATCACTTGAGCCCAGGACTTTGAGACAGAGTCTTGCTCTGTCGCCCAGGCTGGAGTAGAGTGGCACAACCTTAGCTCACTGCAACCTCCACCTCCCGGGTTCAAGCAGTTCTCCTGCCTCAGCCTCCTGAGTAGCTGGAATTACCAGCAACCACTACCATGCCTGGCTAATTTTTGTATTTTTAGTAAAGATGGGGTTTCATCATGTTGGCCAGACTGGTCTCAAACTCCTGACCTCAGGTAATCCACCCACCTTGGCCTCCCAAAGTGCTGGGGATTACAGGCATGAGTTACTGCTCCCAGCCAGCTAATTTTTAAAATCTTCTGTAGTGATGACTTCTTGCTATATTGTTCAGGCTAGTCTTGAACTCTGGCCTCAAGCAATCCTCCCACCTTGGCCTCCCAAAGTGCTGGGATTACAGGTGTGAGACACTGCACCCAGCCCTGTTTCCTTGCCTTTAAAAAAAGAATAGTTTTAGCACCTGTGTACACATCACCAAATAATATAGGTTTTTCTATTTTTGAAATGTATGGACTAGAATCATACAATGTACAGTGTATTGTCTTTTTTCTTTTTTTTTTTTTTTTGAGATGGAGTCTCGCTCTGTCGCCCAGGTTGGAGTGCAGTGGCACAATCTCAGCTCACTGCAACCTCTACCTCCCAGGTTCAAGCAATTCTTCTGCGTCAGCCTCCTGAGTAGCTGGGATTATGGGAATACACCACCATGCCCAGCTAATTTTTATATTTTCAGTAGAGATAGGGTTTCACCTGGTTAGCCAGGCTGGTCTTGAACTCCTGAGCTCAAGTGATCTGCCTGCCTCAGCCTCCCAAAGTGTCTGAACATGAACTGATATGGCTTTGGGAAACTATCTGGTATTATCAGTACAACTGAAGACACATACACTCTATAACCCAGTAATCATTCTCATGTGTACCAAGACCCATGGATAGACGCACTGCATGTAATAACCCCAAGTTGAAAACTCAAATGTCCCTCAAAAGGAAGATTGATAAATTTTGGTATATTCATAATGAAATGCTACACAATAATGGATATGACAAAACTCTAGCTATGTGTGGATGAATCTGAGAAACAAAATGTTAACTGAAAAAGACAAGACACAAAAGACAATACAATGGGCCAGGCACAGTGACTCACACCTGTAATCCCAGCACTTTGAAAGGCCAAGGCAGGCCGATTGCTTGAGTCCAGGAGTTCAAGACTAGACTAGGCAACATGGTGAAACCCTGTCTCTACTAAAAACAAAAATACAAAAAATTAGCCGGGCGTGGTGGTGCATGCTTGTACTCCCAGCTACTCAGGAGGCTGAGGTGAGAGGATCACTTGAGCCCGGGAGTTCAAGGCTGCAGTGAGCCCTGATCGTGCCACTGCATTCCAGCCTGGGAAACAGAGTGAGACCCTGTCTCAAAAATAAATAAATAAATAAATAAAAAATCAGCAGTCCCTAAACAGAACTGTATATTACCTATTGATGTCTACAGAGCTGGTATTCTATGGAACACAATGTGGGAAACACTGACTTGGGACTTTAGTTTATGGACTGAGCTATGAAAAAGACAATACTAGCTTTGAAGCATATAAAGAGAAGTATAGTCTCCAGCGACAAAGAGAGGAGATGCTCTGCTCCCTGCATTCTGAGCACCATATTGGTTTCATAAGTTATGAGGGAGGGATACTGAAAGACTCCAGTGTCTTCAGAGATGGACCCCAGGACAGTGAAGGCTGACCACGGCTGTCCTACTGTGAATGTCTAACTTAGAGCAACTTTTCCTGTCCTGTCTCAACACAGTAAATGGGGAGGAGGAAGGGAGGCTGGTGGATCTGAGTGCTTAAGAAGGTCCCAGAGGACCAAAAGTCTCCAGGGAAGGAATGCATAATCCTCCTCCACCCCCCTCAACAGGAATCACTAAGTAGCTGCTATGAATTTTTTTTTTTTTTTGAGACGAAGTCTCACTCTATCACCCAGGCTGGAGTACAATGGCATGATCTCAGCTTACTGCAACCTCCGCCTCCCGGTTTCAAGTGATTCTCCTGCCTCAGCCTACTGAGTAGCTGGGATTATAGGTGTGCACCACCACACCTGGCTAATGTTTGTATTTTTTGGTGGAGATGGGGTTTCACCATATTGGCCAGGCTGGTTTCGAACTCCTAACCTCAAGTGGTCTACCCAACTCGGCCTCCCAGAGTACTGAGATTACAGGTGTGAGCCATCGTGCCCGGCCTGCTATGAAATATTTAATGGCACACCCTGTGAAAAAGGAACTAAGCTTTCTTTGAGGGGGATCAGAGAACAGACCTGAGACAGGTGGATTAAAGTTACAGAAAAGTGAAAAGTCATACAAGCTGCATATACATATAGGTGTACACATACGTGTGTATTCTCTGACCACAGTGAAATAGAATTTATTAAAAAATCCAAAAAATTATCCCAAAATTTGTTAACTTGGAAATGTTTATAAAAGCTTTCTAAATGATTCTTGGTTCCAAGGGGAAATAAAAACACAAATTACAACCCAGGAAAAAAACATGATTAGAGAGCTGTATGACAAAATCTGGAAAATGTGGCCAAAGTGGTACTTAGGAAAATGCATGCCCACAGGTTCACAGATAACGAAACAAGAAAGACTGGCCAGGTGCGGTGGTGCACATCTATAATCCCAGCATTTTGGGAGGCTGAAAGCAGGTAGATCATCTAAGGTCAGGGGTTGGAGACCAGCCTGGCCAACATGGTGAAACCCTGTCTCTACTAAAAATACAAAAATCAACCAGGTGTGGTTGTGCACACCTGTAGTCCCAGCTACTTGGGAAGCTGAGGCAGGAGAATCACTTGAACCTAGGAGGTGGAGGTTGCAGTGTGCTGAGATTGCACCACGACACTCCAGCCTGGGCAACAGAGCAAGATTCCATCTCAAAAACAACAAAAACAAAAACATTATCAGGGCGGGCGCAGTGGCTCACGCCTGTAATCCCAGCACTTTAGGAAACCGAGGCAGGTGGATCACCTGAGTTCGAGAGTTCGAGACCAACCTGACCAACATGGAGAAACCCCGTCTCTACTAAAAATACAAAATTAGCTGGGTGTGGTGGGGCATAGGTGTAATCCCAGATACTTGGGAGGCTAAGGCAGGAGAATCGCTTGAACCCGGGAGGCGGAGGTTGCAGTGAGCCGAGATCACGCCATTGCACTCCAGCCTGGGCAACAAGAGCGAACTCCATCTCAAAAAAAAAAAAAAAAAAAAAAGACTGACATTATGTAAATTAAATTTTCTACCTAGGAGGCTGACAAGTAATAGCAAAATAAGTCCAAAGGAAGTATAAGCAAAAATTATTAAAGATGAAAACAAAAATAAATCAAGTGAAAACTCAATAATAAATTTTATCAATCAAACCAAATGCTAATTCAATGAAGGAAAAATAATAAAATGGACATTTTTGAAAAAGGTGATCAAAGAAAAAAAAGAATTGAGAACAAACATAGCATTTGTAGTAAGAAAGAAAACCAAAGTACAGATACTTGAACAGATTTAAAAAATACCAACAGCCAGGTGTGGTGGCTCATGCCTGTAATCCCAGCACTTTGGGAGGCTGAGGTGGGAGGATCACTTGAGCTTAGGAGTTTTGAGGCCAGCCTGGGCCAACAAATGGAGACCTCATCTCTATTAAAAAAACAAAAACCGAAAAGATATCATTTTTTTCATGAATGAAATGCAAATATCCAATAAGCACATGAAAAGATGAAAAATATAGGAAAGCAGGTTTAGTCTCATTCTAAAGACTAACTTCCTCAGCCAGGTGTGGTGGCTCACACCTGTGATCCCAGTACTTTGGGAGGCCGAGGTGGGAAAGATCACTTGAGCTTGAGTTTGAGATGGGCCTAGGCAACATGGCCAGATCCCATCTCTTTAAAAAAAAAAAAAAAAAAAAAAAAAGACTAACTTCCCAACACGTTGAAATAATCCATGAGTATCATGAACTCTGTCACTAGGAAGGGACACCACAGGCTCAGATGTTGGCTGAGAGGTGACCAATTGTCAGGAGCAGGGGCACTGGTGATTTAGGGGATGAGAACAGAGAAATCTCTGCTTCTGTGATTTCCATGATCCACCTCCCTGAGCTACTTGTTTTCACCAGTGACCCTTGTTGTTATGGGCAGCAAAGTCCTTCTAGTGATCTGTTTGAGACTAGCCAGCAGGGGAGAAGTGGCTGTGAGTGGGGCCTGTTTTCCTGGCTTGCAGGAGGCCAGGGGGCCAGAGCAGACGCCCCCTACTGCACTTCATTCCTCACCACCACCAGCTTCCCAGGTGTCCTGGACACATACGGGATGCCTCTGAGACAACCGGATTAAGGCCAAGGCCTGTCTAATGCCTGGGCTCTGGGGCAGGACCCGGGTTCTGTGGGAGCTCACATGATGGACAGGAAGTGACTAGTGCACAGACTGGACCAAAGGGCTGTGACTCACTGGTTGTAGGTAGTAGGGATCATGCCCCTGCTATGCCAAACACCGCAACTGTAGGTCAGATTGGAGCTGTACTGGAGTAATACCATGATGAGGAGTGGGCTGCACTGGAGACCCCCGTCCCTGGGATGACCGGGGAAGCAGGGACAGATGTGAGGAAGGGTGGAGAGGGGCTGTGGTGACGGGGAAAGAGGCCACAAGTTCCTGGTTTTGACATGCTGCTCAGGCCTTCGCCTCCCCTTGCTGGCTGTATTCTACCCACACACCCATATTGGTCCAGACTGGGAAACCTCACAGCTTTGCTAAGTCATGGTCAGGTTAGTCAAGGCCAGTAAACCACGTGGGTGATGCATCATTGCCACCCTGGCACGCCTCCTTCCGGACCAGGCTGGGACTGGCTCTCCACGTCCCAGGACCTGGCCTTAGGCTTCTCTGCCAGCTGGTCAGGGTGAGTCACTCTTCTTTGGAGGATGCTGCCTTCCCCTAATGTGGGACATGAAGGACTTGTTTGTCCTCCTAGAGTTCTGGAGCATCCCAGAAAAGGCAAAACTAGGGAGTGGAGGAAAGAGAACGTTTTTTAAAAAACAAAAATGTTGGCCAGGCACAGTGGCTCACGCCTGTAATCCCAGCACTTTGGAAGGCTGAGGTGAGAGGAACATCTGAAGTCAGGAGTTTGAGACCAGCCTGGCCAACATGGTGAAACCCCGTTTGTACTAAAAATACAAAAACAAATTAGTTGGGTGTGGTGGTGTATGCCTGCAGTCCCAGCTACTCGGGAGGCTGAAGGCAGGAGAATAGCTTGAACCCGGGGAGCAGAGGTTGCAGTGAGATCGTGCCGCTGCATTCCAGCCTAGGCAATAGAGCGAGAGAGACTCCGTCTCAAAAACAAAAAAGTCAAAACCCCAAACATATCCAAGGATCTTCCTTCTGGTTATTCACACCTGTGATTCACGAGGTCACACCTTGAATGTCCCTTGGGTCAGACAGAACTTTCCTGACCCGGGTTAATGCTCATCATCCCTCACAGACATGAGGGTGTTCATCCCCCGACTCATCTGTTTCCAGTCTCTGGTCCCCACCCCTGGGGTCCTCAGCTGCCAATCCACATACATCTAAATCCCTCTTTAAGGTTTTAATTGATCCCACTGACTTCAAAATGAAGCAATATTTCACCATCTTAGCTTGGGTTTATGTAAAAGTAGATTTCAGGTATGGGTAGTTTGTTTGGAAAGGATTCCAAGTAGTGGAGAAGTGAGAAAGGGCAGGGTGGAAAGCCAAGAAAAGGTGCACTGAAGTGCATATTATCACTGCGGGTACCAGGCTCAGTCCTGCAGGGACCCTCTGCAGAGTTGGGTAGAAGATGCTTCAGAATTATCTGGTGAGAGGGGGGAAAACAGGTGGGCAGTTACCCACGGATCCCTGGCACTCACTGGTTGAGGGTTGTCCTCAGGAAAATAAAGCCCCAGTATGTCCAGGCTACTCTACACGGGCTGAGCAAGCTTCAGTGGTGCTGGAGAAACCCGTGCGGTTTCTGCAGTGGGAACACGTCAGGTGTCCTAGAACTGCCCACCATGCTGCAGATGAATATGCCACAATGTCAACAGTGCTTAGGCTCCTGTTTTTTTTTTTTTTTTTTTTTTTTTTTAAGACAGGGTCTTGCTCTGTCACCCAGGCTGGAGTGCGATGGTGCTGTCTTGGCTCACCGCAACCTCTGCCTCCCGGGTTCAAGTGATTCTCCTGCCTCAGCCTCCTGAGTAGCTGGGACTACAGGTGCGCGCCACCACACCCAGCTAATTTTTGTATTTTTAGTAGAGACAGGGTTTCACTATGTTGGCCAGGCTGGTCTCGAACTCTTGACCTCATAATCCACCGGCCTTGGCCTCCCAAAGTGCTGGGATTAAGGCGCGAGCCACCGCACCTGGCCTCCCCACTACCCACCCCCCTTTTTTTTTTTTTTTTTTTTTTTTAAGACACAGAGTCTCACTCTGTTGCCCAGGCTGAAGTGCCGTGGCACAATCATGACTCACTGCAACCTCCACCTCCTGGTAGTAGCTGGGAGTACAGGCATGCACCACCAGACCTGGCTTTTTTTTTTTTATTTTTTGTAGAGACAAGACATGGAGTCTCACTATGTTATCCAGGCTGGTCTCAAACTCCTGGGTTCAAGCAATCTGCCTGCCCTAACCTCCCAAAGTGCTGGGATTACAGGTGTGAGCCACTGCACCCAGCCTCAGGCTCCTCTTTCTTGCTTCACCATCCATTATCAAGGTTGTTCTCTTCAAGGTTGCAAAGTTCACACTGCAGTTCCACATCCAGGTCCCAGGCAGGTGGAAAGGTAAAATAATATCCTGCAGCTGATATTGCAGCTGTTCCCGTTTTATGGCGTTTTCGCCAACAACTTCCACCTGTGTTCCATTGGCCAGAGCCTAGTCACATGACCATACCTAGTTAGATGGCATGCCGGGAAACGTAGTTTTTCTATTAATGGCTGTGCGTATTAGTCTGTTCTCACACTGCTATGAAGAAATATCTGAGATTGGATAATTTATAAAGAAAAGAGGTTTAATTGACTCACAGTTCTGCATTGCTAGGGAGGCCTCAGGAAACTTACAGTCATGGTGGAAGGCAAAGGAGAAGCAGGCACTTTCTTTACAGCATGCCAGGAGAGAGTGAGTGCAAGCAGGGAAAATGCCAGATGCTTATAAAACCATCAGATCTCATGAGAGCCACTCATTATCACAAGAACAGCATGGGGGAAACCAGCCCATCATCCAATTACCTCCACCTGGTCCCGCCCTTGACACATGGGAATTACAGGGATTACAATTCAAGGTGAGGTTTGGGTGGGGACACAGAGCCAAATCAGATCACCATGTTAGGCCAAGATTATCCAGTGGTTTTATTACTCATCCAGCTAAGGTTCAGTGGTTCTATTACTAAAGAAAAAGGGGAGAATGGATGTAGTACTGGGCATCCAGCCATCTGTACCACCCTGCAGTCCCTTTGTGAGAATATGAGCATCCCAGTCTCTTCAGCATCGCTCTCAGTACCAAGGATGGTACGAAGGGGACAGGAATCCTCCTACCCTCAGGAACAGAGGTGGGGCCATGGGGAGTGGTCGGCACCATTCTCACCATTCACAGGAGGAGTTGCATAGTGGGTAGAGGGCAGCTGGAATTCCTTTGGCCTGCTCCTCTAGGCATACAGAGCATTCCCTCCACATATCCTGCTCTTAGTAGGAGAAGCTCTCTGCTGCATTTTACAATCAGAGTCATTTCATGCTGACGTACTTATTCCTAGGACATTTTCAGTTTAGCCCTCTTAAGATACTTATCTCAAATTAGAGGCACCAACCTCAGTCAGGTGGTGACGCCTGCGTTCCTCTTCTTTCTGGAAGCCTTGAACTGAGTCCTCCCTTGCGACTCCTCCCACTGATGCCTCCCATCATGTACCCATGGGATGCTGGTAGGTGTTTGTGGTCAGCTTTCTTTTGTTCCTGTGAGGTGGCTTCCAGACTCTGAGAAAGAAACACCCCTTCTCAATTCCACCATTCTCACTTCTTCAACCCTCAAAAACTCCTAATTGTCAAGAAACCACATTTTATGCATTTTGGTGCTCCACAACACTTCCTGGAGGCCTGTGTGAGGCAGGAGCTCAAGATGTACTTGTTCATTGCATGGTTGTTTGTGATCTGTCACTCAGTAAATGACCAAGGTAAAACTATCTCTGAAGAGGGCAGACACTGACATTTCCTTCCCTCCCCATAGATGAATGCTGCAATGCAATTCAAGGGGTAGAGTCTAAGTCCCTTTCCTTTCCTCTCCTCTCCTCTCCTCTCCACTTTTTCCTTTCCTTCCTTTCCTTTCCCTTTCTCCTTTCCTTTCCTTTCCTTACCTTTCCTTTCCTTTCCTGAGTCTAAGTCCCTTTCCTTTCCTCTCCACTTTTTCCTTTCCTTCCTTTCCTTTCCCTTTTCCCTCCCCTCCCCTCCCCTCCCCTCCCCTCCCCTCCCCTCCTCTCCCCTTCCTTTCCTTTCCTTTCTTTGTGAGACAGTCTCCCTTTGTAACCCAGGCTGGAGTGCCGTGGCACCATCTCGGCTCACTGCAACCTCCGCCTCCAGGATTCAAGCGATTCTTGTGCCTCAGCCACCCAGGTGGCTGGCATTACATGCATGCACCACCACATCTGGCTGTTTGTATTTTTAGGAGAGACAGGGTTTCACCACGTTGGCCAGGCTGGTCTTGAACTCCTGGCCTCAAGTGATCTGCCTGCCTCGGCCTCCCAAAGTGCTGAGATTACAGGTGTGAGCCACTGCGCCCAGCAAATTCCCTTTTCTTTGAATTGGGACTGACTTTAGTGACTTAAGAGTGGAAGGGACGGCCGAGCGCGGTGGCTCAAGCCTGTAATCCCAGCACTTTGGGAGGCCCAGACGGGCGGATCACGAGGTCAGGAGATCGAGACCATCCTGGCTAACACAATGAAACCCCGTCTCCACTAAAAATACAAAAAAATTAGCCGGGCGTGGTGGCGGCGCCTGTAGTCCCAGCTACTCGGGAGGCTGAGGCAGGAGAATGGCGGGAACCCGGGAGGCGGAGCTTGCAGTGAGCCGAGATCACGCCACTGCACTCCAGCCTGGGCGACAGAGTGAGACTCCGCCTCAAAAAAAAAAAAAAAAAAAAAAAAAAGAGTGGAAGGGACATCTTGTGTCTTCCAGGGCACAGCGTTAAGAAGCCTTGCAGGTCTCATCTAGCTGTCTTGGAACTTTGCTCTCGAGATACTCCTTCTCAGACCCCAGCCCCCATGCTAAGTGGACTCCTGAGCCACTTGGAAAGGCCATGCATAAACTCTCCAGTTGATTGTCCCAGCTGAGTTCTCAGCAGCCAATTAGCATCACCCACCAGCCACATAAAGGAGCCATCTTGTATTTGCATACAATTGAGTCCTGTGCTAACTGTAGCACTAACCAATATCTGGCAACAATCACCTGAGAGATCCCACATGAGAACTGCTGAGCTGAGCCCAGTGAACTTGCAGAACCATAAGACACAAAATTCAACTGTCCACTCATGAAGCGTTGGGGCCATTTGTAATGCAGAAATAGAGAACCGGAAGAGTGACTAAGCCAGGAAGAGAACCCGGAAGTTGTCTTGATCACCCAGGAGTCTTATTGGTGAGAAAGCACTGCCCAGCTTACCTACTCTGCCATATTCCTGATCCAGATGAGCTAAGAGCTGTGGCAGGTGACAGGTGGCCTCCTTTCACTACATGGTTCCACTAATTCATGTATAAGTGGAAAGCAGTATTTAATTATTGAGAGGGTGAAGACCTAACAAATATTTGCATAAAAGAATTTTTGTTTACCCTGTGCAAATAACCAGGCAGATTTTGTTTGTTGGTTGGTTCTTTATTCTCCTTTTGAGACAAGGTCTCACTGTTGCTCAGGCTGGAGTACAGTGGTGCGATTAAGGCTCACTATAGTCTCCACCCGCTGGGCTCAAGTGATCCTCTCACCTCAGCCTCCGGAATAGCACCACACCACTCCTGACTAACTTTTTTTCTTTTTTTCTTTTTTTGGTTGCTCTGAAACAAATGTGGCAGAATAAAAGAAATAGGCTTCTCAGAAGATGTATAGAATCTTCTGTTTGTTTGTTTGTTTTTCCTTATTTTCTAGGAGCGAACAATGCCCCATTTCCACGTGAATGGCAATGGAGTCATTGTCCGGGGGGTACTCAATACTCAAAAGTCAGCTGACCATGTCCTTAGATGCACCAGAAATGATGGTAAAGCTTGGGAGTGGGGATAACTTTGATTCTAGTTATTAGTGAATGCCTCAGCTCAGCATCACTGGGCTATGTGGGGCCTAAAGCAGGGCAGAGGCAATCAAGAGCACACAAAGACAGACATATGCGGAACTGGGCATGGACATGTAGGGACAGGAAGCCAGAGAAAGATGGGGGCATGAATATTCGTGTAAGGGTACATAGATTTGGCCAGGCATGGTGGCTCATACCTATAATCACAGCACTTTGGGAGGCCGAGGCAGGAAGATCACCTGAGGTCAGGAGTTCGAGACCAGCCTGACCAACATGGAGAAGATCCATCTCTAGTAAAAATACAAACTTAGTTGGGTGTGGTGGCACATGCCTGTAATCCCAGCTACTTGGGAGGCTGAGGCAGAAGAATCGCTTGAACCCGGGAGGCTGAGGTTGCAGTGAGCCGAGATCGTGCCATTACACACCAGCCTGGGCAACAAGAGCGAAACTCCGTCTCAAAAAAAAAAAAAAAAAAGGTACATAGATTTATAGTTATAGTGATATATATATAGCAAGGTGAATATAGACATTAATATGTGCGTTTGGAGAGATATACAGAGAGTAGAAAAATGTCTTCTTCATGTTTTGAGACAGAGTCTCACTCTGTTGCCCAGATTGGAGTACAGTGGTGTGATCTCAGCTCACTGCAACCTCTGCCTCCTGGGTTCAAGTGATTCTCATGCCTCAGCCTCTCAGTAGCTGCAATTACAGGTGTGTGCCACCATGCTGCCACCACGCCCGACTAATTTTTGTATTTTTAGTAGAGATAGGGTTTCACCATGTTGGCCAAGCTGGTCTTGAATGCCTGGCCTCAAGTGATCCACCTGCCTCAGCTTCCCAAAGTGCTGGGATTATAGGTGTGAGCCACCGGACCCAGCCTTTTTTGAGTTTTTGTTGGAGATAGGGTCTCACTCTGTCACCCAGGCTAGAGTGCAGTGGCACCATCATGGCTCACTGCAGCCCTGACCTCCTGGGTTCAAGTGATCCTCCCACCTCAGCCGGCTAAGTAGCCAGGACTACAGGCATACACCACCTTGCCTGGCTAATTTTTGTATTTTTTTGTAGAAATGGGTCCTCACTATGTGGTCCAGGCTAGTGTTGAACTCCTGGCCTCAAGTGATCCTCCCACCTCAGCCTCCAGAGTAGATGGGATTCCAAACAAGCATGAGCCTCCATACTCAGCCCCTTTTGAATCATGTAGTTCTTGGCGAGTTTGCAGGACCCTATTTCCCTGTCCATGGTGATGGTTCCAGGGACGGATACATCATCCATGTTAGCCAAGAAGAACTCTCCCCAGCAGTTTTCTACCTGGAGCTGGTAGGAGAGTGTTTTTTTCCTTTTTGGCCGTGAGACTGTAAGAACATGAACTTGAAGTTTCCTGAAGATCTAGTTCCAACTTCCTTGTGGAGACTGATGACTTGAGAAACAGAAGCCAAACAGCACAGTGAGGATTCATGCACAAGAAGTGAAGTGAGGATTCATGTACAAGTGAGGATCCATGTCCAAGAGATTATGAAGGAGGCGCTTCCAGGGGAAACAGTAAGGGAATGAGGGATGCATGTCAGGGAAAAGGAGAAAACTGAGCTAGGGTGGCATTTCATGTGAAGTTCCAGTCTCAGCCTTGTCCCTTGGGAAGCTGTGGGGTGTCAATTACACCTCAGGGTTATCCTTCTTCGACGTAAGAGATCTGGACTTTCTTCCTCCCACACTATCACCCTGGTAAATATAAAATCCCAGTGCTTACACAACAGCTCCAAAACCTCCAGAAAGACTCTCCTGAACGTCACAGGTGTGGGAAGAACCAGGAAGGCTCTGAAGGTGGAGCACGCAAAGACAATGACACAGGGAGCCCTACTTGAAGCGGCCTGGAGGTTCTGCATTTTTCTTGCCCCGGGGCTTGGCTTTGGTGGCTCACACTGAGGGAACTTCACTGTGTATCCTGGCTTGGTGCCACTGGCTGGGACTCCAGGGTGTGGTCAGAGCTGTTGGAGGGCAGGACTGGAGCCAGGGCCTGGCTGATACCTGGCACCAGGGACTGTACTGGTGAGGCTGCCTGGGCCTTGGATGAAGAGCAGTGATGCGAGGTGTCAGCTCGGAGGCCAGAGATAGGAAAGCCCAAGGGCTAGTCTAAGGCTTGGGTAGTGGGAGTTGATGCAGCAAAGTGGGGGAGACTGAACAACAGCTTCCTCTCTCTTCCCTTCACTCTTAGACTGTCCTCCTTGAAGGGAATCAGAATATGCCACCCCAAACTATGCCACATTGGCACAAGAATTATTTTAAGCTAAAGTCAATTAAGAAATAGCAGACACCGGAAGAACTCTCTGCCCGTGTTACTGTGTTTGCAGGAATACCTGAAGCTGGGAATTTATAAAGAATAGAGGTGTGTTTGGCTCACGGTTCTGCAGGCTGTACAAGAAGCATAGCACGAGCCAGGGCTCAGCTTCTGGTGAGGACTCTGGGAGCTGCCACTCATGGTGGAAGGTGAAGCGGGAGCAGGCATGTCACATGGTGGGAACAAGCAAGGCGGGGGAGGGGCCACACTTTTGCACAACCAGATCTTGCCTGAACTCAGAACAAGAGCTCACTCATTACCATGGGACGGCACCAAGCCCTTCATGGGGGAATCTGCCCCCATGACCCCAACACCTCCCACCAGGCCCCTCCTCCAACACTGGGGATCACACTTCAACATGAGATTTGAAGGGGGCACACATCCAAACCATATCACTGCCCCTCCCGTTTCTGCCTAAAAGCAGAACGTAAAGTTTCATTTGTAAGGGTGTCTTTCTCTCCCTACCAGGAAGAGTAGAATAACTCTTAATCACCATTATCACTAGAGATGGTACCAAGATGAATCTGCATAAACCAACCTTACTAGATAACCCTTATCTAACCTATCTATAGTTTCCCCCTTATGTTTACTTTCCCACAATTTACAACCCCTAGAAGCCCAAACCCATTTTTCTTTGTCTAGTTACCTCTCCACAATTTATCACCCTTTGTTAAAATCATATATAAGCTCTCAGGCCTAACCACTTCTTTAGGTTTTCACTTCTTTTCTATGAAGTCCCTATGTATACACAAAATAAAACTTTCCTCCTGTTAATCTGTCTTCTGACAGTTTAACTCTCAGGCCCAGCTACAGAATATAAGAGTAGAGGAGGCTGGGCATGGTGGTACATGCTTGTAATTCCAGCACTTTGGGAGGCCAAGGCAGGCGAATCAGTTGAGCTCAGGAGTTTGAGACCAGCCTGGGCAACATGGCAAAACTCCATCTCTACAAAAAAAAAAAAAAAGAAAAAATTTGGTGGGCATGGTGGCGCATGCCAGTAGTCCCAGCTACTCTGGAGGTGGAGGTGGAGGTGGGAGGATCACTTGATCCCAGGAGGTAAGGTTGCAGTGAGTTGAGATTATACCACTGCACTCCAGCCTGGGTGACAGAGTGAGACCCCATTTCGAAATAAAAGAGTAGAGGAAAAGTTTTTCCATTCTTCACTCTCAAGACCACACGTTTCTCTTCTCTTTTCCACAGCTGCATTCTTCCAGGCCTGTGGCCAGGTGCTCTCTCTGCCAGGTCTGTAGTTTACTCCTTTGTGTGGGCACTTTTGTCAGTGACTCACCTCAAGCTACAAGCCTTGCCCCCTCCCCAGCTCTCCGGGCCTCCCTGGCCCACCCATCCTGGCACCAGCTTTCATATCAGATCCCTGGTAATGCCTTATAGTAGATTCTATGGAAGACATGGTTTTTGTTTTTTCTTTTTTTTGAGATGGAGTCTCGCTCTGTTGCCCAGGCTGGAGTACAATGGCACAATCTCAGCTCACTGCAACCTTCGCCTCCCGGATTCAAGCAATTCTCCTGTCTCAGCCTCCCGAGTAGCTGGGATTAGAAGCACCCACCACCACACCTGGCTAATGTTTGTAGTTTTTAGTAGAGATAGGGTTTCACCATGTTGGCCAGGTTGGTCTTGAACTTCTGACCTCAGGTGATCTACCCACCTCGGCCTCCCATAGTGCTGGGATTACAGGCGTAAGCCACCGTGCCTGGCCAGCCCTTTTTTTTTTTTTTTTTAAATTATTTTTAGTATTTTTTAAAGAGATGGAATCTCACTATGTTGCCCAGGCTGGCCTCCAACTCGTGGAAGCCTCATCTTTGCCAAGCTCTGTGCACCCATCTGCTGTCTGCTTGCTATGAATGGCGGGCAACTTGGGCACAGGAGCCTCAGTGACTGCTTGGAGAGCTGGAAGTGTCTGGGAGTTTTCAATTCCCCCTTCTCCCTGGCCAGTAGCCAGACTGGCATGGGAGGACAACAGCCCAGGTCCTTCGCCTGGAGGTATAATTCACAGTCCAGTCACTCCATCCCCTTACAGGCTTCTCCTGGGAGCACACTCTTCTCTAATAAACCATTTGCACCTGAAACTTTGATTCAGGGACAGCGTGATCCACATCCCAAACATCATCAAGATGATCATTTTGCAACTGGAACTCACTGAATACTGAATGCTTGAGTAATATAATATATAAAGATATCACAGTATCTCCCTAGCATCCCCCACCGCCTTTTATCCCTGCAACCAACTTGCCTTGGTTAATTCTTGGCTCACCCATTCTCAGCCATGCAGTAAGGGAGGATCAACGCCCGCCCAAACTCCCACATGGGCCCTGATTTGTTTAAGACATCATGGACATTCCTTTGGTCATCATGGGCAGGAAACCCAAGCAGATCCAGCAGAGGACCCATCTGCTGGGGTTTCCAGGAATGAAAAGCTTCCTTCTTGGCAGGCCCAAGAAGAAAAGGCTGTGATTGAGGAAAGACATAGCCCACAACAACCCCTGGTGCTGCTCCCAGCCAGTGTGTGAAGACAACATCCAGAGACAGTGTCGAGTCAGAAAGGAAGAGAAACTACCTGTGGTCATCATGTGAGCCCTGGATAGAGGACTGTTCTGGTACAGGAGTCCCCAAATCCTCTTTTACTACTTAGTTAATTTGAGTTGAATTAAAAAAACAATGCACCCTTAAGAGCCCTGAATGATTTACTGGCTCTTTTTGGGAGTGGCCCTATTTTGAGATTATTTTAGGGAGTTCTTTAAATATACTAAATGCTCCATTTACTGTATAGGGGTGATTCAAAAAGAATCTTTTCCTCGGGGAAGAGGGAGAGGGAATTAATGTCTAATGAGTATAGAGTTTCGGTTTTGCAAGACGAAGTTCTAAAGATCTGTTTCACAATGTGAATACATTTAACACTACTAAACTGTACACTTAAAAATGGTTAAGATGGTAAATTTAATGTTTTAAAAAATTTTTTCTTGCTGGCCGGGTGTGGTGGCTCATACTTGTAATCCCAACACTTTGGGACCTTGAGGTGGGAGGATTTCTTGAGCCCAGGAGTTTGAGACCAGTCTGGGCAACATAGTGAGATCCTGTCTCTATAGAAAAATAAAAATAATAAAAACATTTTTTTCCTCTTTTATTTTTTAATTTTATTTTTATTATTTTTAAAAATAAAGACAGGTCTCGCTATGCTGCCCAGGTTTGTCTTGAACTCCTGGCCTCAAGCAATTCTTCCGCCTTGGCCTCCCAAAGTGCTGGGATTATAGGCACGAGCCTCGCACCTAGCCATCAATTTAATGTTATATGTTTTTTAACACAATAAAAAAGGCATACAGAATGTAGGTATATACATTTATCTAAGTGCATCAACCTGTATAGTTAAAATGGTACCTTTTTTTTTTTTTTGAGACAAAATTTCCCTCTTGTTGCCCAGGCTGGAGTGCAATGGCACTATCTTGGCTCACTGCAACCTCTACCTCTCAGGTTCAAGTGATTCTCCCGCCTCAGCCTCCTGAGTAGCTGGGATTACAGGCATGTGCCACCACGCCCGGCTAATTTTCTATTTTTAGTAGAGATGGGGTTGCTCCATGTTGGTCAGGCTGGTCTTGAACTCCCAACCTTAGGTGATCCGCCCACCTCAGCCTCCCAAAGTGCTGGGATTACAGGCGTAAGCCACTGCGCCTGGCCCAAAACGGTACATTTTATGGAACATAGATAGTACTCCAGTAAAGCTGATTTAAAAGAATAAAACTAAAAAGAGGCCAGGTGCAGTGACTGGCAAAACTCCGTCTCAAATAAATAAATAAAAATAATATTTTTCCTATAGGGTCCCAACCTCATGACATCCTATGAGATCATGTTTTGCAATTGCTGTCAAGATTTCTAACAATGAGACCAGGTTTGGTGGCTTATACTTTGGGGCCGAGGCAGGCAGATTGCTTGAGTCCAGGAGTTTGAGACCAGCCTGGGCCACATAGCAACCAACTTGCCCCGGTTATTTCTTTAAATTCATTCATACATTCTTTCAACAAATATTGGCAGAGCGCAGTGGCTCAAACCTGTAATCCCAGCACTTTGGGAGGCCAAGGCAGGAGGATTGCTTGAGCCCAGGAGTTCGAGATCAGCCTGGGCAATATAGTGAGACCCCATCTCTACAAAAAACAAACAAAATTAGTTGAATGTGGTGGCATGTGCCTGTAGTCCCAGCTGCTTGGGAAACTGAGGTGGGAAGGTCGTTTGAGCTCAGGAAAGTGGAGGCTGCAGTGAGCTGAGATCGCGCCACTGCACTCTACAAAAATACATCTACAAAAATTAGTGGGGGGTGGTGGTGCACACCTGTGGTACTAGCTACTTGTGAGGCTGAGGTGTTAGGGTCACTTGAGCTTGGGAGGCGGAGATTGCAGTGAACTGAGATTGTGTCACTGCACTCTGGCCTGGGCAACAGAGCAAGACCCCGTCTCAAAAAAAACAAAACAAAACAAATTCCAGCAATAGCTCAAGCACCCAAGTCCTTTACTGGACAGGAAGTGTCCTAAGGGTACTTTCTATGGTCTGGTGTTATTGTGCCCCAGAAGATGACATGATGCAGTGACTTGAGAGGCAACCATTAACTATTGTTGGCCGGGCACGGTGGCTCACGCCTGTAATCCAGCACTTTGGGGGGCCAAGGCGGGCGGATCATCTGAGGTCAGCAGTTGAGATCATCCTGGCCAACATGGCGAAACCCCGTCTCTACTAAAAATACAAAAAATTAGCCAGGCATGGTGGTGGGTGCCTGTAGTCCCAGCTACTTGGGAAGCTCAGGCAGGAG
This sequence comes from Macaca thibetana thibetana, assembly GCF_024542745.1. Lineage (NCBI taxonomy): Eukaryota > Metazoa > Chordata > Mammalia > Primates > Cercopithecidae > Macaca > Macaca thibetana. The sequence continues at coordinate 73,812,926 of NC_065587.1, forward strand.
AATCACTTGCACCCATGAGGTGGAGGTTGCAGCGAGCCGAGGTCACGCCACTGCACTCCAGCCTGAGTGAAAGCAAGACTCCATCTCAAAAAAATAAATAAAATAAAATAAAATAAATACTGTTGAATGGAGGGATTCACCAATGTGTAGCCTGTCAGACAGGCTAGCCTAAATGTTGAGGTTACACAGTGACCAAAACAGACAAAAATCTGTTTCTTTGGCCTGGTGTGGTGGCTGACGCCTGTAATCCCAACATTTTGGGAGGTGGGTGGATCACCTGAGGTCAGGAGATCGAGACCAGCCTGGTCAACATGGCAAAATCCCGTCTCTACTAAAAATACAAACATTAGCTGGGCATGGTGGCGCACGCCTGTAATCCCAGCACTTTGGGAAGCCGAGGTGGGTGGATCACTTGAGGCCAGGAGTTCAAGACCAGCCTGACCAATATGGTGAAACTCCATCTCTACTGAAAATACAAAAATTAGCAGGGTGTGGTGGCAGGAGCCTGTAGTCCCAGCTACTCGGGAAGCTGAGGCAGGAGAATCACTTGAATCCAGGAGGCAGAGGTTGCAGTGAGCTGAGATTGCATCAGTGCACTCCAACCTGGGCAAGACAGCTAGACTTAATTTAAAAAAAAAAAAATCTGTGCCCTTGTGGATTCCATTTTACTAGGGGAAATACTTGTAAATAAGATAAATTTGTGAAATATATACTATGATGGTAGTGAGTATTAAGGAAAAAAATGAATCAGGATCAGAGATAAGTAGCATGGGGCATGGGGGTTTAGCCTCACTGAAGTGATATTTGTATCAAGACTTCATGAATGACACACAGACATCAACCTCACAGCCCCGTGGAAGTATAATCTGAGGCAGAGCAGTAGAAACTGGCCCAGGAGAAAAGGGAGGATGCAGACACATCAATTAGACATAGCCAGGGATGCTTCATGGTGTCCTGGGTGTGTGACCTGTGTAGACACACAGGGACCCATGCTTAGAGGGACCCTGTGCTTGATTTAATGCTCTGCTGTCACCCTCTTGAAGTTTTTAATCAGTTTTTAAACAAGGGACTGTGCATTTTCATTTTGCACTGGGCCCCACATGTTACAAGTTACGAAGCTGGTCCTTCATTCTTTTGAATAAACAGTGCCTTCTCCCTATCGCCCTCTTTAGAAGCACAGATACTCCCAGCAAATGCTAATCATTCCTGTTTCTAATTTACTGATGTGACTCATTTTTCCTCTAATAGGTGTGAAGTATGAGATAGAGACTGTGTCATCCAGGGTAGGCTGGGGTATGCTGCATGACAGAAACCCCCAAATCCGGTGGCTTCACACAACAAAGGTGTGTACTTCACTCTCACACTTTGTGTTCATTATGGGTCAATGGGGGGCTCTGTTGTGCATCATCATCACTCTAGGACCGTGGCAGAGGGAAAGTGAAACAAGGGAAATTACGCACTGGCGGTTAGAGCTGCTACTCAGAAATGACACATATTGCTTGAACTCACATTTCCTTGCCAAGGCAAGTCACATGGCAAGTCAGCCTCCTTTAAGAGATGAGGAAGTTCAATCCAAACATGAGCCCAGACAATTGGGCCACTTGTTTTTTTGTGTTTTTTGAGACACAGACTCTTGCGTTGTTGCCTAGGCTGGACTGCAGTGGTATGATCACGGTTCCCTGCAGCCTCAACCTCCTGGGCTCAAGCAATCCTTCTGCCTCAGCCTCCCAAGTAGCTGGGACTACAGGCGTGCGCCAACGGGCCCAGCCTACATTTGTTAATTCGTTATTCCAACACTATTTATTAAATAAGCTATCCTTTTCTCTAGTGATTTTAATTGCCCATTTATCATATACAAAACTTTTGTTGATATTGGTGACCCTTTTTGCATAGTGTTTCTGTTCCATTGTTTTTTCTTTTGGTGCCTATGCAGAATCACCCTGTTTTAATTTCTGTAGGTTTACAATGCCATTTTATTGTATTGTTTTAGAGACAGGGTCTTGTCATGTTGCCCAGGCTGGCCTTGATCTCCTGGGTTCAAGGGATCTTCCTGCCTCAGTCTCCTGAGTAGTGGGACTATAGGCACGAGACATCATGCCTGATTTATAATGTCATTTAATATCAAAGAGGTTAAGTATTCTTAAGATTCTCCTTTGACCTTTTCTTGGCTATTATCTTAATCTTTTATTTCTAGATAGATTTCAGAATCACTTTGTCAAATCCCCCCATTCCTTCTATGTGATTTTGATTAGAATGGAATTGCATTTGTAGATGAATTTGCATTTCTTTATAATATTGAGACATTAGGTTTTTGTTTTGTTTTTAGAGACAGCTTGCTCTGTCACCAAGGCTGGAATGCAATGGCACAGTCATAGATCACTACAGCCTCTAACTCCTGAGCTCAAGTGATCTTCCCACCTCAGCTGGGACTACAGGTACAAGCCACTGCACCCAGCTTTTACTAGTGGAATGAAATAATCTTTCCATCCCCTGGGAGCATGGTCACTCATGACTGAAATTCACTGAAATTTTTAAAAAAGAAGAAAAAAAATTGGAAAGCCTTATTTTCTCCTTCTCTTTTCTTTTTTGAGACAGGGTCTTGCTCTGTTGCCCAGGCTGGAGTGCAGTGGCGCAATCCTGGCTCACTGCAACCTCTGCCTCTCAGGCTGAGGTGATTCTCCTGCCTCAGCTTCCCCAGTAGCTGGGACTACAGGTACGCACCCCCATACCTGACTAACTTTTGTATTTTTAGTTTAAAAAGCTAACTGCATAGTTTTTGTTCGCTTGTTTGTTTGAAAAAAAAATCATAACATCTTACTGAGATACTTAAAAAGATTATTTTATAAAACTAGTAGTCAGGTGCAGTGGCTCAAGCCTGTAATCCCAGCACTTTGGGAGGCTGAGGCGGGCGGATCACAAGGTCAGGCGTTCGAGGCCAGCCTGGCCAACATGGTGAAACCCCATGTCTACTAAAAATACAAAAATTAGCCGGGCGTGGTGGTGCTCACATGTAATCCCAGCTACTCAAGAGGCGGAGGCAGGAGAATCACTTGAACCCGGGAGGCGGAGGTTGCAGTGAGCTGAGATCGTGCCACTGCACTCCGGCCTGGGCGGCAGAGTGAGATTGTCTCAAAAAACAAAACAAAACAAAACAAACAAACAAACAAACAAAAACTAGTAAAAGCCGGATTATCATATTCAGTAACTTTCTATTAATTTGATCTTCAAGTATTTTGTTTTATAGTTATTGTGAATGAGACAATGTTCCTAAATGTTATTCTAGTAGAGTAGAAGTTCTCTCAATTTTGATATTATTTGTAACCATCTATCCTGCTGCTGAACTCTCTTATTAGTGCAAACAGCTGTTTGAAAAAATCTCTGTGTCCTTAATGTAGAGGTTGAAAAAAAAGAAGAAAAATCCTCTTGGTTTTTGTAAGTTGCAATGAATGTGTTCACAAATTATGATTAGTCTCTCATTCTTTCTTTCCTTTTTCTTTTTGTACCAATTTCATACTTCTCATTTCTACAGCAAGACTGAAAGTTGCTGTGTTAACCAATACATTTTAATTTCTACCGTCTTCTGTGACCCCATGACTGCTTGCCTCCAGTCTGGCAGCAGCTAGGGTGTTCAGTGCCTATTGGCTTAGGGAAGGAATGACACAGCAGAATGTAGAAAAAGGAAGTCAAGTTCTTGAAATTTTTAGTTTCTAAAGTCTTTCTCTCTCTCTCTTTTTTTTTTTTTTTTGAGATGGAGTCTCAGTCTGTCGCCCAAGTTGGAGTGCGGTGGCGCAATCTCGGCTCACCACAACTTCTGCCTCCTGGATTCAAGTGATTCTCCCGTCTCAGCCTCTTCAGTAGCTGGGTCTACAGGCATGCGCCACCATGCTAATTTTCACCATGTTGCTTAGGCTGGTCTCAAACTCCTGGCCTCAGGTGATCTGCTCACCTTGGCCTCCCAAAGCTGGGATTACGGGTGTCAGTCACTGTGCCCAGGCTTCTTTCTCAGACTTGAAATGGCAGATGAGGTGAGTGAGACTCTATACCAGGTTACACACTGTAGCCCCTGGACCCCTGCTGATCCATGAACTGTCTGTTACTGTCCATGATGAGTTAAGTACAGATATTGAGAACATTTAGCAGCTGTTATAGCAATATGATGTTGTCCCTATCCAAGTGCATGATTGGCAGACTCATCTCATTCAACAGTGTATAGGCCAAAAAGATTAATTCATGACAATTGGAAGTAAAACAAAACTGGTCTTCCATCATAGATTGCTTGATAAGTGCTTCTTTAACTAGAAGTCTCTAGATGCAGAGAAAGAGGAGAGTTAGAGAGAAGCATGTGGGTTTGAATCTGAGATGTGCCCCTGCGTCTTGTCCCCTCCCCTAGAAGCCCCAAAAATTGCTGTAAGTGGGTGGTGGGGGATGGAAGGGGCGAGCTGCCAGCAGGAGAACAAGAGATATCCTTGACAAACCAGAAAGCTGGAATCTGAAGGCACCCATGCCCTTTTTCTAAGTAGAGTCTGGTAAGTGGCAAGACAGTGAAAAGGCTATGGGCACAGCAGGGCAGCTGGGTCTGGCAGCCCACGTGGTTCTCACGCACGCACCCCAGCATGGGCTGGGAGCAGCAGAACAATTTGATGTGTGTCCAGGAGTTCCTAAATGCTCCCAAAGGCAGCAGAAAATCTTGAACACTCCCACGAAGTAGGCACACACACCACCTAAAGCTCCCACATGCCCAAATGGGGTGCAGAAGGAGCTAAGAGACACAGATCAGAAGAATGTTCATAGCTGAGAACAGGGGACAAAACCACAGCTACCTGTATCACCAGTACCCAAGATCTAGACAAAACAAAACACATCTTAGCCAGTGTGGACACTCAAGAGTTAGATGCTCCTCCTTTCTGGAGGCCTTGACACCAAGTGACAGTCCTCCCTGCTTGCTGTCAGAAAGGGGAACACTCTTATTATGGCCAGGAGTAAATTTCCATCACCTGGGAGAATGGTCACTCATGTTTGAAATTCACTGAATTTTTTTTTTTTTTTTTTTTTTTTTTTTAGACAGAGTCTTGCTGTGTCACCCAGGCTGGAGTGCAGTGGCGCGACCTTGGCTCACTACAACCTCCGCCTCTCGGGTTCAAGCAATTCTCCTGCCTCAGCCTCCTGGGTAGCTGGGATTACAGGCACCCACCACCATGCCCAGCTAATTTTTGTGTCTCTTTTTCAGTAGAGATGGGGTTTCACCATGTTGGCAAGGCCGGTCTCAAATAGCTGACCTCAGGTGATCCACCTGCCTCAGGCTCCCAAAGTGCTGGGAGCCACCATGCCCAGCCATTCACTGAAATTTTTAAAAAAGAAAAAAAAAATGGGAATGCCTTGTTTCTCTTTCTCTCTCTGTCTTTTTTTTTTTTTTTTTCAAGACAGGGTCTTGCTGTGTTGCCCAGGCTGGAGTGCAGTGGCATAATCCCAGCTCACTGCAACCTCTGCCTCCCAGGCTCAGGTGATCCTCCTGCCTTAGCCTCCCGAGTAGCTGGAACTACAGGTGCATGCCACCATGCCTGGCTACTTTTTGTATTTTTAGTTTTTTAAAAAATAACTGCATAGTGTTTGTTTGTTTTGAGACAGAGTCTTGCTCTGTTGCCCAGGCTGGAATGCAATGGCATGATCTAGGCTCACTGCAAGCCCAACCTCCTGGGCTCAACCAACCCTCCCCACCTCAGCCTCCCGAGTAGCTGAGATTACAGGTGCCCACCACCACACCCGGCTAATTTTTGTGCCGTTAGTAGAGACAGGGTTTCACCATGTTGGCCAGGATGGTCTCAAACTCCTGACTCTCAAGTGATCCGCCAACCTTGGCCTCCCAAAGTGCTGGGATTACAGACTTGAGCTACCATGCCCAGCCTTAAGGAAACCCTTATTTCTTGCACGGCTGTCTGTATACTGACATTCATACCTCCTCTGGCTTTGTTCAATCAAAATGACAGATGTTAGTGGGCATTTTTGCCTTGTTTCTGATTTTAATGGGAATGCATTTGGTATTTTATTATTAGTTACGGCATTTGTGATTAATTCTTCATATTCTTTTTTTTTTTTTTTTTTCTTTTTGAGACAGAGTTTCACTTGTCGCCCAGGCTGGAGTGCAATGGCATGACCTTGGCTCATTGCAACCTCCGCCTCCCGGGTTCAAGCGATTCTCCTGCCTCAGCCTCAAGAGTAGCTGGGATTACAGGTGTACACCACCAAGCCCAGCTAATTTTTGTATTTTTAGTAGAGATGGGGTTTCACCACGTTGACCAGCCTGGTCTCAAACTCCTGACCTCATAAGATCCGCCAGCCTCAGCTTCCCAAAGTGCTGGGATTACAGGCGTGAGCCACCACACCCGGCCTAATTCTTCATATTCTTGGTGATGTTAGGACCCATCTTTTTGAAGTTGGTTAGGGAGATTTTTTTTTTTTTTTTTTTTCCAGGAGCGGCGGTTTAATAGAAGAAAGAGAAAGAAAAACAGCTCTCTCTATTGAGAGAATGGGGACCTGCGAGAGGAAAGACCTGGCTAGGGAATTTTAATATGCCTTTTTAGTAAATCAGGGATAGATGTTGAATTTTATCAGACGGTTTTTGGCTTCTATCAAGGAGTCATACGATTTTTCTCCTTCAACCTATTAGGGCAATCAAGCACACACAGATTTCCTTAATAGACCTTTGACTTTGCCTATTTGTTTTAACCCACAGCTTGGTTTTGTCTTATTATAATTTATTTACAAACTTAAAATCAATATTTATAGATGAAGTTGGCATGTACATTTCTTAACACATTGGTTTGGATGAGCTTTGATATAAGTGTTCTACTAGGCTTGTTAAATGGATAGTGATGTTTCTAAACTTTTCTCTTGCTTTATTTATTTATTTTATTTTATTTATTTTATTTTTTGAGACAGAGTCTCGCTCTGTCACCCAGGCTGGAGTGCAGTGGCCGGATCTCAGCTCACTGCAAGCTCCGCCTCCTGGGTTCACACCATTCTCCTGCCTCAGCCTCCCAAGTAGCTGGGACTACAGGCGCCCACCATGCCTGGCTAGTTTTTTGTATTTTTTTTTTTTTTTAGTAGAGGCGGGGTTTCACCGTGTTGGCCAGGATGGTCTCAATCTCCTGACCTCGTGATCCGCCTGTCTTGGCCTCCCAAAGTGCGGGGATTACAGGCGTGAGCCACCGCGCCTGGCCTCTCTTGCTTTAGATTCTAGAATGCAAAATTACCTCCAGTCTTTCTTCAATGTTTAGTAGAAATTTTCCATAATATTGTTCAACTAGGTCTGAAAATTTGGGGGCATAAGATCTTTTTCTCTCTCTTTTATTTTAGGTTCAGGGAATACATGTGCAAGTTTGTTACATGGGTAAATTACGTATCGTGGGGGTTTGGTATACAGACTATTTTGTCACCCAGGTAATGAGCATAGTACTCAAAAGGTAGTTTTTTGATCCTAACCCTCCTCCCACTATCCACCATCAAGCAGGCCTCAGTGTCAACTGTTCCATTCTTTGTACCCACGTGTGCTGAAGGTTTAGCTTCTGCTTATAATAAGTGAGAATGTGTGGTGTTTGGTTTTCTGTTCCTGTGTTAATTCACTTAGGAAAATGACCTCCATCTGTGTTGTCGCAAATAACACGATCTTGTTCTTTTTATGGCTGCATAATTTTCTATTTTAATTTTTATTATTATTGTTTTTTGGAGACGGAGTCTTGCTCTGTTGCCTGGCTGGAGTGCAGTGTCGCAATCTCTGCTCACTGCAACCTCTGCTTCCTGGGTTCAAGTGATTCTCTCCCTCAGCCTCCTGAGTAGTTGGGACTACAGGTGTGTGCCACTACAGTCAGCTAATTTTTGTACTTTTAGTAGAGATGGGGTTTCACCATGTTTTCCAGGCCGGTCTCAAACTCCTGACCTCAGGTGATCTGCCTGCCTCGGCCTCCCAAAATGTTGGGATTACAGGTGTAAGCCACCGCATCTGGCCCCATAATATTCCATGTTGTATATGTACCATGTTTTCTTTATCCAGTCCACTGTTGATGCAACGTAAGATCTCTGGTGACCCTTTTCCTATCCTCCAGAGTTCGTTGGTTTATTCCAATATTCTATTTCTTCCCGAGCCAATTTTAGTAATTTATATTTTATTTTTAAAATAGTCCGTTTCATTTATTTTTAAAAAGTTCATTTCATTTCCATTTTTTAACTCACACACAAGGTTGTACCTAATATTCTGTTATCTGAATGTTTATCCCTGAATCCAGAATTTCATCTGAAAACTATGTTCTTGGACTCCAGATCGCCCCCTACAACAACCTCTCTGATCTGACTATAGGTACGAACCTTCTTTTTGTACAAGTTTCTCCTGTTGCTGGTAGCAACTCTCCTCCAATTCTCCTGTTCCACTTTTTTTCATGCTACTGAATCTTTTTTTTCCTTCCTTCCTTCCTTCCTTCCTTCCTTCCTTCCTTCCTTCCTTCCTTCCTTCCTTCCTTCCTTCCTTCCTTCCTTCCTTCCTCCCTCCCTCCCTCCCTCCCTCCCTCCCTCCCTCCCTCCCTCCCTCCTTCCTTCCTTCTTTGACAGAGTCTCACTCTGTCACCCAGGCTGGAGTACAGTGGCACAATCTCAGCTCACTGCAACCTCTGCCTTCCGGATTCAAATAATTCTCATGGCTCAACCTTCCAAGCAGCTGGAATTACAGGTGTGCGCCACCATGCACAGCTAATTTTTGTATGTTTCGTAGAGACAGGGTTTCACCATAGTTGCCAGGCTGGTCTCAAACTTCTCACCTCAAGTGACCTGCTCACCTCGGCCTCCCAAAGTGCTGAGATTACAGTGAGCCACTGCGCCTGGCTTCCTGAATCTTTTCATGAGCCAAGTTCCTCTTTACATCTTTACCTGAAGGAGCCTGTTTTTTTTCTGGCATCAGGAGTTGTGATATGGGTTTCCTGTTCTAATCTTGTAGTCCCAGACAAAAAAAGCCATACTCTCTTTAAGCTTATTTATCAGATTTAGATGATGAGCTGAGAGTGAAGAGAAGGGCTGGACCCCCAGCTAGGGTAGGGGACGGGAGGCCAGGCTCCTTTCCATGACATAAGGGACTCTTCAACATCTCACCTGCCTGCATCCTAGCTACTCAGGAGGCTGAGGCAGGAGAATTGCTTGAACCCGGGAGGTGGAGGTTGCAGTGATCAGAGATTATACCACTGCACTCCAGCCTGGGGGACAGACTGAGACTGTCTCAAAAAAAGAAAAAAAAGGCCGGGAGCGGTGGCTCAAGCCTGTAATCCCAGCACTTGGGGAGGCTGAGGCGGGCGGATCACGAGGTCAGGAGATCGAGACCATCTTGGTTAACACGGTGAAACCCCGTCTCTACTAAAAAATACAAAAAACTAGCCGGGCGTGGTGGCGGCGCCTGTAGTCCCAGCTACTCGGGAGGCTGAGGCAGGAGAATGGCGTGAACGCGGGAGGCGGAGCTTGCAGTGAGCTGAGATCCGGCCACTGCACTCCAGCCTGGGTGACAGAGCGAGACTCCGTCTCAAAAAAAAAAAAAAAAAAAAAAAAAAAGTATCTGTATATATTTTTATATATGCTTTTTTTCTGGAAGAATACAATGACAGATTGTTAATATGGAGTCTTTAATATTTTGCTTAATATAATTCCATCTTTAAGTGAACAATTCTTTATCTTTTTATTTTGAGGTAGGGTCTTGCTCTGTTGCCCAGGGTGGAGTACAGTGGCACAACCACAGCTCACTGTAGCTTCAACCTTCTAGCCTCAAGCAATCCTCCCACCTCAGCCTCCCAAGTAGCTGGGATTACAGGTGCACACTGCCATGCCTGGCTAATTTCTTATTCATTTGTTTAGTTATTTTTTTGACACAGAGTCTCACTCTGTCCCCCAGGATGAGTGCAGTGGTGTGACCATGGCTCATTGGAGCCTCGACCTCCCAGGCTCAAGCAATCATTCCGCCTCAGCCTTCCAAGTAGCTGGGACTATAGGCATGCACCACCATGCTCAGCTAATTTTTGATTTTTTGTAGAGATGAGGTCTTGCTATTTTGCCCAGGCTGGGCTCAAAATCCTGGATGCAAGCAATCCTCCTGCCTCAGCCTCACCAAGTGCTGGGATTATAGGCATGAGCCGCGATGCCTGGCCAACAATCATTTTTCAAAGTCTGGAAGATGACATAGGAAAACCCAAGACTGACCCTAGAAGACAGAAACACCATCACAGCCTCAACTGTGTCCAGATTTCAAGATGTAGCTGTCTCCCTCTTAGACAAAAGACAACCTTGCCTTCCAGCCTTCACTCCAGAGTATCAATTACTCACAGGGTTTTGAACTTTGGAACCTGATCACTGCTAGGTCTTTCCCAGTGCTTTGTACACTCCAGGTGCTTTCCAGATTTAGATGATCAGCTGAGAGTGAAGAGAAGGGCTGGACCCCCAGCTAAGGTAGGGGATGGGAGTAAGGAAGGAGTAAGAGGACATATATTTTTTTTTTTTTTTTTTGAGACAGAGTCCCATTCTGTCGCACAGGTTGGAGCAGTGGTATGATCTACAACCTGTACCTCCTCTCCCCTGGCCTGGGTAGAGGCTGGCTTCCCGTCTCCTACCCTAGCTGGGGGTCCAGCCCTTCTCTTCACTCTCAGCTTATCACCTAAATCTGGTAAATCGGCCCAAAGAAAGTGTGGCTTTTTTTTTTTTGGTCTGGGACTAGAAGATTAGAATAGGAAACCTGTATCACAACTTCTGTCACCAGAGAAAAACAAGCTCCTTTGGTAAAGATGAGAAGAGGCATTTGGTGGAGGAGCTGGGATGACAGGCACGCACCACCACGCCTGGCTAAGTTTTGTATCTGTAGTAGAGATGGGGTTTCACCATGTTGGCCAGGCGAGTCTGAAACTCCTGGCCTCAAGTGATCTGCCCGCGTTGGCCTCCCAAAGTGCTGGGATTACAGGCATGAGCCACCACACCCAGCCAGGACATACTTAAAAAAAAAATGTTTCAAGGTCAGGCACGGTGGCTGACGCCTGTAATCCTAGCACTTTGGGAGGCCAAGGCGGGTGGATTGCCTGAGGTCAGGAGTTCGAAACCAGCCTGGTCAACATGGTGAAACCCCATCTCTAGTAAAAATACAAAAGTTAGCCTGGCGTGATGGCATATGCCTATAATCCCAGCTACTCTGGAGGCTGACACAGGATAATTGCTTGAATCTGGGAGGCAGAGCTTGCAGTGAGCCGAGCTCATGCCACTGCACTCCAGCCTGGGCAACAGAGGGAGACTCCATCTCAAAAAAAAAAAAAGAAAAAAGTTTCAAACACAATTGATTCAAACCAACCTCCCTTAAAAAGAAGGAAAAAAAGTCAGCATTTTCCATAGGAGACAGAGATTTGAAAAATGAAGCTGTGTTCGTGTCTCCTAATTCAGCTAGGTCAGCAGAAGAGCAACAGGGAAGCAATCATGTGTTTTTTTTTGTTTTTTGACACAAGGTCTCAAAAAATCCTCCTGCCTCAGCCTCACAAAGTGCTGGGATTATAGGCATGAGCCTACTGCACTCACCTGGCTGGAGTGCAGTAGCATGATCACAGCTGACTGCAGTCTCCACCTCCTGGGCTCAAGGATCCTCCCACCTTAGCTCCCTGAGTATCTGGGACCACTGGTGCATGCCACCACACCTGGCTTAATTAAAATAAATTTTTTTGCCGGGCGCGGTGGCTCACGCCTGTAATCCCAGCACTTTGGGAGGCCGAGGCGGGCGGATCACAAGGTCAGGAGATCGAGACCACGGTGAAACCCCATCTCTACTAAAAATACAAAAAATTAGCCAGGCACGGTGGCGGGTGCCTGTAGTCCAGCTACTCAGGAGGCTGAGGCAGGAGAATGGCGTAAACCCGGGAGGCGGAGCTTGCAGTGAGCTGAGATCCGGCCACTGCACTCCAGCCTGGGGGACAGAGCGAGACTCCATCTCAAAAATAAAAAAATAAAAAAATAAAAATAAATAAATTTTTTTGTAGAGATGGGGTCTCACTATGTTGCCCAGGCTGGTTTCAAACTCCTGGGTTCCAGGAGGCGGAGCTTGCAGTGAGCCGAGATCGCACCACTGCACTCCAGCCTGGGTGACAGAGAGAGACTCCGTCTCAAAAACAGACAAAAAACAAACAAACAAACAAACAAACAAAAAATCCTGGGCTCAAGAGATCCTCCCATTAGCCTCCCAAAGTGCTGATATTACAGGCGTGAGCCACTATGCCCAACCCAGAACCAGGTTTAACTGTAGAGGAGGCAATGGCGACAGGCGGTCTAAGCAGCAGGTGGAATGGTACTGTTAATGACATCAAGTTCATCTGAGTGTGGGTGGGAACTTAGTATAATAGATTTTAAAGGGATCATTCTCGCTGCTGTGCTGATAAGTGACTATTTTATGTTGATAATATACTGAGATAAAAATGTTATGGTCATAAAACAAAAATTGATTGCTGTAAAATGTAAAAAAGAGTCCTTGGACATTAAAACCATGATAGCAAGTAACAGAGCTGGGTGGTGGCTCACGCCTGTAATCCCAGCACTTTGCGGGACCGAGGTGGGTGGATCACGAGGTCAGGAGATCAAGACCATCCTGGCTAACACGGTGAAACCCCATCTCTACTAAAAATACAAAAAATTAGCCGGGTATGGTGGCACATGCCTGTAGTCCCAGCTATTCGGGAGGCTGAGGCAGGAAAATTGCTTGAACCTGGGAGGCAGAGGTTGCAGTGAGCCGAGATCACACCATTGCATTCCAGCTTGGGCAACAGAGTGAGACTCCGTCTCAAAAAAAAAAAAGAAAGAAAAGAAAAAAAATAGTAACAGAAGAGTAGAAGGCCGGGCATAATGGCTCACACCTGTAATCCCAGCACTTTGGGAGGCTGTGGTGGGCAGGTCACTTTGAGGCCAGTAGTTTGAGACCAGCCTGGTCAACATGGTGAAACCCCATCTCCACTAAAAATACAAAAATTAGTTGGGTGTAGTGGCACAGGCTTGTAATCCCAGATACTTGGGAGGCTTAGGCAGGAGAATTGCTTGAGCCTGGGAGGCAAAGGCTGCAATGAGCTGAGATCGCCACACTGCACTGCAGCCTGGGCAAAAGAGTGAGACTCTGTCTTAAAAAAGAAAAAAAAAAAAAAAAAAAAAAAAAAAAAAACCCAAAAAAACCCAAACAGTAGTAGAAAATATAACAGAGGGCTGGGCACAGTGGCTCATGCCTGTAATCCCAGGACTTTGGGAGGCCGAGACCTGAGGTCAGGAGTTCGAGACCAGCCTGGCCAACACGGCAAAACCCCATCTCTAGTAAAAAATACAAAAATTAGCCAGGCATGGTGGCACGCACCTGTAATCCCAGCTACTTGGGAGGCTAAGGCAGGAGAATTGCTTGAACCTGGGGGGCGGAGGTTGCAGTGGGATGAGATCGCGCCACTGCACTCCACCCTGGGTGGCAGAAGACTCCGTTTCAAAAATAAAATAAAATAAAATAAAATATGACAGAGGAGTTGAAAGAAAAAAAACTGAGGAAATCTTCCACAAAGGAGATCAAAAAGACAAAATATGGAAAAGAGACAAAAATACGAAAAATAGAAAAGGATCGACATCTAATGAAAAAATTCCAGAAATAGGAAACCAAGGTATGAGTGAAATAAATTATCAAATAAATTAATTTCAGAAAATTCCCTAGCACTAAAGGACATGAGCTTCCAGACTGAAAAGGCCAAGGGCACCTGGCACAATGGGTAGTGGGTGCTTAATAGAAATAGGCCAATAGCAGGACATGCATTGTGAAATTTCAGAGCACTGAAGACAATTCTACAAGCATCCAGAGAGAAAAATGATGACAAAGGAAGAACCAAGAATCAGAAGTCACGCGGGAAGCTAGAAGGCACTACAGTCACCTCCTCCCCTCAGAGGGACAATGGGCAGGAAGAGGACAGGGCAGCACCCTCCTTTATGGAGAGAGTTCTTTCAGATGAAACGGATGGGAGACTAGGGGATATATACAAATGGGGTCAGTTTGGGCTTAACTAGGGATACACAGATACATAGAAAATCATGCAAACAAACGTGATTACTAACTCCAAGGAAAAACTAAAAGTTGTGTCAGAAGGAAAAGCAGTCAGTCATACTAAGAGTTCTGGCTCAGCTATGAATAGCGTTTGTGTGTCCTTAGTAACATCAACATTAATATTGATCCAACCAAAATGACACAATTATATGGACAAATGGAGGGACTGAAAGTACGTGTCTGTGATGAAGGATGACCAAACAGCAGCCCAATCTGCAGCACTAGATACAGTCAGTTGATAAGGCTTAATACTGAACAACTGTGAAATGGTAATAAAAATATTTCACATGGACATGAAAGTCAGTACTAAAAGCTTCATCTGGAAGAACTGAAGGTGGTTGTCTCTTCAACAGAAAGAAAGGAGTGGTTGCCAAGAACTACTGATTTTCATGATAAGCCTTGTTGAATTTTTTAGGCAGGGTCTTGCTGTCACCCAGGCTGAAGTGTAGTGGCGAGATCATGGCTCACTGCCTCCTTAAACTCATGGACTCAAGCGAACCTCCCACCTCAGCCTCCCAAGTAGCTGGGACTACAGGTATGGGTCACAGAGCCCAGCTAATTTTTTTTTATTCTTCGTAAGGATTTTTTTTTTGCTGTTATTACTGTTTTTTGTTTTTTTTTTTTTTTGAGATGGAGCTTCGCTCTTCTTGCCCACGCTGGAGTGCAATGGCATTACCTCGGCTCACAGCAACCTCTGCCTCCCGAGTTCAAGCGATTCTCCTGCCTCAGCCTCCCTGTAGCTGGGATTACAGGTATGCATCACTAAGCCTGGTTAATTTTTGTATTTTTAGTAGAGATGGGGTTTTACCATGTTGGTCAGACTGGTCTTGAACTCCTGATCTCAGGTGATCCACCCACCTCGGCCTCCCAAAGTGCTGGGATTACAGGTGTGAGCCACCACACCCAGCTGGTATTGTTCTTTTTGTTGTTTTTTCTCCCAAATATTTTTTATCTGCAGTTGGTTGAATCTACAGATGTGGAACCCAAAGATATGAAGGGCTGACTGTACTTATTTATTAATATTACTTATTATATTTGTTCAGTTATTTCAAATATGGATCTATTTCTACGTAAGTATATTGCAAACTTCTGGAGGATGGGCATGGTGGATGATTCCTTTTTGATACCTGCCAAAGCTATGTCCATAGTAGATGCCCCAAAGATAATTCATGGATAAACATAAACATCGAATTCAAGGTGACTTGATATGCAAATTTAAATCAAAGTCTAGAGATAAAAACCAAGGTTAGATTAGAGCTGTCACTGTAGTTAAGACATTTGGAGAACTTAAGTACATCAAGATAGAGCTGCAGTCAAAGTTCTGTGGTCTACTTTTTTGGTTAATGTTTATTTTTTTTAATGAAGAGATATTTTTGTTCCCAAAGTACTCTCAAGTTTCAAGTTTTGGTGACCTGGGACTTGGTATATAAACGTGAATTTACTCTGCCAACACCCTATGTGACTTTCTAGACTTTGTGCCTGCCTCCTTTGTTTTCCTAGATTGCAAAGTCATAATTTCCACACACTGAGATACTGACCTTCTTTTATTGCTGGTCTGATAAGATTGGCAGAGAGAGGTTAGTTTCTTGCCCCTCGCTGGAGGTGGGGAGATGAAAACACCAGGGAGAAATACATAGTGGAAGACCATCTTGAGTTCAGAACGAGGAGTCCTCGATCCTGGGCCAGCATCAGTCCATGGTGCTTTTGGTCTCACTGTGGTTTCACTCCCCATTAAATGGGGAAAATACTTGACATTTTCTGACATCCCGGGTTCAACATATGCATATCAGTAAATGTAATACACACGTAAAGAGAATGAAAGGCAGGCCAGGCACGGTGGCTCACGCCTGTAATCCCAGCACTTTGGGAGGCCGACGCGGGCAGACCACCTGACGTCGGGAGTTCATGACCAGCCTGACCAACACGGAGAAATCTTGTCTCTACTAAAAATACAAAATTAGCCTGTGTGGTGGCACATGCCTGTAATCCCGGCTACTGGGGAGGCTGAGGCAGGAGAATCGCTTGAACCCAGAGGCGGAGGCTGCAGTGAGCCGAGATCGCGCCACTGTACTCCAGCCTGGGCAACAAGAGTGAAACTCTATCTCAAAAAAAAAAGAGTATGAAAGGCAAAAATCACATGATCATCTCAATAGATGTAGAAAAGCATTTGAGAAAATTTGACAACCTTTCATGGTAAAAACTCTCAACAAGTTAGGTATAGAAGGAATGTACTCTGATGTAGTACCTTGGAATTTACTTTATATGACAAATTCTCTGTGAACATACTGAAAGCTCTTCCACTAAGATTAGAAACAAGACAAGCATCCCCACTCTCACCATTTCTATTCAACATAGTAATGGAAATCCTAGCCAGAGCATTAGGCGAGAAAAAGAAATGACAAGCCTCCAAATTGGAAACGAAGAAGTAAAACTGTCTCTACTTACAGATGGCATGATCTTTTTTTTTTTTTTTTTTTTCTGGAGACGGAGTCTCGCTCTGTCGCCCAGGCTGGAGTGCAGTGGCCGGATCTCGGCTCACTGCAAGCTCCGTCTCCCGGGTTCACGCCATTCTCCTGCCTCAGCCTCCCGAGTAGCTGGGACTACAGGCGCCCGCCACCTCGCCCGGCTAGTTTTTTGTATTTTTTAGTAGAGACGGGGTTTCACTGTGTTAGCCAGGATGGTCTCGATCTCCTGACCTCGTGATCCGCCCGTCTCGGCCTCCCAAAGTGCTGGGATTACAGGCTTGAGCCACCGCGCCCGGCCCAGATGGCATGATCTTATATATAGAAAACCCTAAAGACACCACCAAAAACCTGTCAGAACTAAATAAAGTTGTAGGATACAAAAGCAACATATAAAAATCAGTAGTGTTTCTATACATTAACAAAGAACTATTCAAAGAAAAAAATGAATAGGAAAAAATCCATTTTATTTCATATTTTATTTTATTTTAATTTTGTTATTTTGTAGAGAGAGGGCCTCAATGTTGCCCAGGCTGGAGTGCAGTGGTGCAATTTTGGCTCACTGCAACCTCCACCTCCTGGGCTCAAGCTATCCTCCCATCTCAGCCTCCTGAGTAGCTGGGACTATAGGTGCATGCCACCATACTTGGCTAATTTTTTTGTAGAGATGGGGTTTTGCCATGTTGCCCAGGCTGGTCTTGAACTCCTGGGCTCAAACGATCTGCCTGCCTCAGCCTCCCAAAGTGCTGGGGTTACAGGCATGAGCCACTGTGCCTGATTTATTTATTTATTTAGAGATGGCTGGAGTGCAGTGGCAACATCTCAGCTCACTGCAAGCTCCACCTCACGGGTTCAAGCGATTCTCATGCCTCAGCCACCCGACTAGCTGGGATTACAGGAGTACACCACCATGCCTGGCTGATTTTTGTATTTTTAGTAGAGACACAGGGTTTGCCATGTTGGCCAGGCTGGTCTTGAACTCCTGGTCTCAAGCGATGCGCCTGCCTTGACCTCCCAAAGTGCTGGGATTACAGGCATGAGTCACTGCACCCAGCCTAAAAGGCCTCATTTATCAAGGCTATACAAAACGTAAAATACTTAGAAATAACTCTGGGGGAAACTTGGAGCTATCAACAAATCCGATCAGTGAGTTTTTTTCTTTCTCCTTTCCCCTTTTTCCTTTGTGAGATGGAGTCTTGCTCTGTTGCACAGCTGGAGTGCAGTGGCACAATCTTGGCTCACTGCAACCTCCGCCTTCCGGGTTCAAGCGATTCTCCTGCCTCAGCCTCCTGAGTAGCTGAGATTACAGGCGCCCACCACCACACCTAATTTTTGTATTTTTAGTTGAGACAGGGTTTCACCATGTTGGTCAGGCTGGTCTCGAACTTTTGACCTCGTGATCTGTCTGCCTCAGCCTCCCAAAGTGCTTGGATTACAGGCGTGAGCCACCACACCTGGCCTTTTTAAGTGACAAGGTCTCATTCTGTTGCCCAGGCTGGAGTTCAGTGGACCATCACAGGTCACTGTAACTTCAAACCCTGGGCTCAACTGATCCCACCTCAGCTTCCTAAGTAGCTAGGATTACAGGCACACACCACCACACCTGTATAATTTTTTTTTAAAAAAATTTTTGAGGCCGGGCGCAGTGGCTCAAGCCTGTAATCCCAACACTTTGGGAGGCCGAGGCGGGTGGATCACGAGGTCAGGAGATCGAGACCATCCTGGCTAACATGGTGAAACCCCGTCTCTACTAAAAAATACAAAAAAAAACTAGCCGGGCGTGGTGGCGGGCGCCTGTAGTCCCAGCTACTCGGAGGCTGAGGCAGGAGAATGGCGTGAACCCGGGAGGCGGAGCTTGCAGTGAGCCGAGATCGCGCCACTGCACTCCAGCCTGGGTGACACAGCGAGACTCCGTCTCAAAAAAAAAAAAAAAAAAAAAAATTTTTTGGCCAGGCATGGTGGCTCACGCCTGTAATCCCAGCACTTTGGGAGGCTGAGGCAGGAGGATCACGAGGTCAGCAGTTCAAGACCAGCCTGGCCAACATGGTGAAACCCCATGTCTACTAACAATACAAAAATTAGTCAGGCGTGGTGGCACGTGCCTGTAATCCCAACTACTCGGGAGGCTGAGGTAGGAGAATAGCGTGAACATGGGAGGCAGAGGTTGCAGTGAGCCGAGATCCTGCCACAGCACTCCAGCCTGAGACAGAGTGAGACTCCATCTCAAAAAAAAAAAAAAAAAAAAAAGAAAATTTGTAGATCTGTTGCCCAGGCTGGTCTTGAACTCTTGGCCTCAAGGGATCCTCCCACCTTGGCCTCTTAAGTAGCTAGGACTACAGGTGCTGGCCACCATGCCCAATGCCATCAGTCAGCTAAGTCTTACACTTTTCTGATCACAGCTACAGGGACAGTTGGTCTTACTGCCCAGGTTCCTCATGGTCACCTCCTATTTCCCAATGCAAGTCATCTCCTTGCAACTACGGACAAAGGGGCACTGGTTTTCTTCAGCCTATCAGGCCACAGACCCTCCCAGGATGTGCTGGTGATTTTGCTGCTGCCATTATTTCAGCTGTGGGGCAAAAGCAGCCCTGTGGATGGTGGTCTCAGGGCAAACTCTGTAGACATTAATTCTAGAGAAAACCCTCTCGAAGGATTAGCATCTTAGCCAAGAAACTTTTACCCTCAGATTGGAGCATTTTCTAGTTGGTTCTTCTTGTGTTAGTGAGAGGAATGAAAGAATGGAGGCAATAGAGATCCATGGATGGAGGCAAGCCAGCACCTCCAGCGTTTGGAGTAAACTCCTGAGCCCAGGCCTGCCTCCCACAGAAACAGAAAGAAAACCTATCCTGCCTCTCACTGGGCCATAAATTATACATCGTCCCCTTCCCTGGGCCTTCAGGGAACCGAAGCATGTTCCACTCCTGCCACTGACCTTCCCCATCTTTGGGACTCCTGTCTTAATTTCTCACTGATCACAAAAAGTGATCTTCACAAAGTCTTCCTGCATTGTTTCTCTGCCAGTTCTGCAGACTTTGGGAGTTACTGTCTTAGCTAGAGAATAACAGTGGATCAAAGAGGAGGGACTATACCTTCTAAGTGCCCCTGCACCCAGGGCCACCCATTGGCATTGCCTGAGGAGGTCGTCTCAAGGTGAGGAGATGGACTAGGAGGGAAAGTGAGCCCTCATCAGCCAGTGCTTCTCAGACACTGACAAGCAACTAATAGGTAGGCTTCTTGACATACAGGGCTCTTGCTACAATGCAGATACCGATTTAGGAGAGGAGCCCAAGATTCTGCCTTTCAAATTTCCCAAGTGATGTTGATGCTGCCAGTCCACAGACCAGACTGTATTTGCATAGCAAGGAGCAAGACTGAGTGGAGGTGAAAAAAATAGAGGAAAAACAAGCTCCATGAGAGGCAATCTGATGATGCTCCAGCTGCAAAACCTCTTTGTCTTCAAGGACTTCCCTGCAGGGCCTTTCACCTTTTACGGAGGATTGGAGCACACAGCCTTCCAGGCCCAGCCGAATGCTGGTAAAGGACCAGGGGCCTGAGACCTCCTCACACCCTCCATCAGCAGCTGTCAGGGAGAGGAGCCCTGCCTGGGCTGGGCAATCAACCCTCGCCCCTGCCGCTGGCTCTCGGTTGGTTCTGCCATGGAACAGCAGGCTCAAGATGGCAAGAGGGTAACAGATGGTCTCTCTTCCCTCCACCTCTGCCTCATCCCAGGCTCTGCTCCCTGAAGCCAAAGCATTGATCCTCTTTACTTTCTTGAACAGCAGCTTACTTTGTGCCAGGCTGTGTGAACCACCATCTGGAACTGTTTTTATTTAATCCTCACAATCACCTTGTGAGGTAGGAACTGTTTTATCCCCACTTTAGAAGGAAACTGAGGCCCCATCACTGAACTACATACCTGTGAGGCCAGGAGCCTATGGGACCGAATCTAGGAGAGAAGCCTCAGGATAGGAATTTAATGAGAAATCAAGGCAACTAAGGTGCATTGATTGGTATATGACCCTTCAAAGGTAAGCAGAAAGCCAGTGCTGTTACTGTCCGTCTACCAGGTTCCCTTACCATACACCAGTGGCAGGAGGTTCTCCTGTGCCAGCTGGTATAGGTAGGTCATGAAATGGGCTCCTTGGCCTGGGCAGAGGGTGCCAGGCAGAGGCATGACTGACCAGGCAGCATCAACTGTGTGAAGAGTAGCTGGCCCGCTAGGCAGCTGGTGGAGGGCCATTTAGGAAAGTCTGAAGTAAACGTAGGTCGGTACTTGCCTACCTATCTATACCTCAAAGGAACAGTGTCCTGGGATGGAAATGCACACGATTCCAGCTCTTCATTTGACAAACCTAAGTGTCTACAAGCACTGTGCTAGGATTTGTGGGAGGGTTTAAGACAATCTTTGTCCTTAGTGAGGAAAATTAGCATGCTGGATATAAAAATAAGAGTGGTGGAAACTTTGGTGAACTGGAGAATGCTGCTCAGCTAAAACTTGTACTACCTTATTTGAGTTGGCTGGAGCCTCTCAGCAATGAAGGACTACCTGATTTTTCAAGTCCAAAATCAAGATCATGTGAACATTTCCCTTTTCAGAAACAAAATGCGCAGAACTTGGGGACAGGTGGTCAGAAGATAAAACGGAACAATTCAAAAAATAAATCCTCAAATGCAGGCCAACATGTGGCTGCTGGTTTGCAACCTGTGTTCCTCACTACCCAAGTCCTATTTGTTCCTGTTGTACCTCCAGCACCTCACAATTCCTGGCAGAACAGAAGTGCCTCTGGTATATGACCACGTGAAGCTTAACCAAGAGACCCACCAGAGTGGCAATGGATCTGAAATTTCCATCACATGCAGAATAGCTGAAGCAACTGGAGAGGGTTTTTAGCCTTGGAAATGACTAACAGGAGGCATAAGAATTGTTACAAATAAGAACATCCTTTAAAAAAGTTAGGATATATGGTCTGGCCAACATTTTGGAGCGGGGAGAAGGCTACTTTCAGGTAAAATATACATCTGACAAGTGACCACGGTCCCCCAACTACTTCTACTGTCCATACCCACCTCCCCCATTTCTTCACTGGCCCAGTACCTAAAAGCATTTGGCTGTCATATCTGGTAAAGGGAATTCAGGCTTTGCCTTTTTAAAATTTTTATTATTGTATTTTTGAGATGGAGTCTCACTCTGTCACCATCTGGAGTGCAGTGGTGTGATCTTGGCTCATTGCAACCTCCACCTCCCGGGTTCAAGTGATTCTCCTGCCTCAGCCTCTTAAGTAGCTGGGATATAGGTGTCCGCCACCACACCTAGCTAATTTTTGTATTTTTAGGCCAAGCTGATCTTGAACTCCTGACCTCAAGTGATCCCGCCCACCTCGGCCTCCCAAAGTTTTGGGATTACAGGCGTGAGCCACCGTGCCAGGCCCAGGCTTTGCCTACTAACTTTCATCCCAAATATCTCACCTACTTCCTACCTAAGAATCTTACCTAACTCAGAATTTTTTTTTGGAGATGGAGTTTCACTCTTGTTGCCCAGGCTGGAGTACAATGGTGCGATCTTGGCTCACTGCAACCTCAGCCTGCCGGGTTCAAGCAATTCTCCTGCCTCAGCCTCCCAATTAGCTGGGATTACAGGCATGCATCACCATGCCCAGCTAATTTTGTATTTTTAGTAGAGACGGGGTTTCTCCATGTTGGTGAGGCTGGTCAAATTCCCAACCTCAGGTGATCCGCCCGCCTCGGGCTCCCAAAGTGCGGGATTACAGACATGAGCCACCGTGCATGGCTAACTCGGGACTTTTCTAAGGATTAAAATGAGATATGTAATGAAACTATCTGGCAGAATACCTGGCAAAGGGGTCAAGAAATGTTCAACATTATTATGGAGGTTTAGATCTTTTCTCCCATCCAACTACTAACCAGGCCTGACCCGGCTTAGCTTCCAAGATCAGATGAGGTCGGGAGCATTCAGGGTAGTATGGCCGTAGAGGTTTAAGTCTTTTCTATAAAACAGCAAATAATACAACTATGGTAAAAGCATACAAGTTGCAAGGAGTCTGAGTTTGGCTTCATAAATGATACTTCTGTAACAATGCCAGCTGGAATAAGATGACAAGAGTGAATGTTCAAATAGAGCAGCAAAGGCCATTCCTCAGGGAACTCTGGAGAGGAGATTCCTACCCCAGGTAGGAAGTTGGTTGGTTTCTGCTCTGATCCTATGACTACTAAATGCATAGGATGAAAAACTACACTTATAATGTGCATTAACAAGAATATGACTGATCTCCATGGATATGGAAAGATACACAGAATAGAATCAGTGGGGGGAAAAAATTATAGAACCATACAATGGGAGACCAAGTTTTAAAAACCAGGTATGTATATATGTGCTTAGAGCATTTCAGGAAGGGGTATATTAAGAAATTTATTTGGAAAACCTTGAGAGGTAAGCTGGAGTGAATGCACACTCTCCACTCCATGCCCAAATGTTTACTTTTCACTTTATACCCTTCTGTTTATTTTCTTTGATCAGCAGCATCAACTTTTTAAAAAAGGACCGAATAGGCCAGGCTTGGTAGCTCATGCCTGTAATCCCAACACTTTGGGAGGCCAAGGTGCGGGGATCACTTGAGCCCAGGAATTCAAGGCTGCAGCGAGCCATGACTGCCACTGCACTCCAGCCTGGGCAGTAGAGCAAGACTCTGTTTAAAAAAAATAAAAATAAAAATAGGCCAGGCGCGGTGGCTCAAGCCTGTAATCCCAGCACTTTGGGAGGCCGAGACAGGTGGATCACAAGGTCAGGAGATGGAGACCATCCTGGCTAACACAGTGAAACCCTGTCTCTACTAAAAAATACAAAAAAACTAGCTGGGCGAGGTGGCGGGCGCCTGTAGTCCCAGCTACTCGGGAGGCTGAGGCAGGAGAATGGTGTAAACCCGGAAGGCGGAGTTTGCAGTGAGCTGAGATCCAGCCGGCTACTGCACTCCAGCCTGGGCGACAGAGAGAGATTCTGTCTCAAAAAAAATAAAATAAAATAAATAAATAAATAAATAAACCAAATCATTTGGTTTGGTCAAAACCTTCTGATCTGAGCTTTGCTTGGCAACCACTCCCCAAGATAAAGCTTTATATATCACCTCACATATTCACTGTCAAAGATCAGGAACTCTAGACTACTGGACTCCCCAGTCAACATTCCCATTACCAAAAGTGCCTAATCTTGGAGGCTGCTTCACGTCACCCTCTCTTTGTCCCTCATTTCCTGAGTCTTTTTTTTTTTTCCCCTCCAGCTACACTCGCTCTACTGGTGATCTCAAACAGCCCTCTGATTTTTAAGATACTGTCCAAATACTGACTCCCAAATTTCTATTTCCATCCAAGACCCACTCTTAAAACTCTAGACACACACATGCATCGCAACTGCCTCCTCAACAGCTCCACTTGGATATTGAGTAGACATCTAACACTTGCTCTTCCCATAGCCTTCCAACTCAGCTGATGGCATGTCCATGCTTCTAGCTGCCCAAGTCCACACCTCAGAGTTAGGGAAAGTAGAGTGTGACCCATAATGCCAGCTACCTACAAACTAAGGTAGATCTGGGTACTGGGATTAAAGATATCATAAAATCATTAAAATGTTTTCTGAAATGTTTAAAGTTAACTCATTTTAATTCCAGGATTTGGATTTCAACGTTTTAATTTCTTTGGACTATAAGTCACCTTTTGCAAGCTAAAAAATAGAATCAAACTAAGGTGATCTAGTCCTCTAGGCATCCAAGCTGATCCTTGGAATCATGAGCAGAATGATGACATCATACAAGGTGCTAGCAATAGGGTTATAAACTCGAAATAATAACCACTTATCTACATGTTTCATTAGGAAACAGCCAAAAGTCCAGCCAATAAAGGAATAATCTACAGAACATTTTGATTTACAAGGGACAAAATGATCCAAATTGTATGCTGTCCAATCTACTGGTGAACTGGATCAGAATGGGCCAAGGACTGTTAAACAGAGAAAGTATTTACATTTTGAAAACTTGCTCCGCAGGAAAAAAAAAATTCCTGGTTGCTGTCAATAAGAAAGCAAGTAAAAAAAAACATTACAGATGAACTCACCGATCTTTGATTTTACTAAGGCCTTCCACTGGAACATGAAGGTAGGGATAAGTGTAGAGGATAATATACTCAGATATTTTTAAAATAAATTACTTAGTAATAAGAAATTAGCCATACTACATTCTTCCATTTGCTACAAGAGGAAATTGGCAATGAAGACTATTTAAAAGAAATGCTCAGCTCTACAGAGGGTGGTGGCAGGCAACACTTTTCCATTACAGAATAACCTCTATTCTTCCATGATACATATTCCTGTGGAAAAACTTGTCAGGAGCTCTTGCCAGGGCCAAGGGATGAAAAACAGAGCATGTCCTAATTAGCTACTGTAGGTTCAGTTAACATCTTTGGGAAGGACCCATAAAATCTGGCCATTATTTTCTTAAACATCTGCAAGCAGAAGAATTCCTTAGTCCTTAGCTATAGTTTCTGCTAGGTATCTTAAAGCTTGGACAGTTCCACTGTGACATTTCTCCTCAGCTATTAGGTGGGTGCTAGTCATCAAAGTCTGGAATGTCATCATAGGAGTAACCACGGTAGCCTTTGGATGCGTAGTAAGCGATGCGCAGGTGGTAAAAACCCGGTAGGAACACCAGAATGCCAATGATCAGGACTGGAACGGCCCGGTCTGCCCCCTGGTGGCAGAAGGAGGCAAACACATTAGTATCGTAAGAGTTACACATTTTAAAATAAAAAGTCTCATACCTAATCCTTAGATCAGTATTTTATACTCTTCAGTACATTTTCTTTGAGTTGTATACTACCAAGGGAAAAGGTTTCCTCCTGACTATAAATTGAAGAAAAACTACAAAGTACTAACAATTATAAAGAAAAAAATGACCCATTCTCATCCAGATATTTTAGCTTCTTTTCCTTTTTTTAAAGCTCTTAGCTGTGAACACAACATACTCTGTGTCCTGTGGCCAATATTATTAAAACTTCTTCATATATTTAAACTGTAAGGATGTGTAACATTCCACTGAAATGGACATGCCACAGTTTTACTTAACTGCCCCACATACAACTGCTGGACACTTTGGTTGTTTTTCACCTTTTGTATTGTACAGCTACCACTACAATAAACTCTGTGTTTTTCTCAGAATTTCAGGGTTTTTTTTCTTTTTTTTTTGAGGTAAGAGTCTTGCTCTATTGCTCAGGCTGAATTACAATGGCGTGATTACAGCTCACTGCAACCTCAACTTCCAAGGCTCAAGTGATCCTCCACCTCAGCCTCCAAGTAGCTGGGGTTACAGGTGTGAGTCACCATACCTGGCTAATTTTGTATGTTTGTTTGTTTGGTAGAGATGAGGTCTCACTATGTTGCCCAGGCTGGTCTTGAACTCGGGGGCTCAAGAAATCCTCCTGCCTCAGTCTCCCAAAATGCTGGAATTATAGGCTTGAGCCACTGCACCTGGCTGGCTGTGTTCCCTGTTGTGTGTTAATTATAGTCAGAATTGGTTCAAGACAACTTAGACACTGTGTATGTGGGGACAGCCCATGAGAAATAACCACCAACTACTTTAGGTTTCTAAGGTTTCATATTGAAGCTCAACAGGAACGCCATCCAAACATAATGTAAGAAGGAACTGACTTATGAGGCACAGTGACCCCACACATATAACAGAATTGCTATTTCTCTCCAAACACTGACGGTACGTCCATGGCACTACACAGCTACAATGACAGCATGCTGCTCCAGCTACAGCCCTTTACCAATCAGGACCCTTGCATGCCAGGCTCAGCCATGTTGTTCCAAACTATTACAGGGCAAACTGTCTAATATCTCAGAGACCAAGTTTGTCTACCTGCTACCACCTCCCTTATAGGAACTATGGAAGTTTACTGTTGCTCAAAGGAAGAAAAACATATTTTGCCAACAGAGAACAAAATGCAAAAGAAAATCTTTTTGTTCTTTCTGCTGGAATCTGCTGTACTAGACATGAATATAAAAACAAAGATTCAACCAGGAAAAAAACCCTAAAATCCGAATAGACAAACAAAGAGTAATGAGATTGAGGCCATAATAAAAAGTCTCCTAGCAAAGAGAAGCCTGGGACTTGATAGTTTCACTGCTGAATTATACCAGTTAAAGAATTAATACTTGGCTGGGCATGGTGGCTTATTCCAGTAATCCCAGCACTTTGGGGGGCCTAGGCAGGCAGATCGCTTGCTCAGGATTTCAAGACCAGCCTGGTCAACATGGTAAAACCCCGTCTTGACAAGCAACACAAAAATTAGACGGGCATGGTGGTACACGCCTGTGGTCCCAGTTGCTAGCGAGGTGGCAGGATCACATAAGCCTGGGAGGCAAAGGTTGCAGTGAGCTGAGCTCGCACCACTGCACTATGCCTGGGTGACAGAATGAGACCCTGTCTCAAAAAAAAAAAAAAAAAAAAAAAAAAAAGAATACTAATCCTACTGAAACTATTCTGAAACAGAAACAGACATGGAGAGAATACTTCCAAACTCATTCTATGAGGCCAGTTTTACCGATACCAAAACCAGGCAAAGACACGTCGAAAAAAGAAAAATAGGCCAATATCCCTGATGAACATTGATGCAAAAATCCTCAATAAGGAGGATAATACTAGCAAACCAAATTCAACAATACATTAAAAAGATTATTTATCAGGACCAAGTGGGATTTATCCCAGAAATGCAAGGATGGTTCAACTTATACAAATCAATCAATGTGATAAAATCATATAAGCAGAATAAAGGACAAAAACCATATGATTATTTCAATCAATGCTAGAAAAGCATTTGATAAAATTCTACATTCAACGGGTGCAGTGGCTCACGCCTGTAATCCCAGTACTTTGGGAGGCTAGGGTGGGCCTCACACTGACCATAATTAACACACAACGGGGAACATAGCCATAGGGGTGCAGTGGCTCAAGCCTGTAATTCCAGCACTTTGGGAGGCTGAGGCAGGAGGATTGCTTGAGCCTAGGAGTTCAAGACCAGCCTGGGCAACATAATGAGATCTCATCTCTAACAAACAAACAAAAAAATTAGCTGGCTATGATGACTCACACCTGTAACTCCAGCTACTTGTGAAGCTGAGCTGGGAGGATCGATTGAGCCCAGAAGATTGAGGTTGCAGACAGCTGTGATCACACCACTGTACTCCTGGACTGCTTGAGTCTAGGAGTTTGAGATCAGCCTAGGCAACATGGCAAAACGTCGTCTATATAAAAAATGAAAAAAAAAAAAATTAACCAAGTGTGGTGGCACCTGCTTGTGGTCCCAGTTACTTGGGAGGCTGAGGTTGCAGTGAGCCAAGATGGTGCCACTGCACTCCAGCCTGGATGACAGAGTGAGACTCTCTCTAAAAAAAAAAAAAAAAAAAAATACACTAGGGAAAGAACCAGTCTTTTCAATAAATGGTATTAGGAAAACTGGATATCCATATGCTGAAGAATGAAACTAGACCCCTCAAATCTCCTACCATATACAAAAATCAAATGAAAATGGATTAAACACTTAAATGTAAGACCTAAAACTATGAAACTACTACAAGAAAACATGGGGGAAACTCTCCAGGATGCTGGACTGGGCAAAGATTTCTTGAGTAATGCCCCCAAAAGCACAGGCCATCAAAGCAAAAACAGATAAATGAGATCACATCTGGTTAAAAAGCTTCTGTACAGCAAAGGAAACAATCAACAAAGTGAAGAGACAACCCACAGAATGGAAAAAAATATATGCAAAGTATCCATCTGACAAGGAATTAATAACCAGAATATATAAGGAGCTCAAACTCTATAGGAAAAAAATCTAATAATTCAGTCAAAAATGGGCATTTCTCAAAAGAAGGCATACAAATGGCAAATAGGTATAAGAAAAGGTGCTTAACATCACTGATCAAAGAGATACAAATCAAGACTACAATGAGGTATCATTTCATCCCAGTTAAAATGGCTTTTTAAAAAATATAGACACGAGGTCTCACTATGTTGCCCAGGCTGGTCTCGAACTCCTGGGCTTAAGTGATCCTCCTGCCTCGGCCTCCAAAAGTGCTGGGACTACAGGTGTAAGCCACTGCACCCAGCCAAAATGGCTTTTATCCAAAAAAACAGGCAATAACAAATGATAGCAAGGATGTGGAGAAAAGGGAACCCTCGTACAAAGTTGATGGGAACATAAATTAGTATAGCCACTACGGAGAACAGTATGAAATAGAACTACCATATGATCCAGCAATCTCACAGCTAGGTATATACCCAAAAGAAAGGAAATCAGTCTGTCAAAGAGATATCTGCACTTCCATATTTATGGCAGCACTATTAACAACAGCCAAAATTTGGAAGCAACCAAAGTGTTCTTCAACAGACAAATGAATAAAGAAAATGTGGTACATATATACAATGGAGTACTATTCAGCCACAAAAAAGCATGAGATCCTGTCACTTGCAACAACATGGATGAAACTGGAGGACGTTATGTTAAGTGAAATAAGCCAGGCACAGAAAGACAAACTTTCCAAGTTCTCACTCATTTGTGGGAACTAAAAATTAAAACAATTGAACTCATGGATATTGCAGGATGATGGTTACCAAAGGCTGGGAAAGGTGGGGGGAAATGGGGATGGTTAACGGGTACAAAAACATAGTTACATAGAATGAATAAGCTCTAGTATTTGATAGCACAAAATGACTAGAGAATAATTTATTGTACATTTAAAAATATAATAACTAAGGCTGGACGTGGTGGCTCACGCCTGTAATCCCAGCACTTTAGGAGGCCCAGGCGGGCAGACCACTTGAGGTCAGGAGTTCGTGACCAGCCTGGCCAACATGGCAAAAACCCGTCTTTACTAAAAATACAAAAATAGGTCAGCCGTGCTGGTTTGCCACTGTAGTCTCAGCTACTCAGGAGGCTGAGGCAGCAGAATCACTTGAACCCAGGAGGCGGAGGTTGCAGTGAGCTGAGATTGTACCACTGCACTCCAGCCTGGGTGACAGAACAAGACTCTGTCTCCAAAAAAAAAAAAAAAAAAAAAAAATATATATATATATATATATATATATATGTATAACTAAAAGTAAGCCAGGCGCAGTGGTTCATGCCTGTAATCCCAACACTTTGGGAGGCCAGGAGTACGAGACCAGCCTGGTCAACATGGCGAAACCCTGTCTCTACTAAAAATACCAACATTAGCCGGGTGTGGTGCCGCACGTCTGTAATTTCAGTTACTCGGGAGGCTGACGCACAAGAATAGCTTGAACCTGGGAGGCAGAGGTTGCAGTTAGCTGATATCACGCCACTGCACTCCAGCCTGGATGACAGAGTGAGATTCTGTCTCAAAAATAAATACATAAATAAACAAATACATACATAAATAAATAAAAGTATAATTGGAATGTAACACAAATGATGAATGCTTGAGGTGAAGGATACCCCATTTAGCCTGATGTGATTATTATGAATGCATGACTGTATCAAAATATCTCATGTATCCCCTAAGTATATACACCCACTACGTCCCCGTAAAAATTGGAAAAAAAATTGAAAAAAAAAAAAAATTGGCCAGGTGCAATGGTTCACACTGGCAATCCCAGCACTTTGGAAGGTTGAGGCAGGCAGACTGCTTGAGCTCAGGAATTAGAGATCAGCCTGGGCAACACAGTGAAACCCTGCCTCTGCAAAAAATAAAACAAACAAAAATAAATAAAAAATAAAATTAGCTGGGCTTGGTGGCACACACGTGTAGTTCCAGCTACTTGGGAGGCTGAGGTGGGAGGATCACTTGAGCCCAGGGAGGTAAAGGTTGTGCCACTGCACTCTAACTTGGATGACAGAGCAAGATCCTGTCTCAAAAAAAATAGACCACTGGGGAAACACACACACACACACACACACACACACACACACACACACATACACACTAGAGCCTTGGCTAACATTTTTAAAATCTCATAGCTTATTCCCACTTGCCCGTCAGCTTACCCCTTTGCTGATGTAGCCTGACAGCAGGAGGGAGCCTATAATAATGAGAAAGGCGCCGATCAAAAACAGCACAGTGGCAAGTGCGATGGCCTTATAAGGGATCTTAGGAGGAGTTTTCTTAAACTGGAAGAGAAACAGAGACAAAAAAAGACAATGAAGAACGTTATGCAAATACCTGGGTTCAAACATTTAATTACTTTTAATTTTTATGGGTTTTTTTTTTTTTTTTTTGCTTGTTTTGAGATGGAGTTTTGCTCTTGTTGTCCAGGGTGGAGTGCAATGGCATGATCTCAGCTCACTGCAACCTCCACCTCCTGGATTCAAGTGATTCTTCTGTCTCAGCCTCCTGAGTAGCTGGGATTACAGGTGCCTACCACTACACTCAGCAATTTTTTGGGTATTTTTAGTAGAGACAGGGTTTCACCTTGTTGGCCAGGCTGGTCTCGAAGTCCTGACCTCAGGTTATCCGCCCGCCTCTGCCTCCCAAAGTGCTGGGATTACAGGCGTGAGCCACAGCGCCCTGCCTAATTTTTATGATTTTAGAGACAGAGTCTTGCTCTGTCACTCAGGCTGGAGTGCAGTGGTGCAATTATAGCTCATTGCAGCCTCAAACTCCTGGACTCAAGCAATTCTCTTGCCTCAGCCTCTCAAGTAGCTGGGACTTCAAGCGTATGCCACCATGCCCAGCTAATGTTTAAAATTTTCTGTAGAGACAGGGTCTCACTATGTTACCCAGGGTGGTCTCCAACTCCTGGGCTGAAGGGAATTCTCCCGCCTCTGCCGCCCAAAGTGCTGGGATTACAGGTGTGAGTCATCAAGCCCAGCCTCAAACACTTTAAAACAGGGAGGAGAGCTCACACCTATAATCTCAGCAATGTGGGAGGCTGAGGCAGGCAGATCACTTGAGCTCAAGAGTTTGAGACCAGCCTGGGCAACATGGTGAAACCTCATCTCTACAAAAAATACAAAAATTAGCTGGGCATGGTGGTATGTGCCTGCAGTCTCAGCTACTTGGGAGGCTGAGGTGGGAGGATGGCTTGAGCCCAGGAGGTGAAGACTGCAGCCAGCTGAGATTGCACCACTGCGCTCCAGCCTGGGTGACAAAGCCAGAACCTGTTTCAAAAACAACAACAATAACAACAACAACAAAAACGGGAGGGTAATTAAGAACCAAACTAGATGCTTTATGTGTCTTAAGTATGTCGTACCACCCAGTGCAGCTCTGAGAAATAAAAGGGACTGGCAAGAGATGCAAGAGATGAAGCTCTAGTTATTGCTCTCACAGTTACTCAAAGGAATCTCAGAGGAATGTCATTCACTCTAGTTTGAATCTCATTCCATAAATCATTCATTGTATCATAAGAAACTTTTTATAAACAAAAACAGAACTGACTTTATGGTCATTCATTTGGTAGACATATATTTATTAACTGCCTGGTATATAGATGGCTGTACTAATTTATGGGGATTTAACAGATCCTGTCTCTACAAAAAATTTTAAAATTAGCTGGGCGTGGTGGCACACGCCTGTGGTAACAGCTATTCAGGAGGCTGAGGTGAGAAGACTGCTCGAGCCCAGGAGGTCAAGGTGGCAGTGAGCCTTGACTGTGCCACTGTACCCAAGCCTGGGCAAAAGGGCAAGACCCTGTCTCAAAAAAAAAAAAAAAAAAAAAAGAAAAGGCCAGGCACGGTGGCTCACATCTGTAATCCCAGCACTTTGGGAGGCCGAGGCAGGAAGATCACCTAAGGTCAGGAATTCAAGACCAGCCTGACCAACATGGAGAAACACTGTCTCTACTAAAAATACAAAATTAGCTGGGCATAGTGGCGCATGCCTGTAATCCCAGCTATTTAGGAGGCTCAGGCAGAAGAATTGCTTGAACCTGGGAGGCGGAGGTTGCAGTGAGCCGAGATGGCACCATTGCACTTCATTCAGCCTGGGCAACAAGAGCAAAATTCTGTCTCAAAAAAAAAAAGGAAAAGAAGGCAATTTCAGTTTATTCCAAACCATTAATTGTTTGTTCCACATAGCAAGTAAACCTGCCTTATGAACAAACTCAATTCAAGGTTAAGATTCAGAGACAAATTTTCTAAGGTTTGGCTCATGGTTGTGCCTGACAAAATGGCTGGAAGCTTTCCAGATCTTTCCAGATCTATTTTTATCTCTCCTTCAAATGTGGGTCCAAAGAGTAATTTATTTATTTATAAAGGATGGGTTCCTGCTACTTCCTCGTTGGCCCTAGTTCCACCTAGAGTATTCTATTGTAAGGGGAAGTGCGTAAAAGGAGATGCTATAATAGTATTGACTAGTTTATAAATGGTTAGGGTAGGATACAAATTTAATAAATACTCTGTTTTACTTACTATTTATCACAAAGAATACCTTTAATAAATTGGATCTCATGACATCAGGAAAGAAGGAAGATTCCTACAATCTGCTGGCTTTAGCAATAAGTTTCTCCCTTAAAAGGTGAACTGGCTTTGACTAAAGTGTAAATAAACACTGATAAAAAAAAATTTCACCTAACGAAAATTTTAAAGTTCCTTAAAAAAAACAAACAAACTCCATCTTAACAAAACACAATCTAGTTAGTTTCTTAATAAAGTAAATAAAACCTGTAACTACAAGGCTCTGGCATTACAACTAAAAATTCTTAGAGATGGACAATACTGGAATTGGTTTGAAACTACCCTGCCACAGCCCTCTTCTGCATTTATGGCTGAAAAGGTCTCAGAGCTGAGTTTTCCTCTTGTTGCTTCCTCTAATCCCTAGGGACAGTTAGCAAACCCTCCATTTGGAAGGTCTTCCAGCTAACTCAACAGAAACACAGCCAGCCAGTCTTGCAGTTCTTGTCTGCATTTACCTGAAGGTCAATGTAGCCATCGTCTGTGCTGGAGAGCCTTGAATATTTCACTTTACTACTGGGGATTCCAGTAGCCAGGTTGGTACGGGACGGCATCATAACACGCTGACACAGCTACGGTTTGAAAACAAAAAACGCTGTTATTGTCTGTAGGTGACAAAGGTGCATTAGAGCCAATGAGTTCAGGATTATTAGATGCTCTGCATTGGAGTTCTGGGCTGCCACGTCAGACTAGCAATGGGCAATTTACACTTCACTGTTAAATTTTCACTGTGTCAGAGGCATACGCATATGGAGAACCAGATATGCCTCTGACACAGTGAAAACATTCTCACTATATATTAAATATCTAGTCTGGTCTGTCCTTGTAGAATGACAGTGAAGACACTCACCAAGAATCACATTCCAGTTTATTCTGGCACTAAGATTCCCTGACTTTTAATTTTTCCAAAGTCACATAGAGACTAGGTAGAATAATGAGGACTTAAATCCAGGTCCACCTGACACCACAGTATTGCCTGTCCCTTGCTCCCACTTTTAAGAAAAAGCAAGAGGAGCATTCAAATGATTCTCTTGTTTGACAGGGAGGGAGAAGAGGGCAGGAAATGGAATACACTCACATCAACATTTTGCCTATTGCCCCTCAATAGAGATCAACCCTTTAATGCAAAAGATTTGTAAAGTTTCTTGCCGTAAATTTGTGGGGTTTTTTGTTCGTTTGTTTGTTTTTCTTGAGACGGTGTCTTGCTTTGTCACCCAGGCTGGAGTGCAGTGGGTTAATCTCAGCTCACTACAACCACCGCCTCCCGGGTTCAAGAGATTCTCCTGCCTCAGCCTCCCGAGTAGTTGGGATTTATAGGCATGCACCACCACGCCTGGTTAATTTTTGTATTTTTTAAGTAAAGACTGGATTTCACCATGGTGGCCGGGCTGGTCTCGAACTCCTTTTTTTCTTTTTCTTTGTGATAGAGTCTCACTCTGTTGCACAGGCTGGAGTGCGGTGGCGCGATCTTCGCTCACGGCTGCTTTCACCTCCTGGGTTCAAGCAATCCTCCTGCCTCAGCCTCCTGAGTAGCTGGGATTACAGGCATGCACCACCATGCCTAGCTAATTTTTGTATTTTTAGTAGAGATGGGGTTTCACCATTTTGGCCAAGCTGGTCTTGAACTTCTGACCTCAAGTGATCTGCCCAACTCAGCCTTCCAAAGCGCTGGGATTACAGGCCACCATGCCAGGACCCTTGTAAATTTGGATAAGGGCCTGGCTATACTAGTGCCTCTAGAAGCGCCCACCTCTCTGCCCCATCCCAAGCACCAAAAGTAGTACTTCATTTTCCTAATTACTTCTGTACCAACCTTAAGAAATGGAACATGGTACAATATCTTACAATAAATTTTAAGGAAAGAAAGAAAAAAATGGAATAAAAACCTGGGTTCTTGTTCAAAATATTCAAAGCAGACAGCGATAATGAA
The DNA here is from genome assembly GCF_024542745.1 of Macaca thibetana thibetana. Taxonomy (NCBI): domain Eukaryota; kingdom Metazoa; phylum Chordata; class Mammalia; order Primates; family Cercopithecidae; genus Macaca; species Macaca thibetana. The sequence goes on from NC_065587.1 coordinate 73,847,904, forward strand.
ATCATGGCTATTATGTCACCAGTTTAAGAGACAGTGGATAAGTCTGAAAAATCCTAACATTTAAATTAAGGCAATTTGTATTAATATGCTGGGTGTGGTAGCTCATGCCTGTAATCCCAGAACTTTGGGAGGCTGAGGTGGGCGGGTTACCTGAGGTCAGTAAGTTGAGACCAGCTTGACCAACATGGTGAAACCCCGTTTCTACTAAAAAAAACCCCAAAATCAGCCGGGCACAGTGGCACATGCCTGTAATCCTAGCTATTTGGAAGGCTGAGGCACGAGAATCGCTTGAGCCTGGGAGACAGAGGTTGCAGTGAGTCGAGATTGCACCACTGCACTCCAGCCTGGGTGACAGAATGAGACTCTGTGTCAAAAATAAAATAAAATAAAAATAATTTTTTTTATTTGTCCACTTTTCCTCCATAAAGTAACAAAGCTGTATGATCAAAATGGATAAATATATTTTAGTCAAAGTTTTTAAATTCTAAATTCAAAAACATATCTTAAAAAAAAGAAAACTGGCCGGGCACCGTGGCTCACACCTGTAATCCTATGTAATCCTAGCACTTTGGTAGGCCAAAGCATGTGGATCACGAGGTCAGGAGTTCGAGACCAGCCTGGCCAATATGATGAAATCCTGTTTCTACTAAAACTACAAAAATTAGCCAGGCATGGTGGAGGGTGCCTGTAGTCCCAGCTACTCGGGAGGCTGAGGCAGAAGAATCGCTTGAAGCCAGGAGGTAGAGGTTGCAGTTAGCTGAGATCGGGCCACTGTGCTCCAGCCTGGGCAACAGAACGAGACTCCGTCTTAAAAAATAATAACAATAAAATGAAGTATTTCAATAAGGGCATAAGGGCAACATAAAAAAAGGACTAGTTTTTTTCTGGGTTGGCATTTTGAAAATTCATCATTATCATCATCACAATAATGGTGGTTAGTACTTACCTAGTCTTTGTTAGATGCCAGCTGTTCTAAGTACTTTGCACATACTTAATTCCAAAAATTAACAAATTGTTTTCTTTTTTTGGTGTTTTTTTTTTTTTTAGACGGAGTCTCGGAGTCTCGCTCTGTCACTCAGGCTGGAGTGCAGTGACCCGATCTCGGCTCATTGCAACCTCCGCCTCCAGGGTTCAAACGACTCTCCCGCCTCAGCCTCCCAAGTGGCTGGGACTACAGGCGCCTGCTACCATGCCCGGCTAATTTTTGTATTTTTAGTAGAGACGGGTTTCACCATATTGGCCAGGTTGGTCTCAAACTCCTGACCTTTTGATCCGTATGCCTCGGCCTCCCAAAGTGCTGGGATTATAGGCGTGAGCCAGTGTGCCCGGCCTAACAAACTGTTTTAAGTGGCTTGCAGTCAATGCAAAGTAACTAGCATAAATAATTAAATAATTGGTGCTAAATATTAGTGTCCCTTTTTATTGATTACATCCTGGTCTAGAAATCAAGTATTGAAAAATGAGCATAATGCTAATCTCTATACTTTTCAAAAAAGATTGGATCAAACTGCGTCAAATACTAGGTTTTTAGTGTTGTGATCCCGACTGCATTTAATTCTATAAAAGTTCAAACTACCAATATGTGTGGTTTTTGAAGGAATTTAACCACATCTAACTTGCACTTAGATTTTTTGTTAAGTACGTCCTGACATTATTCATACATCCGCATCAAAACAACACACCGCAGGGGCGTGAGGGAGAGGGGAGACGAATGTTTACTCTTGGCAAAGAGGATTCTAAAAGAGGGGGAAAAGAAAAACGAGCATTTTCAAAGTATCAGTCTTCGTTCCCAACAGGCTTTTTACCAGCTCACCGCTACCCCCAAACTCCCTCAGCACCTGAATGTTAAGAGTTCTAAAAGCATCATAAGACGTTTGGCACAGTGCCTGGCATCACGCGTCTCTACATACGTTATTCTCCTGCCCGTCTTCAGACCTTGCCAGAGAGATAAATAAGAACCGACGAGAATTTAGACGTAAAACAAACTGTGCCAGGGAGGACGAATGCCCCACACGGATGACTCGGAGCTTGATTTAGGCGGGAAGCGCGGTCTCGGACACGCCCAGAGCCCAAGAGGACGGTTCTGTCCCCGCCCCGTCGCACACACGCCTTACCGGAGCGCCGCGCCAGGCCGCCCGCACACCCAGAGCTCGCCCACGGTTGGCAGCGCACGAGGTCGCATGGTACGGCCCGCTTAAGGGCCACTCAGCCTGCCCCAGCCAGGATCAGTGCGCCGGAAGTGGCGTGCCGGAAACAGGCGCGTCGGAAGTTGCGTCTCCGGAAGCGTTTGTTTCCTCAACCAGCTTCCCAGGCTATCACTTACCGAGTATCAGCTGCAGGAGGCATCGGGGCTGCACGGGCCGAATGCCGATTCGTGGGTTTTGTTTAGGCAGCCACGACCTGTGCCCGCCGCCGGCTACCTCCACTGTGGCGGGCGAGCACCTAGGGTCCTCGCCCACCTGGGTCACCGTCAGGCCCAGGGCAAGCCAGCTACGTGGTTTCTCCCTTCCTTAGAACGGGCCAGGCTAGAGAGCGCCATGGCTTCCCAGGGAGGCAGAAGCCGAGTCCGTCGCAGCCTCAGGACCAGAAGTCAGTGCGGCCAGATATCCGCTGCAAGGCGCCAGCCTTCCACGGGCGCTCGCCTTCAACACCCCACTACCACACTTCCCTTGAATAGCACACTTGTAAACTGTGCTGTCAATACACCACTATACTTCCCTTCAATAGCTCCACAAACTTGTGCTTATTTTCAGGCCTTGTCCAGGTAAAAGGCCTGCCCACAAGGGACATTTTGCTGCACATGAAGCTTTTCAGAAAGTTGTTTATTAAGGTATAATTTATACACAAGTACAAATAGATGAGCTCTGAAAATACATATGGTCCTAGAACCATCACCAATCTAGATGGAAATACATCCATCACCCCAAAATTCCATCAGCCTCTTTTGCAGCCTGTTTCCTTCTTCACTCAGAGGCACACTGTAGGAAAATGAATACTTACTACTGGACATGGTTAATTCTCATGTCCAGTAACTAGAACTCAGTCCAACTAATTTAATAAAGAAACTAGTCATTTAATCTACCAAACAAAAATGCACTGGAAAAAAGGATTATGATAAAGCAATTTTAAAAAATGCTTTTTCTAAAGCCAAATTTAGCAGCGGGGGTTGTATACCTACTTTAGTGACACTAATGTAAGTTCTGATAACCTACTACTATCAAACCAGCCAAAAATATATATGTATTTTTGAGATGGAGTCTCACTCTTGCCCAGGCTGGAGTGCAGTGGCATGATCGCGGCTCACTGCAACCTCCACCTCCCGGGTTTAAGCGATTCTCCTGCCTCAGCCTCCCAAGTAGCTGGGACTACAGGCATGCACCACCATGCCTAGCTAGTTTTTTTTTTTTTTTCCATTTTTAGTAGAGATGGGGTTTCACCATGTTGGCCAGGCTGGTCTCAAACTCCTGACTTTAGTTGATCCGCCTGCCTCCCAAAGTGCTGGGATTACAGGTGTGAGGCACTGCACCACGCAAAAAATTAATACACAGCACAGTTATCTTACAGCTATTAATGGGAATGTTTTTAAGTCTTTCTTCGTAACTTCAGGGCTTTTTCACTTTCTTGGTGGATCCAACATCCATGGAATTTAAGACATCTTCATCCTTTATGTGAGTGAAGTTGCAAAAAGTGTATTTATAATAGAGAAATTTTGCAGAACCATACTCCTTGGGCCCCATTACAGATCTACTGAAACATCAAAGACTCTTGTAGGACTCCCTAGGCTAAAAAGAAACACTCCATTAACATCCTTATAAAGCCAACAAGACTTTGGGTACACGAAGCTTCTGAAGAGTATTAACTTTTGCCAAGTAAAATGAAATACACAGGATTTGTACTACTCTCACTTGTTCCTCGTCCTCAAATTGGAATAACAAGTTTGACAAGCGAATCCCCCTAAAATATCTAGTAACCTACTGTATTTGAAATCCTTTTGATCTCCATCAGGCTGCTCTAAACTGAAAAACCATTTACATGAAAGGGTAGCTGTAGCTGGGAATTCAGTAGGATACTTCCAACAGTCCTGGTCAAAATGAAGGCACTGCCCTGTGATGTTTGAAATTCAAGTAACTTTATTTAAATTCAAAAACAATTCTAAAACTGCATTTAGAGTCAAGACCCTCTTGTATTATAAAAATCACATGTATTTCTAAGAGACAAAAATACTTCTAGGTTAACTAGACCAGATCTGACTTTGGACTTTATTCTTTAAACAAATTGCAGAGAATAGAGAAAAAAATAGGTTATTTACAGAAAACAATATCTACATATGTACTTAAAAGTACAAATTTGGTGACAGAAAAGACTTCAGTATATGCTGGCATCTCAGAAGCAGTTCTCAAAGAGCTTAGTTTTATTTTCTTGAATTTTAAGAATGCCTAAGATCCTTCTTCATCCTCGATCTTGGGAGCCAAGTAGTACTTCAAGTGTCCCATATCAGCAATTTTATACTCTACAACTGAAAGACCGGAAGATAGTTAATTACTGAGGAGTATCACATATACTACCTACAAAACAAGGTTCAAATTTATTATCTTACCAAGGGGTACATCTGCAGACATACTGAGTGTCACCGTTGAAGAGAGTGGAGTGGCTTTTGTAAAGAAGTTCAGGTACCTCAGTGCAAAAGTTAGTTGAACTGGTTCATTCATCTCTATGGTAACCTACAAGAGAAAACAGAAGATTCATCATTGAAAAACATCAAGAAAGTTGCAATCTATTAGCTTGCATTTATAAAAACCCACAAACACTTTTATTAGTCACTTTGGAGGGAGCTATGAAAATTCTGAAGACTGATGCGTAAAGCAAAAGAATCGAGTATCTAGCTCGTCTTTCCTATAATTTAGATAACCGAATTATATAATATGGGAAAGCTTTTCTTTATGGAAATTCTTCTGATAAGCAGCTAATAAATGAATAAAACGTATTAATTTCAGCTCTGCAAACTCTAATGACTTAATGGATCTAAGACAATGACTATTATAGCTGCTAACACTGCGAAGACATCCAGACCCCTTGTGCCTTCTACTAGAGGCACACACCACCACCTATAAAGTATTCGTGCTCTCTCACCCCCGCCCGAAACAAAACATCCTGAATATCATCAAGGCTCCAGGGCTATAGCTACCAGTCTGTAGGACACAGGGTGGAAGAATTTACATATACACAGGAATGCAATCAGCAAAATCCAAACTCTGGAAAACTTAACAAATCATCTAATTTCTTCAACAAATAGACTGTAATGGAAGGGGAAGAATGAAATTAGAGGAAACCAGGCTAGGTGTGTTGGCACACACCTGTAGTCCCAGCTACTAGGGAAACCAAGGCAGGAGGATCAACTTAAGCCCTGGAGTTTGAGGCTGTAGTGAGCCATGACTGCACCACTGCACTCCAGCCTGGATGGACAGAGCAAGACCCTGTCTCAAAAACAAAGAAAAACAGAAAAAGAAAAAAATAAGGTTAGCAGAGGAGCGGAAATGTGATTCAGGAAACAGATAAAGAATCAGCTCCTAGCCTTTATTAATAAAAAAAAAAAAACAACTTCCAACTGAATTTTACAACTTTATTTAAACTAAATGTTGACTACCCATTCAAGGGACAAGAAAGCAATATATAGTATTTATTGTAAGCTTGTAATATGCCAGACACAGCATATGCTAAGCTCTTTAATGTTACCATATTTAATCCTAACAAGCTTATGAGATTAGGACCTTCGTCCTTGATTTACCAAGTTTTAATTTATTCTCAGGTTACCGAGTTTTTTTTTTTTTTTTTTTTTTTAAGATGGAGTCTTGCTCTGTCACCCAGGCTGGAGGGGAGTGGCATGATCTGGGCTCACTGCAACCTCCACTTCCTCAGTTCAAGTCATTCTCCTGTCTCAGCCTTCCGAGTAGCTGGGGTTACAGGTGTGCACCACCATGCCCGGCTAATTTTTTCTATTTTGGTTAAGCAAGGGCTCTCTAAGTACTCTCAAAGTTGCACGGAGTCTGCTTTCTAGCCTTAGTGAGAAGTCTTCCTGTTTAACCTTTGATTCCTACCGCCTGTGACTTTGGCTAAATTGTCACTTAAGATTGCTCAGCCTGCTTCTCCACCTTTAAAATGGGCTACCAATTGGACCCACATGTACGCTAATATAAGGATTACATAAGCGCTCCTAACAGGTAGACTTTTACTCCTAACCATACCCTTCTATAGAGTTGCTGTTCTATGCTTATTTCGTAAGAGTAAATATCTCCAGAAAGCTAAAGGTTAGATGCCTAGCTTCCCAATCCTACCCTTAAGAGCCTGTGTGGGCTTGATCCATAAACCATTGTTCTGTGGTATGTACACGTGCTGAATTTGTATTCCCTTCTTGCAAATATAATTCTAAATTGGATGACACTTACAAATCAGTTGCAGATTTCAACAGTATCTCAATTTTCAGAAATTACTTGGGATCCAATTCTGTCTACTTTTAATTTTAGCAATTAACCTAATAAGCAGTATTACAATTCTCTTCAAACTATTTTTTTTACTTAAAAACTACTTACAGCTTCCTCCTCTTTATCGACATTACTTGTCTGTGACAATTTAATGTTTCCATTTCCAAGTTCTCCACTTGCAGAAAATTTCACGCCGTCTTTTGCACAGGAAATTACAACAGCATCTCCAATATGGCTGAGATCTCGGCATATGCGTGCAAATTCACCAGAAGGCATCTTTACTACACAGCTGTACTCTTGTTCCTATTAAGAACAAAAATTTTCCAAAAGTTAATTGTTAGAAATTTAATGATTTGGCACCCTCACTTTCTTAAAAGGCAACATCTAAACAACTCAGAATCAAGATTTTCTGATTACTGACTCGTGTAATTTCTTAACAAACTCCACTCAAAAAAAATAAATGGCTATTAAATGCACTGCCCAGGGAACAAGCGCCTCCTCCTCCTCATCCTCCAGGGATAAAGTAAGAGAACATTAGAGTATGCCACAGAAATGATGACGGCGCAAGCAGGTCTAACTATTTTCTAAAAGAAAACGAGAGAATATGATATTAGGCATTTTCAACATTCCAACATTTCTTCTCTCCTTTGGTGTTTATAAACCTAACCTGGATACATTTCTTCTAAGATAGCTTTCAAACCCACTTAATAAAAACCAAGCATCGGGCCGGGCGCGGTGGCTCAAGCCTGTAATCCCAGCACTTTGGAAGGCCGAGACAGGCGGATCACAAGGTCAGGAGATCGAGACCATCCTGGCTAAGCTGGTGAAACCCCGTCTCTACTAAAAAATACAAAAAAAAAAAAAAAAAAAAAAAACTAGCCGGGCGAGGTGGTGGGCGCCTGTAGTCCCAGCTACTCGGGAAGCTGAGGCAGGAGAATGGCGTAAACCTGGGTGGCAGAGCTTGCAGTGAGCTGAGATCCGGCCACAGCACTCCAGCCTGGGCGACAGAGCGAGACTCCGCCTCAAAAACAAAACAAAACAAAACAAAACCAACCATCCTAGAAGGAAGCAAATTTTAAAAGAGGTTCATGGAAATTAATGCAAATAGACAACTGGCAGCAAACAATAAATTTAACCAGTGAGTTTTAGACTTGTGGTAAACAACTATCCAAATACTAAAATCTCTTTAAAACACGCACCAGTAGATATGTTTCTAGAAAAAGTTCTGTTATGAAGTAGGCTTAAATTATATTAACTTATCTTGATGGAGGAGGATCATTGAGGCCAGGAGTTCCAGACCAGCCTGGGCAAGACTGCCCCCACACCCACACACAAAAATAAAAAAATTAGCCAGGCGTGGTGGGACAGATCTGTAGTCCTTCCTAGCCACTTAGGAGACTAAGTGGATTGCTTGAGCCCAGGAGTCCCAGGTTACAGTGAGCTAGCTATATGGCACCACTGCACTCCAGCCTGGGGAAAAGAGGAAGACCCTGTCTGTAAAAATAAACAACATTCTATGACATAACTATCATGCCTGTGTACAGCAGTCGCTACAATCAGAAACTGATACTCACTGGAATTCCAAGTTGTTCAACATCCAAATCCATCAACTTCATTTCATAGTCTGAAACTTTCTCCTGGTCTACCAAAAAAAAGCAAATGCTGTTGAGAAACACTGGCACAGAGTTTTGATCTTCTGTAGCTTCATAACTCAGTAAAAAGGTACGACTTACTGGGTGCTTCAAACACTAGCGCCAAGGTATCCGCATTATCTTCAGCCCTTAGTGTAATGATATCTTCATTGCCGGCGCATTTTAGTATTTTGGACATACTAGAAGACAGGAGACACATGGTTTAAAATCAACACCATCGACTGAAGGTCTGTATTTCTAATGCAGTTAGAAGGGGTTACCACTCTCACCCATAGGCCGTCTCAGAACTGGTGGAGGGTAATTGCACTGCTGGAGGATGCGAATATTAATGCAGACATTTTGGGATGCATCTGGCAGTATTTATACTAAAATACCACCAGCAGTTTCCCTTCTGGATAGAAACAATCTCCTGCCACTAAGTAGGATGACAGGCTGACACTTTTCTCGCAAGGGCACATTATAAAGCATTTAAAGTCAATCGCGACTGAGCCGGGAGGATCGCCTGAGCCCAGAAGTTGGAGACCAGCCCGGGCCAACACATCGAGACCGTCTCGGAAACAAAAAAGCCACAACTAAAGCGTCCATTCAAGGCCAACAGGATTTAGTGAGCAAAAGCTCTGGAGCAGTGTTCCTGGCACTGCAGAAAAACCAGTCATTTTCCCGCCACCACCCGCTTTGTGACTTTGGCGCGAAAAAGCAGGTTCGCGCAGCAGCCAGCGCGGGCTTTTCCGAACCGCGCGCTCAGCTGGGCCCCACCCCCCTGCATGGCAGGCCAATGAGAAGGTGCGGATGGTCCACGCCAGCCAATGAGGGCTCGGCTCGGAAGCGATCCCGCCAAACCCCGGAGGTGGGGGTGGGCCGGGGCCGGCTTCTAGGCGCCGCGAGGCTCACCTGGTGAGGTTCACGCCCATAGCCAGGTTGCGGTCGCAGCGGTAGGTGTCGAAGCCCTCAGACCGCAGGGTGAGCTGCACCAAGGAGACGTGGGACGAGTCCATGCTCTGCAGATTTACGCCGCTGGAGCTAATATCCCAGCAGGCCTCGTTGATGAGGTCCTTGAGGGCCTCCAACACCTTCTTCAGGATGGAGCCCTGGACCAGGCGCGCCTCGAACATGGTGGCGGAGTGGCAGCAACGCGGCTACAGGCAGGCGGGAAGGAGGAAAGTCTAGCCGGTTTCCGCTTCAGGAGCCTCAGAGCGAGCGGGCGAACGTCGTGACGAGAAGCTGAGACCTAGAAACAGAACTACCAGTCTGCTACGCCTGCAACCGTTTAATGCCGCCGCGTCCGCCAGCGCGCGCTCTTACCCTGCGCCGCGTTGCGACGTCACCACGCTGCCCGGCCCACGGCCTGGGCGGGTTAGAATTTAGGGCCAATCGTGCCGATGCTCCCCGCGAGGCCCGCCCCCTAGGACATACATTGGAGGAAGCGGGTGCAGGGCGGGGCAGCGTCCCGCAGGTCTCCCCGCCTCTTCGCCTGACTCCTCAACCTGACCACTGAACAAGTCCGGGCATATGTGGGGATCCGGCCCAGGCACCGGTTCGTCAAGCCCCAGCTTTATGGTGCCTCCTCAGCCTCCAGCTCCGTGGGTAGAAAGTTTCCAGCCACGAAAGTGAAAGTGAAAAGCAAATCCAGCCTACCGGGAGGAAAAGCCTCCTTGTAGCCTGAAGAGTACAGCTGCTGCAAATATGCACTTTATTTTTCAATTACAGAAGTGATGCGCTCCTAAGTGTCACACCATAAAGAGTTATGTTAAACTTAGCTCCCTCTCACCTCTTAACATTCCACTGCCAGCTCTTATAATCACTCAATCGTTCCTTGTATAAAGCTTTTAAAGCTTTTTTGAAAGTTCGAATACACTTTTTTTCAAAATGCACTCATTCCGTAAACACTTCGAAAAAGTACTTAATAAAGTACATTTAATTTTATGCCACGTACATCTTTTTTATATCAGTACCTCTTTAAAAGATAGCATCACATGTATGTAACTTATCAATCTCCTGTTAATTACAAACACCTTTGAGCACTTAAGCAATTTTGGTGCTATCAACTCCTTGAAGTAATACAGCTGAGTCAAAGAGCGTACACATTTAATTTTTTTTCTTTTCTTTTCTTTTTTTTTTTTTTTTTGAGATGGAGTCCTGCTCTGTCATTCAGGCTGGAGTGCAGTGGCGCGATCTCGGCTCACTGCAACCTCCGCCTCCCAGGTTCAAATGATTCTCCTGCCTCAGCCTCCCGAGTAGCTGGGATTACAGGCGCCTACCACCGCGCCCGACTAATTTTTTTTTTTTTTTTTTTTTTTTTTTTTTTTTTTAGTAGAGACGGGGTTTCACCATGTTGGCCAGGCTGGTCTCGAACTCCCGACCTCAGGTGATCACCCGCCTCAGCCTCCCAAAGTGCTGGGATTACAGGCATGTGCCACCATGCCCGGCTAAATTTTTGATAAATGTTACTAAATCTCTAAAAGTTTGCAATTTACATTCTAGCCAAGACTGTGTATGAACATGCTCATTTATCTTTATTTTCCTAACTACAGATATTAGCAATCTCATTTTTTAATCATTGCTCATCTGTGTCAAAAATTCAATTTTTTTTTTTTTTGAGACGGAGTCTTGCTCTGTTGCCCCGGCTGGACTGCAGTGGGGCTATCTCGGCTCACTGAAACCTCCGCCTCCCAGGTTCAAGCAATTCTCCTGTCTCAGCCTCCCAAGTAGCTGGGATTACAGGTGCCTACCACTACACCCGGCTAATTTTTGCATTTTTAGTAGAGACGGGGGTTTCACCATGTTGGCCAAGCTGGTCTCGAACACCTGACCTCAGGTGATCCACCCGCTTTGGCCTCCCAAAGTGCTGGGATTACAGGCGTGAGCCACTGCACCCAGCCAGAAAATTTCAATTGTTACAGGATGGACAGGGTTTGTTGTTTCTCTCCTGCTTTGTTTACACCATTTCTCTTTAGTTACTTTTAATATCTTGGTCAGTGGAATTCTTTAGTTTTTCTACCATGTATCTAGGTATGGATTTAGTTTTATTTATCTTGTTGAAGGAACTGAAGATTCATTTCAAGTCTTACATATTCTCAATCATTATGGCTTCAAGTATCTCCTCTCCTTAGTCTATTCTTTATCTCTGGAATGCCTTTCTTTCCTTTTTTTTTTTTTTTTTCCTAGTTCGGCTATGACTCCATACAAGGTTCTAAGAGGAGTTTCACAGTCTCTTCCCTGGGTTTTGTGGAGACTTAACTTTATCCTTCTGTATCAGCCTCTTAGAGCACTGGGCCAGCCTTAAAAAGGAACAGGAAAGGGCATTTCTGGTATTTCTATTATAAGATGCCTTCAATTGTAATGTGTACAATTATTTTATGTAGCACAAGAAAGAAAACTGTCAAACTATTATTTTTTAGAGAGGGGGGTCTCCTTTTGACACCCAGGATGGAGTGCAGTGGCCAGATCACTGCTCACTGCCACCTCCAACTTCTAGGCCCGAAGGATCCTCCTGCTTCCCAAATAGCTGTGACTACAGGGGTGCACCACTGTACCTGGCTAATTTTTAAATGTTTTTGTAGGGAAGAAGTCCCACTATGTTGCTCTGGCTGGTTTCCAACTCCTGGGCTCAAGCGATCTTCCCAGTCGGTCTCCCAAAGTGTGAGATTACAGGCATGAGCCACTGTGCCCAGCCTCAAACTGTTATACAATGCTTTATCACTTAGAATTTCTTTTTTTCCTTTTTTTTTTGAGACGGAATCTCGCTCCGTCATCCAGGCTGGAGTGCACTGGTGCGATCTTGGCTAACCGCAACGTCCGCCTCCTGGGTTCAGGCAATTCTCATGCCTCAGCCTCCCGAGTAGCTAGGATTACAGGCAAGCGCCATCGCACCCGGCTAATTTTTGTATTTTTAGTAGAGACGGGGTTTCGCCATGTTGGTCTTGAGCTCCTGACCTCATGTGATCTGCCTGCCTCGGCCTCCCAAAGTGCTGGGATTACAGGCGTGAGCCACCACGTCAGGTCTATTTTGTTTTAAAATAACTTTTAGACTTTAAAAATATTAAGACATTCCTACTGTTTCTCCACTCAGTTGCTGATACTGCTGTTTTTCTGTATAATATCCTACTCTGTGTTGTCAAGGGTATTGATGATGCAGCATTTTTCAATAGTGCTATTCTATTGTCTCTCGAATTTCTTGCAAGCCTCTGCTACTCATTTGTAAGTTTTGATGTTGGAACTTTCTTGCTTTATGTGTGATGGACTATCCATTTGCATACATCTCAATAGCAAAACATAATACGGCATCATCTGTTTGTGGGTATTTTCCTTTCTTGGGTCCGTTAAAATCTCAGTTCCTTTGCAAAATGTGGAATGTGTTCATTCCTCCAGTGAGGAACATTTGCTTCACTAAAAACAAATGCATATGCTCCACTACTCTGTTTCAGTTCTGTCTGCTTACATAATATCATTTTGGTTTAATGCCAAATCACAGTGTAATAGATTTGAAGACATTTTAATGTCAATTAAACTCTACCCATGTGGGACCCGCGATGTACGTGAATCTGTTTATTTCTGCTATTATAGAAGTGATGTGCTCCTAAAACTGTCAGATGATAAAGAGGTGTACAGTTACGTTAATTTTATGTTAAACTGAAATGAGGACATAAACATGCCTATGACTGTGGTCAGAGAAGGCCTCTCTGAGGAGGTAGCATCTTATCAGAGAAGGCAGCTGTTTGGAGAGTTGGAAGAAAGCTTTCTAGGCTGAGAGAATAGCATGATTATAAAGGTCAGCATACTTGGAATATATTCAGACAAGTTTGATGTGGAACTCAGACTGATGTGTCTGAAGCAAGAGTGGTGCAATGTGAGGTTGCAGAGAGGCTGGGGTGAGCTCTTGCAGGACTTTGTAGGCTCTCTAAAAGTGCAAGGGAATGTGGTCAGCAGCAGGTCTTTGATGTGATCCAATTTACATTTTAAGCGGCTACTTTAACATAGAGTAAAGGTACTATTGGATCAGTGGAAGAATGAAGTAAATTTTGATCAGATAATTGGTTAAAACTATTAGAAAAGAATAAAAGCTGTAGACTTTTCTGGATGGGCGTGGTGGCTCATGCCTGTAATCCCAGAACTTTGGGAGGCTGAGGTGGGTGGATCATCTGAGGTCAGGAGTTCAAGATCAGCCAGGCCAACATGGTGAAACCATCTCTACTAAAAATACAAAAATTAGCTGGGCGTGGTGGTGCACGCCTGCAATTCCAGCTACTAGGGAGGCTGAGGCAGGAGAATTGCTTGAACCTGGGATGCGGAGGTTGCAGTGAACTGAGATTGCGCCACTGCACTCCAGCCTGGGTGACAGAGCAAGCCTCCATCTCAAAAAAAAAAAAAAAAAAAAAAAGACTTTTCCTGATAATTATTCACTAGAATAAATTCTAGATAAATAATTCAAATTCAAATCTTAACCCAGTAGGAAATGGAAAAATATTTTGGTAAATATTCATGAGATCTTCCTATGGGTTCTAAACATAAGAAAAAACCCATAAAACATAATGAATGACTATACAAGTTTTAAGACTTCAGTATGCCTCAGAGGATTATATTGGTTAGTGTAGTTTAGGTTTCAGTGACAGAGACTCAACTTGAATGGATTAAGAGAAAAAGAAAATTTATTCATCTAAACAAAAAGCCAGAGGTATCTGGCCTCCACTGTCCAGTCCTAGTCTTAGTAAATAAGTAAAGTTTATTAGCCACATTAATAAGCAAAGAAATGTAAATTCAATGGAGACAGAATTTTAACCTATCGAATTAAACCTATTAAAATCATGTGAACACCCAGTGTGTTAGGAAGGATTCAAGGAAGTAGGCACTTTAATACATTGCAAGTGGGAGTATACATTGGTATAATTTTTCTGGTGGAAACTTAGAAAAGTGTATCAAAAGCCTTAGAATTTTACTTATTCTTAGACAGAGAAATTCAATCTCTAGGTTTTTTTCCTACGGAAGAAATCAGGGGAACTTACCAAGATCAAGCATGCTTAAGAATGTTTCTTGGGCCAGGTGCAGGGGCTCGCGGCTGTAATCTCAGCACTTTGGGAGGCCCAGGTGGGCAGATCACCTGAGGTCAGGAGTTTGAGACCAGCCTGGCCAACATGGTGAAACCCCATCTCTACTAAAAATACAAAAATTAGCCAGGCGTTGTGGCAGACGCCTGTAATCCCAGCTACTCGGGAGGCTAAGGTAGGAGAATCGCTTGAACTTGGGAGGTGGAGGTTGCAATGAGCCAAGATCACGCCATTGTACTTCAGCCTGGGCAACAGAGCGAGATTCTATCTCAAAAAAAAAAAAAAAACCCACCAACAACAAAAGAATGTTTCTTGGCTGGGCATGGTGGCTCATGCCTGTAATCGCAGCACTTTTATCGCAGCACTTTGGGAGACCAAGGAGGGCAGACTGCTTGAGGTCAGGAGTTCCAGACCAGCCTGGCCAACATGGTGAATCCCTGTCTCTACTACAAGTACAAACATTAGCTGGGCGTGATGGCACACACCTGTAATCTCAGCTACTCAGGAGGCTGAGGCATGAATTGCTTGAACCTGGGAGGCGGAGGTTGCAGTGAGCCAAGATAGTACCACTTCCCTCCAGCCTGGCTAACAGGGCAAGACAGTGTCTCAAAAAAAAAAAAAAAAAAGTTTTTTACAGAATTATGATGATGATTATTATTTTTGAGACAGTTTCTCACTCTGTCATCCAGGCTGAGGTACAGTGGCACAATCTTGGTTCACCACAGCTTTGACTTTCCGGGCTCAGGTGATCCTCCCACCTCAGCCTTCCAATTAGCTGGGACTACAGGTGCACACCACTATCCCAGCTAATTTTCTGTACTTTTTGTAGAGATAGAGTTTCACCATGTTGCCCAGGCTGATCTTAAACTCTTGGGCTCAAACGATCCTCCCACCTTTGCATCCCAAAGTGCTGGGATTGCAGGCATGAGCCAGCATGTCTGGCCTCTTACAGAATTATTAATAATTCCCCAGAAATTGGACATAACCTTAAGGTCTAACAATATTTGCATTTGTTAGGTAAATTATGATAAATTTGTAAGACGGAATATTGTATAGCCTCTAAAGTACCATTTGCAAAAGGCATTTAACGATAAAGAGAAAAATCACATTATGAAACAGAATAAACAAAGATATTCCAATTTTCTAAGACTGTTATATCTAGGTATATGTGTACAGTAAATGGAATGGAAAAGCAAGAATATAAATATTAACATCTGTGACTGATGGTGCCACAAATAATTTTAATTTTTTCTTGTACCTTTTTGTAGTTTTCTATACTTCAGTAAAAATGTATTTTTGATCAGAAAATGAATATTGAGAGAAAATGCTGTCAAGTATTTTATGTAGTATCTGGCAAATTTCTTCACAAGGTAATATGTATCAGAATTATTCTCAATCCTGGCTGCACTTGAGACTCACCTGGGGAGCTTAAAAAAAGTCTATTCCACTCGGCCCTCCTCCAGAAATTCTTACTTACTTTAGGGTGGCCCCTCCATCAGTAGTTTTAGCAGCTGTCCAGATAATTCTTTTTTTTTTTTTGAGATGGAGTTGCCCAGGCTGCAGTGCTGTGGCGTGATCTCCGCTCACTGCAACATCTGCCTCCTGGGTTCTAGCCATTTTTCTGCCTCAGCCTCCCGAGTAGCTGAGATTACAGGTTCCCACCATCAAGGCCAGCTAATTTTTGTATTTCTAGTAGAGACGGGGTTTTGCCATGTTGGCCAGGCTGGTCTCGAACTCCTGACCTCAAGTGATTCACCCACCTTGGCCTCCCAAAGTGATGGGATTACAGGCATGAGCTAGTGCGCCCAGCCTTGTCCAGGTAATTCTAAT
Organism: Macaca thibetana thibetana; assembly: GCF_024542745.1. NCBI lineage: Eukaryota > Metazoa > Chordata > Mammalia > Primates > Cercopithecidae > Macaca > Macaca thibetana. The sequence goes on from NC_065587.1 coordinate 73,863,906, forward strand.
GAATAATCAGGACGGAGACATACCTTACAGCATGTGTGGTCAATAGATGAATATTTGTGCTTAAAATCACCATGTAGAGTACTGGTTCGAAAAAGTGAGGCCTCCAGTTTGTCAGAGAGAAGACTGACATCATTCAGATTCTATATGTCATAATCTAATAGGCCTGTAGGTTTATGGGAGTGCAGGATTTGCATTTTTTGAAGCTGTAAGAAGTTTGACAAAGCTGGGCATGGTGGTTCACCCCTCTAATCCCAGCACTGTGGGAAGCCAAGGTTGGTGGATCCCTGGAGCCCAGGATTTCGAGACCAGCCTGGGCAACATGGCAAGACTCCATCTCTATACAAAAAACAAAAATTAATTGGGTGTAGTGATGGCGCCTGTAGTCCCAGTTATTCGGGAGGCTGAAGTGGGAAGGTAACTCAAGACCGGGCAGTGAGTTCAGCTGTGATTGTGCTACTGCACTCCAGCCTGGGCGACAGAGCAAGATCCTGCCTCAAAAAAACAAGAGTTAGACAATTCTGCATAGCTTATTCTCACTTTCACTTTGTATGTCATTTCATTAAACTGAATAAGAAGTTTTAGCTATCTGAAAACATTTCTCAAACTAAGAACTAGAAAGGCAATATAAGGGGCAAGAGAAAGAGCAGATCAGATAAAGCCTGATTTTGTGTATCAACAATTCTTCAGACCAGTCACGGTGGCTCACACCTGTAATCCCAGCACTATGTGAGGCTGAGGCAGGTGGATCACTTGAGGTCAGGGGTTCAAGACAAGCCTGGCTAACATGGTGAAACCCCATTTCTATTAAAAATACAAAAATCTGCCAGGCGTGGTGGCACATGTCTGTCCTCCCAGCTGTTTGGGAGGCTGAGGTGGGAAAAGAGCTTGAACCGGGGAGGCAGCGGTTGCAGTGAGTTGAGATCATGCCCCACTGCACTCCAGCTGGGGGGATGGAGTGAGACACCTTGTCTCAAAAAACAAAACAAAAAAACAAAAAGAAATTCTTTTTCAATGAATTTATTGTTTAGTGTTCAAGGAATGTTTAGTGACAATTCTTCCCCTCTTAAAAGAAGGGAAATCACTATTCAGGGAACTGAAGAATTGTCATGCCACTTGTACCATTGTAGTTTTCCAGTATCAAGATGAAGGAAGGTGTTTTCATTATAGAATTATAATAGCTATAGCAACAGCTGCCCAGTTATACTGAGCTTGCAGTCAGCCTGCATATTCTGGGGGACCAGGAATCCCATGCTAGTGACTTCTGTTAATCAACACAGCATCTAAAAATAATGAAACTAACCAAGGAGTGCAATGAAAAGAAATCACTGTGTACAAGATGTGCCCTGGCCGGGCGCGGTGGCTCACGCCTGTAATCCCAGCACTTTGGGAGGCCGAGACGGGCGGATCACGAGGTCAGGAGATCGAGACCATCCTGACTAACACGGTGAAACCCCGTCTCTACTAAAAATACAAAAATTAGCCGGGTGCGGTGGCGGGCGCCTGTAGTCCCAGGTACTCGGGAGGCTGAGGCAGGAGAATGGCGGGAACCCGGGAAGGCGGAGCTTGCAATGAGTGGAGATCACGCCACTGCACTCCAGTCTGGGCGACAGAGCGAGACTCTGTCTCAAAAAAAAAAAAAAAAAAAGATGTGCCCCAAGCCTGGAGGAAAAAGCTAATATAAGTAACATAACAGAAAAATCAAGAACAGAGGAGGTGCAAGGTAGTGTAAAGTAACAAAATTCTTTTAGCTGAAGGTGGAGGGAGACTTTTACTTTTAATTTCTTTCTACAATTAAGAGAAAGGCCTGACCGGGCGTGGTGGCTCACATCTGTAATCCCAGCACTTTGGGAGGCTGAGGCGGGCAGATCACGAGGTCAAGAGTTCAAGACCAGCCTGGCCAACATGGTGAAACCCCGTTTCTACTAAAATACACAAAAAATTATCCAGGTGTGGTGGTGTGCACCTGTAATCCCAACTACTACAGAGGCTGAGGCAGGAGAATCGCTTGAACCCAGGAGGCAGAGGTGCAGTGAGCCGAGATCATGCCACTGCACTCCAGCCTGAGCAACAAAAGTGAAACTCTGTCTCAAAAAAAAAAAGAAAAAAAAAAAAAAAAAAGAGAGAGAGAGAAAGGCCCTAAGGCTTGCCTAAAGGCCTATTAGCATGACTTCCGCCAGACTTCCATCCACTGGCTTCAGGAATATACTTGATCTGAGTTCCATTAACCTGAGAGGGCTGAGTGTAATGGATGAGAAGTTTGTTCAGAGCACATTTTAGGATATTATCCATCCTAGTAATCACACTGTGCATTCTATAATTCTGACTTACGTGCATTGGTTCTTCAAGCCTCCTTTTATTAGGCTGGATTTGAAAAGGAACAGCTGAGTTTCTAGAAGGACTGACATGACACTCACTTAGATATGACCTTTCATAACCATGTGCCCCTAAAGGTGAAGTTCTAGACACTAACATCTTCACCTGTCTTAGACGATCATCTTGCTCGAATGCTGTGGCTCATCCCTGTAATCCCAGAACTTTAGGAGGCCTATGTGGGAGGATTGCTTGAGCCCAGGAGTTTAAGACCAGCCTGAGTAATAAAGTGAGACTTCATTGCTACACAAAAATTTAAAACTTAGCTGGGTGTGGTGCTGCACACCTATAACCCAAGCTACTCGGGAATATACTCACATAGAAACCAGGAATATATAATGCTGTTTTTGGAATTCTCACTACCTGCCCCAAAACTCACAGTTCAGGTCAAAATTACCAATAGGAGATTTTAGCCAGGTGTGGTAGCTCATGCCTATAATCCCAGCACTTTGGGAGACCCGGGTAGGAGGATCTCTTGAACCCAGGAGTTCAAGACCAGTTTGGGCAACATAGCGAGACCCTGTCTCTAAAAAAAAAAAAAGAGAAATAGGCGGGGCGCGGTGGCTCACGCCTGTAATCCCAGCACTTTGGGAGGCCGAGGCGGGCGGATTACGAGGTCAGGAAATCGAGACCATACTGGCTAACACGGTGAAACCCCGTCTCTACTAAAAATACAAAAAAATTAGCTGGGCCTGCTGGCGGCGCCTGTAGTCCCAGCTACTCAGGAGGCTGAGGCAGGAGAATGGCGTGAACCCGGGAGGCGGAGCTTGCAGTGAGCCGCGATTGCGCCACTGCACTCCAATCTGGGCAACAGAGGGAGACTCCGTCTCAAAAAAAAAGAGAGAGAGAAATAAATTAATTAAAATTTAAAAATTGAAAATAAGAAAAATTATATTTTTTTAAAAAAGGAAATTGCAATTCTTTTGTGTGCAAGTGTCTCATTGTGAGATTACAATATGCTTAAACTGGGGACCCAATGTTATACGTGTTTTACATCACTTACGGGGCAGTGAATAGAAAAGAACAGGAAACACCAAAGGCAATGCTGGAGCAACACAAATTTTAATAAATTCAGGCAGGCAGTATAATATGGTCGTTAGAGTGTCGGCTGGTAACAAACCTATTTGTGTTCTAATTCTTGCTAGGCACTTTCTAGCTGGGAGACCTTGGCTAAGGTCCTTTTAAAAGTTTTAAATCCATCCAACAAGTACTTAAGATGGATGTGTCAAAGACATACATGATGCACAGTAAACAAAGTAGACAGCACTTCTGTCCCAAAAAAGGTCTTTCCATAGTCCAGAAGACAAATTTGAAAAACTGAGGAAGGGCGGGGCGCGGTGGCTCATGCCTGTAATTCCAGCACTTTGGGAAGCCGAGGCGGACGGATCACCTGAGGTCAGGAGTTTGAGACCAGCCCGACAAATATGGTGAAACCCCGTCTCTACTAAAAATACAAAAGTTAGCCAGGCGTGGTGATGCACGCCTTGGAATTGCTTGAACCCGGGAGGCGGAGCTTGCCGAGATCACGTCACTGCACTCCAGCCTGGGCGACAAAGCGAGACTCCGTCTCAAAAAAAAAAAAAAAACAAAAAACCAACCAAACCAACCAACTAACCAACCAACAACAAAACAAAAACACTGAGGAAGATCTTAACTGTAAAATGCAAATCATACCCACTTCCAAGCCATGTGTGGATTAAATGAAATAAGCCAACTAAAGAAATTACTCAGCTCAGTGCCTAGTATACAATTAGCGCTCAATAAGTACTAGCGACCGCTTGGCAAAGCAACGCAGATTGAAGTGTGGGTTTCATTTCTCATCATGTGATAGGTGATAAAATGCTCTTAATCAGGTCGGCTCACCTGGCCTCTCCATTCGACCTAAATAACATCTACTTACTTGCGTAAGGGAAGAGACCTGGCCCAGGTCAGCAAGCATTTGTCCTCCGGGTGGCGCCTCTCGCCTTCAGTAACCCGTCACCTCCAGAACCAGGGCGCCAGCTCCGGCCATCCGTGGTCAAGCGGGAGCTCCCATTGGCTAATCGCACTCTGAAACGCACGCCTTTTCCCGGCCCTGGCGGTGCCGTCCAATGTGCGCCTCTCGACTCTGCTCCGCCCCGCCCCCGTCGCCCCGCCTCCCTGTCGTATTTGCGCCATTGGTGGATCTTCCGGACCGTGATGGCGACGCTGTGCATGCGCATTCGCTCCGAGCCTTCCTCTGGGGAGAGGGAGCTCGCCGGTCGGGGCTAGGGAAGGCTGACCCAGCTCGGCCCGGGTGAAAGGGCGGCGACGGCACTGGGTGGGGCCGAGCTCCAGGGCTGGCTGCTGGGTTGCTAAGAGAACTGTGAGCCGCTCGGAACCGCGCGCCTCTCGGGCGGGGCGGGGCCGGCTGAGGGAGTCCGCGCGTGCCCGCGCCGAGCTGCCTGCTCTGGCGGCTTCGCTGCTAGCTCGCGGCGACGTCGGGCCGGTTTTTCCAGGATGACCGAGCTGAGGCAGAGGGTGGCCCATGAGCCGGATGCGCCACCCGAGGACAAGGTAGCGGCAGCGTCGGGGTGGGCGCGGCCGGGATAACAGCGCGTCCGGGAGGCCTGCGGGGGACGCGCGCAGAGGGGTCGTCTTGTTCTCTGACCTTTTGTCGCAGTCGACGGCGGACCCGGGCCCGGGTAGCGCGAAGGGTCCTCGGGTGCCCGGCCCTCGCGGCGCGCGCGTCAGGGGTCGGCGGGTCGGGGTCCCGGCTCAGGGTCTGGCTGGAGTGGCTCCCCCGGGGCGCAGGAAGGAGCTCGCCAGGAGTGGCGTACGGCCTCCTGCCTCGCTGGGCTGGCTGCGGGGATTCCCTTCTGCCCTAACTCCCTGAGGCCTTCCTGGAGGTGAAGATGTGCAGAGCCTTCTTAGGGAGGCGGCTCCTCTGAGCGCAACTTAGGCTCTCCGTTCCGTTTTACAATATTATTATTTTGGGAGGTGGGGGAATCAGGACAAGGCCATAGCATTTGCCTCCTGGGAGATGTAAATCCCTTCTTGGGCATGAAATCATCAACTTTGAGCAGAGAGGTGTTACGCAGTGAGCCAGCCCGTCATCAGCAGGTGTTGGAGGGCGTCCTCCCGGTTGATGGGTTTCCTGCACCGTGTGGGCTCTGGTGGGTAGGGGAGGAGAGTAGGAAGGAGGCCATCTTGGCAGGGACAGTGGCCCTGGGTGGCGGGTGGGGGTGACGGGTGGGGGAGTACACTCCTTTGGGTGAAGTGAAAGGTCTGTGTAGGGGAGTTAAGGAAGGTAGGGATTGGTTTTATTGCTGTGGAGGTTGAATGGCAGTGTAGGACTTTGTAGCAGTAGTTGTGCTTTCCGAGATAGCAGTGATCAGGAGCCCTGTATTTGGAAAACTGCTCTGGCAGTGATGTATATGGACTGAGGGAGCCTGGACCAGACTGAGGGAGCCTGGACCAGACTGAGCGAGACTGGTTCACTCAGGGATTGCCCATGAGTGACCTTTTGGCCCACATGTTGTCTTAAAAATCAGAAAATTTATCCTAACAATCTAAATTTCTTGCCTGTCTTAGATAATTGGAGGGTCCATCATCACTTTGTCACCCGATCAATGGTTGGCTGGAGCTGAGGATTATCTGTTCCCACCAATCCCTGTTGCCTTACACCAGGCTCACGGCTTCCCCTAATGCAGCCTGTGACTTTTTGATGACTGGACGCAATGGACATTAGGGAGACACGAAGAAGGAAGAAAACACAAGATTTGCTGACAGGATGTCAACAGAGCAGTTACACTAGGAGGAATGTTTTGGGTGAAAGATAATGAGATTATGGGTTTTTTAAAACAACTTTCATGTTATTGCAGTTGACAGTGGACCATCCAAAGATAACTGTTCCTACTGATTTTTAGAACATATATTTTGGCGAGGCACAGTGCTGCACGCCTGTAATCTTAGCTTCTAGGGAGGCTGAGGCAGGAGGATCGCTTGAGCCGAGGAGTTTGAGACCTTGTCTCAAAACACAAAAACATGTTTTGGAGAAAATTTAGGACTGGGGCTGAGGATTTAGCAGTCGCTTGCAGAGACAAGATACTTTTTTTTTTTTTTTTTTTTTTTTGAGACGGAGTCTCGCTCTGTCGCCCAGGCTGGAGTGCAGTGGCACGATCTTGGCTCACTGCAAGCTCCGCCTCCCGGGTTCACGCCATTCTCCTGCCTCAGCCTCCCGAGTAGCTGGGACTACAGGCGCCCGCCACCTCGCCCGGCTAGTTTTTTGTATTTTTTTAGTAGAGACGGGGTTTCACCGTGTTCGCCAAGATGGTCTCGATCTCCTGACCTCGTGATCCGCCCATCTCGGCCTCCCAAAGTGCTGGGATTACAGGCTTGAGCCACCGCGCCCGGCGAGACAAGATACTTTGAAGTCTCTAATTTTTCATTTGGCTATCCTGGTTCACCCTGAAATAATTCTGACTCACCTTTTACTGCTAGTTGATAAGTATGCAGATGTTTGGAGGCTCTGTAGCTCTGTTTAAGGGTGAGATCATACTTGATGTCAGTGGGACTTTGTGGACCTAGAAAGTGTGAGGAGAGAGAGAAGAAAGAAGGCATGATAGCTGGTGGGCCATGTTTTTGAAAAGCTAACTATGTACAATAATTAGAATGTCAAAAAACAACCTTGGGGTTATGATATGCAACATAAAGATTCTACCCTCCTTCCCAGACTTGTTAGATCCATCCCCCAGAGATGAAGTGCTAGTTGAACCATCTTACTTTCACATCCCATACTTTAGACAGGGAGGACATGAGGAGCTGTCCAGCTAGAGGTGCACTTACATCACTTATACAGTGACAGAATGCCTGGGGTCATGAGGTCCATTCGTGGCATGTTGTTCCCTAAAAGACAGCTGCTGTGCACTCTTTTAAAAGCTTGATGTTTGTTACCGAGAACAAGAAAAATCAGTTCCTCACCCCATCATTCAGAACTTCTGAATTGTCACTGAATTATCATGTATGGGATTTTTTTCTTTTCTTTTTTTTGTTTTTAGACAGAGTCTCTCTCTGTCGCCCAGGCTGGAGTGCAGTGGCACGATCTCCCAGAACCTCTACTCTAACTTCCAAAACAAAATCTCCTGAAATGCCAACTCAATCATAAATTTTAAGATGCCAGTCTTTCAGACCACATCTCATCCTTTGCTTTCCTAAGCTCCATCAGAAAAATGTGGTTGGGTAGGAAGAGGATCATTCCCAAAGCCTAAACTCCAAGTTTGTTAGTTTGGCAACTATACCGTGCTTTGGGACTTTAAAATTATAAGCACAGTTCCCAGAGGAGAACATTTCCTTTATTAGCAATTGGCTTTGAAAATTCCATTCCCAGATGCTAAATATAACAAAATACCTTCTGACTTTTATAAATAAACATTCTCCAGACTATTTTGATACTAATGATTTTCTATTTACAAGACAGTTTTGCCACAGCAGTTAAGCAACTGTAACATTTTGAGGAATCTTTCAAGTTTATTCCAGAGCCTTTTTTTTTTTTGAGACGGAGTCTTGCTCTTTCGCCCAGGCTGGAGTGCAGTGGCGCCGTCTCGGCTCACTGCAAGCTCCGCCTCCCGGGTTCACGCCATTCTCCTGCCTCAGCCTCCCAAGTAACTGGGACTGCAGGCGCCCGCCACCACGCCTGGTTAATTTTTTGTATTTTTAGTAGAGACAGGGTTTCATCATGTTAGCCAGGATGGTCTCGATCTCCTGACCTCGTGATCCACCTGGCTCGGCCTCCCAAAGTGCTAGGATTACAGGCATGAGCCACCACGTCCAGCCTCCAGAGCTTTTTTTTTTTCCTTTTCTTTTGAGACAGAGTTTTGCTCTTGTTGCCCAGGCTAGATGGAGTGCAGTGGTGCAATCTCAGCTCACGGCAACCTCCGCCTCCTGGGTTCAAGCGATTCTCCTGCCTCAGCCTCCTGAGTAGCTGAGATTACAGGCATGCATCACCACGACCGGCTAATTTTGTATTTTTAGTAGAGGCGGGGTTTCTCCATGTTAGTCAGGCTGGTCTCAAACTCTTGACCTCAGGTGATCTGCCTACCGTGGCCTCCCAAAGTGCTGGGATTACAGGCATGAGCCACCGCACCCGGCCTATTCCAGAGCTTTTAAAGCACTGACTTGAAAATTGTTCACTGGATTCTTTTATGAAATTAAAAAGTTCTTGTTTCATAATGCATTTCCTTAAAAAGACAACCCTGTTTTATTATTTCTAATTTCCTTGGGTTTGAACACAAGAATATTGGCAAAGCCAAAGTCATAGACGTAAGTGTTTCCCAAACTGTGAAACAGAATAAATCAGGATTTTTTAAAAGTTTACTATGGGCTGGGTGCAGTGGCTCACACCTGTAATCCCAGCACTTTGGGAGGCCAAGGCGGGTGGACCACCTGAGGTCAGGAGTTCGAGACCAACCTGGCCAACATGGTGAAACCTCGTCTCTACTAAAAACACAAAAAAATTAGCTGGATGTGGTGGCAGACACCTGTAATCCCAGGTGCTGGGAAAGCTAAGGCAGGAGAATTGCTTGAACCCGGGAGGCGGAGGTTGCAGTAAGCTAAGATTGTGCCATTGTACTCCAGCCTGGGCAACAAGAGTGAAACTCTGTCTCAAAAAAAAAAAGCAAAAAATCAAACAAACAAAAGTTTACTATATACATTCAAAGACAAATAATAGATTTCACGGTTGTTAAAATGTTCCCTTATTAAAAATCCTATACATGGCCAGGTGTGGTAGCTCATGCCTGTAATCCCAGCATTTTGGGAGGCTGAGGCAGGTAGATCACAAAGTCAGGAGTTCAACACCAGCCTGGCCAATATAGTGAAACTCCATCTCTACTAAAAATACAAAAAAAAAAAAAAAAAAAAAAAAAAAGGCCAGGTGCAGTGGCTCACACCTATAATCCCAGCACTCTGGGAGGCCGAGGCAGGAGGATCACCTGAGGTTGGGAGTTCGAGACCAGCCTGACCAACATTGAGAAACCCTGCCTCTACTAAAAATACAAAATCAGCTGGGTATGGTAGCACATGCCTGTAGTCCCAGCTACTCGGCTGATGCAGGAGAACTGCTTGAATCTGGGAGGTAGAGGTTATGACAAGCCACGATCGTGCCATTGCACTCCAGCCTAGGCAAAAGAGCGAAACTCCCTCTCAAAAAAAAAAAAAAAACAAAAAAAAAACTTAGCCGAGTATGGTGGTGGGTACCTGTGGTCCCAGCTACTTGGGAGGCTGAGGCAGGAGAATGGCGTGAACCTGGGAGGCAGAGCTTGCAGTGAGCCGAGATCGCGCCACTGCACTCCAGCCTGGGGGACAGAGCGAGACTCCGTCTCAATTAAAAAAAAAAAAAAAAAAAAAAAACAAAGGGAGAGTTTAAATTTTAACTGAAGATAGTGTGTAAGAGCAGGGGCTTGAGTCGGTTACATCTGCCTTGAGCCTGGGCTCCGCCACATAGAGGCTGTGTAACTCTGAGCAGATCACTGAAGTTGTGGCAGCCTCAGTTTGTCCATCATTAAAATGGGGGTCATAAAATTGTATGTGCTTCACAGGATATTCATGTGGATTAAATGTATGTATGGGCTGCCAGCAGAGCTTGTCACATCGTAATATATTAGCTATGTTGCTACTGATTTAAATAGATTTTTATAGAAAAAACTTTAATATTCATCTTACACTCTTGAAAGGTAATAAAATCTTCAAGTTATACATATTTGTAGAACCTATTCATATTCATTACCTTTTAAGGAAAGTTTTATAGAAAGGACTTAGCCTTCTATGACCTATCTTTTCGGTTTATTTTCTTGAGGAATTTTTCAGTACTCCAAATACAAGGTTTAACTGTAGAAGGACCACTGAACGTTGTTGTATGCAATTATCTTCTTTTATAATTAAAAAATGGTTTTCAATAGACTTTGAGATTGAACTACTCAAAATATTAAAGAACTATAACTACTTCAGGTGTAAGAGAAATGCTTAATTTTTTTCAAGAAAATTTTTTTATGTTGAGAAGTAATTTGGGAATTAAAATATCAGTAAACCTTAGCTATGATTCCCAGGCTTAACATGGAGAGGAGGTGAAAGATTGTTTTGTCATATAACCCAGTATTTTATGTTTCTTATTTTTGTTGCTCAAACAGTATGATTTTATTTAAAAAAACTCAATTACTTCACGATTTTTGACTAAAGTTTTTCCAAAATCTATTTTTAAAAAATATTTTGTGTTTGCCCAAGTTAATATGGTATTTCATTAGAAGAATCTTTATCGGCCAGGCGGGGTGGCTCATGCCTGTAATCCCAGCACTTTGGGAGGCCGAGGTGGGTGAATCACGAGGTCAGGAGATTGAGACCATCCTGGCTAACATGGCGAAACCCCTTCTCTACTAAAAATACAAAAAAAAAAAAAATTAGCTGGGTATGGTGGCACCTGTAATCCCAGCCTTTCAGGAGAATGGCATGAACCTGGGAGGTGGAGCTTGCAGTGAGCCGAGATGGCGCCACTGCACTCCAGCCTGGGGGACAGAGCGAGACTTCATCTCAAAAAAAAAAAAAAAAGAATTTTTATCAACTTTTAGAAATGTTAAATTGCTCTCCTTGGATGTTAGGACTAGAAGGGACTTTAGAGGTGTTTTTTATTTTTAGGGATAGTGTCTCACCTTGTTGCCCAGGCTAGAGTGTAGAGTGGCACAGTCATAGCTCACTACAGCTTTAAACTCCTGAGCTCAAGCCATCCTCCTGCCTCAGTCTCCTGAGTAGCTCAGGACTACAGGCCTGAGCCATGTCACCCGGCTTGAGGTAGTTATTTTATAGAAGAGGATGCCACAGCTCAGAGAGTTTTAAGTTATTAGCTCAAGATGACATAGTTGGTTAGGTATAGAGTGGTTCATATTATGAAGGGCTTCTATTTATTTATTTTTTGAGATGAAGTTTCGCTGTTGTTGCCCAGGCTGGAGTGTAATGACGTAATCTCAGCTCACCATAACCTCTGCCTCCTTGGTTCAAGCAGTTCTCCTGCCTCAGCCTCCCAAGTGACTGGGATTACGGGCATGCGCCACTACGCCCAGCTGATTTTGTATTTTTGGTAGAAACGGGATTTCTCCATGTTGGTCAGGCTGGTCTTGAACTCCTTACCTCAGGTGATCCTCCCGCCTCGGCCTCCCAAAGTGCTAGGATTACAGGCCTGAGCAACCGCGCCTGGCCTTTGAAGGTCTTCTAATTCCCGGTTGTTGTTTTTAATTTTTTTCTCATAGAATTAATTTACAGACTTTAAAAGCTTCTAGTAGTGATTAGCGTTGATAGCTATGATATCCAAATATTACCTATTTTTCTTATTTGGCTACAAAATCAGAAAAATACTATATAAATCTTTCAAAATGTTAAATGTTTAAAAGTAAGGTCTCAGAGAGTGAATGTGGAGACTCTGTGAAGAAAAAATATATTTTTTTTGTAGAGAAAGTGGATTAGGTTCAGTTTTCCTGGTTATCGGATGACTGTGATTTAGACATTTGTGAGCACTTTCCTGGGAGTGGCCACTCTGGTGTCCTTGAAAGGCACTCCCAGCACAGTGCTTGAAGACCACAAGGCGCCTCACCCAGGCAGCGGGTGAGGCTGCTTGGAAGAAACGCTTTCCAGTTAATGACTGTTAGCACGAGAACCATTTGTTCTAGTAAGAAGCAGTCATTCGGTATTCAACACTTCTCTTTAGAACATTCACTGACTCCAGGGTCTGCTATGGACAGTGTCTGTATTTCTGCGAGGGGCTGGTATTATCAGTGTTCATAAGGATAGTATTGAGAATTTTATGCCTGTTTTGACTCCACATAATCAATTTTTTCCTTGCTGATTTAAAGAAATAATACAATCTTTTTAAAATCAATGATATTTAATAGTTTTATTTTTATTTATTTATTTTTTGAGATGGAGTTTCTCTCTTGTTGCTCAGGCTGGAGTCCAATGGCTTGGATCTCTGCTCACTGCAACCTCTGCCTCCCGAATTCAAGTGATTCTCCTGCCTCAGCCTCCCGAGTAGCTGGAATTATAGGCGCCCACCACCACACCCGGCTAATTTTTATATTTTTAGTAGAGATGGGGTTTCACCATGTTGGCCAGGCTGGTCTCGAATTCCTGACTTCAGGTCATCTGCCTGCCTTGGCCTTCTAAAGTGCTGGGATTACATGTGTGAGCCACTGTACCCAGCCGACGGCATTTTTAAATTGGTAAGGTAGAAAGTGATCATGAGAGTCTAACAGCTGATGGATATGGGAATATAATACTTGATAAAATCATTCGGAATATGTTTGACAAACAAGAAGATTGTATAAAACCTTCACTGCCCTACTAATGTAAAGCATTTCCCCTCCCTCACTTTATTCTCAACCTTACAACTGCCAGAAATTATATAATCTTGAATATATTTGAGAAACTCTTTTTAAAATGAATCTTGTAACTAATTTCTTTAATTTATATATAAATATATATACAAATATATATTTATTTTATAATAGAGACAGTGTCTTAAAATGTTGTCCAGGCTGGTCTTGAACTCCTGGGTTCAAGCGATCTTCTCGCCTCGGCTTCTCAAAGGGCTGGTACAGCATGAGCCACTGTGCCTGGCCATTGTAACTAATTTCGTAGGGCAGATAACTGTCCTTTAAACTGTTTGAAAACATTTGAGTGTTACTATTTCTGGTTTTCACACTTTTCTATCTTTTCTAGGATCCACATAGGTGGAGGGCATTCCTCTCCACAGTTTGTTAACCTACATTCTGTGGTGTTGAGGTCTCCCAGGCCTTCTGTACTGGCACTAGAGGCTGTTGGGGGTGAAAAAGTACAGCTGTTTGTGTGTCATACTGCCTCTGGTTCAGAAAGGAGATGGACACTGACTGTTCACTATTAATTTTGCCAAAGTCTCCTTGAAAGAATGCTAATTTGTTCCTGGCATTGGGCAGGGTTCCTGCCTTCCAGATCTTGTCACGTGGTGGTTACTTGGTTGGGGTAATAGTGAGGCACCCCCTCCCCACCCCCACGCATAGTCCCCACCAGGCAGCTTCCTATGCCAGTCACTGATCTTTGTTCTCATGTTGTTTGCCCCAACAGTAGGGATGGCTTTGAGCCCACTAAGTTGAGTGACCTTTTGAAGAAAGTTAAACTTTATGATGTTATTTTGAGTAGGCAATGTGTGGTTCAGAATTTTTAGGGAGCAAAGGGTACTCTGTGAAGGTTTCCTTTCTCCCACCTGCCTCTCCCCAGGGACAGCCTCATGCCACACTGTGGTTCTCATGAGCACTGCTGTCTGTGTGGAAGGACCTGACCTGTCCTACCAAAGTCAGACATCTTTTTGATTTGTTGCCTTCGGCAGAAGCTCCTTTGTATTAAGGTCACCATAGGGCCAGCTTGGGACTTCTCTGTGAAGACTTTGCTGAGGTTTTGAGAGTTCTTGGGACTTGGGATTTACGGGCAACACTCTCTGTCTCTGGGTCTCTGATGTGGAGAGGATGTCTGCCATTGACGCCGAAGCCCTGAGTGGACAGCTCTCAGAGCTGTATCTCCACAGTCCATGCCCGGCTAGTCCTGTGGTTTCAGTGGTCTACAGGACATTCCTAGGTGCATGACCTTCAGTCCACACAAACTTTGTCTCAAATCTGAATTCTCTCATTCTACTCTTACCACCCTCCTTCAGTTTCTTTTTTCTGTGATAAAATCACAGATGACTCAGTTACTCAGGTTTGAAATCTCCTATTCCTTTGTTCGAATCTGCCGGATGCAGATTCGAACCAGGTGTGACTTGGAATCCTTATCTGTTTGTTGTTTGTTTGTTGTTTGTTGTCTGATTGTTGCTTTTGGAGATTTCAACATTTCAGGACTGCAGTATTGTAAATGCCTGCAGTATCCTTCTAAATCCGAGTTCCTTACCTCTCCTGGAATCCTTATCTGTCTTTTGCTCTTTCTGATTTCCCAGATTTCAGGATTTATTGCTTGCCTTATTGTAAACCCTGTGAATTGAGCTCCCTCCTGTTAGGATTTGCTCTAGGTCCCTCCTAATCCATCTGTCCTTTGTCTCTTCCAGGAGTTCTGAAACTACCCTAATAATTATTGAGGGGTGGGGTGGAATGGTAGAATTCTGGCTCTTTTTCGTAATACTTAAACTTTAAGATCCTTTGTAGCCTTCTGTCCCTCTGTTTCCTTCCATTTCTTATTTTAGGTTCAGGGGGTACATGTGCAGGTTTGGTACATGGGCAAATTGCATGTTGCTGAGGTTTGGTGTACAAATGATTTTGTCACCTAGGTAGTGAGCATAGTACTAGATGGATAGTTTTTCAATCCTCACCAGCCTTCCACTCTCCACCTTTAAGCCCTGGTGTTTGTTGTTCCCCTGTTTGTGTCCATGTGTAGCTCCCAGTTCACTCTACAAGTGAGACATGCAGTATTTGGTTTTCTCTTCCTGCATTAATTTGCTTAGGATAATGACCCCTAGCTGCATCCATGTTGCCGCAAAGGACATGATTTTATTCTTTTTTATATAGCCTTCTCTCTTAACTGGCCTTTCTCCCTGCTGGGTGCCTCTGTGTCATGGATCTTGATTCTTGCTCTTTCCTACCCCTGAAATGTGTTCTTTCTGTCACCCTCCCTCATTTCTACCTATTTTTCTACCTTTTTCTTTTTTTTTTTGAGATGGAGTCTCACTCTGTCACCCAGGCTGGAGTGCAATGGCGTGATCTTGGCTCACTGCAGCCTCCGCCTCCCGGGTTCAAGCAATTCTCCTGCCTCAGCCTCCCTAGTAGCTGGGACTACAGGTGCATGCTACCACGCTTGGCTAATTTTTGTATTTTTAGTAGAGATGGGGTTTCACCATGTTGGCCAGGCTGGTGTCGAATGCCTGACCTCAAGTGTTCTGCCTGCCTTGGCCATCCAAAGTGCTGGGATTACAGACGTGAGCCACTGCACCTGACCTTTCTACCTATTTAAGTCTTATTTTTTCAAAATTTATCTCAGAGTATCTCTGGCTAGAAGTGATGTAAGCATGTATTATTAAAAATTACAGAAGTAGGTCTCTACAAAAATATTTTTTTAAATTTGCTGGGCGTGGTGGTGCGCGCCTGCATTCCGAGCTACATGTGAGGCTGGGGCAGGAGGATCAGTTGAGCCCAGGAGTTTGAGGCTGCAATGTAGCCCGCTACACTATAACTTGGGCAACAGAGCAAGACAATGTCTCAAAAAATACACATGTGCCCTAAATAGTGCTCAAGTTTTAAAATATTTTAACCCAGCATTAAAAAAAATTTTTAGTTGACATATTTATGGGATGCAGAGTGATAGTTCCATATATGTGTTCAGTGTATAATAATTAAATCAGGGTAATTAGCATATCCATAACCTCTAACATTTGTCATTTCTTTCTTTTTTTTTTTTTTTTTTTTTTTTTTGAGGCAGAGTCTCACTCTTGTCGCCCAGACTGGAGTGCAGTGGCATGATTTCAGCTCACTGCAAGCTCCAACTCCTGGGTTCATGCCATTCTCCTGCCTCAGTCTCCCGAGTAACTGGGACTACAGGTGCCTGCCACCGCACTCGGCTAATTTTTATATTTTTAGTAGAGATGGGTTTTCACCGTGTTAGCCAGGATGATTTCGATCTCCTGACCTTGTGATCTGTGCGCCTCAGCCTCCCGAAGTGCTGGGATTACAGGTGTGAGCCACCGCACCCGGCCACATTTATCATTTCTTTAAATTTTTTTTTTTTTTTTTTTTGTAGAAACAGGATCATGCTATGTTGCCCAGGCTGGTCTCGAACTCCTAGCCTCAAGTGATCCTCTTGCCTCAGCCTCCTAAAGTGCTGGGATTACACATTAGCCACCACGCCCAGCCTCGAGTTGATTTTTGTATCTGGAGAGAGATAGGGTAGGGTTTTAGTTTCACTCTTTGGCATGTAGATATCCAGTTTTCACAGCACCATTTATTGAAGAAGCTGTCGTTTTCCCAATGTGTGTTCTTGGTTCCTTTGTGGAAAATCAGTTTGCTGTAAATGCATAGATTTATTTCCGAGTTCTCAATTCTGTTCTATTGGTCTGTGTGTCTGTTTTAATTTAATTTGTTAATTAATTTTATTTATTTTTGAGCCAGAGTTTTGCTCTTGTCACCCAGGCTGGAGTGCAATGGCGCCATTTTGGCTCACTGCAACCTCCGCCCTCTGGATTCAAGCCATTCTCCGGCCTCAGCCTCCCGAGTAACTGGGATTACAGGCATGCACCACTATGCCCAACAAATTTTTGTATTTTTAGTAGAGACAGCATTTCACCACGTTGGCCAGGCTGGTGTCAAACACCTGACCTAAGGTGATCCACTTGCCTCGGCTTCCCAAAATGCTGGGATTACCTGGGAGGCTGAGGCAGGAGAATCGCTTGAATCAGGGAGGTAGAGGTTGCAGTGAGCCACAATTGCACCACTGCACTGCAGTATGGTTAAAACGACCATACTACCTAAAACAAGGTACAGATTCGCAGATATTTTTTAAATCCTGAAATCTGTATGGGATCACAAAAGATCCCAAATAGCCAAAGTGATCCCAAGCAAAAAGAACAAAGCTGGAGACATCACACTACCTGATTTCAAAATGTACTATGAAGCTATTGCAACTGAAACAATATGGTATTGGTATAAAGACAGACACACAGGCTGGGCGTGGTGGCTCACGCCTGTAATCCCAACACTTCGGGAGGCCAAGGTGGGTGGATCACTTGAGGCCAGGAGTTCAAAATCAGCCTGGCCAAAATGGTGAAACCTCATCTCTGCTAAAAATACAAAAATTAGCCGGGTGCGGTGGCCCATACCTGTAATCCCAGCTACTTGGGTGGCTGAGGCAGAATTGTTAGAACCTGGGAGGTGGAGGCTGCGGTGAGCCGAGATCATGCCATAGCACTACAGCCTGGGCAACAGAGCCAAGACTCTGTATCAAAAACAAACAAAAAAAGAAATGCTACTGATTTTTGTATGTTGTTTTTGTGTCCTACAACTTTACCGAATTATTTTATCAGTTCCAAGAGTTTTTTGATGGTTTTCGGTTTTTCTGTATGTAAGACCATGCCATCTGCAAAGAGGGAGAGTCTGACTTCCTCCTTTCTAATTTGGATGCTCTGCATTTGTTTCTCTTGCCTCATTGCTCTGGCTATGATTTCCAGTACTATGTTGAATCAGATTGGTGAAAGTGGACATCCTTGTCTTCTAGTGCTTAGAGGAAGGCTTTCAGCTTTTGCCTATTCAGTATGATGTTAGCTGTGGGTTTGTCATATATGGCCTTTATTATGTTGAGGTATGTTCCTTCTATACTTAATTTGTTGAGAGTTTTTATTGTGAACCATTGTTAAGTGCTCTTTCAGCATAAATTTTTTTTTTTTTTTTTTTTTTTTTGAGATGGAGTCTCGCTCTGTCACCCAGGCTGGAGTGCAGTGGTGCGATCCCAGCTTGCTGCAACCTCCACCTCCTGGGTTCAAGCAATTCTCCCTGCCTCAGCCTCCCGAGTAGCTGGGATTACAGGCGCCCGCCACCATGTCCAGCTAATTTTTGTATTTTGTAGTAGAGATGGGTTTTTGCCATGTTGGCCAGGCTGGTCTTGAACTCCTGACCTCAGGTGATCTGCCTATCTTGGACTCTGAAAGTGCTGGGATTACAGGCACGAACCACTGCACCCGGCCAGCATCAACTGAAATGATCATATGGTTTTTGTCCTGCATTCTGTTGATATAGCATCATTTTTAGTGATGTGCCATTTCATTTTGTGACTGTATCTCAACTTATTGAACCAATCAGGCATTTAAATTGTTTTAAGGTTTTTGCTATTGTAAGTAATGCTGCAGGAAATAACCCTTGTTAAAGCAAAAACCTTTCTGCACATGTATGGTATTCTTAGATAAGTTCCTTTGTTTGGAACTGCTGACTCAAAGGGATGTACTTTGTTTAGGTTTTGATGCAATTAATATATTCCCTTCTGCAGTAAATTTGTAGCCACTCTAACTGTATGAATGCCTATCTTTGTGATCTCTCCTCCCTGCAGAGTAATACTGAGTATTCACTTGTTTCTTGATTTTAGGAGAGGCATTTTAGCCTGCTGATTACAATCATAAACTCAGGAGTTGGACTCCTTGGTTTATAGCCTAGTTCCATCATTAACTTGTGTCAGTTTTGTCATCTGAACAATAGGGCTGAGAATAGTATCAACCTTATAGGGTTGTTCCAAGGCATTATCATTTCTTTCCTTTACAAATTGTACCTTAGAGCTCAAGTAGTTGATTAGGGAAAGTTTCTCTTCATAGAATAAATGATGAACTGATATAATTAAAATACTTAAAATTTCCAATCCCCAGTGAATTAATGGAATGAAGCAGTAATCATCAATGCTACTACCATCACAGAGACAACCAAATACTATGTACCTCCTGATGGAGAAATCTTATCATAAAATCATATTTGAACTTGATCAAGACTCTAGTTCTAAGGGCTGGTTTATAGGAAATTCAAGAGATGGAAGAACACATGGACCTGGTTGCTTTAGTAAATAAGTGTGTGTGTAAATTTCTTTGGGTGTGTGTAAATTTATTTTTCCATGTCTGTGATTTCCTGGCTTATAATTCTCAAAGCCCTCATTAAAGTCTCTTGTTATAACTTTGGGGCACTTGGAAACTCAGAAGCAGGCCTCAGAAGATAGAATCTCCCTCTCTGACCATCTCCTCCTCCCCTTTCACCTGCTCCTTTCTCTCCCCAAGGCAGGAATCTTCCCCTGCCTTTCTATCTTGGAGCTGGCCATAAAAAATTATCTGGCTTTTCTTGTTTGATTGCTATAAGACCTAATTTCAAAACCCTGTAGCCTGGAGGAAAGACTGCTGCACAGGGAGGCTAAGAAGAATCTGAACAGACAGGCCTTGCTGGGTTTCCCCACTTAATCTGTTAGTATTAGATAGTATCCTTTTTGTTCAGTCACATTTCTGCATGGTTGTCCATGCAAACGTGTGCATCTAATGAAGTCTCTATACAAGGCTTTAGAGGACAGGGTTCAGGGAGCTCCTGAGTAGCTAAACATGTGGAGGTTTACAGGAAGGTAAAAACATGCTGGGAGGGTGGTGTACCCCACCTCCACTGGGACAGAAGCTCTCACACTAGAGACTCTGAAGCTCTTGCAATGGGGACTCTTCCAGATCTCTCCCTGTATATCTGTTCACCTGGCTGCATATTTGTATCCTTTAAAGTGTCCTTTGTAACAAACTGGTAAATGTAAGTAAGTGTTTTACTCAGTTCTGTGAGCCATTCTAGCAAATTAGTCAAGCTCAAAGGTGGTGATGAGGGCGGGGGTGATGGGGACTCCAGCTTGAAGCTGGTAGATCAGAAATTCTTGAGCCTCAGATTTGCAACTGATGGGAAAGAGAGGATGGTCTTGTGGGACTGAGTTCTTAACCTCTGGTTTCTGAAGCTATCTCCAGGTAAATAGTGGCTGAAGTGAATTGAATTGGAGGGCACCCAGCTAGTGTCCACTGCAGAATTGATTGCTTGTTGGGTGTGTGGGGAGATATCCCCAAACATTTGGTCACAGAGCCTTCTGTGATTGTTGTTAACAGTGTGAGAACAGAGGGAAAAAAACTAGTTTGAGTTTTACCACTTTCACACACTACTCTCTGATTTAAAAAAACATGGAAGAGAGAGGAGAGATAGAGATAGATATGAAAGGTAAAACCTATAGATTAAAAGACTTTAGGTGCTGGATGTGTTCACTTGTGCCTGTAATTCCAGCGCTCTACAGGCTGAGGTGGGAGGATGGCTTGAGGCCAGGAGTTCCAGACTAGCCTGAGCAATAGAGTGAGACCCTATTGCCTAAATAAAATATTTTAAGGCTGGGTGCGGTGGCTCACATCTGTAATCTCAGCACTTTGGAAGGCTGAGGCAGGCAGATCAATTGAGGTCAGGAGTTTGAGACCGCCCTGGCCAGCATGGTAAAACCCCATCTCTACTAAAAATAGAAAAATTAGCCAGGCACGGTGGCATATGCCTGTAATCCCAGCTACTCGGGAGGCTGAGGCAGGATAATCGCTTGAACCCGGGAGGTGGAGGTTGCAGTGAGCCAAGATCATCCCACTGCACTCCAACCTGGGTAACAGAGCAAGACTCCGTCTTAAAAAAAACAAAAACAAAAACTCAAGGCATATTAATGATTTCTGGACCTAATTGGGATCCTGATCCAATCAAACTGCGATAAAGAGAAAGAATTTAAGTTATTGGGTAAATCTGAATATTGGGTATTTGAAATAAAGGAATTGTTAATTTTTTAGGTACGATATTGGCATGGTGATGTTTAAACATTACTCCTGTATAAAAAGCACTAACTATAAAAGAAACTATTGATAAATTGAGCAACATTAAAATTAAGAACTTATGTTTATTGAACCACAGTATTAAGAGTGAAAAGGAAGGCCACAGGCAATCAGGAGATATTTATAACAATGTATCTGATGCAGGACTAATTTCTAGAATCTATAAATAATTACTTCAAAATAAATATATATAAAAAGACAACTCAGTAGAAAAATGGGCACTTTGTTTTTTTGAGACAGGTTCTCACTCCGTTGCCCGGTTGGAGTGCAGTGGCTCACCAAAGCCTCAAACTGCTGGGCTCAAGGGATCCTCCTGCCTTCGCCTCCCTAATAGCTGGAAATACAGGCAAACACCACCATGCCTGGCTAATTTTTGTATTTTTTGTAGAAACAGGGTCTCACTATGTTGACCAGGCTGGTCTTGAACTCCTGAGCTCAAGCATTCTTCCTGCCGCAGCCTCCCAAAGTGCTGGGATTGTTGATGTGAGCTACCATGCCCAGCCAAAAATGGGTACTTTAGATGATCAATAAACATGGAAAGATGCCTAGTGTCATTAGTCATCTGGGAGGTGCACATTAAAAACCTTGATAAGATACCACTGCACACCCACTAGATTGGCTAAAATTAAAAAGAATGGGCCGGGCGCGATGGCTTATGCCTGTAATCCCAGCACTTTGGGAGGCGGAGGCCAGCGGATCGCAAGGTCAGGAGATCAAGACCATCCTGTGAATGGTGAAACCCTGTCTCTACTAAAAATACAAAAAATTAGCCGAGCATGGTAGTGGGCGCCTGTAGTCCCAGCTACTTGGGAGGCTGAGGCGGGAGAATGGTGTGAACCCGGGAGGCGGAGCTTGCAGTGAGCCGAGGTTGTGAGTACTGGGATTACAGGCATGAGCCACCACGCCCAGCCACATTTTTTTTTCATATAAACATGGAAACCATCATGTTGAGGATTACATGCATTCTGTGAAGTTTGTGTATTAACAATCCTTGTATGTCTTCCTAGGAAAATGTTAACTGCAGAGGGTTTGCAGGGTGTGTTGGCTTGATCTAGTCCTTTCCCCTCTGACTTGCAGAACATATCACTTCCTCCCTAAGGGAGGCAGCGTGAAGCCCCATCCAGTTACTAGTATTGTGAGTGGCTCAGAGTTCAGCATCACAATTTAATGCCCAGTAGTCTCCTTCTTGGGTCTAGTGACTGTGCACCAAAGGGTCATCTGTCCTCCCTTTCCCCTCCAACTGCAGTTGTGGAAGAGGAACAGGATGGAGTGGGGCAGAATAACCAAAGTAAGCTTTCCTATTCTGACAAGGAAAGAATGGGGAGACAAGACACAGTAGTGTCTTGGCTCACCTCTCTCCTGAGTGGAAGTTGGACTAAGATCTCTGGGCGTGTAGATGGAGTCTTTTGCCCGATAGGCCTCATTTAAGGATAAATGGGTAAAGAGGAAGGACCCCCCGAGCCCCCCACCAAATCCAAGAATTAGGAGAGTTCTATTCTAGGGCTCAGTATTCACGCTGGAAGCTTAAATTAACCCAGATGGTCTATTTGGTTTATTTAAAGATAATACTAGCTTTGCGCCTGGAGGAATAGCCACGTTCTCTGCAGGTGAGTCTGGGAATAGAGCTTGTAACTTGCATAGTTGTTTCAGTGTACAGACCTTCAATTTCTGTTACAATCCCTAGTTCTTTCTCTCATCCACTATCCCATTTGCCAGATATTGGTCTGGAGCTTCTCCAGGGTTTCAGAGGGCAGAGACTCCTACTTTCTCCAGAGCCTTCCTGAAGTACACTCTTGGCTGCATTTTCTGTTTTGTTTCATCCATCTTAGCTCTTCAGACTATTTTGTCATCCAGAAATGTGCTGAAATCTCACATCTGCTGGTGATGCCTGTCCCCTGCTGTTTCTAAGGCCATAGTTTCATTCCTTACTGTACTTACTGACATTCATTTCACTGCGATATTGGGGCCCAAAGCATGGGCTTTGTCTCCTAGCTTCTGCAGGAAGTTTCAAGTTGTATGTTTTGTTTTTTTGCAGTTTTTTGTTTTTGTTTGTTTGTTTGTTTGTTTTTCTGAGACAAAGTCTCGCTCTGTTGCCCAGGCTAGAGTGCAGTGGTGTAATTATGGCTTACTGCAGCCTTGACCTCCCACTCTCAATCAACCTTCCCACCTCAGCCTACGGAGGATTTGGAGCCACAGGCATGTGCCACCATGCCCAGCTATTTTGTAAAAATTTTTGTAGAGATGGGGTCTCACTATGTTGCCTAGGCTGGTCTCAAACTCCTGGGCTCAAGTGATCCTCCCACCTTGGCCTCTCCAAATGTTGGGATTACAGGCATGAGCCACTGCACCCATCCAATTTTGAGAAACTGAGCCGGCATTACAACATAGAAGCAGGCAGTTGCAACACTTTTGTTGACATTTTTTGGTTTTGTTTTGTGTATGTGGTGAAGGATAAAAATGGTTCCTCTTGATTGATGACGCTTGTGAATTCTGGGCTTCTGCTCTTGGCATTAAGACAGGCAGGTACTGACAATGACCCTGGGAAGTGCTTGTGCTTGGTTAGAGGTGGGTGATGTAGCAGAGGAGTCAGGGAAGGAAACCAACGAAAGAGTCAAGAGAGTGTGGAGTGCTACCAAAGCCTGAATGTTTTTGAGAGGGAGGAAAAGGTCAGTGTCAAGTGCCACGGGAGGGTGCGAGTAGCATAAGGAGACATGGTTTATCCCACCCTTGTGGGCTTCCCACAGTGGCCCAGATGACAGATGAAGATGCTGTCGTCTCAGGTGATAGGACCTAAGTTTTTTTGAGCAGTAAACCTTTATAAAATACATTTGCTATTTTCTGGATACTGCTAAGCTGTTGTTTATGATTTTTTTAGCTTCTATTCTCTTATGAAATAACTACCACTATGCATTTATAACCTGTTTCTTTAAACCATTACAACAAAATTTCAGACTTTTATACCAAAAAATAGTCCATGTCTTTTTAACTGCAAATGACTGAAAACTAAATATAATAAACAAGCTAGAAGTTTATTTTTCCTCACTTGAAAGAAGTCTGGAGGTCAGAATTCTAGCAGCTTCACAGTGTCTAGGATTCAGGTTTCTACTCTCTTGCTCTTCTACCTTCCTGAGTGTGTGGCTTCTATCTCTAGTATAGGATGGCTGCTAGAATTCCAGCCATCACTTCATACTTCAGTAAGCAGGAAGGAGAGAGAGGTCTGCTCCTTTCCTGTAAGGATACTTTCTGAAAAATGCATGATTTCTGCTCATATCTCATTGGCCAGAACTAATTTGCATGTTCTTACCTAACTGCAAGGGAAGCTGGGAAATGTCCCTCCTGAGGGGTCATGTGCTTGGCTAAGCATTGAGGTTTCTATTACAGTGGAAGAAAAGGAGAATGGATGTTGGGAGACAACCAGCAGTCTCTGAGAATTCCTAAAGGCCTGAAGATGCCTGTTAAAAATGGACAGATCTAAGACGCAATACAGAGGAGACGCTGGGAGATTATAAGGATGGAGAGTAGATAAGACCAGTTGTCATTGCTGGGAGTCTTCATTAGCAGTGGTAAGAGCTGATTCAATGACAGCCAGGCAGAAAGGGAAGGGGGACTGTTTTGTAGACTTGGGGATAGGAAAGAGGGGGGTCAAGTATAGTCACAAGCAGCTGCCTGCACATCAGTAGTGGACCCCAGGAGAGCACAGGCCTTGCAGGTCTTTTGGTGTCTGGTACATAAATGTTTGGTAAATAAAGGGATTAATCTGCAGAAAACTCCTTGCATCCCAGTAGCTCTCAAGTATGTCCAGGCCCACTTCTTTCTTTTTATTTTTGTAGAGACAGGGTCTCCCTATGTTGCCCAGGCTGGTCTCGAACTCCTGGCCTCAAGTAATCTACCCGCCATAACCTACCAAAGTGCTAGGATTACAGGTGTGAACCACGCTGCCTAGCCACATTTTTTTTTCTTTTTTCTTTCTTTTTTTTTTCTTCGGTGACAGAGTCTTCCCATGTTGCCCCGGTTGGTCTTGAACTCCTTGCTTCAGCCTCCTGAGTGGCTGGGACTATAGCAGCACACCACTGTACCCAGCAGGGCACATTTTTCTAAAAGTAGAGGAAAAACCAGTCTTTCAGCTCTCTGTCCCTCATTGTCTGATTTGTGTCTCTTGATCTCTAAGAGCAGTACTTGTTTTTTGTTGTTGTTGTTGCTGTTTTGTTTTTGTTTTTGTTTTTGTTTTGAGACAAGGTCTCACTCTGCTGCCCAGGCTGGAGTGCAGTGGCATGATGTTGGCTCACTGCAACCTCTAAGAGCAGTAATTGTTATCTAACATGATCTTGAGCTCTTACAAAATTGTGTGGAAATGACCTGTTGAAGAGAGCCAGTAATGGGGCTGCTTTAACAAGATGACTTTGGATACAAGTTATTGCAGCTGCACCCCCTTCCTGCCATCACAACAGAAACGTCTCCTCCCTAGATGCTGCAAAATGACTTGCTAGAGGTGGCACAGGTATCAGTGTGGCTGAGATTGAAACCCAGGTGTCCTGCTGTCTAAAAGGCCTTTTGAGGACGCCATGGTTAGGCTCTTACCAGCTTTATGGGGGCACTTCTCTCTGGGGAAATGAATCAGTCACTAATGCAGTTTAGTAGACAGTCTTCAAAATAAGAGATCTTTGGTTCAAAAATATGAAAGGATAAGGTTAAGAAGTAGGTCTAGGCCATCTGTTTTGTTACATGTGGAAACTGAGGCTCATGGAGACTGGCAGGCTGGCCAGATGTCTGATTGCTTCTGGCCAGTTTTTTTCCATGGGCTTAACTCTGACGGCATAAAAAATGAGTCTTTAGTTCCTTCAACTGTAGGTTTATGGTGTCCCACAAATCTGCTTCCAGTGTGAAGGTGGCATGTAGATGCCCTGCAATCCTTCCTCATTGCTGATCTTTTGGCACTTTGAGTAGAATCTCCCCCTACAATGCTATCTGCACTGTGGTTGGGTCAATATCTGTCCCCTCTTGTGATTTTTGGGAGCGTAAAAGCCACCTGAGCTTTGTTTTCTCACAGGGATGTCAGCCAAACACCCAATTTTCTCTTGAACAGTTGCTGTTTCTATCTCCTATTGTTCAACAGAACTATTTGTACAGAGATTTTTTTCAATATGTACGCAGTGACCTCTCTGTTGAAAACGTACCACTAAGGAGTAACCGTTTTGAAAATTTACCAAGAACTGGTTCTTCAGAGATACCAGTCTCTTCTGGGGACTTTTCTTTTTTTTTCTTTTTCTGGGTTTTTTTTTTTTTTTTTTTTTCTGGCTGGTCTCGAACTCCTGGGTTCAAGTGCTTCTCCTACCTTGACCTTGTAAAGTGCTGGGATTACAGGTGTGAGCCAGTGTGCACAGACTTCTCCTAGTGTTGTTTGTTTGTTTGTTTGTTTGTTTGAGATGGAGTGTCACTCTTTTGCCCAGGTCTTGCTCTGGTCACCCAAGCTGGAGTGCAGTGGCACGATCATGGCTCACTGCAGCCCTGACCTCCTGGGCTCAAGCGATCCTATAAAATGGTGCTAATTTCCATTTCCATGAGTACTATTTGAGTATAGTATACTAGTTTTCTCAATCCTGGCCCATCAACCTGATGTGAGGAAAATTGTTTCTCATGGCTATTTTATTTTTTATATCATGGATTATTAGTGAGATTGAGTATTCAAATATACATGCTATTTATATTTGGTAAATGACTTTTCTTTTTTGCTAATTTTCCTAATGGCATATTCACATTTTTCTTATTGACTTGTGAGTTATTTAAATAGTTAAAGAAGTTGGACCCTTTGTTACATGCTGCAGATTTTTCTCAATTTGTCATTTTTAGTGTTGTTCCATTTGAAGTGTTAAATTATTTTTGCTAAACCTGTCAGTCTTCCTGTGTTTCTGCTTGTGATGACATGCTTAGAAGGGCTTTAGTCCTCCTCTCCTTGCTTCCCCCACCATATGGGTACTTATATGTTCTTTTAGTTTATTTTTAGAAATAGGGTCTCACTATGTTGCTTAGGCTGGTCTTGAACTCCTGGGTTCAAGTGATCCTCCTACCTCAACCTGGCAAAGTGCTGGGATTACAGGTGTGAGCCAGTGTGCACAGACTTCTCCTAGTGTTTTTTGTTTGTTTGAGATGGAGTGTTGCTGTTTCGCCCAGGCTGGAGTGAAGTGGCATGATGTTGACTCACTGCAACCTCTGCCCCCTGGGTTCGAGTGATTCTCCTGCCTCAGCCTCCCAAGTAGCTGGGATTACAGGTGCCCCCCACCACGCCTGGCTAATTTTTATATTTTTAGTAGAGATGGGGTTTCTCATGTTGGCCAGGCTCTTCTCGAACTCCTGACCTTAGTCGATCCACCCACTTTGGCCTCCCAAAGTGCTAGGATTACAGGTATGAGCCACCGTGCCTGGCCCTCCTAGTATTTTTATAGTTTGCTTTTGACATTGAAATCTTTCATCCATCTGGAATATCTTTTAATGGGGTGTGAAGTAGAGATCTAAAATGTGACATTTTCTTAAAGGATTTTAAAAAATGATCCATTTTTCAAAGTGCTGCAACTGTGATAACTGAGGAGGGTTTGGGGCAGTGTAACTTTGTGTTGGCTTGGCTGGCTGCTCAGCAGGGCTGA
Organism: Macaca thibetana thibetana; assembly: GCF_024542745.1. Lineage (NCBI taxonomy): Eukaryota > Metazoa > Chordata > Mammalia > Primates > Cercopithecidae > Macaca > Macaca thibetana. Next base: position 73,891,266 of record NC_065587.1, read on the forward strand.
CCATGCAGTAACCAGCTGTCCTCCTGTGTCCATTTCTAGAAACGGGCTCACTGGATTATCAGAAGCATTGGCCCTTATTTTACCATGATGAGCAAACAGACCTGCAGTTCAGTAACTTGACATGTTGGAGTTTGAACCCAGGTGTGCTGAATCTCAGTTCCATGTTCTTTGCGTTACGATTCTGCCTTCCCAGCTTCCTGGTTTCCGCCAGCCATTTTTCTCCCACAGGTTGGCCAAAGAGCCCCTAACACAGGGAAGACTTGTAAGTTTCTCAGGGTCAGCCAGCAGGGCCATAAGGAGTGGGGCAGCCCTTACCTTACTCTGTACCCAGTCTCAGAGAGAAGAGGAGGTGACAGGGGCCGCTGGGTTCCATGGGGCCTGCAGGCCAAAAGCAAGGGCACCCTGGAGCAGTGCCAGGCCTGTGTGGCACAGTGCCCTCATCCTGAGGCCCAACTCAGCTCCAGCCCCAGCCTCTGCTGTGGAGCTCTCCTGACACTCCCACCCCATTTCCTCATCTCTGTCTCCTCTCCAGGCTTCTTTGGAAATTGACTGTCCAAACCCTCATTAGATGCTGTCTCCTCAGCAGATGGTCTCTGGAGTCAGGTTATTTGTCTTAGACTTCTGTAGCTCCCACGTGATTCAGTAAAGGCATGTTGATTCATCATAGGGGTTCCTGGCAGAAGGGCAAAACTATCAGGGGAACAAAGTAGCCAGAGATCACATGCTGAGCCACCTTCTGACTTGGTCATGAACTCCTTGCTGGTCAGACCTGGCTGTTCCAAGCATATATGGTTGTCAGGAGGTTGAGTTGGTACTAAATCAGCTTTGAAGATTAGCAGCTGCCTGGGCAATGAGAACCAGGCCTCTGGTTTCAGCAGGAATTTGTTGTGCAGCAAAATAAAATATTGCCATGTTAGTGTTTATTTTTAGTGTTGAAGCACCACCTTAACAAGTTGACAGTGTTAATGCTACATTAACATATGATATACTTAGTATCAGTCCCAATATTTCTTTTATTTTTATTATTTATTTATTTTTTTGAGACAGAGTGTTGCTCTGTTGCCCAAGCTAGAGTGCAGTGGCGCGATCTCGGCTCACTGCAAGCTCCGCCTCGTGGATTCACGCCATTCTCCTGCCTCAGCCTCCCGAGTAGCTGGAACTACAGGCGCCCGCCACCACGCTGGCTAATTTTTTTGTATTTTTTAGTAGAGATGGGGTTTCGCCGTGTTAGCCAGGATGGTCTCTGTCTCCTGACCTCGTGATCCGCCCGCCTCGGCCTCCCAAAGTGCTGGGATTACAGGCGTGAGCCCCCGTGCCCGGCTAGTCCCAGTATTTCATTAAAAAGTACTTAGAATTTATAAAACTAAAAAAGTAAAACTGACGAAAGTGCACCAAGTTTGGACACATTAGCGAATATCAAATAAAAACCAAATTTGATAAAAATTAAATGCACAACATAAATTACCATTCCTGTGTAGGTTAGTAGATAAAATTTAATGTTTACTAAGATGTACTAAATTACATTTACTTGATTTACTACATTTAATTTAGAGTTAAAACTAAGATTTAAAATGCAGTGATCAGTGGGCAAGGTGGTATGTACCTGTAGTCTCAGCTACTTGGGAGGCTGAAGTTGGAGGATTGCTTGAGCCCAGGAGTTCGAGTCCAGCTTGGTAACATAGCAGGATCCCATCTCTTAAAAATAAATAAATAAATAAAATTTTTGTAGAGGTGGGGTCTTGCTGTGTTGCCCAGGTTGGTCTTGAACTCCTGGCCTCAAGCAGTCCTTCTGTCTGCACCTCCCAAAGTGCTGGGATTATGGGCATGAGCCACCATGCCTGGTCTAGACTCCATGTCTTTTTTAAAAAAACAAATAACAACAATAACAACAAAAAACAGGCAATGATCTTTTAAAATATTTGTAATTGGTGACATTGATATAAGTGTATTTTCATGTTTTTTTTTTTCCTCGTGCTGATAAACTAGGAGTAGGGGAATGATGAGAGCACTGAACTGCAGCTCTTTCCTGTTAAACTTTCATCTCTAAAGAATCCCACCTTGTATTTGATAACTTTAAGGATTCCTTTTCTTGGCCGAGATTGCAGCCTTTTTATTGCTAGTGTCCTATGGTTTTTGTTTCAAAGACAGCATTTCCTGTTTATCTTGGTGTACTTTTGTTTCATCTTTAGTTTGGAAACTCTTTGAACTGGCATAAGAATTAGTCTCCAGGCAGGCCAGGCACAGTGGCTCATGCCTGTAATTCCAGCACTTTGCGGGGCCGAGGCGGGTGGATCCCTTGAGATCAGGAGTTCAAGACCAGCCTGGCCAACAGGGTGAAACCCCGTCTCTACTAAAAATACAGAAAATTAGCCAGGCATGGTGGCACACACCTGTAGTCCCAGCTACTTGGGAGGCTGAGGTAGGAGAATTGCATGAACTCGGGAGGCAGAGGTTGCAGTGAGCCGAGATCGCGCCATTGTACTCCAGCCTGGGTGACAAAGTGAGACTCCATCTCTCTTTCACACACACACACTCACACACACTCACACACACACACACGAATTAGTCTCTAGACAAAAACTTTGCTTTACTGATTGGTTTTCTTCCTCCTCTTGAGGATTATGGAGGAAAAGAAGAAGGCTTTTAAATGAGGACACCTTGGTGTGGATAGCTCTCAAAATATAAGTGGAGTAACTGGAAAAGCATGCCATTTAGAATGCATTTGTACCACACAGGCATTATGGCTTTGTGTTTTAGGTTCTCATCTGTAAAAGGTCAGCCATACTATGTCTCCTTTCCCTCCTGTTTTGTCCCACAGTGATAGCCAGCTTTTGTGTAGTGTAGTTCACAATATTTTATCTGGATTTTCTTGGGGCCTTTGGGGCTTGTTTTGAACCTTGATCCGCAGGAGTAAGTAACAACTTACAGTGTGTCCCGATACCACCTTGCAGGCATGTATCACTTGGATACAAAAGTTTCGAGAAGCAGTACTTACTATTTGTGATATATTCAGAAGTTTTCTGTTTGAGTCTATCTTATACTTTTTATGTACACTTTTTATTAAAGTATAACATACATATAGAGTGTGTACATATCATATTTTTACAATGACTTTTCGTAAAGTAAGCACATCCCTGCAACCAAGATAAAACAAAATGGCACCAGTCCCTGGGAAGCATCTCTCATGATGTCTCCTAGTCACTGCCCCTACTCAGGGGAGCAGTGACTCCCCCACTAGCCTGACTTCTGGTTCCATATCTTATTTTATATTTTGCTAGTTGTGACCCACTGAATTGATTTCAAGACCCAGTAGGTCTCAACCTATAGTTTGAAAAACACAACTTTGTTTTATTTTCCCAATAACTCTTAAGATAGGAATTCCTTTTTATGGATGAAAAAGGTAAGACCCAGTGGTCAGATTTCTCCCAAGATCTTACAGCTTGTACTGTTTCCCCTTTTTCCCATGCATTTGAGCTACTCTTCTCCCTGAGATGAGGAGTGACTTGCTTTGGAAAGACAGTTGCAGCCCTTTTTGTTTTATGTCTTGTTTATCACTCTCCCTTAATGTATTTACAAGATTGATATGCATTATTAATGTAGCTTTAGTGAGTTCCTGATCTTACCATTCTTAAGTACTGAGAATGTTTTTGGTTTGTGTTTTTGTGACTGAGTCGGAGGCATTTGCTTTTGCTTTGGAGGTTTGTGGCTTGGAAACTTTCATGGCCTCCCCCTAATAGGATGAAGCTCTTCAGGTGGCATGTGGGTATGACAAATGATGACTGTGCACAGCTCCCCACCCTCACTGTGCTGACCTGCAGTTCCTTCCTTGCCTGTAGACTTTGCCTATAGAGAGATTTCTTTCCACCCCGTTCCCACCTCATGTCTCCCTCAGGCTCCAGAATACCTACGTGGAGGGCCTGAGTGCTAAGCTGTCTTGTCATCTGCAAGCTTGTCTGATTGTGAGATCGTTGCTCCCAGCCAGCACCTCTGGGAGTAGAAGTCCCATAGCCCATACCCGGAAACTTTTTCCCCAGCTGCCGAGCCTCGAGGCTCTCTTGGGCTGTGAGGTGTTCTTTGGCTTTGGTAGTTCACAGCTGAGGCTTTCATTCTAAGAGCCTTGACCTTCTGGGTTCACCACCCTTGGTAGTTCTCTGGGAGAGAGGCAGCTTGGAAACACTGTCAGGGTATGTCCCAGGCTGTGTTGTAGGCCATGGGGATATAGCAGTGAATAAACAAAGTCTCTTCCACTCTGAGCATTTGTCCGAGTGGAGGAGACAGACAAATGTGCAGTCATTTCAGGTGGTAGTGATGTTAGAAGAATAAAGCAGGTGTTTCTTAATAGGATATAGCCTTTTGAAGTGCCAGTATCTGAAGGAGCTTTCCAGTGTGCTGTCCAGTTGGCACAAAGGACAGATGTCTTTTTTTTGTTGTTTTTTAATGAGACAAGATCTTAGTTTGTTGCCCAGGTTGGACTGCAGTAGTGCGATCTTGGCTCACTGCGGCTTCCACCTGCCGAGCTCAAGAGATCCTCCCACCTCAGCCTCCCGAGTAGCTGGGACTATAGGTGCGTGCCACTACACTCATTTAATTTTTGTATTTTTAGTAGCGATGTGGTTTCACCATGTTACCCAGGCTGGTCTCAAACTTCTGAGCTCAAGCAATCCGCCTGTCTTGGCCTCCCATAGTGCTGGGATTACAGGCATGAGCCATTGGACTCAGCTGGTTTGTTGCGACTCTGCTTAGAGCGTTTCCCGTTATTCAAGGGAAATGAATGAAAACATCTATAGACCTACACATTCCGTAGGGCAAGATTGAACCGCTTAGGACTCTAAAAGTTTTTACTCTGCCTACTTAGTCATTATCCCTGGGAGGACCTTTGCTGCTGGGGGAAATGCAGCTCATTTATTACCACGCTCCATTTTATGGTCGTTCCTTGGAGGCACTCCCCCACCCCAAGTCATTTTAACCTTTGGGAAGGGCTGAAATGCTGTGCTTTTAGTCATTAGTTGTGTTTATGTAACTGTAGCTCTAAGGTTGTCTTTCCCACACAAATGCTGGCAAGGCAATATTGCGGGCCTTGTAGATAAAGGTTGATGAATTTCATTCATTTAAAAGAAATTACTCCTTGAGTTTTTAACAGGTTCAAGGCAAGGAGCTCTCAAGGTAAACAAAGATGAATAAGGCAGTCCCTACTTTTTATAATCTCAAAGTCTAAAATTATGGAAGGTGCCCTCTTACTGTAAATATAACTCATAAAAAATCATATGGGGCCTCTAGGGAGGATCTAGCTGTCTCCCTTCTAGCTTCTGTTGGCATTCCTTGGCTGTAGCCATGTCTCTCTCTGCTCTGTCGTCACATTGCTCTCTCCTCTGTGTCTAATCTCCTCCCTCTCTCATAAGGATATATATGATTACATTTAGGGCCCACATGGATAATCCAGGATAAATCCCTTCTCTCTTAGCTTAGTCATATCTTTTGCCATGTAAGGTAATATTTACTCTTCTTGCCGTGTAAGATAATATTCACAGGTTCCAGGGATTAGGAAGTGAATTTTGTTGGGGGGAGTTTTCTTCCTACCCATGGACAGCAATCAGAAGAGGTTTATCTTAGTGGCTTGTAAGGATGAACAGGGAGGAGAAAAGATTGAGAGTAAAGGGGGAGAGGAGGGAAGGGTGGGATGTAATCAGGAACAGGGAGCAGCAGTTTTGCTTGGCTGGAGCAGGTGGTGTGGGGGATGGACTGGGATGGATTGTGAAGGACCTTGAGTGGGAACAGTTTGTCTAATTCACTAGGCAAAAATGAATGGAGGAGGGGTGTAATCAGAGCTGTGCTTTTTGAAGATTAATATGGTAGTGTGTGGAGAATAAATGAGAGAAGGGAGGAATTTGTGGAGATGCCAATTAGGAGGCCAGTGTAGTAGTGAAGGGTTGATCTGCAGGCTTCAGCAAGGGTGCTAGCTGTGAGAATGGGAAAGACCCTAAATGAAAGGGTCTGCATAGTGTGAGAACTGAGGAGGTGTATAGGGCAGGGGATTTGGCAACATTGATGTGGACAGTCTTTTCCATGGGGCACATTTCAGGGAGATTAGGGTCTTGAAGGAAAGCAGAAGGATGAACTAGTGTGGGTGGGAAATATGGTGGTTGTTTTTGAACCCACTGAGTTGGAGGTATCTTGTTGACAGGTTGAAAGGTTGCACTGGAGCTTGGAGGAGAGGACATAACTCGTGTTATGGGAGCTGGTCCACAGAAGAGAGGCTGAATGGCAGGGTCAGCTCACTAAGGGGCAGTGTGGAGATACAGCCTGGGGGAGCTACTAAGGGGCATTTAGAAAGTGTGGGGAGGAAGAACAGAGAAGATGTCATTGGAGAGGATTCAGATGTGATTAATTGTAAATGCAGGCAGCCACTCAAATTGACTAAAAAGAAAAAACAGAATCCATTGGCTCATGTAACTTAGAAGACTAAGGTAATTCTAGCTTCAGGCCTGGTTTAATCCAGGTTCTCAAATATCACCAAGCTTTGGTCTCCCTCCATCTCTTGGCTCCCCCTCATGTTGGCTTCATTTTTGGGTTTTAAATGGTAGTAGCTAGATGTAGCAAGATGTCGGCCAGCAGGTGAGAGTCCCATGGGAAAGGTCATGCCTTCCTCCTGGTGGCTTCAGAAGCACAGGAAATCGCTGTTATGTGTTCTTGTCATCTTTGACCTGGTCACTGTGGTCAAGGGAGCACAGTGCTCTGATGAATCAGGTCTAAATTATGTGCCTACACTTGGAGTAGGGGGTGGGAGGAGTACTCAAAAACAAAATAAAGGAACCGTTACTGCACAGAGTGGAACGAAGCTGGATAGTAAGACACTAAATGTCCAGGACACCAGGGATCTGGGTGGGAAGGGGAATGGTGGTGCGTAAAACAAGAATTGGTTGGATGCTGCTGAGATAGCTGTGAGGATGCTGGAGAACAGTGTGTGGGGCTTGACAGTCAGGAGCTAATCTTTCAGGAAACGGTTTTCTGAAACAGTGTGGGCTGAAGCCAGACTCAGGAAGTTTGAGAACATATGGTAGATGCAGACTTTGTAAAAGAGTTTGGAAGTAAAGAGGAGGAGAAGTGAATTGGTGACTCCAGGCCGAATGGAGTTGAAAGGAAAATGGTTTTAGGACAAACATCTGAAGAGTGGAAAAAAATCTGAGAGAAAAGATCATATGGTAGAGGTAGAGAGAGGAGGAGTTGATTGGTGTGGGAGAGCACTGGAAGATGTGGGATCTGGGGCCTGGGCGGGGAAAGAGAGGCCATGTGTCAGTCTGTTTGGGCTACTATTATGAAACACCATGAACTGGGAAGCTTATAAACAACAGAAGTTTATTTCTCATTGTTCTGGGGTCTGGGAAGTCCAAGATTACGGTGCCAGCAGATTGTGTCTGGTAAAGAGCTGCTTTCTGATTCATCCATGGCTTCTCACTGAGTCCTCATGTGGTGGAAGAAGGATTGCTCTGGGACCTCTTTTATAAGGGTGCTAATCCCATTAATCAGGGGTTCAGCCTCATGACCCAATCACCTTCCAATAGCCCCATCTTCTAATACCATTGAGTTGGGGGTTAGAATTTCAGTGTATGAATTTTGGGGAGACATAAATATTCAGACCACAGTAGGCCAAGATTTCAGATTGGGATAGATGGCAGGCATTTATTTCACTTCTTTCTGAAGGAGCTTGTTACTGACAGATTATCATTTTAGGTCCTTTAGTTCACATTTTTCCAACCCACAATCCAACACAAATTCGTAAACGTTCTTAAAACATGAGTTTTTTGGTTTTTTTTGTTTGTTTGTTTGAGCTTATCAGCTATCGTTAGTGTATTTTATATGTGGCCCAAGACAATTGTTCTTCTTCCAATGTGGCCCAGGGAAGCCAAAAAATTGGCTTCTGCTTTAGGTCATTTTTTTTTTTTGAGACAGAGTTTTGCTCCTGTTGCCCAGGCTGGAGGGCAATGGCACGATCTCGACTCATTGCAACCTCTGCCTCTCGAGATCAAGTGATTCTCCTGCCTCAGCCTCTCGAGTAGCTGGGATTACAGGCACCTGCCACCATGCCCAGCTAATTTTTTGTATTTTTAGTAGAGATGGGGTTTCACCATGTTGCCCAGGTTGGTTTTGAGCTCCTGACCTCAAATGATCTACCTGCCTCGGCCTCCCAAAGTGCTGGGATTACAGTCGTAAGCCACTGTGCCCGGCCTAGGTCATCATTTTTTTAAAAACCCTGTAAAATCTCACCAGGATTTTTCAGCTGTTTCCAGATTATAATGGAATCTGTTTGACTCTGGTCTCCAGGTCATCAAATGACATATTTTCAGGATATAAGACTATAAGTAGACTTTTCTATTAACAGTAAAGCTTGTGAATCTTGGTTTGATATGTACAAACAGAGCCACCAGTATGTACCCCAATTTCTGGTTGGAGTGACAGAATGAGAACACAGCCAGTTTCTGAGCAGCTGGTGGTTTGGGGACACAGTAGGAATTTGATACTGGGTGATCGTTGTATCTCACAAGGTGCATCCTCGAGTAGTAATGACTCATTTGTCAGAGATGTAAGGTGGTGTTTTGCAGTGATTTGCAAACTGTGTTCTCTGCTGATATGTTAGGGGTTCTCCAAACAAAATTTAAATCTGACAGTGAAGATGAACTGAGACTTATTCACGCTGTTATTTCAGCACAGGTGAGGGTGAGGCACTTGATGTCAGGAAAACCTTGCTTTAACCTGTGTGTCTTTGCAGTGGAACAGAAGGGTAAGCAAGCTGCTTTGAAAATCAGATTGAAATTTTATGTCAGAAAATGTAAAACAGAGAAGCATCAAAGAATGACTCAATGGTCTTGATAAATTCATTTGAAGATGAAATTATGTTAAAATTTTATAGTTCAGTAATTTAAAAGTATATTACAGTTTTTTTTTTCCTTTTTTTTGGATGATGTGCATGTAAACAAGTGTAAGGAATCTTTGTAAAGCATCAGAAGAAAATTTTAGGTGTTTTGATCTTCATTAAAGGACTATTAGCAAGATGTCAAAGGAATAATAATGCCTGTGCAGATGGTAACCAGCTTTGTTTTGTTCATCTTTTCCCCATAACAAATTGGTAAAAATTGTATTTGTTACACTATTCACAAACCTTTTCTACTAAGTATATACCAAGCTGTGTTCTTTTGAAAGATGTTTCTAGTAATTTTCAGGTCATTTCCATATATATTATGTGTGGTTAAAAAGCAAACCAACCCTGGTTTGTTAAATAATTCCCCTGTTTTTACTTAAAAAATAATGGGGTTGGGCATCTGTGTAAAGTGTGTACATCTTAGCAGTATAAATTACTGACACATTTAAAAAAATGAAGTAAAAACTCAGAATTGTTGTGATTCAGTGCCCTTATGTTTTTTAAAAAGAGGGAAAAGTAATGCAAGATTCAGAATACTGGAGTGGTTGGCATGCCTCTCTTCATTTTACTTTTTGACCGGCTGCCCATATGCCGATGATGATGAGGCTGAGCTGTTTGTGCCACTGCCATTTGATGCTGCGAGAATCACAACTGTTATATCTGTTGCTGCTTCTGTTAAAAGGCAGAGTAGTAACTGGCCACTGAATTAAATTTAAAAGAAAGGCAGGGGAGAGCTGGAATCTCTGCTGAGATGGCTTTGTTCAGGTCTTTTCTTAGCCCTGCAACTACTTAACGCTTCATGTGCTTGCTGAAGGGATAGGTCTGTCCTTGACTGATTGAACCTTGTTCAGAATCCTGTTCACCTGGCTATTGAGGACTAGAAGTTGTAGGTTGCTGAGGTGGTATTGGGGGTTCTAGCCCCCTCCTCACAGTAGTAGGGGAATCAGAGCTTTGGGGAACCTTAGCAGTTTTCTCCCTGGTTGCAGGTTGGGGTAGATACAGCTGTTAGACTGTCTGCACTGTCCAGTATAGTAGCCACTAGCCACATGTGGCCAATTAAACCTTTTCTTACTGTGGCTAAATATTATATATAACATAAAATTGATAATTCTAACCATTTTCAAGCATATGGTTCTATGGCATTGAGTAGATTCACGTTGTTTTGCAACTGTCACCAGAACAAACATTCCAGAATATTTTCATCTTCCCCAAATGAAACTCTGTACCTATTAAGCAACTCTCCCTTCTCACTCCCCCAGCCCCTGACAACCACCATTCTATTTTCTGTCTCTATGAATTTGACTACTCTAGGTACCTCATGTAAGTGGAATCATATATTTGTCCTTTTGTGTCTGGCTTATTTCGCTTAGCACAATGTCCTCAAGGTTCATCCATGTGGTAGCATGTGTGAGAATTTCCTTCCTTTTTAAGGCTGAATAATATGCCACTGTGTATGTATACTACATTTTGTTCATTCCTTTGTTGATGGATACTCGGATTGCCTCTACATTTTTGTTTATTGTGAATAAGGCTGCTGTGAATATGGGTGTACAAATATCTCTTTGAGTCCCTGCCCTCAGTTCTTTTGGGTGTATACCCAGAGGTGGAATTGCTGAGTCATGTGGTAATTCTGTGTTTGATTTTTTGAGGAACTGCCAGACTGTTTACTATAGCAGCTGCATTATTTTACATTCTGACCAACAGTGCACAAAGGTTTCAGTTTTTTCACATCTTCACCAATACTTGTTATTTTGGTTTTTCTTTTTTGAAAATAGCCAGTCTAGTGGATGTGAAGTGTGTGGCAGTTTAAATTTAATTAAAAATAAATACATAAATTCACTTCCTTAGTCACACTAGCCACATTTTAATTGTTTAATAGCCATATGCAGCTGTGGCTCTTATATTGGACAGTACAGAGAGAACATTTCCATTACTGCAGAAAGTTCTATACTGACAAAACCTGGAGGTAGCAGTGGACCTGAAAGGGATTGATCCAAGCCCAGCAGAGTCACCAAGGATTTAGTCAATTTATAACTGACACATACTTTGAGAGGCAATCCATTGATAACTGACACATACATCAATTGTTTTCATACTTTGTGTATGTAGTATAGCCCAGTATAGACATAGTTTTATATTCTGCCTTTTTCATGTTGCTGCACGGTGTTTATAGTTGTCTTGTTAATAGCTGCACAGAAAATTGATTTACCGTCATTTACCTAATAATTTTTCCTTGTTAGAGACATAAAACCAGTTTCTCCTTTTCAGTACTGCAGTAGAGTATGCTCATTTCCTGCTGGTCTCCACGCTTAGCCCTTCTGGTTTCTTCATCTATTCATTTTATCGTCTTGCTCTTTTTGGTCTCCTTACTGTTTTAACCACTCCATTGGACATGTTTAGCCTCTAGGTAAAGTCTGACTAATGCTAACTAGAACCAGACCATGCCTGTGTTAATATAGCCTAAAATACCACTAGCTATTTTTGCTATTTGAACTGATTGTACCATCTTGAGTCAAGTGCCTACTCCAAAACAGTCAAGGTGCACATTGCCTTAGGCTGGGGTAAATGCCTGTTCGTGAACCTATCACTGTGGCAGAGGGGCAGGATTAAAAATAAGTAGACTGTACGAGCTACTGTATACCATGAAAAGAGTTGAATGGATTTTTAAGAGGGAACTAACTGCAGTGTCCAGTACCAGGGGGAAGATGGTGAGATAAGAATTAAGGGTTGAACATCCCAAAATCAAAAATTTGAAATTTTCAAAATCTGAAAGTTTTTGAGTGCCAATGTGATGCTCAAAGGAAATGCTCATTGGAGCATTTTGGATTTAGGATTTTCTGATTAGGGATGCTCAACCAGTAAGTGTAATGCAAATATTCCAAATTCTGAAAAGAATTCTGAAATGCAAAACACTTCTGGTCTCAAGCATTTTGGGTAAGGGATATTCAATCTGTACCTCTCAGGTTTCTGGCTTATGCAGGGTACATAGACTTGCATGCTGTCAACTGACTGACTAAGCAAGACTTCAGGATCAACAGTTTTACGGACAATGTCAAAAGCGCTCTGTTTAGATGTGTTATTTTTGAGATGCCTGTAAAAACTTTCGCGTGGAGTTGTCGGTAAGTGGTTGGAAATATGAGTCTGAAGCTTGAGGGAGAAGTTGGGGTTGGAGATACAAGTGTTGGGGTCATTGGCATGGAATTGGTAATTAAAGCCAAGGGGCTGGATGATGATACCTAGGGAGAGAGTGTGGTAGGTCCAGAACTGAGCCCAGGTCCCATTCAACATTTTGAAGTCAGATAGAGATAAAATAGCACAGGAGACTGACAAAGAGCGGCCAGTCAGGTAGAGTGAGAATCTGATAAGTATGGTATGGAAGTAGCTGAGCGGAGAATGTTTCAAGGAGGAAATGGTCAACTAGATCTGACATTGCCAAGATATATGATAAGATGAATGCAGGAGAGTCTTATCTGATTTGGCAGCATGGAGGTTGTTTTATTTACTTATGTTTGAAGACTTTAGTCTCCAGAGCCTGTGGAGATCACACTGAGACCACATTGACTTTTCTTTGCTGAGGTAATGGATATTTGGAAGTAATTTGATGGCCAGGTGCTGTGGCTGATGCTTATTCTCCCAGCACTTAGGGAGGCCAAAGCATGAGAATTACTTGAGGCCAGAAGTTCAAGACCAGCCTGGGCAATGTAGGGAGGCTCTTTCCTTTTAATTACTGGTTTTCAAAAAAAGATTTGGTGTTTCAGCACCCTTCAAAGGTGGCCAAAGTAGTTTTGTTTTCTTTTTTGAGATAGAGTTTTGCTCATGTTGCCCAGGCTGGAGTGCAATGGCTCAATCTCGGCTCACCACAACCTCTGCCTCCTGGGTTCAAGCGATTCTCCTGCTTCAGCCTACTGAGTAGCTGGGATTACAGGCATGGGCCACCATGCTCAGCTAATTTTGTATTTTTAGTAGAGATGAGGTTTCTTCATGTTGGTCAGGCTGGTCTCAAACTCCCAACCTCAGGTGATCCCGCCTGCCTTGGCCTCCCAAAGTGCTGGGATTATAGGCATGAGCCACTGCGCCTGGCCAGTAGTTTCTTCTTTTTTTTTTTTTTTTTTTTTTTGAGACGGAGTCTCGCTCTGTCGCCCAGGCTGGAGTGCAGTGGCCGGATCTCAGCTCACTGCAAGCTTCGCCTCCCGGGTTCACGCCATTCTCCGGCCTCAGCCTCCCGAGTAGCTGGGACTACAGGCGCCTGCCACCTCGCCCGGCTAGTTTTTTGTATTTCTTAGTAGAGACGGGGTTTCACCGTGTTAGCCAGGATGGTCTCGATCTCCTGACCTCGTGATCCGCCCGTCTCGGCCTCCCAAAGTGCTGGGATTACAGGCTTGAGCCACCGCGCCCGGCCAGTAGTTTCTTACAGTTATCATTATGAACTCATAAATTTTTATATACTTGTGTTTAAATCACTTTTTATTATTTTAATGCTCAAATTGTCCTATCATTGGCCATTAGGAGTCTTTCTTCAATGCCTTTCTCATTTTCAATTTAATTTTTTCCCCAGGCATCCCTAGTGATTTATCAAAAAGAGAAACTATTTAGCATTGTGGCTTTCATAATTTCTTTCTTTCTTTCTTACTTTTTTTTTTTTTTGAAGCAGAGTCTAGTTTTGTTGCCCAGGCTGGAGAGCAGTGGCGCGATCTCGGCTCACTGCAGCCTCCACCTCCCAGGTTTGGGCAATTCTCTTGCCTCAGCCTCCCAAGTAGCTGGGATTACAGGTGCCTGCCACCACGCCCAGATAATTTTTGTGTTTTTAGTAGAGACGGAGTTTACCATATTGGCCAGGCTGGTCTTGAACTCCTGACCTCAAGTGATCCACCCACCTTGGCCTCCCGAAGTGCTGGGATTACAGGAGTGAGTCACTGGACCCAGCCCATAATTTCTTCTATAACTAATATGACAAATTTGGGATTGAGAACACTGTTAATTCCGTGTTCTTCAAGGGAGAAACATACTAGTTTCTCCCTTGAATAGTTAGAGTCTATTTGATTGGTACTTGATTCCATGAGTGTTGGTTATAAACCAGGAATAGTACAAAAGTGACAATATAAAGTTCCAATATGGTAAACAGCCCCAGGGTGCTTGCCTGCCCACAGGAGTAGGAGAGGTTGGGGCTTGAGACACTGGGGACATTTGCTCTCATGTCTACTTATTTTGTCTAGGAATCTTTGTAGAAAGCACTATTGTGAAGTGAGTGACAGCGAAGCAGGTACCAGATAGCGATTTATGATTTAGGGGCTCGTTGCATGTGGAACCCAGCAGCCGTCCTGGTTCTGCTTCCTGGCAGGGGTCTGGGGAGCACACTTGAGCCCAGTTTTGAGATTGCAAATATGTTTTTCTTCTCCATCTTACTAGATCTTTTGGCAGTATTCGACATATTCCCTTCTTGGAAGAGCTTTATCTTAATAAACTAAAAAAAAAAAAAAAAAAAAAAAATTCCTTCCTTTCCCAGTAAGGCTGAAAACTAATTTTCCTTTAAATACTAAAGAGAGATGCCCGACTAAGAAACTGATAATAGGAGGACCTAATGAACTCCAGTGGGGCTTCTGATTTTTGGTGTCTTTCCCCTAACCCTGGAAGACAATAGGAAAACAAGTGATGTCATCAGAACAGAGCCATTGGCAGAGCCTCCTGGGGACCTGAGTGGTTTTCCTGTCTCTGATAGTCTCTGTTCTGAATTAAGTAATGGCTTGTGATGGAGGTTGGTACTTCCTGCAACTCTTTCACATTTATAGTTATATGCTTGCTGTTAGTAAACAGATGCATTTACTCCAGAAGGAGGCTTTAATGGGCAAGGTGTGAGAGAGTGTTGGGAGAAAGAAGGATTCCTGATCATTCCTTGTCACAAAAATTATGGGTTTAATGTATGAGATTGGCAGTTGTGCAGAGGTTGGGACTCAATACAACTGTATGTATTTGAATTAGAAAGCCTTGCATTCCTAGAAACTGGATTTCAGACAGGTTTTCCTTGTCCTTTCTGAGACATACAGACCCTGTACTTTTTTGGGAAACCCCCGTATCACTTAGGATACATTTGGCCACAAACGCCTAAGAAGACGGGGAGATAAACAGTGGGACAGCTGGCTGCAGCCCTAAAATGCCTCCTATAGTGCTATTGAGTGCAAAAATGAATGGTTGGCCTATGCTATATGTCGCCCAGCTGTACCTGCCACTGTAGCAAACCCTGGATTCTCTCAACATAATTGACTGTGGCTGCCTATGCAGATGTGGTTCTAGGTGCCAGGCCAGGTGCTGGGGGTACAGTGGTGAGGATATCCACATGGCTCCCCCAGAGAGATGATGGTCTTGAGGTGGAGACTGTGCCGTGTGGGAAGCAGTCCTTTTTTGTTTTTTGGTTTTGAGACAGGGTCTTGCTCTGTCGTCTAGGCTGGAATGCAGTGGCGTGATCAGGTCTCACTGCAGCCTCAACCTCCTAGACTTCAGGCAATCCTCCCACTTTGGCCTCCCAAGGTTTTGGGATTACAGGCATGAACCATGGTGGGGAGCACTCCTAAGGAAGGACAGGGGCCGCTGGGACACACAGGCAGCTGGGGAAGATTTGGAGAGAAAGGGAACTCTTAAAGGATCAATGAAGATTTGCCGGAAGAGAAGTGGGCTTCAGTAGAGGGTGGTGTGCAGACTGTTTTAGATAGGAACACAGTAGCAAAAATCCTAAAGGTGAGAAAGTACAACCTGTTCTAGAAACTGACTCTAGTTCAGAATGGCAATGAGAGATAAGGCTGGATGAGTAGATAAGACCCTGATCCCAAGGGGCTTGTACGCCATTTTAAAGAGCTGTTATCTAGGTACTGGGGAGCTGTGGGAGGGGTTCAGGATGGAGAGTGACACAATCAGAATTTCTGGGAAGATCCTTGTGCTGCAGTGGCGAGAGTGTAGGTGGGAATGGACTCTAGGCTGAAGGTGAGGTAGCCAGTTAGGCTGTTGCAGTTACTCAGAGGAGGGATGATGTTGGCTTGAATTACGGGAATGACGGGTGGCATAATGAGTGGATGCAGCTGACAGCTGTTTTGGAGATCTACAAGCTGAGGAAGGAGCCACTAAGGGTGATGGCCACCTTGTTCTCTTGAGAATTCAGGGTAAAGGGTACCATTTGCTAAGATAGGTCACCTAGTAGAAGGAAGACGTTTGTGGGAAGAGATGATGAGCTTGGTTTTGGACACACGTTGAGTTTTAGGTGTCTGTGGAGACATCTATTCGGCATTTAGAGTTAGGGTCTGTAGCTCAAGAAGAGACAGCAGGGAGCATGAGAATGAATGGGAAAACTCAGGGAGAGTGGGAGGCAGCAGAATAATAAGAGAGCTTAGGACCAACCCCAAGGAACCCTCAAATGAAGGGACAGGCCGAGGAAGAGGCAGTTCCTAAGGAGAAGGCCAGCTAAAGATGCCTGGCCAGAGAGGCAGGTGGAAACCTAGGGGGAGGTGCTGCTTGGAAGCCAGAGGAAGAGTGTTTTTCAATAATAGCATTAAAAGCTGCTGAGGGATTGAACGAGGTGAGGACTGAGTACCCGGTGGGTTTTGTGACAAGGTCCTTGTTGACCTGGAAGAGCTGCTTCAGTGGAACAGGTGGGGCTGAAGTTGGGTTGTTGTGGTTTGAGGAATGATGCACAGCCAGGGAGGGGACATGAAATGTCGACAGCTCTTCCCAGAGGTTTACCCATGAAGTGGGGAAAAAAGTGTATTGGTTGGATGAGCTGTCAAAAGTTGTTTGTTGAGCCTGCCTAGATGGTTGTAAGTAGGGCTGTAGTGAGGGAGAGAGGTGAGAAGATGGGGAGGGCAATGGAGTGAGTCTCTGAGGAGGTAGGAAGAGAGGGCATGGCGAGCACATGGCTGGCTCCGAGTGTGACTGTCCTGGGGACAGTTGTCCTTTGCCACCAGTGGTGTGTCCTCTACCAAGTCCCCTGTGGTCCTTTGTAAATAGCTTTATCTGGAGGCAAAATGGCTCACAGCCAGAGTTAGGTTTTAAGAAGCTGAATCTGCCACATTCATGTATTTTCTTGTCCTTTCTCTGAGTGCAGTTAACCTGTTAGAGATGCCAGAAGTGAAGCTGTCCATCTGGGTAGCTTTGGATCCCATTATTGCTATGAGGCTTTTGAAGGACAGGGTATGGCCATGCTGGGGATGATTGTAAATTCATTCAGAGTGGGGTCCTCCTTCTGCTTGGTGTTTTGTTCTGACAATTGAACTTGCCAAATGGAGTTAGTATTAGGGCTAAAGTATTTCTTTGTTATTCCTAACAATACACACACACAGATGCATACTCTCACACATATATATGTATATTTTTTTTTCAGTAGGAACTCAGATGAAAGGCTACTTGGCTTTTTCATTGAGATGGCCACCTAAGTCCCTGACACTTATTAAGGATGCTTATTAAGGATAGACCCATCTCTGGTAATTTCTCTCCTAGGATCCTGTCTGTGTGAGTGGGGTGTTGCCCTCCCTGGCAACTGGCCACAGGGCTTGATCTAGAAGATGGAGGCCATAGTATTCAGCAGAAAGGTTAGGCTTAGACTAATGACTTTCCTCCAGGAGAAAGTTGATAATTTGTATATAAAGCAATGCAAAAAGTTGTGTAAGTTATGGAGTTAGTCAGTGAAACTTGTGAATTTGAATGCAGTGTCAGTGGGAAAGGCAGAGTTGTTGGAGGTATAACCCACCAGTACCTTGAACTCCGCCTTTTAATGAAATTTCCTTCCTCCTGAGGTGAGGAGTTCAAGACCAGCCTGGCCAATGTGGCGAAACCTCATCTCTGCTAAAAATATAAAAATTATCCAGGCGTGGTGGCGGACACCTGTAATCCTAGCTACTTGGGAGGCTGAGGCAGGAACATCCCCTCCTGCCCACTGCTCCCTCTGGTCCTGCCTCACTGCCTTCTCTTGCTTCTGTTCTGTTCTGATCTTCGAGTCAGTGCTGTGTGTATGGAAGCTTCTGGGCAGTTGGTGGAGAAGCTTTCTGAGCATGAGTTTCTCCAAAAATGCTAATGGCTCTTACTGAGCCCCTAGTGCACAGGACACTATATGTGTCCCTCATCCTAAGTGCTTCTGCCTTTCCCTAGAGGGTCTATGTAAACCAAAAGGGGTGGGCCCTCAGAGGAGCTTTCCCCCTTCCTTTAAAACATCACTCTTGTTTCCTGTTTATTCTAGCACTACAGCCCCCTTGGGAAGTGGCTGAGGAACTGTGGGAAGATGGGCGGTGGTTGAGAGAGAACCTGAGAGGGTCTGCCCCACTTGGCCTCTGTTCCTGGCCCTCGGGATCGAAAGGGAAGGAAGGAGGAGGGGTGCCTGGGAGCTGGGTGGGTATGAGTCGGAAGAGGCATGGCAGCCTCTCCCTGCCGTGCTGGTCTCGCCTCCCACCAGGAGCAAGGCAGGAGTGGATGCTGGTCTGGTCCTGCTTCCAGGGCTGCTGCAGGGGCACCAGTCAGGCACACGAGCAGGAAAGTGTGTGCTATCATATCTCAGTGTAGTCTGGACACTTTGGTCCATCATAGGTCAAGTAGAATTAATTAGCTCATCAGTTCAGCAAATCTTGGGGCACCTGCTATGTTCCAGACACCGCTCAGTGCAGTGGTGAACAGGTAACTCCTGGCCCCTGACACACCGCCATGTCTGACATGTATATGGTGTTTTTACCATGTGTCCCAATTTACACTCATGAACATATACATGTGTCCTGATAACACCTATTACAAAGCATACATGGGAAAGAAAAGAATGAGGTAAGTAGGAACAAGTCCTAAGATTTCCTCCCACACTTTGGCAGATGGTTCAGCTTCAGAGTCTACTAGCATGGACTGTTGCTTTAATGGTTAGCCCTTGTGTTTTAGACACCACTTACACAGTTTTGAGTCGGGGCTGCCGGTGTGAAAGAGCTTGAAGCAAGGTAGGCAAATGCTGTGCCCAGATCATTTATTAGCAGTTGGCCCCAGCAAGGCCTGATGCTCTCCTTGGGAAGGGTGTCCAGCTTGTCTGGGGTGGGTGTTTTAGGCTCTCGTGCTTCTGTCCTGTGTGCTGTGGTTAGGCTATTGTGGGGAGTGCGGCAGGCACCTGCTGCTATTCAGTACTTTATAGTTTTCATAGTCTTTCATTGAGGTCACATTGGTCATCCCAACAACCTTCCGAGATAGGGAGTCCTTTCCCCACTGAAGACCAGAGGATGGAGGCCTGTGCTGCGTATCATGAGTGTCAGAGCCGGCCCTGGGCCTTGCTTTCCTAGACTGGCTGCTGCCTCATTCTGCAGAAAGTTTTCCTTGACATCTTCCCGCCTCGCTGTGCCCCAGAGGAGCAAACTGATGAACATGTTCAGAATGTACCACCTTTCTTGTGGGAAGGAGCATGGGTTCCAGGTCCTGCCTCCTTCCGGACCCTCTGTGGAAGCTGCTGCTGGCACTCAGCTTCCTTTTCCCAGGTGTGAGCAGTTGTTTCCCCAAGCAGAATGCCTTTGTCCACGGGGTGGGGAGGAGCCAGAAGACTGCAGACCCCCACGTTCTCTCGTTTCTGTTCCCTTTGGCATCCATAGGACATCAGGAGCTGGGTGGCTGGCTGACCTGTCCCCCCCTCCTCCTCTGTGTCTTCCCCAGGCTGTGCAGTTTCCCCCCTCACAGGGATTTGCCCTTGGCACATGTTCGGCTCTATCTCAGCTTTTGGGAGAGCGTGGTCTGTGTTGGTCTCCTGCTCAGAGGATGCTTCCTTAGTAGGCCCAGGTGAGGCCCAGGGAACCTGGAGTTACTCACTTAAAGGCAGGGGAAACCTAGAAAGTGAATCTCTTTCAGCCTTGTTTGTTCAGGTGATTACTTCATTTCTTAGTTGTTCAGATCAGTCCCTCTGAGGTCTTGGTAACAATAGTTGCGGTATCTTTGTAACAGTTCTCTATCTCCTTTTACTACTCCCTGCTTCCGGATACCCCTCTTCACTTCACCCCTTCCTACAAGGAAGGAGAGGAGTCAGGTCTGACAGTGTTGCAGGATGCAGTGCTGGGCTAACGGGAAATCCAGAGAGGCTCTTAGCACGGAGCTGCAGCTGCCTGCTCCTCCCTCAGGACGCTGCCTGGGTTCCGTTCCTGTCCTTCCCTGCCTGGGGAACTAGCAGCCTTTGTGAGTCTCCTTGACAACAGGATGGATAAGTTAAAAATAACCTTGTGCGGAGCTTTCTGTGTGTGAGTGCCCTCTCGCCTGCTGTGCTGGAGCACAGTCCCTGCAGCTTCTAGAGGCTCTTGGAATGCATCTGTGGGAGTCTCGGTGGGGTCCAGGTGCTAGCATTTTGAGGCCCGAGATTTTAGAGGTCAGAGCCAGATAATCAGGCAGCATCATTACCTTGTAACTCATAATGATTACCGTAATATTACTGGCAACTGGTGGTTGCCGATGGTGTGTGGGTGTCAATGTTGAAATAAAGACTGGACAGCTGTTCTGAATGCTTCGTCTTCATTTAGTCTCCCTGGAGAGGGGCGACTCTGGAGACCTTACTGTGTTTCAGAACCTCTGGAGTGGTGTACTGGGACACAGCTCCGGGTGAGAGTTCGGTTATACCTCTTCAAGGAATCCCCACTGGAAGGAGGGTCCTTACCTTAATAGGCCCCTTTTATGAGGTGAAGACGCCAAAGTATAGAGGCACTTGGATGACTTATCCAGAGCCACCTGGCTCGGCTGTGGCAGAGTAGGGAGCAGTCACTGTTGTCAGAAGCTGTGGCTCTTCCTCTCGGATCCTAATGATGAGGCGTCTTTATCAGGCCTTTACCAAAGCCAGCTGTCTCTTTTTTATCAGCAGTCTGCACTAGGCGAGGCCCTCTGTTTTGCTAATCTGTTTTGTGTTTCTGTTTTGCTAATCTGCACTAGTTAAGGCCCTCTGTCTTGTCACAGTTGTAAATTAATTTAGAAAGAGCTGTCTCCCTGAGGGCAGGAGCTGGGTTTTTCTTTACACACCTGGACCTAATTCCTCTCTTCTCTTTCCATCCATTAGTGTCTTGCTGTGTGCCACGCATGGGGATAATGAGAACAAGAAGTTATGTTCTTGTCTTTAAGGAGTTTATTGTCAGCCAAGGAGACATTTATGAAAGTCCCCATTGTGGCCAGCGCTGAGAGGGAGAAGGTCCGAGTGTTAAGAAAGCAAATAACTGGAGTGTCTAACCTTGCCTGAGGTGAAGGTGGGGGTTAGAGCAGTCTGAGAGAACATATTGGTAACACAAAGTACTCAAATCTGGAGCACATAAACCACTACAAATCAATAAAAAAAGGAAGGCAGAAAACTCCGAGAAAAACTCGCCAATAATTTGAAAAACACTTGACAAAAGAAGATATCCAAATGGCCAATGAACATGTGAAACAGTGCTCAATTCCATGTATTTATCAATCATCAGGGAGGTCAGAGGACCTGGGTTAATATGAGACATTGGGCTACATGTTGAACTTCCCAGATCCTGTTTCTTATTTGTAAATGGGGCTTCTGTCCTTTCCCTTCCTCCCAGTACTGCTCTGAAGCTTGCAGGCATGGGAAAGGCTCTTCAGACCGTGCATGCTATACAGATACTAAGTAGTGTTGTTACTCTAAGTGATTTAATTTCTCCTCCACCTCTTCTCATAGCAGCTATTCTAAATTCCCTTATGAAAGAAAAGACTTGAGTAGTAGGATGATTCCTAGGAGGATTCAGAATATCCCGTCCCTTGATACTTTGGGTAAAGAGCTTACTGCCGGCATGGCTCTGGTTCCCTCACCCAGGCTGGGAGCAGGGTGAGTTCCTTCGGGTCTTTTGACACCCAGGGCTTGGTGGCAGGGAAAGGACTGAGGTGTACCAGTCCTGGCTCAAGCATTGGCTGGAGTAGGCTGTCTGGTTCGTCGTCCACACTGACTGTGATTGACCTCACAGAGTGCTCTAGTGAAGTCCAGAAATAACACTGTGGACTTGGGGCATGTTGACATTAATGGGTCTACCGGGGCAATAGCTCACACTACCTGGCTTCCCCTGAGAGAGCCTGGTCAGTGCCATTTACTGCCCTAGCAGGCTCAGGGATAACCTCCTGGTAAAACCAGTCCCTGCCTCCCTTTTGCATTCTTTGGATACAAAGGAGCCATGTTCTGTCTTCTGGATCTGTCCTCTGCAGTTGAGCAGATGGTACATGGTGCAGATGCACACCTCTCTTCCAGCAGAGTGCGGCTGGCCACCTCGGCACATGTCACAATAGTGTCAGGATTGCTGCTAGTCCTGTCGGTCCCATCACCTGACTGTGCCAGGTTCTTAGGCCCTGTTTGGAGTCTTTCCCCATATATCTCTCATGACAAGCATAGACTTCTCAATGGTCGACTCAGCACTTTTGACCTTTTTCTCTTCTATATTTCTGCCACATAGGAGTCAGAGTCAGAAGCAAAGGTAGATGGAGAGACTGCATCGGACAGTGAAAGCCGGGCAGAATCTGCACCCCTGCCAGTCTCTGCAGATGATACCCCGGAGGTCCTCAATAGGGCCCTTTCCAACTTGTCTTCAAGGTAACCTGGCAGGTGCTTGTTGGGGGCTTTGCACCATGTCCAAGTGCCCTGGAAGAGCCTGCAGAGAGCCCGTGGTCTTGCAGAGCAGGCCTGCTCCCTTGCCTCAGCCTCCCATGCCGCTGCTCCAGGCTCCATTGAGTGTAATCTAGTGCTTAGCGGTGGCAGTGAGCACAGTGACCAGGAGGGGAGGGCAACCAAGGCTGGAAGGATCTGGCCCTGGATGGGTGCTCCAGACTGGACTAGGAAGTGCAGTCCAAAGAGGAAGAGGGGACAGGAGGGATGGAGGTGGGTGAGGTCAGCAGACACTGCACAGCACAGGAAACCGGCCTTGGGTTTATGATTAATGGAAGGCTGCTTTTCACTGAGGAGTCCATGTTTCCAGTTCAGTTTAGTTTCTCTCTCCCACATCCATTGTGAACAATTCCTTAAATTCTCCAGGAAGAACTGGGAAACATCTTAACCTAGGTGAATCTAGTTAAAACTTTTGGCCCTTGAGAACTTAGTTCTTTTAACACAGCTATGTGAGTAGATCAAAAACAACTTATAAGACCCCAAAGCATTATCTCAATGTTCCTATGTGTGCCTCCAGCTGTGCCCTTGGGAGTCTGAATTGTGCAGTGGTTAAGGGCGTGGACTTTGCAGCCAGACCCCTGGATTCAGATCCCAGCTTTACTGTTTGCCAGCTATTCAACCTGTGCCTCTGTTTCTTCGTCTATAAAAGCGAAGTGTGTTGAGGATTGAAGGTGTTAATATATGTAAAGTCCTCATAAAATTACCTTATGCATATTTGTGGTAGCTGTTATTATCATTGCATAATGTTACTGTTGTTCCCATAATTATTCAGGGCAGTACAGTGTAGGATCCTGCTGTCGGAAAAAAAGTTTTTTTTTCTTCAGATAGTCAGCTGTAGAAACCATCCAAGTGGATACAGAAGCAGAGGGTACTACATTTCCCTTGGTTTTTTGTTTGTTTGTTTGTTTTTTGCCTGATACCTTCTTTAAGATATAAGCTAGGTGTATTTTTCTGCCAAGTTTGGTTGTGGCTGAGGCATTGGTACTGTGGCCCTGCTCCTGCCAGCATGTGGCTGGTGCTTCCGTCAAGGTGAATCTGGAAAGGACTGAGCTCAGGGCCCTCAAATCTCAGAAAGATCCATGTCCCTTGAGTTTGTGCATTGGTGTTTTTAACTGGTGTTTTCTCCTTCCCCTACTCTGACATAGATGGAAGAACTGGTGGGTGAGAGGCATCCTGACTTTGGCCATGATTGCATTTTTCTTCATCATCATTTACCTGGGACCAATGGTTTTAATGATAATCGTAAGTGCCATTTCATACTATTTTAGTTTTCCTTTCAGTTTTTGCTGCAGGCCCGGTTGTCTTAAGTGCCAGGTATTGGGTTGGTTGGGGGAACTGACAGGGGTCCAGGCTGCTCAGAAAACCTCTGCCATAGAACATCTGTGACTTCCCACTTTTCAGTAGCCACCTGGAGGGCCATTGATGTAGGCTAGTTGTTTATGGTTGAAGATGTATCTTCATTTAAAAAACTGACTTTATCGCCTGTAATCCCAGCACTTTGGGAGGTGGAGGCGGGCGGATCACAGGGTCAGGAGTTCGAGACCAGCCTGACCAAGATGGTGAAACCCTGTCTCCACTAAAAATACAAAAATTAGCCATGCGTGGTGGCAGCCACCTGTAATCCAAGCTACCCAGGAGGCTGAGGCAGGAGAATCGCTTGAACCGAGGAGGCAGAGGTTGTAGTGAGCTGAGATCACACCACTGCACTCCAGCCTGGGCAATAGAGTGAGACTCTGTCTCAAAACAAACAACCGACTTTATTATTCCAACTCTGTAAAATTTTACCCTAGCCATGTCTCTATGTGACTCCTGGTTTTGTTTCTTGTTCTCGTGGGGCCTCCCTCCTGGGTGTAGAGCCTTTATTAAGAAATCCCAGTCCACAGAGCTGCTCTCTCTGTCTTCCCACTGTCCTGGACGGGTCAGGTGACCATCAGCTGCATGTGAGCAAAGCAGATGAGACTTTTAAAGTACTCAAAGTCAAAAGGAGAATGGATTGGTTGAATCCTCGGAGGTTCTAGAATAAAAAGTTAAAAAGGAGGTTCTAGAATAGAAAGTTAATTGAGGGCCGGGCATGGCGGCTCACACCTGTAATCCCAGTACTTTGAGAGGCCAAGTGGGGAAGATCGCCCAGGAGTTCAAGACCAGCCTGGGAAAGAAGGTGAGACCTCGTCTCTACTTTAAAAAAAAGTCTTTTTGGCTGGGCACAGTGGCTCACGCCTGTAATCCTGGCACTTTGGGGTGCTGAGGCAGGTGGATTGCTTGAGCCCAGGAGTTTAAGACCAGCCTGGGCAATATGGTGAAACCCTGTCTTAAAAAATAAAAAAGTTAATTGAAATATCAGGGTGTGTATTTTATTGTGAGTGGAAAATTGGATCTACTCCCTGTTACACAGAGGGCTGCACTGCTCTGTGGGATGGTGTGAGAGAGGAAGGAAGAGGAAGCAAGCAGAACCATTGGAAGCCTGATATTTTTCTTAAGTACAATGGATTTTCTGGAAGGCTTATGACCTGTTGGTTTCCATTTCCAAAAATCATAAGAATTGGGGTGTCAGTGAATGTTTTGTGTCCCACAGGTGATGTGTGTTCAGATTAAGTGTTTCCACGAGATAATCACTATTGGCTACAACGTCTACCACTCCTATGATCTGCCCTGGTTCAGGACCCTCAGCTGGTAAGCTCTCCGCCTAACAGAGGCCCTTAGAATTTGGATGATGTGCTTTTTGGCAGGTATTGACAGTGATGGTGGGTATTTCTATTACTTGCTATAGAAGTAAATGCTGGGGAGGCAGATATCATGTTAGGTCATGCAAAGTTTTATGAAGAAAATGGCATTTGAGCAACGAGTAAAGAAATGGGTAAGAGAATGTTAGCAGAAAAAAGGAGGTGATTGCTGCAGACTTGCACAGTGCCTTTGAGACCTGAGTATTTCATAGGCCAGACTGTGTGGTTGGCCTTGGATTAGTCTTTAATAGTTACTTGAAGTCTGGACTCTTCCTGAGAAGAAACCAGATGGGCTGCATTCTGTGACTGTGTTTGCCTCGGTATTTGGATTCCTTAAACTCTGCATGATGATCCCGTTTTTCTAGATCAGTATATTTTTCATGCTGTCATATCTCAGCATCCCACTAGAGTTGTCTGGAAGTTGTTAGGTTGTGCTGCCGGCTTTGCTTGTTATCCCTGGAACTTGGTTTCCTTATATCTAAGACAGATGGTTGAGACTTTGTGGTTTCCAGACTGGTGTTTGAGCCCTACTTCATCAGAGGTGTTTTGAGTGCCAGAGTGGACAGGAGTGAGACTGAATGCATGGGATCTGGGCTCTGTTGGGAAAGTTGGCTTTCTCTGTTTCTTAGGACTCAGCTTTCTTAAAGCAAAAACGAAAGAAAAACCTGTAGTACATGTCTGAGACCCCTTTCTGATCTGAAACTCTCTGCTTTATTGGCTATAGTATTCTCAGGTGGTGACTTTTGAGCAGAGCACTGCACAATGCTGAGAAGACCTGGGGCAAATGTGGACCTTCTCACCCCACTGTGCGGGGGATACAGGGGTTGAGGCCATGACTTAGCCGGCTGGAGAGTAGTGGTTTTTGCCCCAGCAACCTGGTCACCGTCAAGGAAGCCGATGTGCTCAGATGTAGGCTGGGCACCCACTTCCTGAGGTGTTTCCTGTCACTCAACAGCATGGGCTGCCTCCCAGCCTCCAGATGGAACTGTGATTGCCTCGTGGCTTAAGATGCAGGTCCCTGTTGCGGCTGTTCTTTAGCTGAAAAGCAGTGTTTTGCGTTTTGTTAACATACTCAGAAGGCCTGACTCCTGGCTGTGGTCACTTTACAAAGAAAGCTTTTTCCATGTAACAGAAAAGAAACGAAATATGAAGTTTTTGTACTTCATAATTTTAAAAAAAGAATGGGAAAGAAAAGCTCTCCACTTTCTTCTCTGTCTCAAGATCCTTGCTGGGGGTTTGCAGTGGTGGCTGCACAGTCCCATACTCGGCAGTACTGTGGAGGCTGCAAGGGATGGTTTCTCTTCTCATGAACGCCAGTTGAGGAGAGAGGATACACAAGTGAAGAGTTAACGCTAGCGGAAGGTCTGTGTCAGAGCCAGGCTTCAGAGACGGAGATGCATCATGAATTGCTTAGTCAGATAATCACATATTACTTGCTATAGAAATAAATGCAGGGGAGGCAGATGTCATGTTAGGTCATGCAAAGTTTTATGAATAAAATGGCATTTGAGCAAGGAGTGAAAAAATGGAGATGCAAAGAGAATGTCAGGAGCAGGAAGAAGGCAGGAGAACAGCAGACAGGCGGCATAGCTGGAAGAAACCATTGTGATAGGAGTGAAGGAGTTCCTGTTGGGAAGAGTGGAAACGAGACTGGGGAAGCAGGATGGGGCGTGTTTTTGAAGGTCGTATGGTTCAAGGATCCCTCAGTTAGGTATGGGAATGCTACAAAAGGGGCAAAAATGGAGTCTCAAGTTTGGGAGAAATGGAGAGTGAATGAAAGCTGCTGTCTGTTTCTAGATAAATTTCTCACCTGTGGTGTCACCAGAGAGCAGGAAACTGTGGTCTGCCTGTCCCTCTGTGAGCTGTGCTGGGGGGCTCAAGGGTGGAGGGTATTCTGCTGCCCTCTGTCCCCTCCTCTGGGATGTCTGACTGCCTTGCTGTAAAGGCAAGGGTGCTCCCCGCGGCAATGACCTGTCTTCATTTACAGGTACTTTCTCCTGTGTGTAAACTATTTCTTCTATGGTGAGACAGTGACGGATTACTTCTTCACCCTGGTCCAGAGAGAAGAGCCTTTGCGGATTCTCAGTAAATACCACCGGTTCATTTCCTTTACTCTCTATCTAATAGGTATGCATTAAGCAGTTCACCACTTCTTGTGTCTGTATTGTTTTTGTATGTCTGTCAAGTAGGAATTGGGGAATTTCTTGGTTAGTGTACAGTTTTGTGACATTAACTCCGACCATGCAGGGGAGCAGAGCTGACGCTTTATGTCAGGCTGTAGCAGGTCTTTCCTTTTTTTTTTTTTTGAGACAGGGTCTCACTCTGTCACCCAGGCTGGAGTGCAGTGGCATGATCTCAGCTCACTGCAACCTCTACCTCCCGAGTTCAAGTGATCCTCCCACCTCAGGTCCCAAAGTAGCTGGGACTACAGGTGCATGCTACCATGCCCAGCTAATTTTTATATTTTCAGCAGAGACAGGCTATTGCCATGTTGGCCAGGCTGGTCTCGAACTCCTGAGCTTAACTTATTGGCCCGCCTCAGCCTCCCAAAGTGCTGGGATTACAGGTGTGAGCCACACGCCTGCCCTTGTAGGAGCTCTTTTAAGAGAAACGGAGTGTGGGGGCGGGACTGTAGCCTGTGCCACCTGCCCCTGTGTTTCAGCCACCATTGAGGAACAGCACAGCATGGTCCTGTCTTGACTCTCCTGTTGGCAAAGATTCTGCAGTGGGACTGAAACAAAAATCATCTAGGAACTTACCATCTTTAGGGGAGTCGTTTTAGGAGACCGCCTTGGGTGACATTGTAGCATGGTGGAAATTTTACTGGATTTAGGCTTAAAAAGACTGCAACCTCAGAGGGAGCTAGGAACCTAATGTTTCTGAGTCTCAGCTGTTTTGTAATCTAGAGCTAAAACTGCAGGGTTACTCTGGATTAAATCAAATACTTTAAAACTTCACAAACATTAAAGCGTTATATTAATATAAACTCAGCTGAGGCCACGTACTAATTCTAATAATGCTGATAATTTTTCATAGCTGCCTTCAAAGCTAGTTTGAGGTACAGAAAAATTTCTTCTGTCCGCAACGTCAGTCTGACCTATTTTTGATCAGCTTGATAGCAATACTTCTGTGAATGACACCTGACTATTAAAATATAAAATCTGCGAAGGGGTCTGCTGCCATTGAGGATATTCAGAGAGTATGCTGCAGACGCCGAAAGCAGCCTTCCACAGTGGGAGGTCAGGGGTCTGGAACAGCGACATACTTATTTCTGGGCAGGACTGCTTTTGAGGGGCTCTGCATATTTATGAGTAAAGGTTCCTTTCCTTCCTGGAGAAGGGGTCTGCAGACATGTTTTGCTACCATCTAGGTCACTGTGAGAGAGATAAAAAGGTGGTCTTGACCCTATACCATGTGGATCCCTCTTCTCCCAGCCCTGTGAATACTAGGACGGGTGTTGGCAAACCTTTTTTTTTTTTTTTTTTTAAGAGGAAGCAAGTTTATTAGGAAAGTAAAGGAATAAAAGAATGGCTACCCCATAGGCAGAGCAGCCCCAAGGGCTGCTGGTTGCCCATTTTTATGGTTATTTTTTGATTATATGCTAAACAAAGGGTAGATTATTCATGTCTCCCTTTTTTAGATCATATAGGGTAACTTCCTGACATTGCCATGGCATTTGTAAACTGCCATGGCACTGATTGGAGTGTAGCAATGAGGACGATCAGAGGTCATTCTCTTTGCCATATTGATTTTGGAGGGTTTTGGCTGGCTTCTTTACTGCAAACTGTTTTCTCAGCAAGGTCTTTATGACCTGTATCTTGTGCGACCTCCTGTCTCATCCTGTGACTTGGAATGCCTAACGGTCTGGGAATGCAGACCCCGTAGGTCTCAGCCTGATTTTACCCAGCTGCTATTCAAGATGGAGTTACTCTAGTTCAAATGCCTCTGACATTTCCCCCATCACTTTTATAAGAGAACCCTTAATCCTAAGGGTTGCAGAGGGATGAAGATCCATCCTCTGTAACTTCTTCAGGCTGATTAGGGGCAATGATATTCCTGCCTACCTATCGAGGTCTCTCGTATTCAGGATAGAGAGGAGCTCAGTCAGAAAATGTCAGTATGGTGAGGGCCATTCACAACTGGGACACAAAGTGATATCTGCAAGATTTTGTAAGTGTTTAAGAGAACATTGAGTAAGCTTATCCTGCATTCCTACACAAATAGTACAACAGCAATATATTCCATATCAGTAAAGCAAAATAAGCAAAACTATCCCAAGTAAACTAAAGAAGGCTTTCCATGAACTGGGTAATTGTTGGAACCAAGCTGATACGGGGTTGGTAGCTGATTGCAATATGTTCCCAGAATTAGAATACTGATTCAGATTTTTATATCACCAGTCCCTCTTGTTTCTTCTGAGCTGCAGCCAGAGATCACTGGTTGGTTCACAGGAACAAGCAGTTTAAATTGCAGGAAAAAAAAAAAGTCAGCCAATCAGTGCTGCAGTCTATTTCCTTTGGGTTGGGGGAGGTCTCCTCAGTATTGTCCCTTTAGGGTTCACCAGACATGTTACCAGAGAGCAGTCCAGACCCAGACCCCGAGAGAGTGTTCTTGGATCTCATACAAGAAAGAGTTTGGGGCGAGTCTATGGAGTAAAGTGAAAGCAAGTCTATTAAGAAAGTAAAGGAATAAAAGAATTGCTACTCTGTAGGCACAGCAGCCTGTAAACTTTTTATTAAAGTTCCAAACAGTTAATATTTTAGGCTTTGGGGACCATAGGGTCTTTCTTGCAATTACAGCCATGCGTTGTTTAATGATGGGCTACGTTCTGGGAAATGCATTGTTGTGATTTTGTCATTGTGCAAACATCGTAGAGTGAACTTACACAGACCTAGATGATATAGCCTCCTATACACCTAGGCTATAATGTGTAGTCTATTTCTCTTAGAGTAGAAACCTGTACAGCATGTTACTTTACTAAATAAATACTGTAGTCAATTATATCACAATGGTAAGTATTTGGGTATCTAAACATATAAAAGGTACTATATGGTAATTAGTAAATCTTACGGTATTACAATCTAATGGGTATTATAATCTTAGGGAACCGTTGTTGTATATGTGGTCTGTTGTTGACCAGAACCTCATTGTTCAGAGCATGACTGTACTCAGTTCTGTTGAGTTGTAGCTTGAAAGCAGCCATAGACAATATGTAAACAAATGGACATAACTGTGCTTGAATAAAACTTTATTAATAAAAACAAGCAGCTGGCCTGACCCCTGTTTGCTGGTCCCTGTTCTAGGAATAAACATTCCTATCTGATGAACCATGTTCTAAGTTTAGTGTGGTCTGCATGACTATAAAATACTGCCTTCCTTTTACTGTTTTGGAGGAGTTATTTTTTCCTTGTGACTGTTTATCTGGATACTGTTTTCCTCCCCTGGGCTTTGACATTGTGCACTGGTTAGCTGCTGGGAATAAATCAGCCAAAGAACTACTTAACATAGCTAAAGAAGGGCAAAGATAAATGCAGAACATAATTCATTTTTCTTTTCTCCTCCCACCTCAAACTAGGATTCTGCATGTTTGTACTGAGTCTGGTCAAGAAGCATTATCGACTGCAGTTCTACATGGTAAAGGAAATGCATGTGTGTGTGTCAGAATTCTTGATTTAAATAAAGTTTTTCAGGAACTCAACAAGCCTTTCATGCTTTCTGTGACAAATCAAAACTCAGGAACATGGTCTGATCTGTAAGGATCTAGAGCATGAAGGAAGAATGCCCATTTAGGTTTAACGACTCTACATTGACTTAGACCCAGTCACTGTTACTTAAGTTAACACTTTAAGCAGCCTCTCCACTAGGACTCTGAGGTGGGTTCCAGAGAAAGCACAAGCTGAAGCTTCAGACATTGCCCGCCGATGTCCTGTCTGGTACATCACTTGCTACCGCTTATTCCCTGACTCACTAGAGAACAGCTCCTCTGTGAGTGCTCCAGGTGTTCAATAACTACTAAGAAAATGAAAAATACCCAGGCTTTCAGAGCATGGGAGAGCTCACTCACTAGTGGGCTGTGGGGGACAAAGTGTTACTCTCAGAAGCCTGATCTTACCTGTTCACTTTCAATAAGTCAGATACAAAAGCAGATATTTTTCCTACCTGTTTCTCAGCAATTTTCTATTTGGTACTGATTGTTCTTTGAAGTTACTTTCAAGGTAAACTGGTAAGTAGTGTTTATTTTTCTTTTTTTGCAGTTTGGCTGGACCCATGTGACGCTGCTGATTGTTGTAACACAGTCACATCTTGTTATCCACAACCTATTTGAAGGAATGATCTGGTGAGAGTTGGGAGGTGGATTTTCCCTTTTATTTTGTGAATGTTTCTCATGTACAGATACCCTCTAAGCCAGTAGCTGTTACCTTGAGCCACATCAGAATCCTCTGCAGGGCTCCTTACAACACAGATTGCTGAGCTCCACCCCTGAGTTTTTGATTCATTAGATCTGGGGTAGGCTTGAGAATTTGAATTTCTAGTACATTTCTGGGTGGTGCTGACATTGCTGGACAGGACCCATGCTCTGAGAACCACTGTTCTAGGCTAACAGGTACAGGAATATTTAAAGACGCAAAGACAATGCAACATGTATGGCAACAGATTTGAAAACCTAGAGGAAATATTCATGATTTCTTGGCAAAATGTGTACTAAAAGTCATGAAGAAGAAAATGTGAATAGATCAATAACTTTAAATGAGCTTTGAAAATTATGTAAGATTCCATATCTGGAAAAAGAAACAGGACCAAATGGGTTAACAGCTGAGTTTTATCTAACCTTTATACCAAAGCTGATGAGGAGAGAGAAGCAGGAATGATAACCCCATTTCTGCTGCGATTATAGATAAATCATTCTAAATAAAATATTAGCAAATAGAATCTGGCGGTGTGTCAAGGGAATAATATGCAAATACTGAGTGGATTTTATTCCAAAAATGCAGTGGTTTCCTCTGTCAGCATTGATAGAAACCACTGGCCAACCGAAGCAGCTAGGTGATCTTAGTGAAAAGGTAAAAGGCCGGGTGCGGTGGCTCATGCCTGTAATCCAGCACTTTGGGAGGCTGGATATTAAATAATTAAATATTAAATAATTAAAGCATATTATTTAGAATTGGGGAGGTAACCACTAGAAAAATAAAAATTAGAAATGATTAGAAGTGGTTATTTTTGGGAATGGAGATAGGGATGGGGGAAAGAAGGAGAACTTTTTGTTCCTTTTACAATTAAATTTCATGAGGTCAGGAGTTGAAGACCAGCCTGGCCAACATAGTGAAACCCCCGTCTCTACTAAAAATACAAAAAATTATCTGGGCATGGTGGCAGGCGCCTGTAATCCCAGCTATTCGGGAGGCTGAGGCAGGAGAATCACTTAACCTGGGGGTGGAGGTTGCAGTGAGCCGAGATTGTGCCACTGCACTCCAGCCTGGGCAACAGAGAGAAACTCTGTCTCAAAAAAACAAAACAAAACAAAAAACAGTAATCAAAGAACTTTTTAAAAAGTGTCAGCATGGAAGAGTGAGGAGAGAGAGAGTGCAAGTGTGGAAACCACCTCTTTCATAGTGAGGATGACTGGAACAGCAGGGGGTGGGCAGAGAGGAAATCTAGCTGTGCGTGTTGGGGTTTCATGCTCAATACAGTCCTAGGGAAAGGTAGGGCCTACTAGAGCTAGTAATAAACAGCAAAAAAAGTCAGTAATTAGACATTAAAGCATATTATTTAGAATCGGGGAGGTAACCACTAGGAAAATAAAAATGAGAAACGATTAGAAGTGGTTATTTTTGGGAATGGAGATAGGGATGGGGGAAAGAAGGAAAACTTTTTGTTCCTTTTAAAATTAAATTTCTATCATTGTTTATGTATATTTCTTTATCATAAGGACAGATGACCTTTTAGTTTGCAATCTCCACTTATTCAGTAGTCATTCAGTAAACACTTGAATGTGTACTTTGTGTCAGGTGCTAGGTATGACTTTTTTGGTATTTTTATGTTTTTAACTTACTCCTTAGTGGGTTATCAGAATTTTATGGGTGATTTTGGTACTGGAATTTAAGAATGGCACTGTTTTGTGTACTCTTGAGGCACTGTCACCTTGGTTGAGTTGATCCTTACTTTGGTTCATTTCTAGGTTCATTGTCCCCATATCTTGTGTGATCTGTAATGACATCATGGCCTATATGTTTGGCTTTTTCTTTGGTCGGACCCCACTTATCAAGGTAAATGGATTACCCTAATGTGAAATACCACTGTGAGCGGGAGGGTGGTGCTCTCAATGTGAGTAGATCAGCCTGGCAGACAGAAGAAATCTTCCTGTGTTGTATTGTGACCATGTCTTCATGTCATCCTGGAGAAAGGCCAAAGGAAAACACTGACAACTGATTAAAAAAAAAGATAATAAAGAAAATAGGCTGGGCATGGTGGCTCATGCCTGTAATCCTGGCACTTTGGGATGCTGAGGTAGGAGGATTGCTTGAGGCCAGGTTGTTCAAAACCAGCCTGGGGAACATAGGCCGTGTCTTTACTAAAATATTTAAAAATTAGTTGGGCATGGTGGTGGCATGCACCTGTAGTCCCAGCTCCTTGGGAGGTTGAGATGGGAGGATCTCTTGAGCCCAGGAGGTTGAGGCTTCAGGGAGCTGTGATAGTGCCACTACACTCCAGCCTGACTGACAGGGCAAGATCATGTCTTGAAAAAAGAAGAAAGGAAAATATTTTTACAGATTTATATAATCTTCTTTTTGGGACACATTTTTTGGGACTTCGATCTGGATTTGAGTGTAGTCATTTAATTAGTATATAGTTTTCTAATATAAAACTATTCGAATGACTGAAACAGAAAGGGAACCAAAGGGAGGGTATAAGGTAGGGAACAAGGAAACCATATTTGGGGGAGCTTTGGAAGGTGATATGGTTAAGAGAATGGGGTTTTATGAAAGAAAGGTTCTTAACAAGTACTTATTGTTCCCAAAACTGTAGTTACCAAAACATCCTTTGCTAAGAACTTGCTCTCTGTCCACAGCTGTCCCCGAAGAAGACCTGGGAAGGCTTCATTGGGGGCTTCTTTGCTACTGTGGTGTTTGGCCTTCTGGTAGGTGGTGGCTTCTAGCTGTGTGAGGGATTGGGTGGACAGAGGTCTCACACCACCTTTCAAGGCCTGTCCAGAGCTAGAGAGTGTCTTTGGAGACCAGGACTCTGTCCTGCTGAATGGCAACCTTGCCCTGAAGAGGGCCACTGGCCATGCCAGCCATCCACCAGCTTTCAGGCAGGGTGCTAGCAGTTGGAGAGCACCTTCTGTGCCCTCTCACGCCCAGGCACGGTGACATCAGCAGGTAGCCTTCTTGTCAAGCATTTGATGTTCCAAGGTCAGGGTGAGGGCACCCAAGGGAAGATGAGATACACAGCTTTTCTCCTACATGTGCCTTGCCCAGAGGTGGGTGCTTCTGACCCCTGGGCCAGTCCTCCTTCTTCAGCGCTGTCTGACTGCCCCTCATGCTCCCTGCCCAGCTTTGTTGCTTTCCAGCCTTGTTCCTCCTGAGGTCTGACTCTCACTGTGCCCCTTCCCCACGGCCTCTGTCCAGTTATCACTGAGTTCAGAGATTCCGAGGAAAGTGGTCCTAGCTCCCCAAATGGGGAGAGTCTTCCTATAGTTTTTTGACCCAGTCCCTTCAGGTTTTCCCAGATTCTTTCGGGGCCTAGGTGTTTGGGTGCCTATGTGTAACCGTGATGGGTCATGAGCCTCTTTTTTTTTAAATTGAGGTAAAATATGTATGGTAAAACATGAACCACTGAGCACATAGCTTGCAGTTAGCAGGGTACTGGGCACCCTGAGGAACATGGCCAAACCAGGTGCCCGTGTCTAGGCTGGATGGCTGGAACTTACCTCCTTGCCAGTCTCTCTGTTATTCCTTCTCAGCTGTCCTATGTGATGTCCGGGTACAGATGCTTCGTCTGCCCTGTGGAGTACAACAACGACACCAACAGCTTCACTGTGGACTGTGAGCCCTCGGACCTGTTTCGCCTGCAGGAGTACAACATTCCTGGGGTGATCCAGTCAGTCATTGGCTGGGTATGTGCCACTCACAGGGGGTCAGCGGCCTCTGTGGACAGTGGCTACAAAGAGAAATCCCCCTGCACCACCTGCCTTCCAAAAAAAGCTAGCTTCCTCCTTCCCAAAGCTGTAAGCCCCAGGATGAGGGAGAATTGCTCACGCCAGGTCAGGGTATGGGCAGAAGATGTTTCCCCCAACGTCAGATCGTTTAGACCAGTGGTTCTCAAAGTGTGCTCTGTGGATCCCTGGAAGGCTGTGGGATCCTTTTAGTTGCAGGGGTAGTGTGGGGGGTCTGTGAAGTCACAACTCTTTTATAATTAGACTGTGACATTATTTGCCTTTTTCATTGTGTTGACACTTGCTGTGATACGGCGCAAAAGCAACAGTGGTTAAAACTGCTGATGCCTTCACGTGAGTTAAGGCAGTGGGTTCCTAATGCCACACACTCACAGTACAACAGGCCACTTCTTCTAATGAATGTCTATGAAATAGTAAAGTTACTAATTTTGTTAAATCTTGACCTTTGTATACACACCTTTTTAATACTCTACTGAAATGGAAAGTATGTAAAACATTTCTGCTTGCCTAAAGGGAAAGCAGGTGTGCAGTTGTTTGACTTGTGAACTGAATTAGCTGCTTTTTTCTAGAAAAGAAAGTAAATTTTACTTGGAAAGAACCAACAAATTATAATTTTTCAGACTTGGGTATTTGGCAGACATTTTTCTTGAAAAGAAATGAAGTGAGCCTATCACTTTAAAGAAAATGACTGAGCTAGGCATGGTGGCTCACACCTGAAATCCCAGCACTTTGGAAGGCTGAGGCAGGTGGATCTCTTGAGGTCAGGAGTTCCAGACCAGCCTGGGTAACATGGCGAAACCCTGTCTCTACTAAAAATGCAAAAAATTAGCTGGGCGTGGTGGCGTGTGCCTGTAGTTCCAGCTACTCGGGAGGTTGAGTTGCTTGAACCCAGGAGGCGGAGGATGCAGTGAGCCGAGATCGCACCACTGCACTCCAGACTGGGCAACAGAGTGAGACTGTCTCAAGAAAAATAAAAAAAAGAAAAAAAGAAAAATGACTGACAGTAATTGTTACCAAGGATAAAATTTGGCTTTCAAATGAACATTAGAATTTTGGAAAACTTAACCTGCCAGTGTGAACTTGACAACTTCCTAATACTTAAAGCCTTTTCTGATGAGGTCTGTGATGATTCTTAATGTGTGTGTGTGTGTGTGTGTGTGTGTTGATCACATGAGAAAAACAAACATATTTGACACTGTATAATGAAATGTGTCTACATTTGGAAGATTTACATAACTCAGTGAACCATTATTTTCAAAATGGCTGATACACGGTGCTATATAGTCATACATGGGTAAAAGATACATTCAAGTATAAGATAGACCAATGGATTTTAATGTAAGAGAGAACAAAGTACATTGATAGAATTCTGGATTCCATATCACACCTAATATTCAAGAAATGACTGCTTGTCAAGCTCTGGTGTAGTGTCAGAGAATACCCAAAACCATCTGAGACTACGACTAAAATACTCTTTTCAACTATGTATCTGTGTAAGGCTGGATTTTCTTTATATACTTCCACTAAAACAGCATGTTGCACCAGATTGAATGCAGAATGTTTTAATGTTTTCCATTAACTTCGATATTAGAAATTTACAAAAACGGGAAAAATTCACTCCTTTTATTGATTTAAAAACCTACATATATGCAGTTAGTTTCATAAAGAGTTATGAGGTTGGATGTCTTGGTCTGTCTGTTGTTATAGCATTATTATATATTTACACATTATATATATTATAGGTATATTATAACAATGTAGTGTTGATAGAACACTTGGGGCTGGGTAATTTGTAAAGAAAAGAGGTTTACTTAGCTTGTTTCTGCAGGCTGGGAAGTGCGAGAAGTGTGGCATTGGCTGCTGCCTGGCCTCTGGTGAGGGCTTTTTGTGCTGCATTGTAACATGGCGGAGAAGGTCAAAGGTGGAAGCAGACACATGCAAAGAGGAAAACCAGGGGCTTCATCACTTCATAACAACCCATTTGCCAGTGCTCATCTCGTCTTTTGACAGAGAGAACCCACTACCAGGAGAAAGGCACCAAGCCATTTATGAGGGATTTGCCCCTGAGACCCAAACACCTCCCACTAGGCATCACCTCCCAGTGAGGCTACAATGGGGGTCAAATTTCAACATGAGTTGACAACTCAGACCGTAACACTGGGCACGTACGCACCTTAACTTTTACTTCATTTACTCTTTTCAGAAAACGGTCCGGATGTACCCCTTCCAGATTCACAGCATCGCCCTCTCCACCTTTGCCTCGCTCATTGGCCCCTTTGGAGGATTCTTCGCAAGTGGATTCAAACGAGCCTTTAAAATCAAAGTAGGAAAACCCTCTTGTGTTCCTCTCATCTCACTCCCTCCTCACCCATCTTCTGCCTTTCTCCCCCTTCCCTGCTCCCTCCAAAACACTGGGCTATACACCCTGGCATTTAATGTGTGATCTTGACCCATGCACTGAATTTAGGTGAGTTAATTAATAACAATACTTTATTCTCAGGAAAATGCAATCGTTGTTTTTCAGTTTATTTGTTAATAATAGCTTTCTTCAAAAGAACATTTTGGGCCAGGCAGTGGCTCATGTCTGTAACCCCAGCATTTTAAGAGGCCAAACCGGGAGGATCACTTGAGGCTAGGAGTTCGAAACTAGCCTGAGCAACATAGCAAGACTCCTGTCTTTATTAAGTAAATGAAATAAGAACATTTTGTAATGCAATAAAATTGTGTCCTAATATAGCCTCACCAGTAGATTTAATACTTCTCACCTTCTGTTGCCCTCAGCTACTCAGGACAGAAGCCAGACATTGGGGTGGGACCATTAGGTTGGGATTGATCAGTGGCTGAGCCCAAGTTCACCCGTCTTTCCCCTGCCTCTAACAGGACTTTGCCAATACCATTCCTGGCCATGGAGGTATCATGGATCGCTTTGACTGCCAGTATCTGATGGCCACCTTTGTCAATGTATACATCGCCAGTTTTATCAGGTATAGTACCTTTATATCTGAACCAAGTTGGTGGATTTTTAAGTATGGTGCAATTCTAGAATTTTAGCAGCATCTCAGTTCCAGTGAAAAGCATCCCAAATAATACAATTTTCAGTTGTTGCTGCTTACGGATTTTCTGAGGCCTTCTCCTGCCATCTGTTAATAGATAACTCTCTGATCCAGAGATCAGAGCAGTCACTCGGATAATCAGGCCCTGGAAGCTTCCGGGGCCCAGCTCAGTGCTGTTTCTTCACATTCTGTTCCAGAGGCCCTAACCCAAGCAAACTGATTCAGCAGTTCCTGACCTTACGGCCAGATCAGCAGCTCCATATCTTCAACACGCTGCGGTCTCATCTGATCGACAAGGGGATGCTGACATCCGCCACAGAGGACGAGTAGGGGCCACCCAGGGCCAAAAGAACAGGAGCGGAACTGAGCAGGGGCAGGTCTCCAAGGCAAGCCCAGCTGGTGTGACTTAGACAATGATGAGGCTTCAACTCACTGTCTTTTTTTTTTTTTGTAGGATATTTTTTATTTGTGGGTTCAACAAATCTGTACATACAGCAGTCTATGTGTTTAGAATTTGCATTGTGAGTAAACTATAGCTTTGAGTTGGAAAGAAGTCATTGGTTGTAAAACCATTTGGATTTTTTTAAAACAAAAGTATTTATCTGGAAGACAGTGTTGCCCAGGTCAGGAGTGTTTTCTTGGTGGTTCCAGCTCCTATCAATTGAACTGTTTCTGGGCTCAGTCAAACACAGACATTCATCTGTGTCCAACCAAATCAGGGGACTTCCCCACCTGTGGGGGGAGGCACAGCTTGGATGTTTTGTACACCTAGTCTTTTCTAGAAATCCCTGCTTAGAGCTGCAGGAGAGTTGCCTTCTGTAGGTTGGAGGAATGGAGGCTTACTAACCAGATAAGCCTTCTGCCCATCCACACCAAAATCCTGCAGAATGTAAATAAGCTCTGCTTTATAAGATGGGTTCACCTTCATCACAGACTGAAATACAACTTCAGTTTTTATTTTTTTCAGAAAGCACGAAAAATTATTTATAGTAGTCTGGAGAAAAAACACACTGTAATATTTCAAGTGTATGCAGTAGAATGTACTGTAACTGAGCCCTTTCCCACATGTCTAGGCTCCAGTGTCTCCTGTAGGTCAGTCCACCTAACTGTGTGTTTTCAGGGACGATGCCATCCACGTATGTGCTGTAGACTCTCTGCTGCTGAATCCTTTCTGGGGACTTTCTCATCAGGCAGGGAGCAGAGGGCTTGTCGTTCATGCACCCTTTGCCTGAACACCCATGTAGCTGCTGTGTTGTGTATATATTACTCTTAAGAGGAGTGTGTGTGTCTCTGTTTGTTTTAAAAGTTACTTATTTCTTACAGTGATTTCAATTGTACCATGACTTCTTCACTAAAACCACAAAGTCCTGCTTAAAACTATGGAAAACCTAACCTGATTAGAGGCTTGACTATTTTGAAGATTAAATGCACACTTTTTATATAATGTGACCAGTTTAAATGTAGTTTATATTGTACTGGGGGACCTTTTGTTGTTGTTGTTTGCTTAAACTGTGATTTTTTTCCCCTCCCTAATTTCAGGGGTGAGTTTGACTTTGGGAGGACAGATTAGTTCTTTGTCAGGCCAATAAGCAATGGAGTGCTGGAGAGAGAACTTGGTGCCCAAATATATTAAATTATTCGGTGCCATGGATGTTTTCATTGCCAACAAGGGTGTAATGATTTGCTTCAGCACCGTCGTCTAATGCTGGTTTGTGGTGTTTTTGTTTGTAAATTAGCCTCACTGCCTCCCTGAAAGTGCACAGTCAGCCCAGGTCTCTAGAGTGTCCAGCAGAGGATGGAGTCCTCGGGATGTTTCAGCTCACACATCCTTGAGTGACTTCCCACATGTGTGCAGGGCTGAAGCAGCTTCTTTCTGCTGAACTTTTATTTCCATTTCAGCTTCATGGCTTTTCTTATTCAGCTCCAAGGCCCCTTAAAACAAAACGTATTATTACAAGGGGTTTCATTTCAGTACTGGCTGTGTGACCCCGGGCAGGATGCATCACTCTCAAGGGCCCCTTTTTCAGAGCTACTCCCAATTCCACTCTTCTGTGATTCTGGCTGAGCAAGTTCATGCCAGTAGAGGCTCGTTGAGTGAGGTCCTGGGCACCCCCCAAACAGGAAGTGTTTTCAGGCCCTTACATGCTTATCCTCAAGGTGAGTAGGTATCTCAGCAGCACACCCAAACAGTAAAGGTGATCGATAATGAAACTGTAGTTTTCAGATTGAAGAAGGAACCTTGATCACCAAACTAGATACCAAAAGGGCTCCTCATTTGTCTCTTTTGTCCCATTGTGGGCATATGGTGGGCTCCTCGAGAGGAGGGAGTCTCAGCTGGGGCCCAGCTGCAGAGACCTGCTTTTGAACAGGGCTGCCTTTGGGATCAGGGAGCCGAGCATACTGGGCAAGGCTCATGTTCACTTGGTGGCGGGTGGGGTGGGGAAGGGGGGTCCTAGGAAGCCAAAGCTGAGTGCTCACTAGAGCTGCTAGCAGGCAGGCCAGAGGGTCAGCCTGTTTTATTTTCTGATTTCCCCTGCATGCTTTCTGGAGATGAAGAATTTTTGTCAGGTAGCTGGGAGAGCACTGCTGTCTTGTGTCCATATAGCACAATGTTTCTCTTTCTCCTATTCACAGACAAGATGCAAGAAACCATTTTTACATATATACATTCAGATCTTAATGAATGGCATCACTTGCTTTAGACCCATTTTTTTTTTTTTTTGGTCAAAAATAAAATGTGACTGCAACTGTGTGCCCTCCCTTGTCGTGAATTCCCTGTTTATCACTTCCATGTGTGGTTTTATGCTTCTCATTTGTTTTATTCATAAATACTGCATAATCCTGATTCAGAGACTTTTGCTTTGCTTTCCAACTTCTATCCCTACATTCTCACAACAGCCTTCTTACCTTGGGTGAGAGTCAGGAGCACCTTACCAGGCAGGGAGCTTCCCCAGCATAGCGTGGTGGAGTCAGGGCTCTCTCTATCCTGTACTTTACCCACAGGACACCTGGAGGGTCCCCCAGCCCTTCTTGCTTTTGTGAGTGTGGTGTGAGTACACCAAGGTATTGCAGTTTCTTTCCCTCTAGCTCAGGAGGCCTGGCCTGAGCCAGGTGGGAGCTTAAATTGCTGTTGGCTCCTGCCTGGTGGAACAAGGGGGTCATAGAAACCAGGGCTGATGGGCACCCCCCAGCCCCTGGGAGCTCTGCTCATGACTGCTCACAGGGTGCCAAGTCTTTGCCTTTTGTGTGTGTGCATGTCGCCCTTTTAGCTGCTTTTAGTATTCAGAAAGGTTCCATTTATGTTTTACTCCTGAAAGTTAAACCCTCTTAGGCAACTTGTTTCATATTCTGGGCATTTTAATAGCTACAGTATTTTGCATTTAAAATGTAATTACTCTTAGTATTGTACAGCCCTATAATGTATGAGAACTAGTTTCACATCCCTTGAAACTAATCTCTTTCATTGGGGAGGATGTAACTTTTGACTTTACACAGGTGGACTTCGAAACCATTTTTATAGAATTTTTTTCCACTGGGTTTTTATCCTGTAACTTGACCTATTTTATGCAAGAAAATCCCAAAAATATGTTTTAAGGGAGACTACACAGACCTTGTGATTTGGGTCTGAGCTAGTTGCTGAGTCGACTGGAGCCTTATTCGAATGGATCTTTGAGTTGAGATCTTCACACTGTCAGTAAGCCCTTGGCTCAGCCCTTGTCACCTGTTTGTATGGGGACCATGTTTCCCAAAGCTCAGGTTCATCTCCGCTGTTGACAGAGTTGGGTAGTGGGAGGGTATCAATGACTTGGGACAGAGCGTCCTTGCTCAGAAAACTGTGAAGCAGGGGTCTTGTTAGTTACAAAGCCAGCCCTAGATGCATGTCCAAGGCAGTAGATTTTCATCACTTTACTGAATGTGGTATGTCACTGCTGAAGCCTTTCCCTGTTTTAGTAATATCTTAGGTACTATTGTCTTTCGTCTTCCAGAGTAACATATCTGGGCCCACCTTTCTTGCACAGTGATTATGTGCTAAGAAAGGGGTGGAGTCGGGAGGACAATTTCACTTGAACCCAGGTTTCTGTTCTTCTGAGGTCAGGGTGGGGAGGATGTCCAGGTGACTTTTGTGGACACACTGCAAGACAGTAAGCTGCAGATGGACTCTCACTTGTGCTTTGGAACACTGGGCTCCAAAGAGCAGGTGGAACAAACTCTGGGCTCCTGAAGGTGGTGGCTAATACTTGGGCAGAGCCTCATATTCTTCCCTGACTTGGTCAAAACAAACTTTCTTTTCCCTTTATTACCCTCCACACAGTTGCCCAGCTTCCAGTTTTTAAAGAGATGAACAGCTCTCACTTCCTGACTCATTTTCTCTTGTTTGGTGGGGTCCTTGTGCCATAACCTGCATGGGGTGCTAGGGTTTAAACCAAGTAGTGATGAAGGATTCTTATCTCAGGGCTCTGCCTGGCCCACTTTCTCTTGGGCCTGGGCTCTCCTTATCCCCATCCCTGCAGAAGGTGGGCCCTATTCTCAGAAAAGTCCTGGCTGCTGTTGCCATCTGAATGTGCCCCTACCTTTCAGGTTGACCAGCAGTGGCCTTACCTGGCCTCTCAGGTGGATGGAAGCCGTTCTCACCTGGAGCTGTCTCTTGATTAAGGCTGTCACCTGTTTGTATGGGGACCATGTTTCCCAACACACTTTGAGTGCAGTTTAGGAGGTATCCTTTGGATGCTGAAGTGTTGGAGTTTTGAGGTCATGTGGATGATTTATGAGAATAGAGGGGCAGAATATGTGAAGTCTGGGGTTTTATGTCCAGTGGGTTTCAAATTCGTTGGCTGTTTAAAGACCCTGTCTCCTCCCCAACCCTCCCCTTCCTTTTCCCATCAAATGCCTACCTACTGAGGCGCCTTCTTTTCATTGTTGAGCCAATGAGATATCAGTGTGTTTATTAATACGGATTACAATAGTATAGTGCTTAATATGTGCCAGGCATAGTGCTAAGGGTTTACATACGTTATCCTTTTTAATCCAGAAAACAACCTTTGATTAGGTATTATTATCTCCATTTTATAGATGAGGAAACTGAGGCAGTATGACTGAGGCCGAGAGCAGCGGTTAAGACCGACTTTGGGATCAAATCACCCTAGGTGTGGGCAGGTTACTAGGCTGCCCTAAGCTTCCACGTTGAAGCCAGTTGGGTCTGATAATAGTATCTTCTTCGCTGTGTGGTTGTGAGGA
This sequence comes from Macaca thibetana thibetana, assembly GCF_024542745.1. Taxonomy (NCBI): domain Eukaryota; kingdom Metazoa; phylum Chordata; class Mammalia; order Primates; family Cercopithecidae; genus Macaca; species Macaca thibetana. Next base: position 73,934,980 of record NC_065587.1, read on the forward strand.
TATAACGAGGTAATGCATGTAAGCATGTAGTACCATGCCTGGCACATAGTAAGCGCTCAATAAATGATAGTTACTTTTGTTGAGCTCAGCTGGTAGTTTGACCTCCGTTGGTGCAATGCCAGAGATGGGATTCTCAGCCACCACACTGCCACCATCCTGCACACAGTCTGGGTCCCTCCGAGAGAAGCAGGCCAACCTGAACATCCCCTACAGCATCTTGGTGCTTCACACACCATTTAGGAGGCCAGCCTAACGAGGCAGGAGGACATGAGGGTGTGCAGAAGTTCTATTCTTAGTGGGAATGGCTGGCCTGAGAATCCAGCTCATCTCCTCTGCCCACAGTCTAGACTGCTTGTGGGAAGGAGACGATCTCCTCCTGCCTCGTGGTGCCTCCACTCTGGGCAGGGAGGGCCTGTCTGTGACTCGCTCTGGACCCCACTTCCCGCTCTGGCCAAGGGCTGTCCTCTGTGCACATAGCTCAGGAACCTGCAGCAGTTCCCTGTATGGGTGGATGTCATCAGGGGCCAAGAAGAGAAGAATGGGGACAACAGAAACCTGCTTTGTAGGGGATTATGTAGACTAAAAGCCTAGAAGTTCTGCCCACATCCTTATGATGCAGCCAGTTTGGAGCTTCATGTTTCCTTCTTAAAAGTAGTAACAGGGTAGAAGTGGGTGACCCATTGAGGACACATGATGTGTGGTGTTTCTGCCAGATTCTAGGTTAGCAAAGACTCAAATGGGTGACTCATGAATGATGGGAGAACAGGCACAGGACTTAATGAAAAGAGTTTCTTGAACTTAGTTTTCTGAATGGGGATGGGGAGTTGGGGCACGTGTGTGTGTGAGGGGAGGCTGCCTCACTTTGAAGGAATGGTGTTGGCTAACGGGATCCATGGAATTCTTAGGTCAGTTGAATAATAACGCTGAACTACTGGTTTGACTGTGGATTATTTCCTGGGTATTTGTGGGACCCAATAGCACATTGCTATTAAAAGTGTGGAAATAATGGTCCCTCTGTTTCAGTGAATTAATGAAGTCATGATGATGCCATGAACCAGGAGAAGATGGTTGTGGGGGTTTCTAGGAAGCAGCTGCTGTGATGGGCCAATCCCAGGCTTGCCTCAGAGGCCTCTTGCCCTTCTGGGTTTGTGTTTGCCTGGCCTGGTGCTTCCTCCCTCACTGTGTGGTTGAGTGGACCCAGGCGGCCTTGTATCCATAGAAAGCCTCCACTCGTGGGGGTAAGGGCCCTCTGGAAATCAAGCAGAGAATATCCTTGCAGTGGTCTCCTGGGCATTGGGCAGGGCTTAGCCCTTTGCAGCCCCCCAGAGGACCTTCCCTGCATAAAGCACTCAGAAGGGTTAGCCACCTGGTGATTCTGTCTGTAGTGAAACTGTTTGCCAATAATCATCCACATAGCCACCTCTGTCCTTGCTGTTTGGGTGCCTTTTTTTCCACCTGCGTTAGATTCTTGCACTGCTTATGCTGGCTTTTCTTAAAGGAACACCAGAGTAGAAAAGAGGTTAAGAATGTTTTCTAGCAGGCAGAATGTGCATACATGTTTTTATGAGTGTCCTTTGGGTGCGTTTCTTTTAAATCCTCCATGCACAGGGCTCTGGCCTTTAGTAAACCGTTTTTCTGTCTTACATCATGCTCGCTGGGTGCTAGGGGCTGATTACAAAGGGGAAGAGTTGAACAGACATCAGCAGTCGATGAAACCAAAGGACTAGGAGTCAGGAGAACAAGTCAGGGACTAGGAGACAGCGGTTTGGTTTATTGTTATCCAGCTGGAGGACTTCTAGGGGCAGCAGCAGGAGGAATACCAGGGCCAGGGAGGGGCCAGGAGTCTCACAGCGGAGGGCAGACTCTAACAGAGGCCAGCTGAACGCTCACTGGCCCTGGATGTCATGGGAGTTGGGGACCAGAAATCTGGGCTCAGAGAACCCATCCAGGGAGATTTGAAGCCATGGGTTATCTTCTAGAGTTGATACTGATAACAAGTTTTAATTTTTATTGATATTTAATACCTTCTAAAACAGAAGGATAAGATCAGATGGGAAGTGCCTCTGTTGAAGGATCTTAGGAACCTTGGTTTTTGTTTTTTTTCTGGTTGAGTTGTGCACAGCTGTGGACATCCTTCTTAATTCCACTCTGAGGATTTGTTTAACTAAAAAGTTTCCAGACACAGAAAGGGCCTCCCCACCTGCTTTGAGAAGCTGTCTGTGCTGGGAGTGCCAGGCATCCTATGGGCCCCATCACTGCCAGTGTCTGTGCCTCCCAGCGGTCAGCCCTGTATCTGCCCTGGCCCTGTCTCCTCTGTGACAGGGCAGAGCATTTCTGGTCAGTTTCTCCATGGTGTCCCCCGCCCCTTTGTAAAGTGGATGGACATGACGGAATTCAGTTGTCTCACCCTGATAGCCTGGGTGTTAATATTCACTTTTCCCGCACTCAGACACGGGCGACCTTGAAGCAGCTCTCGGTTTGTAGAGTCCACGTCACAGTCCCCACGGCCTCCCCAGATAGGTGTGTGCCTGTGCGCTACTGCTGTGCCGTTTCTCCAACTTGGCGTTTCACTAAATGCAGCTGATCTCTGTGCACTCGTGATCCGTGTTGAACAATACATGTAGGTTCTTTTTCCATGTAATGTAAGAACATGATATACTGTAATTGGAAAGCATTTACCTTATTTATATATCTGAATGTTCCTACTACACAAATAAACATATTAAATTCTAGATCATGTGTGGTTTTTGATGGTGGGGTGGCGGAAGGCCAAGGATGTGGACGTTTGGTCACTTATGTGACGCCAGCATTACTTTCCAGGATGCTACTGACCACTCCTTGCTTCTAGAGACTCCCTCTGTCCTTGGCCTTTGCAATTTGCCCCCCTGGCTTTCCTCCTGCCCTTGGTTGCTCCTCCTCGGTCTTCTTTCTGCGTGTCCCTTTTCTGGGCCATCCCTTGGGTGGTGGCATTCTGCCTGAGGCTCTCGCACACTGAACTCTCCCCTCTGGGGGTTCCCACCCCCTCCCAGGGCCCTGATCACCACACTTCCCAAGTCTGTGTCTCTAGCCCAAGTGGACCTGCATTTCCAGCTGCCTGTGAGGCCTCTCACACGGACTTTGCATGATAAAACCCAAACCTATGGCCTTTTCCTACCCATGTCCTGAGTCCTGTGTTCTCTAACTTCCCATGTGTTCTGTCACACAAGCCAGTAACTGGGGTGATCTCATCAGTCACCCAAGCCTGCCCGTTCTGCCTTCCAAACATCCTTGGACTCATCCTTACCGCCAGCCTTCTGGGCCAAGCCCTGCCTCCTGCCAGGATTTCTAAGGCTGCCTCTAGCCCTCTCCCTACAGCCTGGCCACCTCTGCTAATCCATTTCTTACATGATAGCTGGGATGAGCTCTCTGCTTGGAACCCTTTGGGGCCTGAGGTTAAAGTTCAGACTTGGTAACGAGGCTTCTGGGGCCATCTGTGAGCTGGCCAGTGCCTGACCCACGCGTTTGGGCCCTCACAGCCACAGCTGCCGCTTGTCCTGCCTTATTCCAGGTGTGTGCCTGTCCCGGGCGCTGGCATGTGCTGTTTCCTCTGCCCAGTTTTTTTCCTTTCCCCAGCTCTTCCTCAGCCTGTCTAACTCCTCTTTTCCTTGCAGTTCTCACTGTCAACAGCACTTCCTTGGGGAGGCCTTGTGTTGTCTCCTCACTGTGTTTGTGTCTCCTGCCCCAGGACAGGAGGATCTGAACTCCTGGGAGCCAGCAGACCAACCTTACCAGGGCAAATGTCTGAGGCCAGTGGGACCTCTAGATTGATTACCTTTTGGACAGTGGCCTCTGCCATTTCACCCACAGGAAACCTACTACCATCGGAACTTCCACAGCGAATTGCTCACCCACATTCAAGATGCAAAAAACCCCGCTGCATTCACTTACTTTCCTAAACCCCACAAAATCTGACTCCAAGCCACCAGTTTCCAAGACTGTTGGGAAAACCAACATGAGCAGTTTCCCTGGCTGCCTTGCTCCCTTTTGTTGCACTAGGAGCCGAGGGCTCACATGGTGCTGAAGTGGTGAGGGTCCCTGGGCTCAACTCCATCTGCTGAAGGTTCTGTTGTCCAGGCCTGTGAAGTCCATAGGAGGCCCTAGGCCAGTGGCACAGAGCACCTGTGCAGTTGCCTGCATCTGGCATCCTTCCATATCCGGAGCCCCCACACACTGGCCTTGATGATCTCTTTTTTCTCTTTTCTCTCTTCTTTCTTTTTTTTCTTTTCTTTTTTTCTTTTTTCTTTTCTTTTTTTTTTTGAGACAGAGTCTCCCTCTGTTGCCCAGGCTGGAGTGCAGTGGTGGGATCTCAGCTTGCTGCAACCTTTGCCTGCCAGGTTCAAGCGATTCTCCTGCCTCAGCCTCCCAAGTAGCTGGGATTACAGGCACGTGCCACCACACCCTGCTAATTTTTTTGTATTTTTAGTAGAGACGATTTTGCCATGTTGGCCATGCTGGTCTCGAACTCCTGACCTCAGGTGATCCACCCGCCTTGGCCTCCCAAAGTGCTGGGATTACAGGCGTGAGCCACGGCTGATTGTGCGTTCAGCCAGCACTTGTGGAGTGCCTGCTCTGGGGTAGGCCCTGTCCAGACACTGCAACAAAAAGTCCTTGTTTCATGGAGCTAATTTTAGGGAAGAACCACAAACCCGAGAAAGCTTGTTAGATGGAGAAAATTGTAGCCAGGAGGAGGGAAGAGGGAATGCTGGTAGGGAGAGATTGCCATTTTAAATAGGGTGAACAGGGAAGGCCTCACTGCAGAGGTGGTGTTTGGGCAAATGGACACACCTCGAGGCTCTGGGGGAGGGGGCTGTTCAGGTATCTGGGGAAGTGCAAAGACACCTGTGTTGTGGAGGAACTGCAGGGTAGATGGAGCAGGGGAGTAGGGAGGAGCACTGGCAGGAAACCCAGGGGTCGCAGGGATCCTGAGTAATGACACAGGGCCAAGGCCATTGGCTTTTACTCTGAGCAAGATGAGAAGCTGTTGGGGAGTTCAGAACCTAGGAGTGACTCTTCAGAGCCTGGGAGTGTCAAAGTGGTGTGTGTTTGCAAAGGGCTGCTATGTTGAGAACAGACTACAGCGGGCCAAGGGCGAAAGCAGGGTGATCAGAGAGGAGGCAACAGCAGCGATCCAGACACACAGGTGGCTCAGCGGGGGACATGGGAGTGGGGCAGTGGTGAGAAATGGTCAGATTGTCAGAATCTGCAGAAGGATTAGGTATGGAGGAGAGGGAAGAAGAGGAGTCAAGGATGGCTGTGAAGTTGGCTTGGGCAGCCAGAAGGATGGCGCTGCCGTTTCTGAACTGTGGACGGCTGTGGGAGGACAGGTGCAGGTGGGAGGTGGATGCAGATGGACAGTCAGGAGTTTGGGTTTGGACACGTTCGGTTTGAGATGCCTGTGAGATACCCACACAGGGATATCCAGTCCCGGGGAGGAGTCTGAGATGGAAATAGAAATTTGAGAGTGATCAGGGTGTGGGCGTTAGTCTACACCAGGAGCCAGAAGCCTGGATAAAGTCACTGACAGAGAGGAGCTAAGGTCTGGAGATGAGCCCCTCCATTGTTTTGGACTTGAGGATCTACTTTTTAGCTAGGGCTACTCGCTTCCCTTCAATAAGACAATCCAGCCTTCAGGCCTGGGGAAAGGCCTGGGTAGCGTTGCTTTCAGGTGGCCCCACTCCCACCTGACAGCAGAAGCAGCTATTAATTTTCCCCTGGGGCCGGAATTCTAGAGGCCTGGGTGCCCTTTCCTTGAGAAGAAAGGGCAGCTTTACCTTTTGGTCTCCTGGGGAAAGGAGAGGAAGGGGAACAAAGCAAGAGTAACTTCTCTGTTTGTTAGCCGGGCGAGGTGGCGGGCGCCTGTAGTCCCAGCTACTCGGGAGGCTGAGGCAGGAGAATGGCGTGAACCCGGGAGGCGCAGCTTGCAGTGAGCTGAGATCCGGCCACTGCACTCCAGCCTGGGTGACAGAGCGAGACTCCGTCTCAAAAAAAAAAAAAAAAAAAAAAGAGTAACTTCTCTGTTTGATTATTCAGAGGCCAGGCAGTCGGGCTGGGGAGCCCCAGAGATGGACTCATGGCCTGGCCATGGCATACTAACTTACACACCATCCAATATTTACCAAAAGACATTGCCAGTTCCCAAGTCAACCAAAACTTAGGGAGTTCTCAAATGAAAGAAACACCATTGTGTTATTTACGTTAATATCACTTCTCAATTTTAACAAACTTCAGTACATTTTTAGGGTAAAAAGCACATCCATCAGACTGAGTCTAGGTTCAGGGTAAACTCTGATCTGGATTTGACTGACGCAACTGAAGTTATTCCTGCAGCAAAGATGGGCTTTCTGATCTTGCCCACATGGTCTCTATTTCTCGTAGATTTCAAGAGTCGTAGAGGTAGAGCCTTTTAAGCCTTTGATTCTCAAACTTGGCTCAACGTTAGAATCGCCTGAGGAACCTAAAAATCTACCAATGCCCGGGCGGTACCTCAGACCAATTAGATAAGACTCTCTGGGCGTGGGACGCAGGCATGAGTGTTTACAAAACAGTTCCCCGGAGTGATTCCAAAGTGTAGCTGAGGTTAAGAAACAGTGGTTGAAACTTCCTCCAGTGAGTCCAGCCCCTCTCAGAAACCAGCCGCAACTGGTCAGCAGCACCCTCTGCTGGAGCATCCCAGGGTGAGCCTCAGGATGTCCCGAGGTGACCCTTCTGGGGTAGTGCTTCTGTTCTATCCAATGCTTTTATTCTACACCACGAGCCATGGTGCAGAATGGCGTGTGCCTCCCAGTGCCTCTGCCCAGAACTCCTTCTGTCTTCTTCTTCTTTTTTTTTTTTTTTTTTTTTTTTTTTTAAGACAGAGTCTTGCTTTTTTACCCAGGCTGGAGTACAGTGGCACAATCTCAGCTCACTGCACCCTCCGCCTTCCGGGTTCAAGCAATTCTCCTGCCTCAGCCTCCTGAGTAACTGGGATTACAGGTGCCCACCACCATACCCAGCTAATTTAGTAGAGATGAGGTTTCGCCATGTTGGCTAGGCTGGTCTTAAACCCCTGACCTCAGCTGATCTGCCTGCCGCGGTCTCCTATAGTGCTGGGATTACGGGCCTGACCCACCGCACCTGGCCTCCTTCTGTCTTCTTACACCTCACAGGCTGAATCTCATTCCTCTTTTGCATGACACGTGTCTACAATGATTCTTAAGTGCCTCCCGGCTTTCCCCTTGCTGCCCAGCCTTCTCTTCCCAAGTTTTCCATCTTGTTCTTTTCACTCTTTCTCACGAGAAATGCCTCCCACTCCTTTCACTATGCTGACCAGTTCTAGACACCCACAAGCTTATCCTTTTTGGGGGTCCGCAGTCACTTCCTGTAGTTGTGCACCAGTGCGTGTGTTGGAGGGGGCATGCGTGGGATCCTGTGGGCACTGAAGACCCCCGTAGCCACTGCCCAAGAGTGAGCTGCTTCCCCGCCATAGTCTCATGGGCCCCTAAATGCCCTGTCTACCATGGTGTTCATCAGGAAGCGGGGCCAGGAGGGAGCCCTCTGATAATCTGTGGGTTACTAGAGAACCTCCTGAGTCTGGGGAGCTGGGGTTTGTGACTTCCTGAAGTTGTAATTATTTAACTTTGGATTTTGAATAGTTTTAGACTTACAGAAAAGTTGTAAGAATAGTATAAAGAATTTCCTACATCCTTCACCCAAATTTTCCAAATGTTAACATTTTGCCACCTTTGTTTATGTTCTCACTCCACACACACACTTTTTTTTCCTGAATTATTTGTAAATCGTAGACATTATGTCCCTTTACTGTTACATAACCTTACTCAGATTTAACCAATTATCCCAATAATGTCCGTCATAGCAAAGAATATTAATATGTATGTTTTTGACTGGTGCAATTTGAGGAACTCTGCAGGAGCTCTGAGAACAAGAAATACCTTTCCTACTTCCTTCCTGGCCACCCCTTCCCTCCTGTGATAGAAACGCCTGGGGCCACTGCTGTAGACGCCTAAGTAAGATGTGGTACCCAGCCTAGTGAGGCAGTGCTGTCAAGGGCCCCGCAGAGGGCAGTAGTGGTTCAGGAGTGAGGCACAGGCAGGGCTTAGAAGTGAGACATCCTTATCTGCAGAGGATCCTAGCCCAGCATTCACTAGCTTTGTGGTCTGGAACAAAACCCTTAACCACTCAGCTTCCCCCTCTATAAACTGAGGGTAATTGAGAAAATTTGCAAAGCATGTGTCCACTCCTAGCATCTAGTAATCATCCAACAGAAAGTTGTATTTGCACTATTTTAAACTTTTATTTGTAATATTACCACCTTGGCTGAGAAGTGAATTTCTCAGGGATGCCAGGGAAGAAGCAGAGAAATGTTCCAGTGAAGCAGAGGCAGGGCCGGACATTGAGGCTGGAGGCACAGAGAGGGAAGGGAGTTTCTTGGGAATGAAGGGGAGGGGAATGAAATGGTAACTGTGGCTAACCTTACACTGAACACACCCAGGCCAGCTCGAACTGAAATTCACACTGGAATGCTGGCTATTTCATGACATCGTCCAGGTTCCCATCAGGCGCTAGAACCTCCTCCACAGCCATCCTTACCAAATCCATGAAGGAGGAATGGCTTGTCTTCTTTTCCATTCGGGCTGGGGCAGTGCCTGAATTCGATTCCTGACTCCATCCCTTAGTGGCTGTGTGGCCTTGGGCAAGTTATTTAACCTTTCTGTGCTTCAGTCTCCTTGTCTGTAAAACAGGAGATAATGCCATTTATACTATATGGGGATTATACTCACTCCCGTGATCATTGTGAGGATTAAATAAGTTAATACTTTCAAAGAGCTTAGACTAGCTTCTGGCACACAGTGAGTTTTCATAAATATTATTATTACCGTTATTATTTCAGTGTCTGCTCCCACTGGCACCCCCTTTTCTTCCTGATCTGAAGGCTTGGCCTTTCCTTTTCCTCTTTTTTTTTTTTTGAGACAGAGCTTCACTCTGTTGCCAAGGCTGGAGTGCAGTGGCACTACCTTGGCTCACTGCAACCTCCGCCTCCTGGATTCAAGTGGTGCTTCAACCTCACGAGTAGTTGGGATTACAGGCACTGCCACCACACCCAGCTAATTTTTGTATTTTTAGTACAGACAGGGTTTTGCCATGTTGTCTAGGCCAGTCTTGAACCCCTGACCTCAAGTGATCTGCCCATCGTGGCCTCCCAACATATTAGGATTACAGGCATGAGCCACCGTGCCTGGTCGCTTGGCCTTTTAATATCACCCCCGGGGTGGTCCCATTCTGGGTGGGGGAGTTACTCTTGGGTCTGGGTCTCCCTGCCCCTGAACATAGCTGTTGCACAAGTGGCTGCTCACACTGAACTCTACAGAGTCATCAGTCAACCTTGAGGGATTGTTATCTGACCAAAGACTTTCTATTTGTCCATTATTTATTGCTGCAAACATACTAGAGAGCAAGGAAGCCATAAAAAGCAAATGGTAGGGTCATGTCAAAATGAGGCAGAGTCAGCAAGAAGAGGCTCCTAAACATGGGACATTTTGAACATCAATAAGGGTAATAACTGCAATCGATGGAAACACATTGATTATATTTAAATACGTGAATTCATAATAATACCTACATTCATGTAATCAGTATTGGAGAATGTGGGCAAACCAACTCTATTTCTAAAACTAGTTAATGAAAGGAAAGAATCAAGCACGTTTCCTGCCTTTTCTAAATAAACTGTACCATTGGTGTTAAATATCTGGTTTCTAAAAAATATAATTTTAATATATAGAGATGGGGTTTTGCTATGTTGGCCAGGCTAGTCTCGAATTCCTGGCCTCAAGCAATCCTCCCGCCTTGGCCTCCCAAAATGCTGGTATTACAGGCATGAGCCAGTGTGCCCAACCAGTCATTTCAATAAGTGTACTGGATCAATTATATATTCATGTGAAAAATTACCTCACACCATACCAAAAAAAAAAAAAAAAAAAAAAAAAATCCAGGTGGATTTTTAAATCCATCTAAACGTGAAAGGTAAAGCAATAAAGCTTTTGAAGAAAACATAGGAGACCACCTTCATGACCTCAGAGTAGGCAAAGATTTCTTAAACACGACACAAAAAGACTCACTATAAAAGAAAAAAAAATGATAAATTAGACTAAAGGGCCACTGTATTAGATACCTTGAGTGATTGCAAAACCTGGTTCTTGTCCTTATGAAGTTCATAATAAAGCCAATTGTTTTCTTTTCCTTTCTTTTTTTGTTAAGAGCAGAGTTTTAAAAGCTGACTGTCCTCCCTGTTCTGCTCTCCCTAGGTGGTAGACTACCTACCCTTCAGGTACCCTGCTGTTAATTCTCTGAGTTCCCAGAGAGCACGGCTCCCCAACAAGTAGCTGATATTTCTCCCTTGCCTGGCCTAGATTGGCCTCTATTTGGAGAGGTGGTTTGCTGGTTGAAGAATGAGAAGGGGGTGCGAGGGGGACAAACAGGCCTCTTCTGTGTCATTGACAGCTGATTTTTGTCAACGTGCTAAGTTTATGAAGTTGTCAATCTGTGATGATTAAGATTCTGTCGGGGTCCTGTGGAAAGGAGAGAGGTGGTGGCTTCTGAGAACATAACCAGAAGGCATTTAGTGAAATAGAAAAGTCATTGTACAGAGCTTTAGCCTAGTTATTCACTGAGCTCAGAAGTGCTCCTCCCTACCCCTCCTCTCCCTTCCCTTTCCTTTCTTTACTAGCTGGGATTGTTCTTTTATTTATTCACAAAATTATGTACAAAAACAAATCATGCCTTGCCCTTGTTATTAAGAGAGACATTTTAAGTGGATCATTGGAATACTATGTGGGAAGGCTTATTCATAGTTAATTATTAAAGACAACTTATCAAAGCTTTTCCTGGACCAAGTAACTGTCTCTTTATTTGCACCATTTCATTTCATCGTCATAGCATCCTTATGAGCTAAATATTATTCTACGTATTTAATAGGTCATAATATTGAGGCTCATAAAGATTTAGCAACTTGGTCACCTATATTGTTAGGGGTCTCAAGATAATCCTCTTTACAGGTCCAAGCCCATCAATCAAATGTCATTTGGCAATAACTCTTTCTCATTTTGTTATCAATGTGTCACCCAAATTATTTGGAGCCTGAGGCCTTAATTAAAAACCTGGCTGGTATGATTATAATGTGGCTGAGTGCTGATGCCAAATTTAAAGTCAGAGTGTGATTTTTTTGGTGGCTACTTGTCTTACGCTCCAGAAGGTTTAGGGCCATAGCTGGCTGGCCCCAAGTAGAGAAAACCCAATGGCTGTGTTTCTGGAGCAACCCAAGGCACAGGATACAAACCTGTCCATGCCACAATTATTGCACTTACTAGGACACACTGATTAAAATTCTGTTTTCCCCTGAGAAGACATTTATTTTTCAATAAATTCAGGAAACCATTTGACGACATCCAATATGCTTTAATAATAAGAACGCTCAACACGCTGGAAAAAGAAGGGAACTTCCTCAACCTGATAAAGGATATTTATATAAAAGCCACAGCAAATGTCATACTTAATGGTGACTGACTGCTTTCATTCCAAGACTAGGAACAAGAGAAGGATGTCTACTTTCACTGCTTCTATGCAGCATTGTACTGAAGGTTCTAACTAGAGGAATCAGGGAAGAAAAAAATCATAAGTCATCCAGATAAAAGGAAGAAGTAAACCCATTTGTATTTGCAGATGACATGAACTTGTATATAGAAAGCCCTAAGAAATCCACTAAACAGCTGTTAGAACTAATAAGTTCAGCAAGGTTGCAGGATACAAGATCAATATACAAAATCAATTGAATTTCTATGCATCAGCAATGAACTATGTGAAAGGTAATCCAGAAAACTCTCTCATTTACAATAACATCAGGAAGAATAAAATACTTAGGAATAAACTAAACCAAGGGAGTAGAAGACTTGTCCACTGAAAATGGCAAAACATTAATGAAACAAATTAAAGAATACATACGTGAATGAAAAGACATTTTGTGTTCATGGATTAGAACACAATATTGTTGAGATGTCCATACAACCCAAAGCAATCTATAGAGTCAATACAATTCCTATCAAAATCACAATGACTTTTTTTTTACATACAGATTTTATTTATTTATTTTAAATTTACAGAGACAAGATCTTGCTCTGTCACCCAGGCTGGAGCACAGTGGTGCCATCCCAGCTCACTGCAGCTTCAAACTCCTGGGCTCAAGCAATCCTCTCACCTCAGCCTCCCCAGTAGCTGGGACTACATGCACATGCTACCACACCTGGCTAACACAATAGCATTTTTTAAAAACAGAAATAGAAAAAACAATCCTAAAATTCACATGGAACCACAGGAGACCCCCAATAGCCAAGCCAATTTTGAGAAAGAAGAACAAAGCTGGAGACATCGTACTTCCTGATTTCAAAATATTAATATATTACAAAGCTACAGTAATTCAAGCAGTGTGATACTGGAATAAAAACAGACGTGTAGACAGATAGAACAGAATAGATAGCCTGGAAATAAACCCACACACACATGCACATATGGTCAACTGATCTTCAAAAAGAGAACCCAGAATACACAATGGGGAAAGGATAGTCTCTTCAACAAATGATGTTGGGGAAACTGGCTATCCACATGCAAAATAATAAAACTGAATTTTTTTTTTTTTTTTTTTTTGAGATGCAGTCTCGTTCTGTGGCCCAGGCTAGAGTGCAGTGGCATGATCTCACCTTGCTGCAATCTCCAACCTCCTAGGTTCAAGTGATTCTTGTGCCTCAGCCTCCTGAGTAGCTGGAATTACAGGCATGCGCCACCCTGCCTGGCTAATTTTCATATTTTTAGTGGAGACAGGGTCTTGCCATTTTGACCAGGAGTTTGAGACCCTCAAGTGATCCACCCACCTCAGCCTCCCAAAGTGCTGGGATTACAGGCATGAGCAACCATGCCCGGCTTGAAATTTAAACACAAAAATGAACTCAAAATAGATTAAAGATTTAAGCGTAAGACCCGAAACTGTACAACTTCCCTGAGAATACATAGGGGGAAATCTTCATGACGCTGGATTTCACAATGATTTCTTGGATGGGGAATCAGAAGCACAAGCAATAAAAGTGAAAGAGGGCCAGGCATGGTGGCTCATGTCTGTAATCCCAGCACTTTGGGAGACCGAGGAGGACAGATCACTTGAGGTCAGGAGTTCAAGACCAGCCTGGCCAACATGGTGAAATTAGCCAGGCATGGTGGTGTGCGCCTGTTGAGGCAGGAGAATCACTTGAACCCGGGAGGTGGAGGTTGCAATGAACCGAGATTGTGCCACTGCACTCCAGCCTGAGCGACACAGAGACTCCATCTCAAAAAAAAAAAAAAAAAAAAAAAAAAAAAAAAAGGCAAAACACAAGTTGAATCACATCAAATTAGTTTCAATTAAAATTTAATTGAAGTCCTGCTCCATCTAAGGAGTCGGGGAGGAGGATGTAATCTGCCAACTGCAAATCTTCATTGTTTGAGGGCTGCTCCTTGGGGCATTTCTTCCTCAGCACTTCTGGTCTGCTGCGTGTTCAGATGAAAGGAAGCTCCAAGGCAGAGCCACAGGTGGTTACAGTAAGAAGCGGCTAGTGGCCAGTACATGTAAAGGGAACTGACAGCATCTGCCCCTGTTGTTCAGTGTGGTAGCCACCAGTTGCATGTTGTTGCTGAGTACTTGAAATTCGGCCAGTTGGAGCTGAGATATGCTGTGAGCATAAAATACATCAATAATTTTGAAGACAGTAGACAGAAGAAAGAATGTAAAATATCTCACTAATAATTTTTAATATTGATTGCAGTGATAATATTGGTTGCAGTGATATTTCAGATATAATGTGTTAAAATTATTATTTAAGCTAAATTCGCCTGTTTCTTTTTTACTTTTTATTTTATATAATAATTTCTTCTTTTGAGACAGGGTCTCACTTTCTGCCTAGGCTGGAGTGCAGTGGCACGATCATGGCTCACTGCAGCCTTGACCTCCGGGGCTCAGGTGATCCTCCTACTCAGCCTCTCGAATAGCTGGGACTACAGGTGCGTGCCACCATGCCTGGCTAATTTTTAATGCTTTGTAGAGACAAGCTTTTGCCTTATTGCTTAGGCTGGTTTCGAACTCCTGGCCTCAAGTGATCCTCCCTCCCCACCCCCTCTCACCTCAGCCTCCCATAGTGCTGGGATTACAAACTTGAGTCCCTGCACCTGGCCTCGTTTTACTTTTTAAATGTGGTTACTAGAAAATTTTAAATTACCTCTGTAATTTAGCTGCATTGGTAGCTTGCATTATATTTCCTTTGGTTATTGTGTGCTCCACTCTTACCTCATACTAGGAAGTTAGGACTTAGGTTATAGCCCCAGCATCTGACAGCTGATAAGAAGTGGAATCAAGGTTCAAGCTGAGTTCAGAGCCCACACACTGAAATGCTGGACACGCAGGACACCATGGCAGCACTTTGGACATGCCCGTTGCTTCTGCCACGGGTTTTCACTGAAGAAACCTCCCCTGGTGGCTTCTAGGCTCTGAAAACTTTGACCCTCATGCAGCAGCTGTTGCAACCTTAAGCATGGGAAATGACATCCCTAGATGCCCTTGCTGATGGGCAGCTGGTGAGTCTTCTTCCAGCTAGTTTAGTGAGGTGGGCAGCAGTGCACGGGGTTGGTGAGGCATGTGCCCTCTGAACATATTGGTGTCTCTCCCCAGTGGGGCAGGCTACTCTGTACATTTCAGAAAAGGTGCCCGTGAAGCTGGCAATGTGAGCCTGTATGATCCTGGCCATGTTGGCCACAGTAGGATTAGCCATTGGCAAAAAGCCAGGTTGGCCAAGTTTATTTCTGGTGCCTTCTCACTTCCACACTCTTTTGTCATTGCCTCCTGTGCAGTCTTCAGGGTCCTGGAATTTCTATTTATCTTCTACACATCTATGGGGATCTTCTAACACATCCCAGGACACATCCCGGCCTCCGTGTCCACGCCAGGTTCCTCCATGCCATCCTGGGCTCCAGCCACCGCCGTGATGACTGTGTCTTATGTAAAAGAAGTCCCAAGGTTGAGTGCTGTGATTTTGGTGCTACAAAATTATCAGAGGCCCAAGCTCCTTCCAGCTTTTGGTTCTGGGGGTGGCCTTTGATTTTGTGGTCCAAGGTGGCTGCAGGAGCGCTTGTCATCGCACCTACATTCCAGGCAGCAGGGAAAGAAAGGGAAGAGGAAATATCTACTAAATCCCCTTTTAGATTTCCCAGAAGTCCTAGCAACGTGTCTGCTTATAATCCGTTGGCCAGAATTGAGCCAAATGCAAACTCTAGAACAAGGGTTGTGGGGAGGGGCTAGGAAAGCAGCCTTTATTCTGGCCAGCAATGTGCTGAAATGAAAGAGCTCTGTTACTAAGGAAAAAGGGAAGAATGGTTATTGACAGGCAACTATTGTTCTCTATCACAGTCATACACCACTTTCGGGAGACTGGTGTGAAAGCACAATGGGGTCTTGATAAATGCTACGGACACATTTCATCATTAACAGGCAGCATGAGTTGCCAGTCTTCTTTCAGCTGCTTTCATCAGCAGAACAAACCTTTGTGGCCAAATTCTTGCCTTTGATACCTTTGCTTCCAAAAAATGGTGTGGTGCGCACATGTTCTTCACTTATAAGTGGGAGCTGAACAATGAGAACACATGGACACAGGGAGGGGAACAACACACACTGGGGCCTGTCCAGGGGGTTGGAGGGGAGGGAGAGTATCAGGTTAAATAGCTAATGCTTGTGGGGCTTAATACTTAGGTGATGGGTTGATAGGTGCAGCAAACCACCATGGCATACGTTTACCTACATAACAAACCTGCACGTCCTGCACATGTATCCTGAACTTAAAATAAAATAAAATTGTTTAAAAAGGTGTGTGTGTTGTGTGTGTGTGTGTGTGTGTGTGTGTGTGTGTGTGTGTGTGTGTGTAAGCCTGCACGAGGCAGGGGGAGGGGTGGTGAGGAGAGGAGACAGAGTCCAACTTCCCCGTTGCCTTCCCGAAGGTATGAGCAGCTCATCCTCTCATCCTCCCTGTCTGTCCCTAGGAAGCCACAGCAAGTTTTCACTGATGCTTTAGGGATAGGGATTTGAGTCCCCTTAGAAACAAATAGAACCAGTGAGCACTTAATACCATTTCTGCTACAACATCTTTGCTGAAGACATTATTGTTATTTAAAAAATAAATTAAGATTCCTGGACTTGTATATTCAATATGGTAATCACTAAAAGGCTAAAATCCCCGTTTTGCGCACAACGCAGAGGTTCTAAGGTAAGGTAGCCAGGAGTTTAGTCCACTCCTTACAAGAGGTCACTGTGGAACGTGTTTCTGGTCTGTGCAGCTGTGGAATAGCTATAAGCAAGTATGTGGCTTAGCAATAAACCCTTTAGCCTATGGTTTTAACAAGGGGCTCAATTTGGAAATGGGGAATTAAGGAAAGGAACTGTCATAATCTTTCATAGAGTTGTGAATTTCTAACTCATGGATATGGGGGCTTGAAAATAAATCAGGCAGCTGGAGAACTATTTCACCTCTTCTTTGTAGGTATTGTCTTTGAGAATTTATGGATATCTATGGGAGATACAGTAGGTAACTGGAAAATTAAACATGAACAGGCATGTCTGCAAATCCTCCTGGGGGGCAGAGCTTGGGAGGAACATGAGCACACACAGGACCACTTGGTGGGACTTTGATGCTTTGAGCTCCTTTCTCCCTACTATTTGGACAATCTTGGAGTGGCAGACACTTTTATGGAATGCCGCATGGGAGCCACTGGGCATAATCCTGGGGGAAGAGGAATGGCCCCGGGGTGAGACCAGGCACTCTGGGTAGGGGCAGGATTCTTAGAAGGTGCATGGGGATTCACCAGCAAAGATGAGGAGGCAGCGGCTGCATTCAGGCTGGAAACTAAGGGCAAGAACCAGGGATATGTAAGGAGACCCCCTGGGAAGCACCTAAGTTCTTGGATATATTTTCCAATGGTTATGGGGAGAGTGATTACACATAACTTTAATCTCTTTTGAAGGGCTTATTAAACATGTTCTCAAACATATGCAATCTTTGTAATTCCCTTTTAGATACGGCAGTGGTGACAATCAGAGTTGGCCATAGGTGACAAATTCTTCAGCTGGGGCAAGCAGAAAGGGATTTATACAGAGAATTAGGTGCTTGCAAAAATCACTGGACAAACTAGAGAATCAGACTCTAGGCTGAGCTCTGGGAATAATTTACAGAGTGACACTGCAGAATTGGCCATCACGAGAGCTCCCCCTTGGTCAGGGAGCTACTGCCCATGTGACTGGCTCTGGGGACAAACACCTCCTGCTGAGGAGACCAGGGAGTTGCTGCCACAAGTAGGCCAACTTGACCCTCATGAAGTAGGGGTTAAGGTACTAGGACCTTTCTACACTGCTGCCAAAAACTAAATCCTGCCAAGAGTGTGTTGGCCAGTAGAAGCAGCAGATATTGTGGAAGTGGGACTTACAGTGCAGTTGGACTACATGCATCACAGGCAGGAGAAATTGATCTTTAGCTCCCCTGTAGGGAAACAAAGGTCGAAGCAGACATGACCAGTTAAGAAGCTGGTGCAGTCACCCTGGTGCAGGGTATGGTTTCAACCAAGGTGGTCAGGCTGGAAAGGGAGGCACAGAATCCCTTGGGATGTATTTTAGAGGCAGAACCATTGTAGCCTTTTCATGAACTGGATGAGAGTGGTGAGAAAAAGAGGAATCAAGAACAAGTCTTAGCCAGGTGCGTTGGCTCATGCCTGTAATCCCAGCACTCTGGGAGACCAAGGTGGGTGGATCACTTGAGTTGAGGTCAGGAGTTTAAGACCAGCCTGGCCAACTTAGTGAAACCCTGTTTCTACTAAAAATACAAAAATTAGGCCGGGCGCGGTGGCTCAAGCCTGTAATCCCAGCACTTTGGGAGGCCGAGACGGGAGGATCACGAGGTCAGGAGATCGAGACCATCCTGGCTAACACAGTGAAACCCCGTCTCTACTAAAAATACAAAAACTTAGCCGGGCGAGGTGGCGGGCGCCTGTAGTCCCAGCTACTCGGGAGGCTGAGGCAGGAGAATGGCGTGAACCCGGGAGGCGGAGCTTGCAGTGAGCTGAGATCCGGCCACTGCACTCCAGCCTGGGTGACAGAGCGAGACTCCGTCTCAAAAAAAAAAAAAAAAAAAAAAAACAAAAAACAAAAATTAGCCGGGTGTGATGGTGCAAGCCTGTAGTCCCAGCTACTTGGGAGGCTGAGGCAGGAGAATCACTTGAACCCAGCAGACAGAGGTTGCAGTGAGCTGAGATCGCACCACTGTACTCCAGCCTGGGCAACAGAGTGAAACTCTGTCTCAGACAAAACAAAACAAACAACAAAAAACAAGTCTTTAGACTTGCCCAACAGTTGGACAGGGTACCATTATTTCCCTGTAAGACTCTTACTGCTTAGTGTAGGGCAGAGGCTGTTATGGGGATGGGGAGGGAGTAGGAACATCACTGGGCAAAGGTCATGAGGATGTTTCAGAGGGAAGAGGACCCTTACTTCTCCGTTTCTCTATCCTGACTTTGGAGATCAGAGCTCTTGACAGCAGAGTCTTATTCATCTGGGAGTTGATGAGGCTGGCCAGGGCTGACTGCTTTGCTGCATTTGTTTCTGTTATCTTTGTTTTGACAGCCTCTCTTTTTCTGGCATTTGGTGGGTGTGAGCATAAGTAGGTTGGCAGAAATTACAGTAGTTCTTACTCTGGGACTTGCATGTCATTTGCATATTTTAAATTCCTCTGTGAAAAGACTTCCTGTCTATCCTGGACTCTGAAGAACAGGACCTAAAGGAAGACGTAAAGGAGGAATCAATTTAACTAACCCAGTAAGCAACTCGTTTGGGTTAGGCTTCAGACATCAAGACAAGAATCTGAGTGCAAGCAGTGTACTTGTAGGAGCTCAGGAAGAACTTGCAGTGCAGTGGAGAGGCGATACAGATAAATTTTGTTGATGAGCAGGTTGCTGCTGGCTGGGCACAGTGGCTCGCACCTGTAATCCCAGCATTTTGTGAGGTCAAGGCAGGAGGATTGCTTGAAGCCAGACGTTTGAGCCTGGTCAACATAGGGAGACCCCATCTCTACAAACAAAAAATTAGCTGGGAATGGTGATGTGTGCCTGTAGTCCAAGCTACTCAGGAGGCTAAGGCAGGAGGATTGCATGAGCCCAGGAGTTCAAGGCTGCTGATCTATGATCACACCACTGCACTCCAGCCCGGGCGACAGAGCAAGATCCTGTAATGAGCAGGTTGCTGCTAAGGGCAATTGGAGCTTAATTCCACTGCAGAAACTTTTCTCTTAGCGCTTGTTGATACCTAACATATTACATATTTTACATATTTCTTGGTTCTTTATCTGTCTCTCCCTCTAGAAGGTGAGATTCTTGAGAGTGAGTTTCTTTTCACCTTCAGGTATTCCTGTTGCCCAGAGCAGTGGCTGGGCCATGGTGAGTGCCCTGCAAAGACGCATTAAGTGAACACATGCATGTGAACAGTGAGGACCTGGAGGTGCTCAGTCTGTGAATTTTTCAGCAACCATGCCAACTGGCCACTGCAATCACTTCACTCAAGAATCCTCAGCCTAGGTGTTCTGGTCCTCTCTCATCTCCTGCCTCTGTCTGGCTGTATGGACAAAAGGATGCCATTGAATCCTCTGGGCTATGGTTTCCTGCAAAATAATGCATTTGAACTGGATGATCTGAGTCTCCCAGATCCTAATTTTAGTCTCCCAAGTCTTTGATTTATTGTCTTCTAAATTTCTACCTTCACCTGGCCAAGCTTCAAACAGGCTATATTATAACCACGACATATTAGCAGAGTAGTTAGTGATTCCCTTTGTTGAGTCCCTGTCTCCACTGCTTGTAGCAGAAGCCATCAGTGACCATCCTAAGCTCTTGAAACTGACTGTTCCAGGCCACGCCAACTGTACTCCACTGTGAGCTCCTGGGCCTTTGTGCTGAGGTTTTCTATCCACCAGGGATGGGCAGGCTGGAAGCTGTGAGGAGTGTGTGTCCCCAGGAGCAGCCTTCAGCCAATGATGTATAAGAACTGGATAACCCAGCTCCTTTGCCCCTCTGGGGTGTAACTCCCAGGTGTGTTCTACCCTGTCTCCCAGAGTTATCCCACACGATTGAGCCCCAGTTGCCCAGGGTCCTGTCCTGATCATTAACACTTCCTATCATCCCTCTATTGCTTACCCCACTACCCCTTCCCAGTGTTTCCTGGGATCGCCTCCCTAATAAGCTACTTGTACTGAAATCCCTGCCTTGGGCTCAACTTCTGGGGGACACTCATTTCTCCTGCTGACTTCTCCTTCTCAGCAGGCACAGAGCCTGCTGCCTCCAGGCAGCTGAAAGCACCTCATACATTTGCTTGTTGGGTTCTCTTTCTCTGGATGGGTGGAGTACTGGCCCCCATCCTCCCTTCCCATTGCTGCACATGTCCTCCTACGGGCTTCTCTTTCCCCCATATGGCTAGGACCCATTTCCTCCCACTTGCCCTTCCACTTTTTTCTCAAGCATCAGGAAGCAATGCTAACACTATTATGCAGTGCAATTTAACTCTTCTTTATCCTTACCTCTCTCACCTAAGCTATTCACATGGGGATCTTCACCTTCTTGACTAGCCCCACCCTTCAAGACTCTAAGATAAGCAAAACAATAGGTCTCCCCTGCACATGTGCCTCCGTCTCTGGGTTTGTGCTACTGCACAAACTGTAAGCAATTAAAACATGTATTTTTCTTGTCACATTGGACTCTATGAGCTCAAAGTCCACCCTGAGGCTTCATACCGCAGCTGGAAATTGCTTTTTATTCAGAGCATCCAGGGTATGATGCATTCTCTCTTGGCCACATGAATGACAGCAAGCAAAGAAACAGAAAAATTATATGAAAGAATAATGTTCCTTCTTCCTGGAAATTTTCTAAAAAGGATAGGATGAGAACTCTGGGACTTACTGTTTTTTAAAAAAAATGCCATACAGCCTCAAATTGCCGATCAACCTCAAGCACACACTCGAATGTATAATTTTTCTTGAATATCCAGCGTACAAAGGTTAGCTTCCAAGTCCTTGAGTAGAGTAGTAGCATGGACAGACTGTGGAAAGGCTGAATTGCCTGCCTGGAGGCAAGTTGTGTTTGAAATAAATAATGCATTTCATAATCCCATGTGACATCATGTTCTATGGAGCTTTGAGAGATGTAATCTACTACCATCACTCCATGCTTCTCAAGCATTTCTAATTAACTCAAGAACTGTGGGCCCTGTGTGGAGTTGAGGAAGTAGAAGAAACGGTGGGGGACAGGGGCATATGGGGGAGGAGGACAAACCAGAAAGGTTTTTGCCTGCCTTC
Organism: Macaca thibetana thibetana; assembly: GCF_024542745.1. Lineage (NCBI taxonomy): Eukaryota > Metazoa > Chordata > Mammalia > Primates > Cercopithecidae > Macaca > Macaca thibetana. The sequence continues at coordinate 73,956,456 of NC_065587.1, forward strand.
TCAGTCCTCATCCTTGCTTTGGCCATTGCAGTCCAAATCTTTGCCTCAAAGATGAGGAAGCAAAACAAAACGAAACAGCTAATTGAAAATCTGTCCACCTAGACATCTAACCCTGGTGCTACGGTTTGAATGTTTGTCTTCTCCAAAACTCGTATTGACATTTAACCCCCAATGTGGCAGTATTGCGAGGTGGGGTCTTTAAGAGGTGGCTGGGTCATGAGGGCTTAGCCTCATGAATGGATTAATGTATTCATGGATTAATGGGTTAATGGATCAATGAGTTATCATGGGAGTGAGACTGGTGGCTTTGTAAGAAGAGGAAGAGAGACCTGGGCTAGCACACTCAGCTCCTCACCATGTGATGTCCTGAGCCACCTCAGGACTCTGCAGAGTCCCCAGTAGCAAAGCAAGAAGGCCCTCACCATATGTACCCCCTTGACCTTGGGCTTCTCAGCTTCCATAACTGTTGGAAATAAATTCCTTTTCTTTACAATGTACCCAGTTTCAGATATTCTGTTCCAAACAACAGAAAATGGACTAAGGCCCCTGGGATGCAGCTAGGTGATCAAAGTGTGACAATATGATGGATTACTTCACAGTTCTATAGTCAGGTTCTAAATCATATTGAGTCAACAAAATAATATTGACTGCAATAGATTGCAGACTGCAAAGCAGAGTGTACAGGAGGTCCTCATTTTGGTAAATTATATAGGGAGATGTAAATTATAAATACACAGGCTTATATTACACATACGTGTTAACTACTTACATATAAAATCATATATACATAAATACCAGCGGAGTAGACCATGTTCAAAACAGGTACATTGAGAGGAGGGGTGATTTGAAATGTTTGGAAAAATACTGTATGTGTGTTTTCATAGTGTTTCATTGATATATTTTTCTTTTATAAATAGAAAGCTGTATCAAAAAATATTGTCTTTCCTCCTGCTTCCATAATTATTGACACAGATAGTCTGAGCAAAACTACCTCTTCTCCCAGCTGCCTTTTTTTCAACCTCAGATGTGGCTCCATTGTTCATACTAACATACTTCTGCTAGCTAGGAGTGGTGCTCAAAGGGTAGGATGCTGTTAAAATGTCAGTAGATCCGAGACCTGGGCTCTCCATTCCGAAGTCCCCTAAAGAAACTGCAATAAGCCATGTAAGTCCTGTTTGACCCCACCACTCGCTCATTGTGATTATGGTAGACCTTGCTTTTTCCTGTCCTGTGCATCAGCTTAGACAATTGGGAAATTACTTTTAATTCAGAGATGGCCTCAGTCATGAATTTACAGCATTGTAACTATGTAACATTGTAACATTGTGGCTAATTGTAACAATGTAGCTACAGGGTTGCCCTGCTTTACCACAGAGACAGCGCCACCTAATGGTTAAACAAGTGCCCAGCTGTTCCTTACCAAAAAGCAACTCATTGTTAATTGTGGAGAGGATGGTAAAATCATAGCAGTATATCTTCCCCGCCTCCACACAATATAGTAGAAATCAATACCTATTTGAGCACTTCTCCATCATAATCCAACCATCAATAAATCTTTGAGTAAGATTGTGTTGTTACAAAGCATTCGCCAACCAATGACGTTTTGTATCCCCAGACACCATTATAAAGGCGAAGATGTTCCATAAACAGAAGACAACAAGCATGCCTGGTTTAATAGCATTTCTTGCCCACTGTTACTCAAAACACCCTGAATGCAGGAGCTCTCAAATGTATAATTCTTAGCCAACCAAAACCTGCTTCCCTGCGGCATAAACCACTCTGAGATGGGTGTAGGAAATACACTAATGAGATGCCTGAGTGTTCCCAATGCTTCCACACACTAGGGGAATTCGTCTTTATTGGTGGCCTCTGGATGTTGGGAATAATGAAACACTATGGCCAGGGTTTTCTAGCAGGGTTGAGAGGTGAGATTTCCAGGCTAACCCAGAATCTTGGCCTTTCAAGAGCTAGCCAATGTAGGTGACCACATCCAGGCACACCCCCTTTCTCTTCCATGCATGTATTACCACCTGGAGAGGATGTCATGGGGGCTGTATTCTGGTCCCCTGTATCAGCCAGTCTAGTGCAGCCATCTCCCAGCTGCTGTGAGTGTTGGCTGCTATCAGCTCAGTCACCCCCCTTCTCAATTTTTCCTTGTGCAAGATCTTCCTTGCTCTATACATTCTGCCCTCTCTCCTGCAGCCCACAGCCAATGACTGACTGACATGGGGGTACAAAGGGCCAATCCCTTTGCCTTAAACTGGGACCAACTCTGTGGTGCAGCTCCTGCTTCGGAGCTAAGTTTGACTCCAGCTAAGACCACATCTTTGCTCAGCTCCTTCCCCTGCCCACTCCTACTTCACTCACCTGCCTTCTCCTGAGTTACCCTCAATAAATCCCCTGTACCCGAATCCTCTCTCCGTCTCTTCTTTCAAGGGACTTAACCTAATACTGTGAACTTCAAAGAAATCACTCAAACACACTTCACAGGAACACTTTTCAAAAGATATTTTTGTGTTCTTTGATGATTCGGAAGATACTCCTAGCCTGTGCAGTGTCACTGGGCTCTTATTACGAACATCAATTAATTCTACAGGTAGGAAGAATTTTTTTTTTTTTTTTTTTTTTTTGAGATGGAGTCTCATTCTGTCATCCAGGCTGGAGTGCGGTGGCATGATCTCAGCTCATTGCAACCTCCACCTCCTGGGTTCAAGCGATTCTCCTGCCTCAGCCTCTCGAGTTGCTGGGATTACAGGCACAAGCCACTGTGCCTGGCTAATTTTTTTGTATTTTTAGTAGAGATGGGGTTTCGCCATGTTGGCCAGGCTGCTTTTGAACTCCTGGCCTCAAGTGATCCGCCCACCTGGGCCTCCCAAAGTGCTGGGATTACAGGCGTGAGCCCCCATACCCGGCCGGAAGAAATATTCTTGAACAGAGCTTTCCTATGGCTAGAGGATGTAATTATGTCTGTTGATTGAACAGCAGTCAGGACCTAGCCTGTCTGGATCTGAATGATGCAAAACCTGATGGCAGAGCCAGAAGCCAGAATGGTATTACCAGTCGACCTTTTTCCCGTGGACAATCGTGGGATGCAGCCATGGTGTTCCTGCATGTGCAGCTTCTTGCTTTTACAGCACTTCACGTTGGGTTGTCTCATTTATAGAGACATAGAACGCTAGTGCTGGGAGGACCTTTTGCCACTTCTCCAACAGATAGGGGGCCCCCTAGCCCCAGACAGGCCCCGCTGTGTGACGTTCCCTGCCCTGTGTCCAAGTGTTCTCATTGTTCAATTCCCACCTATCAGTGAGAACATGCGGTGTTTGGTTTTCTGTCCTTGCCATAGTTTGCTGAGAATGATGATGGTTTCCAGCTTCATCCATGTCCCTGCAAAGGACATGAACTCATCCTTTTTTATTACTGCATAGTATTCCATGGTGTGTATGTGCCACATTTTCTTAATCCAGTCTATCATTGATGGACATTTGGGTTGGTTCCAAGTCTTGCTATTGTGAATAGTGCTGCAATAAACATATGTGTGCATGTGTCTTCATAGTAGCATGATTTATAATCCTTTGGGTATATACCCACTTTATTTCATGATCCTCAACCTGATCAATGAAAGTCAAGCAGAGCTCAGTAAGCCGTGCTCTTGGAGGAATCTCAGCCCAGCACTGCTGGTTGTGTAGACAGACAGTCTCTGCGGTGGAGTGGGGTCGGTCATAATGGCGAGTCCCCCGCTTCCTCATTTCCTTCCTCTTTTTCTTCTCCTATCCAGAGAGTTCCTGAGTGCTTGTTGTTAAAGTTCTTTATGCTAATTACTTTTTATTCCAGCACTGCTTCCAACATCTCTGTAGGACTTGATTTAGAAAAAAATCATGGGACTCAGGTCTAGCCTTTCCGTGGTCCTGGCTGGCTGTGTCTGGACTGGTGCCTGGAGCCAGCAGCACCACCCTATCCTGGGGCGCACATTCCATCAGATGCTCCTTTTTCTTCCTCTGTTTCAAGCACTGCGTAGATGCTTTGCTCAAAGCCATGTCTAGAGACAAACACACACTCCACAAAAAGCCTTCTCTGTGGACCCGTATGACTCAGCATAGTACAATCATTACTTAATTTCTCAAAACACATTTACCTGAGGCAAGGTTCAAAACTAGTGAGAGTGGACATAAATCCACAGTTCAGAAAGTTTTCTTAATAATTTTGATTTTTTAAAGGAATAGAATCCTTCCAGCTCTTTGAGAACCAGAACAAGACCAAAAATCTTCCCTGACTTCACGTCTTTCCCCCATTGTTATTCCAATACTTGACTCTTAATTGAAATTCTACAGTCCTCAACAGCAGATTCAGTGAAGATTTTTTTTCCCCAACCAACTAGCACGAAAAGTTATCTTTCTCCCAGAAGCCCAGAGGAATTACTGCATTCAACAAGTGCAGTACTGATCACATGCTTTTAAGTTCACTCTTTTTTTTTTTTTTTGAGACGGAGTCTTGCTCTGTAGCCCGGGCTGGAGTGCAGTGGCGCGATCTCAGCTCACTGCAAGCTCCGCCTCCCGGGTTTGCGCCATTCTCCCGCCTCAGCCTCCTGAGTAGCTGGGACTACAGGCGCCCGCCCCCTCGCCCGGCTAGTTTTTTGTATTTTTAGTAGAGATGGGGTTTCACCGTGTTAGCCAGGATGGTCTCGATCTCCTGACCTCGTGATCCGCCCGTCTCGGCCTCCCAAAGTGCTGGGATTACAGGCTTGAGCCACCGCGCCCGGCCTAAGTTCACTCTTAATGAAGAAAGTACTCTCTGACATCGTATGGCATTGTCAGAAATTTCCTAAAATAAGAGTAGACAGGTGATGTGAGGTCTAATTCTGAAGTTCTGAAATTTAAATACACATAACTGCACATAACAAGTAGGAAGGGGGATGAAAGCATTGGTGTCCAGACCATGCCCCAGAGACTTGGATCCAGTAGTCCTGGGCTGGGCCTGAAAACAACGTTGCTCCAGTGTCTGTGTGGTGCATTCCAGTTTAGAAATTAGTTTCCTCCCTTGCCAGACTGAAGGCCAATTCTTACTAATGCAATGTGTACACATGCTGCGCCTGAGACTCCACAGGAGCATGTTAGGTTAAGAATACAGAATGTGGGCGTAAGGGCAGACTAGGGAAGAACAGACAGGGGAGGTGGCTTCTTGTGAACATAAGCCTCAAGAGAGAGGCTGGGCCATCAACCACAGGCTGAGTCTGATGAGTTGCTGGTGGGACTGGAGAGTAATGGGCAGCCTGTTGCAGAGGATCTGCCCACAGTCATAATGAACAGTGACCTCTCTCTCTCTCTCTTTTTTTTTTAGATGAGGTCTCCTTGTGTCACCCAGGCTGGAGTGCAGTGGCATGATCTTAGCTCATCGCAGCCTCCACCTCCTGGGCTCAAGTGATCCTCCCACCTCAGCCTCCTGAGTAGCTGGGACCACAGGTGCATGCCATCACGCCTAGTTAATTTTTGTATTTTAGGAAGAGACAGGCTTTCACCATGTTGCCCAGGCTGGTCTCGAACTCCAAAGCTCAAGTGATCTGCCTACCTCGGCCTCCCAAAGTGCTGGGATTACAGACGTGAGCCACCACGCCCAACCTAGATCAGTGACCTCCTAAAAAGGAAGTGCCCATACTGAAAGGCAGAAATAAAATGTAATACCTAGGGCTATTTAATTTGTATTTAAAGCCTTGTTAATATTGCACGTATCAATAGACACTGACATCCTTGCTGGGTCACGGGTTATGAGGTTCCCATGGAGTAGGGGATCCCAAAGAAAGAGAGGGTGCTCCCCAAGAAGAGGGGTGCTGCCTGTGGCATCCTCACATCCCCTCTGTGGTTTAAATGTGCCTGCCAAGTAGATTTATGGGTTATACTCTCCAAATGAACAAGTGGCTTAAAAAATTGCTGCAAAGAATTGACAGATTGAAGAGACTAATGAGGCAAGTCAAGCAGACTCTAGAAGAAAATGGGGGAGCCGAGTCTCCATTCCTAGTATCAGTAAACATCAGGTTGAAAACAATGACAGTCTAATCAGTGCTAACCAACAGTTGGTTTAAAAAAAAATCAAAACTATTAAGAATTCTTTCTGGATTATGGCTTTATAGCCACTCTTACTAGTTTTAAACCTTGCCTTAGGTGTATATGTCTTGAGAAATGAAGAAATCAAATAGTATTAGGCTGGATCATATGGAGTTGACAGTATTTATCTATATTTTGATATAAAATTAGGAATTCAATACAGTTCAATTTAACATAAAGTTATCATGATTAATATGACTTTTTCTTTCTTTCTCTTTAGTTTTTTTTTTTAAGAAAGCATCCTAGGCCAGGTGCAGTGGCTCAAGCCTGTAATCCTAGCATTTTGGGAGGCCAAGGCGGCAGGTCACTTGAGGCCAGGAGTTTGAGACCAGCCTGGACAACATAGCAAAACCCCATCTCTACTAAAAATACAAAAATTAACCAGGTGTGGTGGTGCACACTGGTAGTTCCAGCTACTTTTGAAGCTGAGGCACAAGGACTGCTTGAACCCAGGAGGCAGAGGTTGCAGTGAGCTGAGATTGCATCACTGCACTCCAGCCTGGGCGACAGAATGAGACTCCATCTCAAAAAAACAAAAAACAAAAACAAAAAAGCATCCCAAGGATGAAAAAGCTTCACGTTTTTTTGTTACTTTATCATGATAAACCTAATTCAGACCTTTACAATATTTGATTGAACTTAATGATAAATACTTACAAAGCCTCTTTTGAGATTTCTTATGTAAGAGTAAAGGGTGGAAAATACACTATAAACAGCTGTCTCATTCTGCTGGAATAAAAACAATGGAGAGAATATCTGGAGGCAACAAAGGGGCAAAATCAAAGTGCAGTCCTTGCTGGTCGAATAAGTGGAAGAAATATAGAAAATATTGCCAAAGAGTTGGAAAACATTAAAACAAATTACACTGGTGGGAAATTTGTGATACAGTTTGATGAAAGTACAGATGTTTCTAACACGTCCTAGCTTAGAGTGCTTGTTAGACTCTCTGTCTGTCATAAATTGAAAGAAGTACTTTTTAATAAGCCATGAAAGGAAAGATGAACTAGATAAGATATAGTCTCAATAATAATGACTTATGAAAATAAACAGTGTTTGATGTTCCACATCATCTAGTGGTTAGAAAAAAAGAAAGAAAGAAAAAACAAAACAAAGAAAAACCAGTGTTTGATGAAAAGTGAAACGCAGAAACACTACCAAGAGTCATCTGCTTTGATTTGGGAGGGGAACAGAAAGGACTTCGCAGTGAGAATATTGAATTTCCCATAAAGAACATATCCACCATTGTTTCATAGGCCAGGTGTTACAGCACAGAGGTCAAAGCCAGAGATCTGAGCTTCCGGATATCTGAACGTGTGGAGATTCCTGGAGGTGGCGCACCGAGGGAGAGCATGGAAGCTCCTCGCCCTTCCCCCATAAAAACTAAAAAAGATTGCTGGGCGCGGTGGCTCACGCCTGTAATCCCAGCACTTTGGGAGGCGTAGGCAGGAGGATCACGAGGTCAGGAGATCGAGACCATCCCGGCTAACACGGTGAAACCCCGTCTCTACTAAAAATATAAAAAATTAGCTGGGTGTGGTGGCGGGCGCCTGTGGTCCCAGCACTCAGGAGGCTGAGGCAGGAGAATTGCGTGAACCTGGGATGGGGAGCTTGCAGTGAGCCGAGATCGCTCCACTGCACTCCAGCCTGGGTAACAGAGCAAGACTCCGTCTCAAAAAAAAAAAAAAAAAAAAGATTTAATTTTTTTAAAAAAATTAAATAAATAAAATGAATTAAATTAAAGACAGAGATGCTCCACTAATATAGCTTGCTTTATAGGGACGTTTTATAAGCATGGGGTAGGGGCGTTTTATAAGGATGGGGGTGAAAATCTTTTGCCTGCACAGGAAGTTCACTAATTACCTTGTGGTCAAGTTCTTTAAAAATGAGTTAAACAGTTTTCCTTTATGACGAGATGACAAATGTTTCAAATTTGGGAAACTATTCTGGGAAGACAAGTGACTATCAGTAGAACTGACAAATGACAGGAAGGGCTCAGATTGGCAGAAAGTCCAGAAACAAACACTGATGGGTAAGTCAGTAAGGTTCACTTATATCATGAATGGGGAAGGAAGCTGGCATAGTCAGAATTCACGCAAAGAGATTAGAAACACTAACTGGACCATGCAGAGGTGTAAACTTGTGCACTACACTTATTCCCAGAGCCACACAGTATCAGATGGTAACATGTGATCGGGTGAGAATTCCATCAGATCTTCTGGAAGCCTAATTGCTTTTCCAGCTCCAGACTTCTGCACTATGGCCAGGAGCACCTCATCACTCCCAGAGTTGATGATATGCCACGTTGTTAAGGTCCTAGAGGCTAATGCAGCTTTGTCTAGACACATTGCTGAATTTAGTGCACCAATGCTGAACAGGTCGAAATGTGTAGCCCTTGCATGGATCTTGGCACAAATGGACCAACTGCAAGACATTTTGGCAACAATTGGGGAAACCGGAACGTGGACTGGGTACTAGGTAATATAAAAGAATGACTGCTCATTTTGTTAGGTATGATAATGATATGGTCTTAGTGTTTGCGTCACCCCCAAAATTGATTAGGAGGTGGGGCCTTTAGAAAGTGATTATGTCATAAGGGCTCTGCCCTAATGGATGGAATCGGTGCTCTCATAAAAGAGACCCCAGAGAGCTCATTGGCCCTTCCACCATGTGAGGACAAAACAAACAGTTGTCATTCTGCAACCTGGAAGAGGGTCCTCATCACGATGGCACCCTTGCACTTCCCAGCCTTCAGAACTGTGAGAAATAAATTTTATTGTTTATAAGCTACCCAGCTTATGGTATTTTTTTTTTTTTTGAGATAGGGTCTCGTTCTGTTGCCTAGGCTGGTGTGCAGTGGTGCGAATATGGCTCACTGCAGCCTCGACCTTCTGGGCTCCAGTGATCCTTCCACCTTGGCCTTTCAAAGTCCTGGGATTACAGGTATGAGCCACCATGCCCCGCCACTGGTATTTTGTCATAGAAGTCTGAACAAGATAAGATAGTGGTTATGTAAGAAAACATCCTGCTTTTTTAGAGATGCATATGAAAATATTATGAGGTGAATTGTCATTGTCTGTAGTTTATTATTAATACTTAGGTAAATATTAGATACTTAATGTTAAATACTGAGGTAAAAATTAGATGTACCTCCCTGCTCAGACCTTGTCCCAGGCTGTAAGCTTCCTCATTGAGAAGCAAGCACACCTTTAGGACCTTGCCCCTCCCCATCTGCTCCCTCTGTCAGCGGTGGCTCCCATGCTTGTGTCTGCAGCAGTTCCTGTGTGCCCCCTGGACTCTGCTCAACCAAATTCGTGCCCACCCTGATAATATTTTATGAGACCACCCCCTTTCTCCTTTTGTCATAGCATCTGGTCATAGCGTTTTTTTGTTTTTTTTTTTTTAAGTCTTTAGAGTTTTCTATATATAAGATCATGTCATCTGCAAACAGAGTAACTTTTTCCTTTTTAATTTGGATGTCTTCTTTTTCTTTTCTTGCGTAATTGCTCTGGCTAGGATTTCCAATACTATTTGAATAGAAGTGGCAGGAGTGGCCATTCTTGCCTGGTTCTTGATCTTGGAGGAAAAGTTTTAAGCTTTTCACCAGTGAGTATGATGTGACTTGTAGGTTCATCATATGTGGACTTTATTAGGTTGAGATACATTCCTTCTATACCTAATTTATTGAGAGTTTTTTATCATTCAAGTTTTTTATCATATCAATCTTTTGACAAAAAGATTTTGTCAAATGTTTTTTCTGCATCTACTGAAATGATCATATAGTTTTTTTTTTTGAGACAGGGTCTCACTCTGTCACCCAGGTTGGAGTGCAGTGGTGTGATTTTGGCTCATTGCAGCCTTGATCTCCTGGGCTTAAGAGATCCTCCTACCTCAGCCTCCCAAGTAGCTGGGATTACAGGCACATGCCACTATGGCTGGCTAATTTTTGTATTTTTTGTAGAGACAGGGTTTTACTGTGTTGCTCAGGCTGGCCTTGAACTCCTGAGCTCAAGTGATCCTCCCACCTCAGCCTCCCAAAATGCTGAGATTACAGGCATGTGCCAGGACACCCATCCAGATCATATGACTTTTATCCTTCATTGTGTTAATCTGGTATATCACATTTATTGATTTGTGTATGTTGAACCATTCTTGAATCCCAGGGATAAATTCCACTTGATTGTTGTGAATGATCTTTTAATGTGTTGTTGAATTCAGTTTGCTAGTATTTTGTTGAGGATTTTTTACATCTATACTCATGAAGATATTGGCCTGTACTTTTCCTTTCTTGTAGTGTCCTTATGTAGCTTTGATATCAAGGTAATGCTGGCCTCATAAACTTAGTTTGGAAATACTTCCTCCTCTTTAATTTTTTGGAAGAGTTTGAAAAGGACAGCTATTAGTTCTTCTTTAAATATTTAGTAAAATTCTGCCATGAAGCCATTTGGTACTGGGCTTTTCTTGGATGGAAAATTTTAAATTTTAAATTATTGATTTAATTTTCTCACTCATTCTTGGTCTGTTCAGATTTTCTGTTTCATCTAGGTTCACACCTGATAGGTTGTATGATTCTAGGGATGTATTCATTTCTTATGGGTTATCCAATGTGTTGACATATAATTGTTCACAGTCATCTCTTATAATCCTTTGTATTTCTGTGGTATCAGTTGTAATATCTCCCCTTTCATGTCTAATTTTATTTATTTCAATATTCTCTCTTTCTTTGGCTAAAGTTTTGTCAATTTTTTTAAAAAACAACTGTTTTATCTTTTCTATTGTTTTTCTATTCTCTATTTCATTTATTTCTCCTCTGATCTTCATTATTTTTTTCTAATTTTTGACTTACTTTATTCTTTTTTTTCTAGGCCCTTGAAGTGTAATTCTAATTTGTCTATTTGAGATCTTTCTTTTTTGTGATGAAGGCGTTTTTGCTATAAGCTTCTCTTAGAACTAATTTTGCTGCATCCCATAAGTTTTTATATGTTGTGTTTCCATTTTCAGTTATCTCATGATATTTTTACATTTCCATTTTAATTTCTTTTTCAACCCATTTGTTGTTCAGAAGCAGGTAGTTTAACTTCCATGTATTTGTATGTTTTCCAAGACTCCTTCTGTTATTGATTTCTAGTTTTATTTCTATTATGGTTAGAAAAGATACTTGATATTATTTCAGTCTTTTAAAGTTTGTTAAGACTTGTTTGTGGCCTAACATATGATCTATCCTAGAGAATGCTTTGTAGGTGCTAGAGAAGAATGTATATTCTTTTGCAGTTGTATAGAGTGTTCTATACACGTCTGTTAGATCCATTTGGTCTAAAGTGTTGTTCAAGTCTGCTGTTTCCCTATTGATTTTCTGTCTGGATGATCTGTTCACTGTTGAGAGTGGAGTATTTAACTTTCCTAGTATTTTTATATTGCAGTCTATCTCATCCTTCAGATCTATAAATATTGTTTTGTATGTTTATGTGCTCCAATGTTAGGTGCACATATATTTAAAGTTGTTATGTCCTCTTTATGGATGAATACCTTTATCATAATATAATAAACTTCTTCATCTCTTTATACAGTTTTTGACTTAAAGTTTGTTTTATCTGATACAAATATAGCCACCCCTGCTCTTTTTTGGTTACCATTTGACTGAAATATCTTTTGTCATCCTTTCACTCTCAAACCATGTGTGTCTTTAAGATTAAAATGAGTCTCTTATAGGCACCATATTATTGGATCTTAATTCATCCTGCCACTATGGGTCTTTTGATTGGAGTATTTAACCTATTTACCTATAAAGTGGTTATTTATAGGTAAGAACTTGCTACTGGCATTTTGTTAATTTTTTATCAGCTATTTTATATTTCCCTTGTTCCTCACTTCCGATCACTTTCTTTGCGATTTGTTGTATTTTTATAGTGGTATGACTTGATTCTTTTCTCTCTATTTTATTTTTATTTTTGATACAGAGTCTTGCTCAGTGGCCCAGGCTGGAGTGCAGTGGCATGATCTCAGCTCACAGTAATATCCACCTCCTGGGTTCAAGCAATTCTTGTGCCTCAGCCTCCCAAGAAGCTGGGATTACAGGCATGTGTCACTACACCTGGCTAGTTTTTGTATTATTATTATTATTATTATTATTTTTTTTAGAGAGACAAGGTTTCACCGTGGTGGCCAGACTGGTCTTGAACTTCTGGCCTCAAGCAATCCTCCTATTTTGGCCTGCCAAAGTGTTGGGATTACAAGTGTGAGCCACCATGCCTGGCCTTCTCTTTATTTTTTAACATCTTATAGTCATAATGTCCTAATTTAAGCTGATGGTTCCTTAACTTCAGTAGCATACAAAGGCTCTATAATTATACTTCTCCTTCTCCCCACATTTTATGCTATTAGTATCATCTATTTATATTAGGTATTCATTAACCATTTTTTTACAGCTCTAGTTTTTTAAATCAATTTGTCTTTTTAACTCTTATGCTAGAATTATGACTGATTCATATTTCCCTTACAGTATCCAGAATTTGAGTATGTTTACCTTTACCAGTGAGTTTCATACTTTCATATGTTTTCATAGTTATCACTCTTTTGTTTCAAATAACTCTCTTTAGCATTTCTTGTAAGGCTGGCCTTGTGTTGATAAACTTCCTCAGGTTTTGTAAGTCTTGGAATATCTCTCCTTCATTTCTTTTTTCCTTTTCCTTTATTTTAGAGACGGGGGCTCATTCTGTCACCCTGGCTAGAGGGCAGTGGTGCAATCATAGCTCATTGCAACCTCAAACAGCTGGGTTCAAACTATGCTCCTGCCTCAGCCTCTTGAATAGCTCGGACTACAGCTGTGCACCACCATGCCTGGCTAATTTTGAAATTATTTTTTTTGTAGAGACAAGGTTTTGCTATGTTTCCCAGGCTGGTCTTGAATTCCTGGACTCAAGCAATTCTCCTACCTCCCAAAGTGCTGGAATTATAGGTATGAGCCACTGCACCCAGCTCTCCTTCATTTCTGAAGAGCATCTTTGCAGGGTATAGTATTCTTGGTTGACATTTTTTTTCTTTGAGCAGTTTGAATATGTCATCCCACTCCCTTTTTGCTTATGAAGTTTGTGTTGAGAATTCCACTAATAACCTTATGGGAAATCCTTTGTACATGACAAGTTTCTTCCTTCTTGCTTCTTTGAAGATTCTTTTTTTGTCTTTGATTTTGATAATTTGATTATATCTTGGAGTATTATTTTTTGAATAGATCTTCCTTTGGATTCTTTTGAGCTTCTTAAATCTGTATGTTCATATTTCTTTCAAGATCTGAAATTTTCAACAGTATTTCTTAAGTGAGTTTTTTGCCTCCTTGTTTCTCTCTTCTTCTTCAGGTACTTCTATAACACATATATTTTTACGTTTGACAGTGTCCTCATAGATCCCTTATGCTTTCTTCACTCATTTTTCTTTTTGTTTCTCTAATTGGCTCATTTCAAATGACCTAAGTTCCTTAATTCTTTCTTCTGCATGATTGAGTCAGCTGTTGAATCTCTATTGAGTTTTTTAGTTCTGTTGTTGTATTCTTCAGTTCCAGGATTTGTATTTGGTTCCTTTTTATGGTTTCTATTTCTTTATTAAACTTCTCACTTTGTTCATACATTGTTTTCCTAATTTCATTTAATTGTCTATATTTTCTTGTATTTCATTGAACTTCTTTAAGATGGTTATTTTGAATTCTTTTTCAGGCAATTTATATATCTTCTTTTCTTTAGGGTCAGTTACTGGAGCCTTATGATTTGGATTATGGATTTCCTTCGGTAGTGTCATGTTTGCCTGATTCTTTGTTATTTGTGATTCTTTGTTATCTTGCATTGGTGTGTATGTGTGTGTTTGAAGGAAAAATATCCCTCTTTCAGTCTTGAAGACTGGTTTTGACAAGTTTAAGTCTTTTCTTTTTAGGTCTCTGGGTTGAAGGGATTGCCTCTGAGATTGCAATTGAGTGGGGTTGGATTCAGGTCATGTGGCTGATGCTAGGTCCTTAGTGGAGACCACAGTTGGAGGGCTTATGTCCAGGGACTTTATTGGGTGCAAGTGTTATCTTGTTCCTGGGTATTGGACTGTCTTTAGGACCTTGGTTTGTAGGGCTGGTGCTGGGATAAGCATCCACTTCAGGATTTGCAGATAGTGGGTCTATTACTAGGTGCACTGATGAGTATGTCTTCCTGTGGGTCTCTGAGAGAGCTCCTGTTGGATAACTGGATGGCTCCCTGGGCTGTCTGTACTGCTTGAGCTCATTGCTGAGATGGGCTAGAATTGAGACACAGGGTTGTTTCAGGTCCACGGCCAAGACCAAGATCTTCAGATCTGTCTCTGGGATCACTGATAGGTGTGTCTCCCATTGGGTTCCTGGGTGAGCAGACTTGTTCTCAGACTGCAGATGAGAAGAACTGGAGCCAATTTATAGGGTCATTTCAAGATTCACAATGTGACCAAGATCCAGGCATCAGCCTCCATGAACACTATTAGACATGCCTCTCTCTGAGTTCCCAGGCAGGCAGAACTGCTCTCAGTCCATAGATGAAAGGGGTCAGGACCAATATCTAAGGCCATTTGAGGATCTGCTGAGAAATAGACATTGACAATTTTAAGACAGGAACTCAAATGGGCCTGTCTCCCAGCAGGATTCTGCCTGGGTAGAACTGCTCTTAGACCACAGCTAGGAGAGGGTGAAACTGAGTTTCAGGGCTAATCAGAATCTGCTATGAGACCAGTGTCGGCAAACCCAAACTAGTGGCAGCAGTGGTCCCAGCAGTTCCCTATGCAGGCAGATTTGCTTGCCTATTACAGCTAAGAGGAGCCGGAGCTGACATTCAGAGCCCTTCCTAGAACTTGTGGGATGGAACTGCTATGGGTCAGAGGCCAGCAAGTCTGTCTGGATGCATCTCCTAGGAGTTTCCTGCACAGGTAGGGTAACTCTAAGGCTATTGCAGAGAGGAACTGGAGCTGAGACAGGACCCCTTTAAGGATCCGCTATGGGATAAGAGTATGGCAAGCTTGTCCAGTTAGCACAGATGGGCACATCTCCCAGAAGTTCTCTTTGTCATTAGGGTAGCTCCCAATGAAGGGGGTGGAGTTGAATTTCATGACCTCTTCAGGCTCTGCTATGGGATGGAGAGTGGCAAGCCTGCTATGATGACAGTCAGAGGAGTCTCTCAGCTCTTCTCTGCATAGGCACAATCGCTCCCTGGCTGTGGCAGAGTGGGTCTGGGCTGAGACAGGGTCCCTTCAGGATCTGCTATGGGACAGAGGCAGACAAGCCTGTGCTGGTGGCTCAGATGGGCAAGTTTCCCTCTGGTCCCTTGTGTAAGCAGTACTAAGCAGGGACCAAAGCTGAGGGGGATGGGGCTGGAGCCAAGTTACAGGGTAATTTTCTGGTCCACTGCCAAGACTTAATGTTGGTGGGCAAATGAGTCTGTCTGTTGAGGCACTAGGGTCATTATTTCTCTGAATCCCATGGCAGATGGTTTTTGTCACAGGATGAAGGCTAAACAGAGCTGTAATCAAGCCCTTCAGGGAGTGAGACAATTTCCAGGTTTGAACCCAGGACCACAATTGGCAGGACTGCAGCCTGGGTGTGGGTCTGCAGTTTCAAAATGACCCTCTCAGGTTTTGAGCTTCACCAAGATTTTATAATCTCTACCTAAATCCCAGGGTTCCTAAGAAAAGACTTTTGTCTGTGGATAGGTGGAGAATTGTGGTTTGTGGGGGGATGTGAGCGAGTGACTTCCTATTCCATTATCTTGGTAATACCACTTCCTATTTCTTTAAGTGCTAGGTAGAATTCAGCTATAAAGCTCTTCAATTCTGGGCATTTCTTTGTTAGGAAGTTTTTGATTACTGATTCAGTCTCCTTACTAGTTATTGGTCTGTTTATATTTTTCTATTTCCTCATGATTTTGTCTTGGTAGGTTGTACATTTTCTGGAATGTATCAATTTCTTCTAGGTTATTCAATTTGTTGGTGTAAAGAATATCTATATAATGGAATAGTCTTCATCTATAAAAAAGAAGAAAATCCTACCATTTGCAACAACATGGGAAAACCTGGAGAATATTATGCTAAATGGAATAAATCAGACATAGAAAGACAAATACTGTATGATCTCACTTATATGTGAAATCTAAAAGTCAAACTTATATAAGCCAAGAGTAGGACATGGTTTCCAGGGGCGGGGAGGTATGAAAAATGGGAAGATGTTGATCAAGTGGTATAAACTTGAAGTTATAAGATGAATAAGTTCTGAAGATCTAATATACAGCATGGCCGGGCACGGTGGCTCATGTCTGTAACCCCAGCACTTTGGGAGGCCCAAGAGGGTGGATTACTTGAGGACAGGAGTTCAAGACCAGCCTGGCCAACATGGTGAAACCCCATCTCTACTAAAAAAAAAAAAAAAAAAAAGGCAAAAATTAGCAGGGCGTGGTGGTGCGCGACTGTAATCCCAGCTACTCGGGAGACTGAAGCAGGAGAATTGCTTGAGCCTGGGAGGTGGAGGTTGCAGTGAGCGGAGATTATGCCACTGCACTCCAGTCTGGGAGAGTGAGACTCCATCTCAAAGAAAAAAGCCAACCAATTGATGCCTACACTGAGATTACAGAGATATTAAAATGATATGACAACAATTTTAAAGCAGTCATTAGACAAATGCTTCAGTAAGCAATTATGAACATACTTAAAACATTTTTTTTTTTCGAGATGGAGTCTCGCTCTGTCGCCCCGGCTGGAGTGCAGTGGCGTGATTTCGGCTCACTGCAAGCTCCGCCTCCCAGGTTCACGTCATTCTCCCGCCTCAGCCTCCAAGTAGCTGGGACTACAGGTGCCTGCCACCAAGGCCGGCTAATTTTTTGCATTTTTAGTAGAGACGGGGTTTCACCATGTTAGCCAGGATGGTCTCGATCTCCTGACCTCATGATCCGCCGGCCTCGGCCTCCCAAAGTGCTGGGATTACAGGTGTGAGCCACTGTGCCCGACCAAAACAAATTTTTAAAAGATTTTAGAAAAGAAATAGAATATATGAAAAAGAACCAAATAGAAATTTCAGAATTGAAAATACAATAATCAGAATAAAAAACTCAGTGGACGGGTTTAACGTCTGAATAGAGGGGAAAGATGAAAGAATCATAAATGATCTGGAAGATAGAATAACAGAAATGACCCCATCTGAACAACAGAGAGAAAATAGGCTTAAAAACATAGAAACTCAGGGACTTGTATGATTATAACAAAATAGGTAACATTTATGTCACTGAAGTACCAGAAATAAAGGAAAAAGTGAGTGGGGCTGGAAAAGTAAATGAAAAACTAACAACTGAAAACTTCCTAAGGTTAAACCTATAAATTCAAGTCTAAGTAAACGCCAGACAGGATAAACTGAAAGAAATTAACACTAAGACACATTATAGTCAAGCTTCTGAAAACTAAATACAAAGAAAAAAATCTTGGAAAGCAGCAAGAGAGAAATCACACCTTACGTACAGGTGAAAAACCCATTACGACAGATTTCTCATAAAAAAAAAACCATGCAAGTCAAGAGGAAGTGATACAATATTTTTCAAGTACTGAAAGAAAAGAAATGTCAACACAGAATCCTACATTCAGTGAAAACATACCTCCAAAATGAAGGGAAAACCAAAGCACTCTCAGATAGAAAAAAAAAAAAGAAGAGATTTTGTCACTAACAGACCTACCCTAAAAGAATGCTAAATCAGTTATCTAAACAGAAATAAAATGATAAAAAATGAAATCACAGAATATTAGGGGGAAAAAAACCAAGGTAAGCAAAAGTGTAGATAGTTACAATAGACTTCCATTCTTCTCGAGTTTTAAAAATTATATTTGACATTTGAAGCAAAAATTGTAACACTATCTGATGTGGTTCTAAATGTACATAGTGCAAATATTTAATTTTTACCCTCTCTAATGATAATTATATTGTATTTTCATTAGGGAGGGTAAAAAGACATGAATTATATTATATTATCATTAGGGAGGGTAAAAAGACATGAAGGGAGGTAAGGTTACTACCTTTCACTGGAACCGGTAAAATGATAGCTGTGATAAATTATGTATATATAATATAATACCTAGAAGAACACTAAAAAATTGATTCAAAGTGATACACTCAAAGCCACTATAGGTAAATCAAAACAGAATTCTAGAAAATGTCCAAGTAACATACAGGAAGACAGCAATATATCAAAAGAATTATACACCAAGTGGAGTTTACTCCAGGAGTACAAAGCTAGTTCAATGTTTGAAATCAATATTAACCACCACAGCTGGATGCAGTGGCATGTGTTCATAGACCCAGCTACTGAAGAGGCTGAGGTGGGAGGATCTCTTAAGCCTAAGAGTTTGAGTCTAGCCCGGGCAACATAGTAAGCTCTCATCTCAAAAAACAAAATCGACCACCATATTAACAGGTTAAAGAAGAAAACTCATATGATCATATCAATTAACGCAGAAGAAGTATTAGGTAAAATTCAACACTCATTCATGATAAAAACTCTTAGAAAAATAGAAATAGAGGAGAACTTTCTCAACTTAATAAAAAGCATCTCTAAAAACCTACAGCTAACATTACACCTAATGATGAAAGACTGAATGCTTTCTTCCTAAGACTGGGAATAAGGCAAGGATATGTACTCTCACCATTCTTATCAAACATAGTGCTGGAAGTTCTAGCCAGAGCAATAAAGCAAGGAAAGGAAATAAATGACATTCAAAACCAGAAAGAAGAAATAAAATGATCTCAATTTTCAGATGATGTGATGGCTTACCTCAGAAATCACAAGGAATATACAAAGATACTCTTGAAACTAATAAGTGAGTTTAGCAAGGTTGCAGGATACAAGAGAAATATACAAAAATCAGCTGCATTTTTATACACTAGCAATTAATATGTGGGTACCAAAATGGTACCAATGCCATTTACAATCCCTCAAAAAATACTTAGGTGGAAACCTAACAAAACAGGTATGAGGCTCGTATGCTGAAAACTAGACGACATTGCCGAAAGAAGAGTTCTATATAAATAGACATATATAGTCATAGTTTGGAAGGCTCAACAGAGTAAAGGTATTATTCCTCCTTAAATGGAAAGGTTTAACACAATTCTTACCAAAATCCATGAAGGATTTTTAAAAAATAGATATAGACAAGATTATTCTAAATTTTATATAAAAGGACAAAAGAACTAAAATATCTCAAACAGTTCTGAAAATGAAAAATAAAATACTAAGGAACAGTCTACCTTGTTCCAAGGTGTCTTAGTCAGTTTGGGCTGCTGTTACAAAGTATCATAGACTGGGTGGCTTATAAACAACAAACATTTATTTCTCATGGTTCTGGAGGCTGGACATCTGAGATCAGGGTGCCACCATGACTCTGCTCTGGTGAGGGCCCTCTTCCTAGTTGCAGACTGCTATCTTCTCACTACTTTCCCATGGTGGAAAGAGGGCAAGCAAGCTCTCTGGGGTACCTTTTATAGGGCACTAATCACATTCATGAGGGCTCCAACCTCATGATATAATTATCTCCCAAAGGCCTCACCTCCTCATACCATTACATTGGGGGTTAGGATTTCAACATGAATTTTGGGGGGACACAAGCATTCCATGTGTTGCAGAAAGCTTACTATGTAATTACAGTTAATTAAGACTGTGTTATATTGGTAGAGAGATAAACATACAGATCAATGGAGCAGAATAGGGAACTCAGAAATGACCCCAAACAGTTAGAGTCAAGTGATTTTTAACAATGATCCAAAAGCAATTTAACAGAGGAAGGAAAGCCTTGTTAATAAATGGTGCTGGAGTAATTGGACATCCATAGGCACAAAATAAACCTTGACCCAAGTCTCACATCTAATACAAAAATGAACTTAAATAGATCATGTAAATGTAAAATGCAAAACTATATAATTTTAGAAAAAAAGGAGAAAATATTGTGAATTCAGAGCTAGACTTGATACCAAAAATACAATCTATAAAATTAAAAATTGATAAATTTTACCTCTTCGAAATTAATAACTTTTGCTCTGCAAAAGACCTGTTAAGAGGATGAAAAGACAAACTAGAAACTAGAAGAAAATAATTGCAAACAACATATGTAGCAAAGGATTAATATCTAGAAAATATAAAGAACTATCAATCACAACAGTAAAACAAAAGCCAACAAATCCTATTAGAAAATAGGAAAAAGACATGAAGGAACATTTCACCAAAGAGGACCTACAGATAACAAATAAGACATGAAAACGTGTTAAATGTCAGTACCAATGGTGTTGCAGTAGATAGCGCAGTAGACAATGTCACTTACTACATACCTATTAGAATGCTTAAAATAGTGATAACACCAAATACTGGTGGGGATTTGGAGAGGCTAGATCATTCAGACATTGCTACTGGGAATATAAAGTAGTACAGTCACTATGGAAAGCAGGTTGGCCAGTTTTCTGAAATCTAAATACAAAACTACCACATGACCTAGCAATTGCACTCCTGGACATTTATGAGAAATGAACACTTAGGTTCGTACCAAAACCTGTACACAAATGTTCACAGAAGGTTTCTTTGTAATAGTCCTAAGCTGAAAACAACCCTGATGTCCTTCAATTAAAGGCTTAAACAAGCCATGGTACATTCATGCCATGCATACTTCCCAGAGTAAAAAGGGGATTCAATTGCAATTCAAGAAACAACAGATGCTGGCAAGGTTGCAGAGGAATAGGAATGCTTTTACACTGTTGACAGGAAGGTAAATTAGTCCAACCATTGTGGAAGACAGTGTGGTGATTCCTCAAAGATCTAGAATCAGAAATACTATTTGACCCAGCAATTTATATACCCCAAAATAAATCATTCTATTATAAAGATACGTGCATGTATATGTTCATTGCAGCACTATTCACAATAGCAAAGACATGGAATCA
Organism: Macaca thibetana thibetana; assembly: GCF_024542745.1. Lineage (NCBI taxonomy): Eukaryota > Metazoa > Chordata > Mammalia > Primates > Cercopithecidae > Macaca > Macaca thibetana. Next base: position 73,977,501 of record NC_065587.1, read on the forward strand.
ACCCAAATGTCTGTCAATGATAGACTGGATAAAGAAAATATGGTACATATACACCATGGAATACTATGCAGCCATAAAAAGGAATGAGGTCATGTCCTTTGCAGGGACATGGATGGAGCCTGAAGCTACTATCCTGCAAACTAACGCAGGAACAGAAAACCAAACACCACATGTTCTCACTTTCAAGTGGGAGCTGAACAATGAGAACGCATGGACACTGGTGTCGGGGGAACAACCCACACTGGGGCTTGTGTGGGGGCGGGGGAGGGAGAGCATCAGAAAGAATAGCTAATGCATGCTGGGTTTAATACCTAGGTGATGGGTTGATCTGTGCAGCAAACCACCATGGCATATGTTTACCTTTGTAACCAATCTGCACACCCTGCACATACACTGAGAATTTAAAAGTTGAAAAAAAAAAAAAAAAAAAAAGAGTGACAATTGATACACACAATGGCCTGGATGAATCTCCAGCGAATTATGCCAAGTGAAAAAAGCCAATCCTAAAAAGTGACATACTGTACAATTCTATTTACATAGCATTCTTGAAATGACAAAATTGTAGAATGGATTAGTGGTTGCCAGGGATTAATGAGGGGGTAAGGATGGAAGGAATGTTGGGCGGGCCTATAAAAGGGCAGGCAGCATGAGGGATTCTTGTGGTGGTGAAATGTTCTGTATCTTGACTGTATCAATGTCAATATCCTGATTGTGATATTGTAGTATAGTTTTTCAAAATGTTATTATAGGGTGAAACCAGCTAAAGGATATATTGAATCTATCATTTCTTGCAACTTCATGTGAATCTATGATTATTTCAATATAAAAATTTAATTTAAAAAGCAGCGTTGGCTGGGCGTGGTAGCATACACCTGTAATCCCAGCACTTTGGGAAGTCAAGGGGGGCAGATCACCTGAGGTCAGGAGTTCAAGACCAGCCTGGCCAACATGGCAAAATCCCATCCTACTAAAAATACAAATATTAGCCGGGTGTGGTGGCACACGTCTGTAATACCAGCTACTAGGGAAGCTGAGGCAGGAGAATCTCTTGAACCAGGGAGGCGGAGGTTGCAGTGAGCTGAGATCGTGCCATTGCACTCTAGCCAGGGCTACAGAGTGAGACTCCATCTCAATAAATAAATAAATAAATAAATAAATAAATAAATAAATAAATTTTAAATAAAAAGCAGTGCCATTATCTATTTTAAAATATTTTAACTCTATATTTAATTGCTTTGAACCTATAGGTAATGTTATGCAAATGCAAAGTACAGTCTTTTTTTTTTTTGAGACAGTCTCACACTGTCGCCCAGGCTGGAGTGCAGTGGTGTGGTCTCAGCTCACTGCAACCTCCACCTCCCGGGTTAAGTGATTCTCTTGCCTCAGCCTCCCGAATAGGTGGGACTATAGGCGCGTGCCACCACGCCCAGCTAATTTTTTTTGAATTTTTGGTAGAGATGGGGTTTCACAATGTTAGCCAGGATGGTCTCGATCTCTTGATCTCGTGATTCATCCACCTGGGCCTCCCAAAGTGCTGGGATTATAGGTGTGAGCCACCGGCACCCAGCCCCCGCTTTTTTTTTTTCTTTCTTTTTACTTGACCCATCTTTACCCACATCGCCCCCACCATTAATTGTTTTTAAAGCCTTCTATGGCAAAAATGAGTGGTAGACTATTTTAGTAAATTAATGACAGATTTTGAAAAATATCGGTAATGCAGATGGCAGAGTTAATATCTTTAATATTAAAAGAGATTTTACAGATTCACAAGGGAAAGACCAATTACCCAATGGGAAAAAAAAATGGGGAAGATTTGAAGAGATAATTCATAGAAGAGCAAATTCAAATGGTCAATCTACATGTGGACAAACTCACCAGCAGCAGAGAAATGCAAATTGAAGTAACAATGAATATTATGTTATACCCATGAGGCTTGCAAAAAAAAGAGAAAAAAGGATATCACCTGCAGGGATGGGAGGGCAAAAGGCAGTTTCGCTTCTTGCTATGGAAAATGTGTATTATAAATAGCAATCTGGCAACATCTGTTATAAATTCGTTGAACCATGCCTGTAAAAATTGTGCACTTTACTGTTTGTAAATTACATCTGAATAAAAAGTAAACAAAAATTAAAAAATACATCTACCCTTGCCCCAGTAGTACCCTTTTGGAAATCTATCTCAGGAACTAAAACCACTATCAATGCATAAAGACACTGATACAGAGATACTTATTACAACTTATTGTGCTGAAAGAAATGGAGAATAAAGAATGCCCGTAAATGGAGGCCTGCTTGACTATGGCATAACTACATCATGGGATATTATGCAGCCATTAAAAATATATCAGGCTTACATAGATGACTTGGAGGCATTTTCCCAAATATTGTTGAGTAAGAAAAGCTAGCTATAGAAAAGCATGAATAACGTGGTTCCATTTTTATAAAGTAATTGCTAAGGAATGCTGTACATATGTATATGTGTCTGTTTATATATGCACATATGTATGTTATTGAATTTCTTTTCCCACACTCATTATTTTAACAGTTGAGAGGACTGTCAAGTTCAACCTCCCAGAGAGAGTAAAGATTTATCCAGACATGCTTCCATTTCCCATACTGTGCATATATATATAATTATATATATAATTACATATAATTATAATTATATACATACACACACATATATACCAACTGCATTTGGGGACCTGGAGAAGTAGCCCCACTGGCCCATCAGCATACTCTCTAGGCTTGCAGGATTCACGAGTTAATGAAACGTCTTTGGCAGGATATTAAAAGCTGTGTTAACACCGCCCACTTCCTTGTGGATTAACTATGACAGTTTCAGTGACATAATATCACCCACAAACAGCAGAGGACTCTGAAATGGAATCATGTAGCTAAATTATCTACCCACCACTCTCTCCCCCTGGTAACTGTTTTCACTGTTTCTTTATGTAGACATCTCCTTTCTCAACCTCACTTAAAATGTATTGAGTTCCTATTTAAAGTTGTTTTCAAATGTTTTGAATGTTCTGGGGAAATAATATAATAAGTACATGCAACGTCTGTTGAGTCTGGCACATGGTGAGTATTATACACATTAGGCTCTGAGAGGCAGTTGGAGGAGGGGTGCACAGGGGAGAAGAAGAAGTGGAAAGAGGCCAAAAGGTGGAACCACCTGTTGTGGAAGGAGAAGATGCTCCCTATCCCTTTCCCACAGTCCTCTCAGGCTGATGGTGCTCTTCCTTACGTTTTATTCTTATGGGGAGGCTTGGGAACAGAGGCCAACTTTCTCTTCCCCTTAGGGAGAACATATTCAATATTAGGAAAATAAAAAGATTATTTACATTAAAAATAATTTAAAATTATTATAAAGTTAATTAAAATACCACTACCCACCTGTAAGAATGGCCAAAATCCAGAACGCTGAGAACATCAAATGGGGGCAACATTGTGGAGCAACAGAAACTCTCATTCATTGCTGGTGGGAATGCAAAATGGTACAGCCACTTTGGATGACAGTTTGTCAGCTTATTACAAAATGAAACATACGCTACATAGGATCCAGCAATTGCACTTGTTGTTATCTACCCAAAGGAGGTAAAAACTTATGTCCACACTTAATTATGCCTGTGGATGTTTATAGCAGCTTGATTCGTAATTTCCAAAACTTGGAAGCAACCAAGATGTCCTTCAGTATGTAAATGGATGAACTGTGGTACATCCAGACAATTAAATATTATTCATTGGTTAAAAAAAAAAAGAGGCGCTATAAAGCAATGAAAAGACACGGAGGAAACTTAAATGCATATTATTAGAAGCCAATTTGAAAAGGCTGATTCCAATTATATGACATTCTGGAAAAGGATCACAGGGTAGATTCATGTTTAATTTTAGCAGAGTTTGCCAGTCTTCTAAAGAGGTTGTACCACTTTATGCTTTCATATATGAGAGTTCTGGTTGCTCTCCAGCCTCACCAATACTTATCTCATCAGTCTTTAATTTTAGCCATTCTGGAGGGTTTGTAGATGTATCTCACTGTAGTTTTGATTTGCTGTCCGCTGATAAGTAATGTTGAGCACCTTGGGAAGCATCCTACTACAGAATGTTTTGAATGACCAGACATCTACATTTTCTTGTCTCTTTTTTTGTTCAGATGATTCGTTTTAGAATATCTCTTTGAGCTAGCCTCCAGAATTGTACTACTTACAATTCAGAATTAAGGAAGACCTGTAAGATAAGCTGGCACTCCTGATATCTTCCATCTCCCACTGGTCCCCAACTTTAGAGATGTGAGTGATGATTTAAAATGAGCAAGGAATCATTAGAAGGAAAGTTGAGAATTTATAGAACAAAGACTTAGAAACTTGGAGAGCTGGAATAATACATCTGTGGATAGAGGCTTGGACATAGGAAGGATCCTGAGAGCTATCTGTGAGATCCAGTATTGTACTCATAGTTGTTTTTTTTTTTAAGTACAGCACTTAGACAATTTTCAAAAGACTCTTCCCCATAAGATTTGCCATCAAATTAATTAGCTTAATTAGTGTTTCTAAAGGAATGGGAAAGAGGTCAAGACAGTAAAACCAACAAATCCTTTACCTTAGTACATCTGATATTGTAACGTGCACAGGAATCACCTGGGGATCTCGTTAAAATGAAGATCCTGATTCTGCAGTCTGAGGGGAGAATCTGCATCTCTAACAAGCTCCCAGGTGATGCTGATGCTGCTGGTCTGCAGAATACATTTTGAGTAGCAGGAGTCTACAATTTTAGACTCTAAATCATTTATATATATATGGCTTAAAATGTTTTTCTTAAGGAAGAGCTGACTACGGAACATCTCAGATCCAAACATTTTTATTTGCTTTCAATTCTTTTTTTGTTGTTGTTGTTACATTTGGCTAATAATGCCCTCATAGGTCTGATTATATTTAATCATGGTTAGTTGTTGTTTTAGTTTGTGTTGCTGTAAAGGAACACCTGAGGCTGGGTCAGTTATGCAGAGAAAGGCTTATTTGGCTCACGATTCTGCTGGCTGGAAGTTTGGGCATCTGATGAAAGCCTAGGCTGCTTCCCCTCATGGCGGAAGGTGAAGGGGAGCTGGGCATATGCAGAGATCACATGGTGAGAGAGGAAGCAAGAGATAGTAGGGGAGATGCCGGGCTCTTTTTAACAACAAGCTCTCTCAGGAACTCATAGAAGGAGAACTCACCCACCCTTGCCCCCAGGGAGGGCCTCAATCTATTCACAAGGGATCTCCCCTCCTGACCCAAACACCTCACAGGAGGTCTCACCTTCAACACTGAGGATCAGATTTCAACATGGGGTCTGGCGGGGACAAATATTCAAACTACATCAAGTTGGTAAATGTCAGCTTACCCATCACGCTGAATTCATTGGTTATAGGTACTGTGTCTCATTAAATTTTGTACCCCTAGCACTTCATTCTTGGTAGGACTTTAACAAGACCTTTGGGTTAATACGGGGCCAATTAAATAAATTATGGTTGATCCATACAACAGAATATGCTGCTGGAAGAGGTTCAACTTGCCCAGCCTGGGGATAACATGGAAGTTAGCAAGAACTTCCTGGAAGTCAATTCTTAAGAATGAGTTAGCCAGGGAAATAAGAGGGGATTTCTGGGAAGTCATGGAGAAGAAAGTGTGTATCATCAGCTTTGTGGTGAAGATTGTTCACCTGTGCATGAGAAACAGCAGGAGAAGACTTTCATGGAGAAATAAAGCAGTGGGCACAAGACCCCAGAGCACCACAGGGCAGGGTAGAGAGACTGAGATGTGACTGGAGTCACATGGAGTCCCCAGAGGGACGCTGTCTGTGTCCTGCAGCCTCTCACGCTTCCCATACTGCAGCGCACTCCACTGTCCCCTGACTACTGCTCTCTCGTTTCACCCCTCTGTAGGCTGTGAGGCCCACAGTTTCCATCAGGTGTTGAAAAATACCCTGTGTTGAGGGTGAAAATTACTGCTTCTTCATCTTTAATTCTCTTATTTGTGTTTGTAGTGGGCATTATATTTCAAGGCCACAGAACTCGGCAGTTGCAAAATGGAAGTTTCCTTTGTTTTCTAAAAGAATTTAATCATCTTGAACCTCTGTAGCAGACACTGTTGATGGCCCACAATGTTTCCTCAGCATTCATTATTCCAGTACATGCTAACCCTGTGGCTTCTTACTGTACCTCTTTGCCTGAGGGCTTTCTCTGGCCACTCCTGATGGGTAGGGCAGGCTGGAAGGACCAGAGAGTTAACCCGGAAGCAGATTTAGCTAACGACTGACCCAGCTTCTTTGTTCCCATTGATGGTGGGTGAGAATTCCAAGGGATGCTCTGTGCAGTCTCCCAGAGGTCTCCCAGATTAAGCCCCAGGTGCCCACAGCAGTATCTGCCCAGTCTTTATGGGCTGACTTTATGCCTCACTTCCCCACTCCCTTGCTAGTATTTTCTGAGACTACTTCCCAAATAAGCCACTTGCACTCAAATCTTTGCCTCACAGTCTGCTTCTGGGGTAGCCCAAACCAAGACAGCCCCCCTTTCTACCAGAATACCTAATGCTTAATTCAGTCATTTCAGGCAAATGTAGTTACTTGCAGATTTTTTAGTCATTTCACATGTAAACTCAGTCAGTTGGGATTTTCCTCCCTGACATTGTTCCGTATAACCAGAATTCTGGGGGCCAGAGGAGGACAAGGGTTGTGGTGTTCACATGTAGGATGTAGATGGATTTTTGCCTATTTTCCAGTTTTCAGTTGCGGCACCTTGATTGTGTTCAGTATCTCCACTTTGTTCTCTCTGGGGAGAGTCCTCCCGTCTTTGGATGGTACCAAGGAGGAGAATCTGGGTGTCTATTTGCTTTGTAACCAGACTCTCAACCTCATTCTCTTTTCAGCAGCACCTTCAGTTATGATGCCAACGCCTGAAACTTTCAGGGGTTCTGCTGAACAAAGGGGGTTGCTTCTTGAATTTCCTCACTACTAGCTTTGAATTCCACTTTCTCAAGTCTACGAATTCAGCTATCCCTCTTGCTATTGCTACCCAGCCTCCAAAACATGATGGCTGGTGCTGCCTCTCTCGCTACCTTTGTTTTTGTGGTTATGCCTTTTAAAATGTTTTGGCCAGTTGTGGTGGCTCACGCCTGTCATCCCAGCACTTTGAGAGGACTAGGTGGGTGGATCACTTGAGGCCAGGGGTTCAAGACCAGCCTGGCCAACATGGTGAAACCCTGTCTCTACCAAAAAATACAAAAATTAGCCAGGTGTAGTGGCACATGCCTATAGTCCCAGCTATTCGGGAGACTGAGGCATGAGAATCCCTTGAATCAGGGAGGTGGAGGTTGCAGTGAGCCAAGAGCACACCACTGCTCTCCAGCCTGGGTGACAAAGCAAGACTCTGACAAAAACTTTTTTTTGTTGTTGTTGTTGTTTGGGAAGGGTTAGGTAATGATTTGTGTGTTCGGTCCATTATTATTATTATTATTATTTTTCGAAACAGAGTCTTGCTCTGTCGCCCAGGCTGGAGTGCAGTGGCACGATCTCGGCTCACTGCAAGCTCCGCCTCCTGGGTTCACGCCATTCTCCTGCCTCAGCCTCCTGAGTAGCTGGGACTACAGGCGCCCGCCACCACGCCTGGCTAATTTTTGTATTTTTAGTAGAGACAGGGTTTCGCCGTGTTAGCCAGGATGGTCTTGATCTCCTGACCTCGTGATCCACCCACCTCAGCCTCCCAAAGTGATGAGATTACGGTGTAAGCCACTGCGCCCAGGCTGTTCAGTCCATTATTTTAAGTTGAACTGACTTACTTCCTCTTACCAAATAGTTTTTAAACTGTCCAATCTGGAAGTTGGCAGTGGTCACAGAGTGGGTCCCCATCTCACAGAGCGCTGATTCTCAGTCCTGGTCAGGCCTTCAGAATCCCCTGTGAACTTATTGAAACACAAAGACAGCTGGGCCCCACTCCCAGAAGTTCTGATTTCAAGCCTGGAGTGGGACCTGGGAATCTGCATTTTAAGATGCTCTACAAATGATGCTTGCAGATTATTGTAGTAGAGAAACTCCCTATAGAACTCCATGGTAGATGATCAACCAGACCTTAGATCTTCATTGGCAGGCTATGCAAATAATTAGATGATTCTGAACATTAGGAAGTGATTCAATATATGTAACTCAAATCTGTATTCAGGGAACCTCTGTCTTTGTACCTACTTCTACTCCTTGAGATTATGCCCCACATGCATGATTACGATTTGTATGACTGAGGGCAGCTACTATTTCCATTTCTCCCTTTGGGCTCTTCTTTTCTTTGGTGGACTCTTCTACTGCTTCTTCCTAGAGCATGTTTTTCAGACCCTTCACCATCCTGGGTAGCTGTTTCTGGCAATTAACTTTGGTTTATAAACATCCTGTGTGAAAATGTGGTGTTGCAAATGGAACCAAGTATTCTCAGTGTCTGAATTTCAGAGTACAGGGTAGTTGTTGTGTCTCTAGAGTCAGATTTTGCATACATGAATATAGTCACTGATTATACTGTTTTGCTTGTTTGTTTTTAAAGCCCATTGTTACTGAAGGTCCAGTTTATTGTTGGAACCAGATGCTTTCCCCCAGTGAGATCTTCCATCCAGATCTTTAAATCAGGTCTCCAACTGCTGCACTCAATAATGAACTCTAACAATGTGTCGAATGAATTACTAGATGAATGAATGAATGAATGAATGACCCTTAACAGGAAGCTGAAGTGGCTTTTCTTGATCTCATAGGATTCTGGTGAAGTCCTAAGGGTGAGGATGGTAGGTGAAAGTTACCCTCACTTTCCAAAGAGAGGTACTAGAATGGACAAAGCAAGATGTGGTTACCTCATTCCAAAGAGAGGTGCCAGACACTTCTATGCTAGACTTAACGGAAAATATTAGAAAAGTTTTCAATGGCCATCAACCCCTTCTCCTAACTCCAGTCTTCATGAGAAGACTACTATAAATATTTGAAATAATTATGAGAGAGGCACGGGGAAAGGAAAACTCAGCCCAGTGGGGGATGCTGTGATGTTTCCTCTCTTCTCTCCAAGTTTCTTTCCATGCTCTCCCCGCATATTTCTTATTTCCTGGCTTGTGGCCTGCTGAGATGCAGAATCCTGTGGTCCCATCTTGGTGTAGCCACAGGGAAGATGAAGGTGAGAGATCTTGGGAGAGACTGGACCTGGGGCACTCACGAGAAACAAGGTCTGCAACCCACATTTACCAGCTGTGCTGAAACAATGTTAGTTGGCACATCCTGGAATGGCATGGTAAGGAGGTGAGGACTTCCTGCATTTGGAAGGAATGCATCCCCTGCTGGGATGGGTGAGTGGATACCATAGGTGATCACCAGGTTTAAGTGGTCTCAATGGGAGCTTGCCCAAGAGGTGCGGCGACTCCAGTGGGACGAAGGCTTGAGATGGACTGTTGTGCCAAGAATTGGAAAGAAGGAAGCACCTGAGGTGATGCAGGAAGTACATTGCCCACAGCAGAGAACTGCACGGTATGGGGCTTGTGTGACACTTCCAAAGGCCCCACCAATGCACCCCACCGGGAGACAGGCTGACAACCTGCCATATACTGAAAGCCACTCCAACGAAGTGCAAACCACAACCATAGTATTAACCTAGTGTAACTGTTTTCTCTAATCACTCTTTCTCCTGCTTTGTCCCAGAGGAGGGAAGAAGTAAAGGAAGAGCAGAAGAACAACTCACAGTCCTTCCGCTTTGCAAAGCTGTGAGCTATAGATTAGGCATGAATTAGGAGAATTTATGTTTCAAATTGCATATGAGATGGTAGTTTTGACTTGAACTTGACGGAACCTGCTTTTCAGTAGCTAAGAAATGAATCAATGTCAGAATGAGACTGCTCTTTTTTTTTTTTTTTTTTTGAGACAGGGTCTCACTCTTTTTCTCAGACTGGAGTGCAGTGGGGTGATTATAGCCTTGAATTCCCAGGCTCAAGTGATCCTCCCACCTCATCCTCCCGAGTAGCTAGGACTACAGGTGTGCACCACCATGCTTGACTAATTTTTAAATTTTTAGTAGAGACAGGGTCTCACTGTGTTGCCCAGGCTGGCCTTGAACTCCTGGCCTCAAGTGATTCTCTTGCTTTGGCCTCTCAAAGTGCTGAGATTACAGGTGTGAGCCTTGACACCCAGCCAGAATGATACTGTTCTTATTGAAAGTGATCAATCTGTCTCAGATGTTTTCTAAGGGTAGAAAAATTTTTGAAGAAAGGGTTGGAGGAACAAATGCAGCTATTCGGATAAATAGATGTAGCTGTTTCTTTTGGACCTCAGCAAGCTCAGTTGAGCCTGTGGGCAATTTAATATTGAATGAATGAATGACTGGTGATAATGGATTCTTGTCATTGTGTACTTCAAATCTCAGGGAGCTGCTAGTTTCTTGGACTTCTGAGGTCCTTGTGGTCAAATCAGCCATTCATTCATTCATCCATTTATTAATCCAATTTTAAATTGGGCTAGGCCCTTGGGGTCCTAAATGAGTGAAACAGGCCCTTGACAACCAGGAGCTTGCCTGGCTCTTGGAGGAGAGGATTCTACTGAGCTCTGAGGGATGGTTCAGGCCTGGGCTGGGAGAGAAGAGGAGATGTCCATTCAGGATGGGAGTGCTATCTCTTGGAGGTTGGGCATCCTGACATCCTGCTCCGACCCTGGCTTGCTCATTCATTTATTCATTCATTCATTCATCTAAGAAATAAGTATTGAGCACCTACCTACTCTCAGGGTAATCTGGTTGGCATCTTTCTTAGAGTGGCATTCCCAATGGGCAGATTGTCTAGCATGGCAAGTCTATTTCTCACTTTCTTAGAAATTCATATGGCAAAGAAGTGGTGTGGGTTAGAAGTTTTGGAACTTCTATTTTCAAACTATTTACATCTCTGACTTCCCCAGTTGCTCCCCAGTACTCTGTTGACTTCAGACTGAACCTCTGAACTTGAAGTTAGGAGAGGGTTCAAACGATTCTCCTGCCTCAGCCTCCCGAGTAGTTGGGACTACAGGTACATGCCACCATGCCCGGGTAATTTTTTATATTTTTTGTAGAGACGGGGTTTCACTGTGTTAGCCAGGATGGTCTCCATTTCCTGACCTCGTGATCCACCCACCTCGGCCTCCCAAAGTGCTGGGATTACAGGTGTGAGCCACCGTGCCCAGCCATTTTAACTGGTAAGTCTGGCAGCCCTACTGCCAGGGAAAGCCTCTCTCTGGCCTGAGAAAGGCTGCAAGTTTCATCTCCTGGGTTTTGGGGAGGGCTCTTCCCCTACAAATCTTCCAGTCAGGGCCTGGCTAGAACCTGCTGTTGACTGTCCTCACCTTGCCTTGTAGGAAGCAGAGAACGTGGATGGCCCCATGTGAACTAAAGATCAGGAGACCCGAATTCCAGATCATAGTCTGCCAGCAAGGTCACAGAACCTGTTGCTGGCAGACTCTGGGCCTGATTTTCCTATTTAGAGACAGTTGAGGATTCTATGGACTGTTCAAATATCATACGTGGATTTAGCTTTAGAGGGCAACTGGGACAGGAACATTTGTCCATGTGTCCTCTGTGTACCCACCCAGGGTGCTCTCTTTCTCTCTCTCTGTGTGTGTGAGTATGTGTGCTTGTGCGTGCTAGGGGATGGAAGAGGGATGCCAAACTGCCTGAGATGATGCAAGAAATGGCCTGTTAAGAGCCACCTGCCATGCTTTTTTGATGTGTACAACTCCTGTATTGACAGTGGCAGTCAGTGGGGGAGAGTAGTTGGGAATTGCCCCAGTTTTATCTCAGTTCAACTTCCCCAGAATGACTCCCCCAACCTTTCTCACTCCCGGGAGAAAACGCAGGTTCTTTCTTCTGTCCCTGGAACAAAGCAGGCTGGTAAAAAGGAACAAAGACACAATGGCAGTTTGTTGAGCTGAGCTTGAACGGGCTCAGCGGCAGGGGGCCTGGCTTCTGCTCCAGGTGCCTGGCTTCTGCTCCGGGCCCAGGTCATCCCATCTGGGAAGCTGCTCCTGGCTATTCTTTGTTCAGTATCATTCTGAAATACAAGGCGAGGAGGAGAGGCAGAGCTACAGTGAATCTGAGGAGAATCCCGAAAAATAACTGCAACAAGGGAAGAGAGAAGTATATTCTCTCAAACGCTGCTTTGGCACCTAACTCTGGGATCGCAGACATTTGGCAGGACAGAGAGGAAGACACTAACTGAAAAGAGTTGGGTAAAACTCACACCAGGGCTGGCAAAGAAACCAGCACATTGTCAGAACTGCCTGGAAAGACAGAACACCACTTTGGGAGGCCAAAAGTCAGGAGTTCAAGACCAGTTTGACCAACATGGTGAAACCCCGTTTCTACTAAAAATACAAAATTAGTGTATACAGGGTGTGGTGGCACATGCCTGTAGTCCCGGCTACTCAGGAGGTTGAGGCAGGAGAATCACTTGAACCCGGGAGGCAGAGGTTGCGGTGAGCCAAGATCGTGCCATTGCACTCCAGCCTGGACGACAAGAGCGTAATTCCATCTCAAAAAAAAAAAAAAAAAAAAGAAAGAACACCAGGAGAGCTGAGGCATCTGTTTCCCTGATGCAGAACAGTGTTGGCTCTTGGTTTTAAGAGAGGAGTTGGTATGTGTTGCTGTGTCAGTCTGTTTGCACTGTATAACAAAATACCACAGACTGGGTAATTTATAAACAATAGAAACATATTTCTCATAACTCTGTAGGCTGGGAAGTCCAAGATTAAGGTGACAATGGGTCCAAGTGTCTGGTGAAGGGCTGGTCTCTGCTTCTAAGATGACGCCTTGAACGTTGCATCACCCCACATGGTGGAAGAGCAGAAGAAACAAACCCATTCCTTCAAGCTCTTTTATAAGGGTTAGAATCCCATCTATGAAGGATCTTCCCGCCTGGCTTAATCACCTCCTAAAGGGCCCAACTCTTAATACCATTATTGGCAATTAATTCCAACCTGTGAACTTTGGGAAACACGTGCAGACCACAGCAGTGGTGGACACTGCTGTTGTGCCACTCAGCTCCCCTGAGACTCCTTTTACCATCCCCCTGGGGGTATCCTCTGCTCTGTGTGCTTTGTTGCTAACATTGGCACCTGTGCCTTTTGGAAGATTGTCCTGGGCAGTGGAGCCACCTTGCCTAACAGTGGGCCAGAGGAGCCTTGGAGTTTCATGTCCTCCCCCCGCCTTCTCCCTTCCTAGCCCAGGACGGGTGTGGGAGTGCAGAAGCTCAGCGCCCAAAGTGAGACAGAGTCTGAGGCGTTATATATGTTCCAGAGCTCACCATGGGATCAGGCTGAGGCTGGGGCTCCACCCGAAATGCACCCCATCCTTGGCTTCTTCCCCTTCTGTATCCTGCTTTCCCCACTTTCTTACTGATTTCTTCTTAATTAATTAGTTATTGAATTATTTCTCAGTTGACCACTTACACCTGAATCCCTGTCTTAGGATCAGATTCTGATGTGATTACAATAGTGGGGAAACCCCAGGAAGGCATTTCAGTTAACACCTCAGGTTCTCAGGAAGGAGAACAGCTTCAACCGGCTATGCCCCAGAGCGGAACTGTCATTTAGAAAAGACTGCAGATCTGTGGTGGAGGAGGAGGGGTGGATGTTAGGAGTAGGGGCTCCTAGAGGTCAGCATCATCATCTCCAATGTTTGCGTCTTCACTTGGGGATCTTTGAAGAAATTTATATGGGAGACTTGATTTACTCCACAGAGCATGTGTTTTAGACTCAGGCAGAACTGAGTTAATGTCCCACTTTTAAAAGATTATATTTATTTAAGGTGTACAACATGATGTTTTGATTTACATATACATAGTGAAAAGATGACTACAGTTAAGCAAATTAACGGATACATCTTTTCACATGGCTACCTTTTCTTTTTGTGTGGTAAGAGCATCTGAAATCTACTCTCAGCAAATTTCCAGTATACAACACAACATTATTAACAGCAGTCACCTTGCTATGGTTAGCTCTCTAGGCTTTTTCATCCTATAAAATGGCAACTTGCCCTTTGACTTGCATCACTCATTTCTTCCCTCTCCTCACCCCAGGTGGTCTCTACTCCACGCTCCACTTCTATGTATTCACATGTCCCACTTCTGACCCTTACTGGCGATATGACCTGGGGCAAGTTACTCAACATCTCTGAGCCTTAGTTTCCGCATATGTAAAATGGGACTAATAGTGGTTCACAGCTCAGAGGGCAGTTGAGAGGGTTACATGTGCCCGCTATGGTAAACATGTTAGTTCTAGTCCCTGAGTCTCAGTGTTAACATAAAATAGAAGCCCAGGATGTCTTTTATCAGGAAGTCTTTCCAAAGTGGGACATGCCAACTGATAAATGATGCAGCTGGTCCATGATTTTTGCAAGAGTTGTTATGGCAACCATATTTTTAAGTCACAAAATTGGCAAAGAACATGAAATTGGGACTATGTGACAACAAGAAGTGATGGGTTGACGTAAATAGACCTACAAAAGAGAAGTAGTAGCAGCAATTAAGAATATGAGAAGCAGGTACAGAAACACATATTAAGGGTGGGATATTTGTATGTGACCAAGTGGGGGTCGGAAACCTGTCCCACGTCTGGACAGAAGGAGAGGTGCGAGTTTGGAATAAGCATTGTTACACAGTCTCTCAGGGTTGCCTGAGCCATTCTTCTTCTTGTTGGGCACCCCCCGGAACGAGAGAACAGACTGTCTCCCAAGCGATTCATTTCACTGTCCCAAGCGATTGGACAGGGGTCTTGTCTTGGGCTTCTTATTCCTGTGGTTCTCCTCCTTTTTGCTGTGTCCCACCTGCCTGTGTCTCCACTAGCAGCTTCTTGGGCGAGACATGCCTTCTCTGTTCTCTTTCCATAAGTTCCCAGTAACTCCCGGTATCAGAGAAGTGCCAGGAATCCCCCCTCTCCACTTTCCCCTCCAAGGAATGGGAGGATATCAGAGTCATGGTCTCACTTGCAGCTGAGTGGTTGGAATAGAAATTTAGCAATTTGCATCATCAGAGTCATAGTGCCAGGTGGACATCTTGTGAAGTGCTTAAGAGAAGCTCCCCTCTCAGGAGGCCAGGAGAGCTGGAGTCTGGGCTCGATAGGGCAAAAGCTATTATGAGTGTAGGAGAAATGAAGGGCCTGCCATGAGAGGGGTCGGCTGCTTGTTCTGTTTCCACCCACCCCCACGGATGCATCCCCAGCCCGTCTCTGCACCCTAGAGGTTGACCCTGTGAATGGCACTTTTGAGGCTCCCTTGCCAGCTAGATTCTGCTTGGGTTTGAACAACGGGAGGTACCTGAGACTGAAGGGCAGATGGAAGGGGAGGTTCACCCTCCACCCCTGCTTCGACAGTGGTGTCATACCCCCAGGAGCAGTCCCTTAACCTGGCTCCAGCTCTCATTGGGCTCCTGTGCCAACATTTCCTTCCCTTGCCCCCCACAGTCCTAAGGGCAGTAATGCTGTAGTCTGTTGTCTCTGGGACCCAGTTACCTTTGTTGGTCCCGTTAGCCCCACCCGTACTGCTGAAAACAGCACCTTTATTAAAGACTTCTCATTTGAACCAGCTGAGTTGAATTTGTTACTTTCTAAGATCCTGATGGGCACATGGAGAAAGAATAAAGGTGCCAAGCATCTCAATTTGGGTGGGACTGGCTTTCTGAGACAGTGGGGATGCAGGTTGGATGGCGGAAGAAGACTGCAGTGAACTGGGGAGCAACAGGGGCAAGGCCCAGGGATCAAGCTCGAAAGTAGAGCGGGGTCACATGAGTCTAAACCACAGGTCGTCATTGCTGGTCTATGCTGGTGTTGAAACCTAGAGACTGCCCTCTGGTGAGCCAGGAGGCAGGAATCTCTAAGCAATGGAGAGGCTCACATTGAGACCACAGTTGGATCTTCATTCTGGGGAATTCTTCTGCATCCATCAGGGCTCAGTCCCAATGGGATGGGGGGCCCAGGGCTGAGCATGGGGCTATAACCAGCCAATGGGCTCTGAGTCATGAGAGAAACTGGAGTAGGTAACATCAAGGCATGAGGTTCAGGGTTACTCTCATGGTCTTGGGGACTGAGTAGGAAAGAGACCAGGACCAGGCAGAAATGGACACAAATTAGCTGGTGACAGCTGTGTGGGGACAGAATCTGAGCCCATGAATGATGCAGCTTTGGGCCACTCTTTGGTGTTGGTAGGAGAAGGAAGGGATTATTACTGTGATAAAGATGGATGAGGAAGTCTTCATGAAAGCAGTGTTTTTGGCACAGGAAGGGCAACTGCAGAATATGTTTAGGAAGTGAGGTGCTGGTGTGTTATGCACAGTGGAGGGATTCTGTTGGTAATACTCAGTATTTGACTGGGCATAGGAAGAGTTCTTCATAGGCCAGCCTCCCAGCCTCCTGGGCTCCTGACGGAGGAGTTTCTCTTAAGTCCTTCATGAGGTGTCCACCTGGCAGTAGGCAGGCCATCATGGTGCCCAGCTCCTCTTCTGCTCCCTTCGCTGCTGGTGACCCAGAAGTGCCTGGACACAGTTCTACCCCTGACCCCTGGACATTGCTGCTTCTCTCCAGGCATCAGCATGGGCTGAAAGGGCTTAGGCCACACTTCCATTTCTATCCTGTCTCATGTCCCTTTCAGCATCTCCACCATAGAATGTACTGGGTAGGTAGGAAGATGCAAATGTTTTGGAAAAAAAAAAAAAAAAGTAAGTGTGTAAAATCTCACTTTATTTTTCTACAGCTGAGATTAAATTAGCTCTTAAGCCTTGATTTCCACATTTTGGAGAAAACTTGATTTTGCCAGTTCTCATATAAATGTGCATCTTCCTCTGGACTTTATATTCTATTTCATTGGCCTGTCTATCCTTCCCCGAATGTCTCACCCTTTTAATTGCCACAGTTTTGTAATAAGTATTGTTCTCTGGTAGAATAAGTCTTGCCAGAAATTTGCCTTGGCTTGAATTTTGGGGTAGAATTGTCAAGTTCTCTATTAAATTTTGTTTCTCGATCTTGTGGCCAACTATATTGCTGTACTCTCTTATTAGCTCTATTTCTTTTTACTAGATTATTTTGGATTTTCTGTGTAGACAGTCATATTTTCTGCAAATAATAACAATGGATTTTTCTTTCTTAATCTTTCATAACATTTTTTTCTTTTTCTTATTATGCCAACTTCTAGTACAGGATGAATGGAAGGGATGGGAGCAGATGTTTGTATCTGGTTCTTGTCTTTAAGGGAGCACCACCTTCTTTGTAATTCTCATTATAGGACTCTCAACTCACTTTTTTAGAAACTCCACTGCTTATCCCAGCAATTTGCCTCCCCCAGGATTCATTCTTCCCCCACTAGCCATACTTTCCCTGCTGCTGAGCTCGTCTATGAGAATGTCCTGGGGCTCCAGAGGGGAATGGGAGGTGGCTTTTGACATTCTAGGACCCAGAGGGTAGCCCAGGATGAGCTCTTCCCTTCCAGATCTTCTCCCCATTTGCATATTTTGCAGGCAAGCTTCTTCATCCTTCACATTTTCCAGTAAGTGGCTGTTGATTTAAGTGGAAAGGCATGCGACAGTTGCTCTCTCTGTCTGCTCCACCCTCTTTCCCTCTCTATCTCCCTCTCTCCTCTTTCCTTCTCATTCCAAGGACAAATAGTAATTGTCAGACAGTAGAAACCCACAAGGAGGAAGAATCACATTTTTCTTCATGTCCCATAATTTTCAAGACAACAGCTCCTCAATGGAGTTAAACTTCACATTTTTATGTGGAAGATCATTGGCTCCTTCCTTTCTTCTCAACCTTCCCCTTCCCCTTGTATACCTGGGTCCACTGGAAGTAGGAAGTAGCACTATCTCTCAATAACTGTCCCCTCAGCTCTGCTAAGATTGACATTGAAAAGCTTTGCAATTGCCACATAAAGGCTCAATCAAAGTCTTGGCCAAGGGCTACCCTCTTTTGCAATCTGGGATGGGGAGACTGTGTGGTTTTCCTCTTCCTGTTCCATAGCAATATGACAGAACAAATGAGCTGGAGCTTTCAAGTTCAGTGATTTTTTTTTTTTAAATGAAGGGGGAAAAAATGGGGGCTACTTTTCTAGACATGTGTTCACCAGAAAGTGTGGGATGTGGTTTGGTTAAATGTGTGTATTTCCATCGCAGTCCTTCTTTTCCAAGGGGCTTCAATTTGCATCAAAATGGCAGACTTGGATAGAAGGGAGGGGTGGCAGGGATGTCTTGTGAAGTGGCCATTTGGCCTTTTCAAATCTTGGACCCTATGGTTTTATTCAACTAACCCAAAGTTATGTGTTGTGACAAACAAGTTATATATTGTGACAAACTTAAAATACGACAGTCAATTCTCATTACTAATGGTAGTCATGTTCTACAAGGTCATCTCAAACACTGAATTAGTGAATACTGAACCATTGCTCCTAGGGGAAGTACAGGTCAAGTTCATGCAAGTCACTGGTCACAATATTTTTGTCAAGAGATCAATACATAACTTTGTTTACGTGTGTTTTTATTTAAATACACCCTATTTAATGTATATTGTTGATCCATTAACAGTGAACTCACCTCCAATACCAACATAACTCATTCTTGAATGAAACTTATCTAACACACATTTTCTCTGTAAGGTGCATCAGAGCCTTCTTGTACTTAAAAACAATAGACAGCACTTTAGCACTGCGCTTGGGGACCATTTTAAACAGCAAAATCGCCAACAAAAGCAAAAACATCAAAAGACATGGCACTAAATAGGCCTTGGAAAGGATAATTGCTTTACTGTATGAGAGCTGGAACAAGAAGGCAGAGTGTCAGCTTGTTCAACCTCATTGGGAATGTGCACTGGACAACTCAAATTATTCTCCGCTTTGTGCATGTACACAAATTACTGCAAAAGCACCATAAATACTGATTTTGGAATTACAAATAAATTTTAGTTCATAAGAAAATTCACAAATACAGAATTCAAGAATGTGGAAACTATGTACTAACTATGTGTTTCTAACTATATGTAGAAAAGATGTGCATGAGAAAACATCTATTAAAATACTGTGTAAAAATGTTTAAAGAAATAGATGCTATTCTTTGAACATCTCCTGGAGATAAAGTGCCATGTGCTTCCAACAGCTATTTACAAGGGAACCCTGTTAACAATCTACACATTACTTTGCACATTGACTTCATTCCTATATCAGAGGCTTCCAGGTGAAGAGATTTAACCGCCTTTAAATGATCAAGTGAAAATGAGGTTTAAACATGGTTCTATATGTCAAATGTGCCTCATGCAACCTGGCGCCAAGAAGGTATACAGTGCAGGTGTGTTCTTACTTCCTATCCTTTCTCCCATTTGATTTTTATCTCTTCTTTCTTCACTTAACAGAGGTGCCAAAATGGTAAGAGCGTAGTTGGGAGTGGGGAGGGTGTAAGTGAACCATTCTGGCCAAGAAATTTCTAAGTTTTCAAAGAAGAGTTTAGTGCATCCTAGGTTTAGTACATAAGAGCAGATCTTGGGAAGGCCACAGAGGCAAATACTTGGTCTCAAATGTGTTTTTTGACATCTTCATGGCCTCAGAAGTCTAATGAGCATGTCCAGGTGGAAGGGGATGCAGCCATTTTGTTCTATTTTGATTTCAGCCTAATGCAAAGTTCTTCCTACAGGGTTTTAAGCCTCTTTCTGTAGTAAACAAGTATTGTGAACAATTCCCCATCGACCTGCAAAGCAGAGACAGAGGAGGGAGCCATTGCTGGTTTAGGAGCTGAGCATGTCAGTCTTGTTCCCCAACGCTGAGTTTGTGATCTGACCTCCTGGACTCTGTGTGTTCCTCCCTGCTTTTAGTTTTTGCTATCTTTAGATTAGACCCTTAGCCTACCTTGACTGGCAGAATCACCCTGTTCTTTTCTGGACCACCTGTTATGTGCCCTCCACACCAACTTCATTCTATGTCTGTCCTCACTGATGTTAAGACAGAAGCATATACGTCCAGCCAGAGGGATGTAGTTTGGGGAGGACCAAAGTGCTTTCTGACTATTTCATCTTCAAAGGTAGCAAGGAAATTGGTACCCAGGTGTATTAGTTTCCTATTGCTACTGTAACAAATCACCACAAGCTTAGTGGATTAAAACAACACAAATTGATTCTCTTACAGTCCTGGAGGTCAGAAGTCCAAAATGAGTTTATGAGGATAAAATCAAGGTGTCAATCATCATGGTGGACGACAGGCAGGACTAGATTGCAGCTCCAACTCAAATGGACAGAGCAGAGTGTGGAGGCTTGCACTGAGAATTTTAGCTCCAGGATGACTGCAGGAAGAAATCAGGAATCCCAAGAGGACCCACAGACCCTCTAAAGGAAGCAGACTGCTCCTGCAGGACCCAGGAGACACCCCAAATACTGTGAGTGCCCAAACCATGGAATTGGGAAAGGGAGTTCCTCTACCTCGAACACACACCCACCACTGGGGAAACTGAATGTCTAGTTTCCTGGAGAAGATTCCAACCTTACCTGGAGCTGAGTCAATTTAGAGAGTTGAGTGAAATACAGGGGCAGAGGAAGCAGTGGGAAAGGGCCTGGGAGCTTGCTGGGTTCCCAAGCAGGCCATTCCTGTGTGGCATCACGGGGATCCTTCAGGAGGACGGCCAGAGGTGTGGGGAAAATGCCAAAGAGAGAAGGAAGTCTCCAGCTGAACTTTGTAACAATTCGAGCCAGTGGAGAAACCTTCTGGCCAGAACTCGAGAAGGGCGCGAATCTGGCGGGCAGACTCCACAGGTGAGGGAAGAACTAAAGCTCTTTTCTTTTGCAGCTGGGAGGCGGGTAGCCTGGGGCAAGTTCTTAACCCTGCTTGCCCACAGCCTGGAAACAGACTTGGTGCTGTTAGGTGGTGCATGTTAGGAGTGAGACCGGCCCTTCGGATTGCATGGGAGCTGGGTGAGGCCTGTGACTGCTTACTTCCCCTCACTTCCCTGACAACCTCCATGACTCAGCAGAGGCAGCCATAATCCTCCTAGGAACATAACTTCATTGACCTGGGAACCTCACCCCCATTTCCCACATCAGCCGCAGCAAGACCCACCCAAGGAGAGTCTGAGCTCAGACATGCCTAGACCTGCCCCCAACGGATGGTCCTTTCCTACCCACCCTGGTAGCTGAAGACAAAGGGCATATACTCTTGGGTGTTCTAGGGTCCTGCCCACTGCTGGTTCCTCTCCATATTACCACAGCTGATGCTCTCTGGAAAGTGCCACCTCCTAGCAGGAGGTCAACCAGCACAGAAATACAGCATTAAACCACCAAAGCTAAGAACCCTCACAGAGTCCATTTCACCCCCCTGCCACCTCCACCAGAACAGATGCTGGTGTCCTCAGCTGAGAGACCCACAGACGGTTCACATCACAGGACTCTGTGCAGACAACCCACAGTACCAGGCCAGAACCTGATAGACTTGCTGGGTGGCTAGACCCAGAAAAGAAATAACAATCACTATAGCTCAGCTCTCAGGAAGCTACATCCATAGGAAAAGGGAGAGAGCACTACATCAAGGGAACACCCCATGGGACAGAATAATCTGAACAACAGCCTTCAGCCCTAGACCCTCTCTCTGACAGAGCCTGCCCAAATGAGAAGGAAACAGAAAACCAACTCTGGTAATATGAAAAAACAAGGCTCTTTAACACCTCCCCAAAAATCACACTAGCTCACCAGCAATGGATCCAAACCAAGAATAAATCCCTGATTTGCCTGAAAAAGAATTCAGGAGGTTAGTTATTAAGCTAATCAGAGAAGCACCAGAGAAAGGTGAAGCCCAATGCAAGAAAATCCAAAAAACAATACAAGAAGTGAAGGGAGAAATACTCAAGGAAATAGATAGCATAAAGAAAAAACAATACAAAATTCAGGAAACTTTGGACACACTTTTAGAAATGTGAAATGCTCTGGAAAGCTCCAGCAAGAGAACTGAACAAATAGAAGAAAGAAATTTAGAGCTCAAAGACAAGGTCTTTGAATTAACCCAATATATATACACACCACATATATATATACGTATATATGATGGAGTACCACTCAGCCATAAAAAGAAATGAATTAATGGCATTTGCAGCGACCTGGATGAGATTGGAGACTTATTCTAAGTGAAGTCTAAGTGAAGTAACTCAGGAATGGAAAACCAGCCAAACATCGTATGTTCTTACTGATATGTGGGAGCTAAGCTATGAGGATGCAAAGGCATGAGAATGATACAATGGACTTTGGGGACTTGGGGGGAAGAGTGGGAGGGGGGTGAGGGATAAAAGACTACAAATAGGGTGCAGTGTATACTGCTCAGGTGATGGGTGCACCAAAATCTCACAAATCACACTAAAGAACTTACTCATGTAACCAAACACCATCTGTATTCCAATAACCTATGGAAAAAAATTAAGCTCAAGGTTAAAAAAAGTTATTGGTAAACAAAATTATAAATGTCTCAAAACAAAAAGTAAAATAAAATCAAGTCCACAGGGCTGAATTCTTTCTGGAGATTACTTTGATTTTTAGCTTTTAGAAGTGTGTGCATTCCCTGGCTTGTGGCTCTTTCAAAGCATAATGTTCCAGCTTCTGCTTTTGCCATCACATTTCCATCACATCTCATCACATTTTAAACACTTCTATTTATTTATTTATGTCTTTTAAAAATAGAGATGAGGTCTCACTATGTTGAGCAGGCTGGCCTTAAACTCCCAGCCTCAAGTAATTCTCCCACTTTGGCCTCCCAAAGTGTTTGGATTACAGGTGTGAGCCACTGCACCCAGCCTCACTGCATCTCTCTCTCTCTTTTTTTTAAAACTTTATTATTCTTGCCTTCCTCTTATTAGGACCCTTGTGAGTACAGTGCGTGCACCCAGATAATGCAGAATTATCTCCTCATCTTCAGATGCTTACCTTAATCACACACGTAAAGTCCCTTTTGCCATAGGTAACATATTCACAGGTTCTGGGGATTAGGATGTAGACATATGTGTGGAGGGTGTCACTATTTAGCCCCCACACTGAGGTATAGAAGCCTCACTCAGTCAGAGCCGCTTCAGTGGAATTGTCACCTGATATTAAGAGAGGTTCTTAGCTAAACCCTGCTTGGAGCAAAGGAGTCAGGCTCAGGTAGAGTAATCTGCAAACCAGAAACATAAGCATGATGTGTGTTTATGGTACTATAATAAGAATAACCTTGGAGCTGAAACTGGGATTGCTTCTTCATTAAATGCTCAGAGACCTGGAAAGCAGTGGCCTCACCATGAACAAAAATGCTATTGTGAATATGTGCAATCTAAACACTCAGCTGGGCTCACGCCTGTAATCCCAGCACTTTGGGAGGACGAGGTGAGAGGGTTGCTTGAGCCTAGGAGTTCGAGACCAGCCTGGGCAACATAGTGAAGCCCCATCTCAACCAAAAATACAAAAATGGGCTGGGCATGGGCCTGTGGTCCCAGCTACTTGGGAGGCCAAGGTGGGAGGATCATTTGAGCCCGGGAGGTTGAGGCTACAGTAAGCCATGATTGTGTCATTGGACTTCAGCCTGGTTGACAGAGGACGACCCCATCTCAAAAAAAAAAAAGGGCTAAACTCTTAGAAATGGAGAATAGAATGATGGTTACTAGCACCTAGGTGGTGCTGGTGGTGGTGCTAGGTGGTGGTTGGGGAGATGATGGTCAAAGTGCACAAAATTTCAGTTAGACAGGCAGAGTAAATTCAAGAGATCTATGGTACAACACGGTGTCTAGTGCTAATAACAATGTACTGTATTCTTGGAAATTGCTAAGAGTAGATTTTATGTGTTCTCACCACAAAAAATGATAAGCATGTGATGGGATTCATATGTTCATTAGCTTGATTTGGCCATTCCACAGCACATATGTATTTCAAAACATCAAGCCGTACACCATAAATATAGGCATTTTTTAGTTGCCAATTAAAAAATAAATTAGTTAATTCTTAAAGATGTTGTAAAGACAATGTGACTGTGGATGGCGATGCCTTCCATGGTCAACACTGACTGCCCAATCTGCTTCTTTCCCTTGACGTTCCCACAACTCTCTGCTGATGGTGGAGTTGATCCTCACCATCGGGGGAGGATAATAAAGGAAGGAGGAGGACTGATTCCCAGAGTTCAACTGCAGTTCCCTCTTCATAACACAAAGACCATTTGCTGAAATGAAATCAAACTGCAGGACCTCAACTTATCATTTGGGGGAGTTCGCCAGACCATGCTTGAATCCTGTTGTGAACTTTGGTGCTGGCTGATGTAGCACCAACAGCTCAAATGATGAGGAAATCATCAAAGTGTTTGCTGTAGACTCGTATCCCCTTTGGGGGCCCAGACCTTTGCTAAACTTCCCTTCTCTACGTTTAGTCAAGTAATGGATAAAATCTTAAGATCGACACAGGTTCTTCAATCAATATTCTTTCAACCAGCTATAATCTACCTAATCAAAATATGACCTGGTCTCTATGTCTCTATCTTCCCACGGGGCTCTCTTGAGGGAAGATAACAAAAGTTTAACCGAACTCTAAAAAAGATAGAGCCTTGACATTCATGAAAGACTCATCCTGGAACTTAGAATTCCCTTGGAAACCCCTAGTTATATAACCACCACCATGGCACACAATTTCTTCCAGAAGATGTATTTTTTTCCTCTATAGGCTGGAGCATGAATGTATGAATCACTTCTTATTTATGTTAAATTACATTTTTATAATTTATACATTGTATTAAATTCACTCATGCCATGGATTGGAACAAGAGATTCTTTATATTCATTGTATTCTTTAAAGTTATCCAAACTTTAGATGGGCTAAAATCTATCATTTTCTTAGAGTCCTTAACTCTTCACCTAACAACATCTTCATTTCTTTCTTTACTTTCAAAACCAGTACCAGCTTCCATTCCCAGAAAACCATTGGCTTTCTTTTAGGGGCATATTCCTCCCGCTAAGGAATACAGTTTTTTATTATTTCATGAGAGCATGAAATACAATATTGAGTAAATACAATACTGAGTAAAGAACAAGAAAGCCTCATTGAAATGGGGCTGCTTTGTGGTTGGGTAGGCTTAGCTGCTGGGGTGCAAGATGGAAACTTATACTTCCCAAAATAATGAATGATCATATCATGGATCTTTGAGATTGCTCACAAAGTCACAAATAGCAAAGCTGCCAATATCAAGGGCTACCATATGTTATATCAATTACATGTCTCTGTACTGTCCAAGAAGACATACCAACTTCTTTTTGTTTCAAGCACCATTCTAGAAGGACTGAATCTAGATCCTCTGTGACAATTATGATTTCTATCATATATCTCCAGAGTGACAGCTTTTCTTCCTCTTTTCTTCCTAATCCAGTCCCCAGTCTCCGGCTGCCTCTCATCATAATTTTGTGTAATGTTGGCTGATGCTATACTTGGGTGTACAGGGAAACTGTAGCTTCTTGATTTTTCTACCATTGATTGAATCTTTGGGAGCCCCCATCTCATGGGAGGTGGGGAAGCTATTCCTGATATACAGTCTTTTTGAATGTACATAGGCTCCCTTCAGTTGAAATCACTCATTTCTGGACACATGAAATCTTTTGGGTTTCAGTCCCTGCCCTTGCTACTTTCTAATATGGTTGAGCTTCCAGGGACCTCGTGTTGGAGGAGAGGAGGAGGAAGATCTGAATCATATACTGTTCCAGAATTCTGGATCCTTGCTGGCTCTGCTGCAGGATGGATTGCTGAGGAATAATGTGCCCCATCTGGTCTTTTGGAGTCTGTGGTCCTGGCCACTTGTCCTTGATAGCAAAGGCACCACACATAATGATCACTTTGACCTGACTCTGGGCCTCTGCCCATCTGCCGCCCCTAAGTAGGGCATATGGGAATTTATGGATCCCTGCACCTCACTGTTTGCTGTGGCATATTAGGGCATTGGTCAGACTCCTCCATCTCCCTGCCTCCTCCCATAGCTGCATCACCATTTCTCTAGAACATCTGCAGGGCTCCTTTTAGAGGTCTGGGGCCTCCCCCAGTGAGCCCAGGGAAGCATCTCATTGCTGCCTTCCTGCCCCATGATCTCAGGCTTCCCTACACTTAGATGTTTCTATAGCTTTCCCACCTCCACCACCTAGATTTAGCCCCTGAAGGAGAAAGCAAGGACAAATGCATTCAGCCTTCAAGTATTTTCTTTCTTTTCCACCATCCACTGAGGCTGGAAGTGATGGACTCTGTTTTCTTCTTCCTCTATGGAAAGGACTTCCTCTACATCATAGCCTCCTTTGGAGGGCCATTAAGCTTCCTGGTTCAGTGTTAATGGTGGAAAAGCATCTTCTCTTACATGATGGAAGAAACCCTGTGCTTTGAGTCGACCAGGTATGATAGGAAGTCCGAGATGACTAGGGACTTGAGACCATAGGAGATACCCTGGTTTGATAATCCCCAAACATATCCACTACGTGTGACACAATGTTCTGAATTCATCTAGGAGAAATTCTGTTCCTAGAAGTAATCATTTCAAAAATAACAAAATAACTATTACAAATAACAAAAATAACTATTGTCTGCTTATGTTATGCTAGGCATTTTCTAAGATAATTTAATCCACATACAATCCTATGATATCAGTGCTATTATGATTCCCATTTTACACATGAATAACTAAGGTCCGGATAGGGGGTAAAGAATCTGTTCACGTTTACAAGGTTAAATAAATAATTATTATTTGACCTCAATTCTGGCTGGCTGGGACCACGGGCCCTTGCATCCTGCCTGCCCCCACCCCCAGCCTCTTTCTTCATTCAACTCGTCAGCTGCCCAGTCTGCTCTCCCCTAAACACTCTGCATCTGATGTGCTGTTGAACCAAGTTACATCTTGTTCCACTTATGGTCCATCTAATTTTCCCTCCTCTAGGTCTTTGTTGCTTCTGTTCCCTTTTCCCGGGATACCCTTGAGGCTCTCACCATTCCCCATGGCCCCAAACCTTCTCTGATCCCCACAGCCAGAAGGTATTTGTGTCTAAATTCACTCTATCTTTGCAGTGTCTCTCCAGTGTCTCAACTTTCATGTAGAATTATTCATACATTACCTCGGGAATCACCTTGAGATTCAGGCTTGCATCTCCATCCTCTTTGTTTCTCCACAGCATCTGGGGCAGAAACTGCATGAGTGAGTAGAAGACCCTTTTCTCTGCACACTGGGCCAACCCTGCAGCAGAGTTCAGTAAAGGTTTATGTTAGGACCTTGCCTAGGAGCTGGATCCAGAACTGGGAACCCCAAGGCTGGCGTGAAGTGAGACCCCGGAGACTAATTCTTTCGTCTCAGTCTGTGACTCGCATGTAGAAATTCAGTCTAAGAAGTCACCAAAGGGATACAAGGACCTTGAGTCTGCACGGCTTTCTGTTCTAAGGGCATCTCTGGGTTTCCTCCCTGCTTTTTGGAGGCAAAGCCTTCTGCCTATTTCCCTATTTAGCAATTTTTCTAAGTCCCAGTAAAACAACCCCCGCTCCTCAATTTGTTTTATCTGAAGAAAGTGCCAAACCCATTATTGGAAAATGAAAAGAACTGTCCCGTTTCATGAGCTCTTTGAACATCTGTACAGTAGCACATGGTTCAAGATTTCAAGATTGTTTCTTTCTTTCTTTTTAGACACAGGGTCTCACTCTGTTGTTCAGGCTGGAATGCAGTGGTGTGATCATAGCTCACGACAGACTTGAACTCCTGGGCAAGCAATCCTCTCACCTCAGCCTTTTGAGTAGTTAGAGCTAGAGGTATGTGCCACCACAGCTGGCTAATGTTTTCATTTTTTTATTTGTAGAGATCAGGTCTTGCTACATTGCCACGGTTCCTGGCCTCAAGTGATTCTCCTGCCTCAGTCTCCCAAAGTCCTGGGATTATAGGTGTGAGCCACCATGCCCCACCTCAAGATTTATTATTGTTATTGATGTTGCATTTGAAGCTGTTGGCATGACCCATAGCCTAATGATAAAGGGATTCAACAGTAAGACATCGAAGGTAGACGGATCTAGAGAGCCTCTGAGGCAGTCATTTGTAGGATCAGAGTAGGCGTCTTTGCCAATTAATGTGTTCATATTCCTGCCATTGGAGGAGTCAGATTAAATTGTGCTTGAAGGAAATAAAGACATTTACTGTGGGATCCAGGCTGCCCTGCTAATGAATTGCCCTATGTAGTAGTGAGGTTTCTCCCAGCCGAGGGCTTAAACTTAGCAAAATACATGTTGATTAAATAAATGTGTTCCTCACGTAGTGGTTCCACCACTGGACACTCAGGGTTTCTGTATCCATGTCCCTCTAGGGTACAGCTATCCAAACTTCTGCCAGGGACGAAACAGACAAAAAGTGTGTTTGTGCTGCTATTTAAGAGGGCATGAGGCTGGGCGTGGTGGCTCACGCCTATGATCCCAGCAATTTGGGAGGCCAACGCAGGCAGATCAGTTGAGGTCAGGAATTTGAGACCAGCCTGGCCAACATGGTGAAACTCCACCTCTACTAAAAATACACAAATTAGCCAGGTGTGGTGGTGCATGCTTATAATTCCAGCTACTAGGGAGGCTGAGGCAGGAGAATCACTTGAACCCAGGAGGCTGAGGTTGCAGTGAGTCAAGATTGTGCCACTGCACTCCGGTCTGGGTGACAGAGCGAGACTTCATCTCAGAAAAAAAAAAAAAGAGGGCACCAAACACCTACTATGTACCCACAAAAATTAAAATTATAAAAGAGGGCATCAGCAATCCCAGGAGGTGATGTGTCCCTGGTTGGTGCACCTCAGGAGATGCTGCATTTGCCTCATATCACCATGTGAGATAAAGTAGCAAATGTAAGAAGCCATGCGTGCCCATTTCTGCTTGCCAGCAAAATTTCACAAAGCCTCTGACTGTGACGATGTGCCGCTCTTCAGAGGAATGCTTTGAAGACAAAACAGGATAGAGCCAAAACTTAGAACAGCCATAGTAAAATCCGATGAAAGTTTTCAATTGACAAAGAAATGCAGTTATTTTTTATGACATGTAGCATTTTAAGGTAACAACCAGAACCACAGCTGACAACATCCTATTGGGACCCATGTCTCTTGCCTGAGTCACTATGTTTCTTAAAAGATGAATGACCCCTAGCCCTTGCCTTTTTCTGCACATAACATCTGACAGTGTTAATGATTGTGCTTCTGTAAACTACAACCAGATGTACTCTTGCACCCAAGCTTTGATGTGATTGTACATGTGCTAAATCTTCATCACCTGCCTATAAACTGTGAACTAAAACACAGCTTTGGAAGTATCTGACAGAACCTCTCTGAAAGACTCCTCTTGGGCTATAGTCCTCAGTAAGACTTCTGAATAAAACCAACTTGAACTCTTTAAAAGTTTGATGTTTATTTCTTTAGAAGGCATTTGGCTGCTAGGAGACACAAAGCAGAACCACAGCTGAGTCAGCCAGCAGTGGCTTGGGTGAAGACTGCACACTGGGTTGTGGGTGGCCCCGCTTGCCTTGTCTTTGAGTGCGAGCAAACCCCCTCCCCTCCACCTGCTTTTCCTGGGGCCGGGTCGCCTCTCAGCACAACCTGCTTTACCGTTTGGCTCCTGAATCACTTGCAAATAGCTCCCTGTGCATTCAAGTCAAATGTGTTAAGAGCCCCTCCACGCCCATTTCTCTCATTAGGAAAAAAGGCAGGAGCACTAGGGTGATTCTGGGGTGATTCCCTCTGGTTTCCCTGGAATCCTGGAGTCTCAATTATGGTCCCTTGGATTGGATGTGCTCTTGGCCTGCCAGAGGGAGGAACAGTATCTTCTCTGCAGTTTATGATTCTGCTGGGAGGCCAGAAACCAGCGGAGGATCCACTCCTTAGGAGTCAGGAGTGCAGTCCCGAGTGCAGTTCGCTGCATCAGAGTAAAAATCTTGGGGCAATATCTTGGCTCCAGCAAGCATTAGCTGTACCCTTAAGCAAGGCATTTCCTCTTGAAACTCAGATCTCCTCACCTAAGAAGGAGTGAGTTGAATTATATGCCCTTATAAGGCCTTTCCTGGTCTGCAATTGTGTGTGTGTGTGTGTGTGTGTGTGTGTGTGTGTGTGTGTGTGAGCGCACCCATCCTCTTGAGCCAAAGGAAAGATAGCTATTAAATTGGAAGGATATGTTTCAAAGCCATCATTTTTCCTGTAGAAATAGAACTCACTTTAAGTTTCCTGATTACCTCCTACATGTCACATTCTTTCTTCCTCTTTAAATCTGGGTTCCTTCTCATGACTGAGGGCCTGAAGCCATCTTTTGATTTCTTCAATTTGTGAAGCAACTTATTTTAAATGTTGAATGCTGATAGAAAAGTCTTTAATGGTTTCATTACAGAGCCATCATTTTTCTTATTCTGGCTGAGGAAATGGATCTGTTTTGCTAAATGAGATTAATTTTTCAATATATATAATAATAGGTATAAGTGTGTACATCTTAGCATATTAAAAGTATCTTAAGCTTACCATTAATTAGTCTCGAGAAGACTAAATACAAGTGTAATTAATTTATTACCAGTTGGAGGGATGAATAGTCACGGTGCAAACAGCAGCTTTCATTGGAACAAACAAGACTGTTTTAGAATGAAGGCATCACATCAGTTCGGGACTGTGGTTCTTTGCTTATTTGCATGCATGAATACATTCTGGGCTATTGGCTTCAAGGATGTAACCAAGAGGAGGCTGATTGATGCTATGAGCTACCACTGTTCTAAAAATGCCTTCAATAAGTTCATTCTCTCTTTCAGGGTTGGACTGTTAGGTAGCTATTACTTCACTCATATCTAAATATACTAACATGCTTAAAAGATCAGTAGAGAAAGCACTTGAAACCTGTGACTAAATTCCATATGTTAATTATTTAATTGGATAACAACACTACACTTGAATCACTGGAAAATCACAAATACACACTGATATTTACAAGTTTTTTCAGTTAAATTTCAATGAAAGGAAGATGGTATATTCTAGGACAAAATGGAAAAGGGTGATAAATCCTGCTGACAGACTTGACTGGTACACGGTCCATTCCTAAAGAATCTCCTAATTTGGCTAAGAGCCAGGATAGAATAATAAATAAAAATACAATTATTATATTTATAGAAATGTACATAACCTAAAATTGTTACTTGCTTGGCTTTGAAATGCATCGTGTAATTTTATAATTTTGTAATTATACAATGCATTTCAAAGCCAAGCAAGTAAGAATTTTTGTAAATCAGAATTAAGTTTTGCTTAGGCTAATATTACAGTGTGTTTGCATTTTCTTATCTTTTCTTTTTGAGATGGAATCTTGCTGTATCGCCCAGACTGGAGTGCAGTGGTGCAATCTCAATTCACTGCAACCTCTGCCTCTGGGGTTCAAGCGATTCTCCTGCCTCAGCCTCCTGACGAGCTGGGACTACAGGCATGTAGCTCATTTCTGTATTTTTGTAGAGAAGGGGTTTTGCCATGTTGGCCAGGCTGGTTTCGAACTCCTGACCTCAGGTGATCTTCCCATCTTGGCCTCCCAAAGTGCTGGGATTACAGGTGTGAGTCACTGTGCCGGCCTGCATTTTCTGAGAGTGCAATGATTGGGCTGAAGTTGAGTTTGCTGGGTGGTGATAGAAAGAAACGTTGGTTGAAGCTTCAGTCAGAGAAACAAATCAACAAATAATAAAAACAATCAAACAAGCAAACAATTCCTTCTCTATAAAAAATTAGGAATTGGTCAAATATGGATGGGTCAGTCCCAAACCAGGTACCATTTGTATAGCTACCACTTCAAAATGAATCAAGAAGAAATGCAGACGTGTACATACAGTCACCACAAACGTATAACAATACAAACAGATTCAGAAGTGATATTTATGCAGCACTAGGGTGCTATTCTGCAACATGCAAGGAAGACTGTCAACACTTCTAAGACCACGGGGATGCTGAGAGTCTTGGGGTCACTGAGAATCTGAGGTTAAGTTTCCCAGATTATAACCAAGAACAGGGATCCCTTTGTGTTCCACTGTAGACAGGGTACACTGTGAAGAGTTCAGGAGTCTTTCGAAAGACTAAGTCTTTTGTAATCTTCCCATATTATAAGCAAAGAACAGGGATGAAAAAGTGTGGCTATTTCTCTAATAAATCACAGTGGATGGGGTTTCCAAATAAACTCCCTCCAAATAAACTGTTCAATATCACTTCTCCATTCTTATCATGTGCACAGTTGAAAAGCACATTCACAAACCATGGCCTCAATGGGGTCTCCCAACAGTCTTGCAAGGTAGGAAGGGCAGGTATTTTCATCATCGCCACTTCATTAAAGCAAAACTGAGACACAGAGAGGAAACACCATGAGTTTAAGACTTGAGTCTTAGAGTTAGGACCTGAAGCCAGGTCTTTGGATTCCAGGTAGAGTTCCTTTTGTAAAAGAGGGATGTTCTAGAAAGTGGTCCAGTCCTTAGCAAAATCTCCACACAGATTATGTTCATTGCCAGTGGCAACCTCCACTTCTTTCTCTGTCCTCTTTCCCCTTCACTCCAGAGCCCCTGAAATCCTTTGCACCGAGGTATCAAAAATTGACACCTCAGGATTACCCATCCCCGACCAAATAAAATAAGCTTTCAAGCATCAGTGGGAAAGTGATTTTTAGGTTCTTTCCTTTCAAATTACACCATTGTGGATAACCACATAAGGCTGGGCTGACTATAAGATTTTTTTTTTTTTCTTGAAGTCGAAACCCTAGAGAATGTCCTGGGAGGCAGTAGGAGGTGGGTGGGAAAGTTCAATGTGATGGCTTCAACGCTCCTCCCATGGTGCTGTAAACCCTGCACTGACAAACTTATTGTTACATTTCCATTGTGTCTAAGGGCCTTCTTCTGTAGCCATTTTGCTGTTGTTGTTGTTGTTTTCCTGAGACAGAGTCTCATTCTGTCACCCAGGCTGGAGTGCAGTGGAACCATCTCAGCTCACTTCAACCTCTGACTCCCAAGTTCAAGCTATTCTCCTGCCTCAGCCTCCCGAGCAACTGGGATTACAGGCTCCTGCCACCACACCTAGCTAATTTTGTATTTTTAGTAGAGACAGGGTTTTACCATGTTGGCCAGTCTGGGTTAAACTCCTGACCTCAAGTGATCCACCTGCCTTAGCCTCCCAAAGTGCTGGGATTACAGGCGTAAGCCATCATGCCTGGCCTGTAGCCTTTTGATATTCCTGCACTGATAAGATACAGAATTAGGGAAGATGGAGGGTGAACTATCTATATATCTGGAGATATCTTGGGGACTCCAATAGCTTCTGCCATTTTGTTATGTTTTTAAATGTTTTTGATTGTAATCAAATGTTTTTGATTACAGTAGGTAATGAGTAAATGTCAGCTCCTGCTGTCCCTGTCTAATCTCATTGGTGTGGTTTGCACACAGTATGTGTTCAGTCCATGTCAGTTGCTGCTCCTTGTGTCTAATCTCCTTGTTGGGATTGTGGACACAGCAGGTGTCGAGCAGATGTCAGTAAATGTCAGCTGATTTGGTTCATGTCTAGTGTCATTGTATGTTATGACTTTGCAGTGTTGGGCTTCTTGAGGGCATGGGGGAGGCATGAACACAGATGTCACTTCCCATGCAGCCTATGAACTTGGTTGATGGTGGGTGATGCTTTGAGTACTGGACTGGGGTTTTCTGTTGTGTGACACCAGGGGGTCACTTCAGCCTGATACAGTCCACCTCTTCTGTGGCGGGCACCCCGTTGGTTCTGAGGTCAAGCTCGGCGCTGGACTTGCTCCCCCGCTGGGAGGGACGCCAGTGCAGCAGCATCATCTTCTTGAAGTACTTCATGGTGTTGTTCTTGACTGTCACAAAGCACACGGTGTTGATCATGCTGTTGCTCATGGCGATGCACTCGACCACGTAGAAGGCGGTGAGGTAGTGCTTTTCCTTCACGAACACGGTGGGGAAGAAGTCACGAACGATGGTGAAACCGTAGAAGGGTGCCCAGCACAGCACATAGGCTGTGAGGATGCACATGAGCACCAGGACCGTCTTCCTGCGGCAGCGCAGCCGCTTGCGAATCTGCTCCGTCTGGAACCCAGGGACTGCCTTGAACCAGAGCTCCCGGGAGATCCTGGCATAGCACAGGGTCATGGTGACCACGGGGCCCACAAACTCAACGCCAAAGATGAAGAGGAAGTAGGACTTGTAGTAGAGCTGCTGATCCACGGGCCAGATCTGGCCACAGAAGATCTTCTCCTGGCTCTTGACAATAAAGAGGACGGTTTCTGTTGCAAAGTAGGCTGATGGGATGGCAATGAGAATGGACACCATCCAGACCAAGGCGATCAGGAAGGAGGCCGTTTGATAATTCATCCGTGGTTTCAGGGGGTGAACAATGGCGAGATATCTAGTGGGGGAGGGAAGCCAACAGTAGTAATGATGAATGCTTGGAAACATTAGTTTTTAACTAACCCCAAACATACACTAAAGCAGACATAGTGGCACAGTGAATCCTCATGTACCTGTTAGCCAGCTTTAACAAGCTTCATCTTATTTTAGCAACATCATTTGGCATAGTGGAGTGTTTTAGTGAAAACAGCACAGGCTTTAGGTCAAACAGGCTGAATAAATCCTGGCTTTTCCCTGGATTGGCTTTGGGGTCTGGGATGAATTATCCAATCTCTCTCATTTATTTCCTCAAATGCAACCTGGAATAAGATGATACTTACTTTGCAGGGCTACTGTGAACACTAAATGTGGTAATTTTTGTAAAATACTTTGTATATAGTAGGTGTTCAATAAATATGATGCTTATCATTCTTAAGCATCCTATTATACCACCTTGGGTTTCCATCTTATCATTCTGCCCAAGAACATATAATATGCTCAAAGCTCTTCATTCCAAATAGCTCACGGTTTAGGTGAAGGAAGGGCTTGTGGCCCCAGAAAGAGGTGGGGGCCTTTCTCAGGACAGTGGGCAAGAACTTGCTTCCCCTCCCATGAGCTGTCATCCTGCACTTCAGAGCCGAAGAGTCAAGGTGGGCTTGTGGTGAAATCTAGGGACTCTAATGAAAAGTAAATGCCTTGCCCAAGCTCGCATCATACAGGGACCAGAATCCAGGCTCTTGATACAAAGCTTATGCTCCCACCTCCCTGGGCCATCTTGTGCTCAAATGAGAAGGTGTGTGAAGTCACCGTGACACCATAAGTATTTACCCTTGCCCTTTCCAATGAGCCACACTGTCTGGGAGAGAGACTGGAGCCCTTTGTGGGAAATGAGCTCATTTGTGCGGATTGAATACTTTCTTTCCAGAGAGACTTAATGACACCTATTTAGACACTTGGTACCCTGGCATCATTTCTGTGCATCTTATGGTTGGGGTAACGAAGGAATGCTTTGGGATAAGGTAGATGAAGATAAGAGGCATGAAGGACAGGGAGGAAACAAATGAACCCTAGAAATGAATGTGTACTTCATACCTGGAGCTTGAGTCAGGTAAGAACAAGAGCAGGATGCTCCCTGTAGAAAATTCTATCCTACTTGCCTTTCCTTTGTGATCAGATCCTTTAGTCATTCTTTCCAAGTCTCTGACTGGTCTAAGAAGGCCTTCTGTCACGTTATTTCTTCCTGTCCCTGCCAATATTTCTGCCACAAAGTTGTTTTATCTTCTCTTGCCTGCCCCCTGCCTGCTAGTAGCTCTGATCCATTGAATTCCATCAGAGATACCAAAGCAGCACGGCTCTCTCCAGCTTTTGACTTTCTGAAGATCTAGGATGAAGCTGGATCCTATCCCAACCACTGGCTTCACCCTACTGAGGCATATTCATATGCACAATGGTTGCTGGGGTTCTTCACCCATGCATGTGACCTGGCCTTACCAAATTAACCTGCATGACCTGCCTGTGTGGTACAAGGCTGACAGGGCTGGAGAGTGGAACAAATGGGCAGGCCCATTCTTGATGGGGGCAGGGACATTTCACAATCACTGTCTCTCCGTGATGACTGAGTGAATTAGTCTCCTATTGCTGCTTGTAACAAATTACCACAAACGTAGTGGCTTGAAACAACCCAAATGTATTATCTTATGGTTTTGGAGGTCAGAAGTTTGACATGGTTTTCACTGTGCTAAAATCAAGATGTTTGCAAGGCAGCATTTCTTTCTGGAGGCGCTGATGGGGAGAATCTATTTTTGCTGCCTTTTCTAGGGATGCCAGCATTCCAGGGCTGATGACTTCTTCCCTGTTCAAAGCTAGCAAGGGCCAATCAAGTTTCTTGCATTGTATCACTGACACAAACTCTTCGGCCTCCCTCTTCCACAGTTAAAGATCTTTGTCATTTCATTGGGCCCACCCAGATAATGCAGTATAATTTCTATATTTTAAGATCAGCTGATTAGCAACCTTAATTCCATCTGCTACCTTAATTCCCCTTTGGCATGTAATGTAACATGTTTATAGATCCTGGGGATTAGGATGTGGTTATTCTTGGGTGAGGGACATTATTCTGCCTCCCATACTGAGTCCAAAGTCCTTAGATAATGCAGAATAAATTCATAACTTTATAGCTCTCTATCTGGCTCCATCATGAAAAGTATTTCAATAAACCAGGCCAAAGGGAATTTCCACATTTCTCCTTATTCTGCTGTTAATTCCTAAATTCTCATTCTTTTTCCTCCAATAACATCTTCCTCATTGTATGACGTTCCAAAATTCAGAGTTGTCATCAAACAAATCAGAAAGCAGTAACACTGGCCTAAGAATTATTCAGAAGACCTGGATTCCAGCCGTGTACCTGGACTCAAACTGTGTACTTGGATAAATCACTTTTGGTTGGGGGACCTAGTTTCTTCATCTGTGAAGTGGGGATAATTAATAACATCACTGACAACCTCTAAGGCTTTTTGTTATTCTGAGAAGGTAAACATACATAAGGGATGTTGAAAGCTATTGCACATTGTTTAAGCTAATCATTTCCTATGACTCATTTGCTGGCAAGAGGGACATCTGCAAGGTCTTTGTTTTCATCTGTCTGCTTGGATGTGTTTCTTGAGGCCAATCCTTTCCTTCTAGGGTATCTATAACTTGAAACAGGACCTCTTCTGGGCTCCTCTCTGGATGGACCTGGCTGTGGCATATGGAAACAGCATTGGGTGGCCCTTCTGATATTTCCTTGTAGTAGGACAGGGAGGCCTGTGCTTCTCCCATCCTACGTGTGTTAGAGTACACAGGCCTATCTAATTCTGGGATTGGCTGTGCCCAGTGATAAAAGCCCCCTTCTCCAAAATATGCATCATCAGGACAAAGGTGAGAGTTTGGTCATCCATCTTTCTTAGCATTTTACTTTATTTTTTTTCAATTAGTTTAGAACCTGATTGGAGAAGAGGATCCTTACCCTTTCTCCCTGTCCTACCACCTGCCACCTGTACAGCATTTCCAGAGCAGCTCTCACCAATGACTTACGGGGAGCTGGTGTATAAATACCCCAGCTCCTTCCTACCTCCCACCTCTAGAAGAACTCTCTATAGAGCTGTGATCTATGCTGGCTCCATGAGTCCCTCAGCAGGAATATGCTCTAGTTGCCTACAGTGAAAGCTTGTTTAATTACTTCTTGGGTGTTATCTGCACATAAATCTTTGTCTCAGAGTCTGATTTGGGAGTAACCCAAGCTAAGACACAGGTATAAGTCTCTGTGCTAGGCACTGTGGAGAAAGATAGAAAACATAATTATTGTGCTTAAAACACATTGTCTCCTGGAAAATACTATCAGTATCTCCATACATAGCATGAGCTTAGAAAGAGAGCAAATTAAAGATTGATATCAGATTACAAGGGCCCTGGAATGCTAGGCTCAGGATTTGACATGTATTCTGTAAGCACTTGAATTTCTAGATATTTTGTAAGCAATGAAATGTTTCAGGAAGATCCATCAATGGTGATATTCCTATGCTTAATATGGATGACTATGGATTTCAGGGGACAGTCAGGAGCCCCTGGGGAGTGAAAAGACAGGTTAGAAGAGCATTATGATGGCCCAGCTATGACTTTCTAAGAGATGAAGCTGGAGGGAGAGCTGCCATGACTTGGTATATGGCTGTACACATGGGGTGGGGTGAGTGGAGGTAGGACAGGGAGAAAGGGTAAGGATGATGGTAACTTTTCCCTGGTTGGATGGCTGAGAGAATGATGGAGCTGCTGATGGTGCTGGGAAGTTGGCTGGGGCAGAGTTGGTTTGGGGTGTAAAAGGACTCACTCTGTTGTCTGTGGTGTTGTAACAAGGCAATTGTTTCCCAAGAAACTCCAGTGTTATAAAAAACGAAACCAAACCAAACCAGCATTATAAAGACAAAGGTTTCAGTGGGACAAGGGGGGATAGGAACAGTACTTACTCTCGGTGATGGTTAATATTGAGTGTCACCTTGATTGGATTGAAGGATACAAAGTATTGATCCTGGGTATGTCTGTGAGGGCATTGCCAAAGGAGATTAATATTTGAGTCAGTGGGCTGGGAAAGGCAGACCTACCCTTAATCTGGGTGGGCATAATCTGATCAACTGCCAGCTTGGCTAGAATATAAGCAGTCAGAAAAATGTGAAGAGAGAGACTGACCTAGCCTCCCAGCCTACATCTTTCTCCCAAGCTGGATGCTTCCTGCCCTCAAACATTGGACTTCAAGTTCTTCAGTTTTGGAACTCGGACTGGCTCTCCTTGCTTCTCAGCCTGCAGATGGCCTATTGTGATCACGTGAGTTAATACTTAATAAACTCCCATATATATATATATGGAATATGTATACACACGTATATATATTCCATTAGTTCTGTCCCTCTAGAGAACCCTGACTAATACACTCTCACTTTAGTGAGCATCAGAATCACTTGAGGAATTAGATAAAAATGCAGATTCCTGGGACCTCGCCCAAGGGATTCCCATTCAAGAGGGTGGGGTGGAGCCCAGGAATCTGACTTTGTATCTTTCTTTTCTTTTCTTTTCTTTTTTTTTTGAGACAGAGTTTCCCAGGCTGGAGTGCAATGGCGTAGTCCTGGCTCACGGCAACCTCTGCCTCCCAGGTTCAAGCGATTCTCCTGCTTCAGCCTCCCAAGTAGCTGGGATTACAGGCACCCGCCACCAGCTAATTTTTGTGTTTTTAGTAGAGACAGGGTTTCACTATGCTGGCCAGGCTGTTCTTAAACTCCTGACCTCAGGTGATCTGCCCGTCCCAGCCTCCCAAAGTGCTGGGATTACAGACGTCAGCTGCCGTGCCCGGGCTGACTTTGTATCTTTCTATCAAATGATACTTTGCACCATTTTCCCTGGAGAATTTTGTGCAGTTGGTTGATAGGTACACATTTCATAAGGGCTGGTTTCGGGGCTGGAGAGCATCAGAGTTGTAGTAAAATCGTTTTTCCTGCAGGAATCATATTATACAAAGGAAGAAGGATGCTTCCTACACCCGTCTGTGTATTTTATTACCAAAATGAAAAATATTAAACTGGTTGATTAAAGAGAACAAACCTAAGCAGCACTGCGAACAGGGGAAAAATTTAAGAGTTGAAAAGATGAAAGGAAAAAGGATGACTAAGCAGATCATCCTAATGAGCACAGCTTACAATGGTGGACAGCAACCAAGAGACACAACGAAGAGACAGCAACACTGTCACGTGGCATGCCTGTATCTGAAGCACATGTGGTATCTGGGGGCATGGCCCAGAGATGGGCCACTCAGCAGCCTCAGTCTTGCTCATATCTGGCGGAGCAGAACACAACTGGAGAAACGTGAGAAGGTGACCACTGCCCCCTCGAACAGAGCCAGTGATGGCCCGATGCCGGCCTGCAACTGTTCACATAAACAAAATGTGTGTAAGGTTTGTCATAAACTGCTATTATACATTTTACTTTAAAATTTAAAATAGAGCAAGGGTTGGTGATGAGGAGTAAGTTCTAGTGTTCTACAGCACTACAGGATGAATATAATGAACACAATTTATAATTTCCAAATAGCCAGAAGAGTGGATTTTGAATGTTTCCAACACAAAGTAATGATAAACGTTTGAGGTGATGGATATGCTAATTACCTTGATCATTACACATTG
This sequence comes from Macaca thibetana thibetana, assembly GCF_024542745.1. Taxonomy (NCBI): domain Eukaryota; kingdom Metazoa; phylum Chordata; class Mammalia; order Primates; family Cercopithecidae; genus Macaca; species Macaca thibetana. The sequence goes on from NC_065587.1 coordinate 74,017,583, forward strand.
TATACATGCATAGAAATATCACTCTGTACCCCATAAGTATTTACAATTATATGTGTCAATTAAAAATAATAAAAGCAAAAAATAAAATAATAAATACATAAAGGAAAGGAAAAAATAAAATAGAGCAAGGATTTCTGGACTATCTTATGCAAATGTATGCAAACGAGCACACCAACATATGCAGAAAAGCAAAAGCAAGCGTGTCCTTTCCTCTTTTGCACAAACAAACCCTGTTATCTCATTTTAAAATAAGCTCTGCAACAAAGTCTATCAGAAACAACAGCACATACGGTATGATTTCTTTTTTATGATGTTAAAGAACAGGTGAAACTGAACTGTAATGATAGAAACCAGATTGGTGGTTGCCTGGTGGGGGAGGATTGACTGGTGAGGAGCACAGCTGCAGGTGATGGAAATGTTTCACATCTCCACCTGGAGGGTGGCTACAGGAAAAGCTTGGTACGTGTTCTCCTGACTGGAAGCTGCCCTAGTTAACTCTCATGTGGCTTCTAGGTAGTAGCTGCCTGCCGTTTTTGCTTTCCCTTTGTGTTGATGCCACACAGTCATGTGGCCTGCCTGTATCTGAAGCACATGTGGTATCTGGGGGCATGGCCCAGAGATGGGCCACTCAGCAGCCTCAGTCTTGCTCATATCTGGGGGAATAGAACACAAGTGAAGAAACAAGACCTCCTCTTGCCCTCCAAAGATTGGTGAGCATTCCTCTCTGGAGCAATGCTAGCCTCTCAGAGCCTAAGTGAGGAAAGAGACAGCCGGGCCCAGCCCCATCACTCACCCCACCCACCATCCTCACCTGTCAATGGCGATGGCCAGCAAGGCATTGGTGGAGACGTAGAGGGAGACAGTGCGCAGGTAGTTGACGGAGGCACAGAGCACGTGGCCATGCTCCCAAGAGAGCTGCCGTACCACGTAATAGTCCATCTCAAAGGGGCAGCAGATGATGGCCACCAGGAAGTCAGAGATGGCCAGATTGGCAATGAGCAGATTGGTGAGGTTGCGCAACTTCTTATAGCGGGTGAGGGCAGCGATAAAGACAAAGTTACCAATGCCGCAGACCAGCATGATGCCTGCCAGTGCAATGCCAATGACGATCTTGGCTGCGAAGAAGGTCCTGGTCTTGGTCATGTCCTCATCCTCATCCATAGGGAGGTCGTAATCACCATAACTGAAGTTAAAGGAGAGGGAGGAGGCATGGTCTTGGGGTGGATTAAAGTTGGGTGCAAAACTGGTGTTTCCATTCTGGGCTGCCATGGTGATGTCCACAAGAAAAGCGGTGTGAGGGAGGTGCGAGGGGTGGGGGTCCAGACCTTCTGCTCTTTCAGGGTCAGTGAGCCTAGCACCCTGCCCAAATCCTTGGGGAGAGTTGACTCGTCATCCTGGATCCTGGAAGGAGGCACAACCAGTGGACAACATGCAGGAGAACATCTGGTCACATTCCCTGAGTTCCCCAAGTATAGGCCAACCAGACCCACAGCCTAACCTACCCAGGATGCGGGGAAAGGAGACCTGAGATCCGTAAGTTGGGAAACCCTCAGGGGCTGCCCACCTGTCGGGAAGGATGGCATAGGATGAATCGGACTCTCCAAAACTCTCAAGAAGAATGTGCACCTTTGCCCTTTGCCCAGGGGCCAGAGCCTCTTTGTCTGCCCAGTCACATCCTCCAGTCCCAACACATCAGCTCCCACAGGGGCTTCTGGAACATTTCCAAGGCTGCTCCCAGGAGCCGGCCAGGCTCCTACAGCTGTCACAATGTTGTGGCACCTGTTGGCCAGGGACAATGAAGCAGGAGGGCCAGGATGCTGCCGGGTCTTCTCTCCAAAGCAGGACACCACTCCCTCTGTACTGACCAAGCCATAGACTTGGAAATCACCAAGTTCATTTTCACATGGACAGACTGAGTCACCCTGGGCCAGTGATGTATGCTCTCGGAGTCCTTGTAAACCAAATTCCTGCTGCCCAGTCCAGCACCTGGTACATAGCAGGGGCTGGACAGGAATCTGTTGAGTGCATGACCAGGAAGCTGTAGGTGGAGGAGGCTGGGGTAGGGTGGGGGAGGGGAATTCCCCTGCTGCTCCCCTGTTCTTTGGGAACCAGCTGGAGAAAGAAATCCTCTGCGGCCCTTCCCACCCTACTCCAACTTTGGCTCTGCTCCCTGACCTCCTTCACTTGGCCCTAGTTCTCCACCCAGAGTCAACCCTGCCTGAAAGGCACCATGTCCTGTCACCAAGGTCTCAAAATAGGGAAAATAGTCTCTGAAGCCCTGAGCCCGCAGGAGACAGGGCACCCCAGGGTACAAGGCTTCACCGAGGGGCTGGAAAAAGAGCCCAGACCCCAACACCTATAGAAAGGGGGCCCTGGCTGTCCAACTGTGAGTGGCCTTCCCCTCGCCTCTCAGCACACCTGGAAACGACTCCACATGTGGGCGCCGCGGGATGCTGGGTCCCAACTGAACAATGCGTTTGGTCCACTCCTGCGAGGGGAGAATGCCGAGGGACAGGAACTGCGCGCCAGCAAAAGACACCCTAACCTGGGGTGCGCCCGCCAGCTGCTTTCCCAAGGTGAAAACCTCCAAGAGGCGAGGTGCAAATCTCAGTGGCGTCCACACCCGGAGCTGTCTTCCCTCCAGGTCGCCCCTCCGTCTCATGCGACCAATCCCTGCAGCCTTTGCTCAGCCTGGGACCAAGAATTGGGAGTCCTACCCCTCCTCGGCTTTCTAGTCCCCTAACCCAAGATGAGAGGGCGCGTGCCCGGGCTGGGACAGATTCAGGCCGCATTTTCGTAGATTGCACTCTCCGCCCGCGAGCAATCCGTTCCAGCAGCCCCCTTCCCGCCCCATCAACGCGGCCGCGCGGTCGGTGTCTAGAGGCGACACCCTGGCTAGGACAGGAATCAAGCCAAAAATTCAGGCTCGAGAAGCAAAGGCTGTGGGACCTCCTGGCTGGGAGAAAACGGCGGGTGGGTGGAGGATGCGGTGCGCGGGAATTTCCCCACGGACGCTTGCTGTTTTCTGCTCACCTTTCAGGAAGGTGCCCCTCTACCTGCGCCCTGCGCTGCACTTTGGAGCTCGCCCTCGAGCTCAGCTACCCGCTGACTCCCTCCGCCCGCGCCCGCACATCACAGACTCCGCTTACCGTCCCCTACCCCGTTCTAGAGGGCCCAGAGGGGATTGCCTGAAACCAACTCGCCTGCTTCAAGCCAGCCCCGAGAGTGGCGGGAGGCAAACAGCCAGAATGCCCGAGAAAAAAGTGGGCGTCGGAGGCCCTTGTCCTAGCGACTCCCCCCACCGCACCGAATGAGTCCCGGGACTGCAAGGATCTAAGCCCTTACCTGCCTCGGCGCCTCCTTTCTGTGCGCTTTGCGGCTCCGGAAGCCGGATCGAGGGTCACAGGGTGGTTGGGCGCGGGCGGGCCACTCGGTTTGCGCCTCGAGGACCCGGACTTGCACTTGCAGAGCCGCTGCGTGGGGGATGTCCCTCTTTTTCCCTCCGCCCGGCGCGCTCCTCCGGCGTGTGGCGGTCTCTGGGTTCCAGCTGGAGTTGGCGCTCCGCCCCCACAGCTCTTTCCAGCGTCTCAGACCTGTGCGCCCCGCCCCGCGCTGGACTCCGCCCCGGGGTCCCCGCCTGCCTCCTACTCGAGGCCGAGGGTGGGTGCCCAGCTCCCGCACCCCACTGCGTGCTCTCGGGCTGGTGCGTCCAGGGCGCGGGCACCGTAGGTCCGGCCACGCTGATGCGAGTCCCCGGGCAGCGTGGCCCTCCCCTGGCAGGGATTTCAGCGCCTTCGCATCCAGTCTAAATCGGACCACAGGAGCCGGGTTTCGACCGTGCGCTTTGGAACAGGGAGCACCGCCCTCTGCCGCCAGCTGTGGCACCGCACCCGGGTCGCGCGCGCAGGAGCGGAGAGTCCTGTCCTCCGGAGGTGCCCAGTGCCAGCGTCCGCGCCCACTTGAAGGTGACCCTTTCAAGGAAAGCCCGGCTCCGACAAATGCGGCGTGTTCCTTTGGGGATGGCGATGAAGGAGGAGGCCCCCAGGAGGAAGCTGGGGATGGGGGCAGTTTGCCCTGCTCAAAGTCCCTGAAGTCTTCACCCAAACTTTGCGACGACCACCACTATCAGATCCCATGGCCCTGCAAAGACAGTCCCAGGAGTGCCTCAGCCTATCTGTCCGGAGAGTCCAGAGCCCTTTACTTTGCTTCTAACAGGTTCGAACTCCTCCCACGACCTCCCTGGTTAAACACAGGAACTGCCCATTCAAATGACTGGTGCCCAGGAAGCTCTGGGCGTACAGGATTGAACCTGTGGCAGGACTCTGAAGGTCTGAAAAGGTGTTTCCCGTCGTTAAACTCCAGCTAGCGGATTATTGGCAAGTGGGAACATGGACTCCACTTTGTCAGAGCTTCCCATTGTTTTCAAGAGAATCTGGAATTTGAGAACTTTAAAAATACTCTTTGGGTTTGTTAAAGCAAAAATCTTGTTTTGGCCAAAGAGAACCTGTCTCAGACTGAACACAGTCCACAGTGCTGCCAATTAAAAATTTGTGGGTAAATGAACTCCAAACCCCTTCCAGTGGTGACATTCTGTGATTCTGTCTTTCCTACCTTAAGTGGATCTGACCCCACTCTCCCCACCTCTTAGCATCTCTTCCCGCATGATCAAAGGCAGGAGAGCCAGCTGTTCGCTTTCCCCCTGGGGAGGGGCTGCGATTGGGCAGATGTTCTACATGGTCAGGGTAACCTCCAGATATGGAGGCAAAAGAAGCTCTGTTGCTTGAGGAGGGGAGATGATGGGGTGGCCAGTTACATACCCTGGACGCATTTTTTGGGATAGTGCGTACTTACCAACTTTAGCTAGAGGCTTCTCCGCTTATGGACCATGCCTGCCCTATTCAATGGGGCAAATAGACCCCTGGGACCATCTGCCTGCTGGGGCTTTCATGGAATCCTCTGAGATGAGTTAAGGCATGGTTACTTCCACACAGATTTGGCAACCCACAGATGTCGTTGTAGCAACTCCAAGTCCTGACCACCCTCAGCAGAGTAGGAGCTTTCTCTGGGGATGGACATGTGGTCCCCAGGGGAGACAGTGGGTGCTTAGAAAACAGTGCAACAGAGTGCTATGGGGAGTTGTCTTAGTTTGGGTTTCCCCCGAGGAGACTCCCAGACAAAGACCTGAGTGCAGGTAGTTTATTGGGAGGGGATGCCGGAAAGCACACACAGATGGAGGGGAAGTGAGACAGGGAAGGGAGAAGGGCCCATACATGGTATGCTAACAAGCAGGGTGCCACTGGGGCTCGCTCAAGTTGTTCTGCAGACCGTGTGGAATATGCCTCATGGTTGTTCACAGCAGCCATCAATTCCTACCCTCCACTGATAGACAGATTCCCTGAGGGCCAGAATTTCCCTCACTTTTGAGTTGTGTCCCGGTGTGGTGCAGAAGGCCCAAGGCTAAAAAGAAGAGAGCTTCAGGCCTTGGGTGGGAGGTGTCATGGTGCCTGGAACTGCATCTGCCAGTGATTCCAGGTGAGTAGAGGAGATTCTGGGCAGGCCGTCACTCTCACAGCTGCTACAGGAGGGCAACAGAGGGACATTCCCTTCAACGAGGCAGGCAGGAGCCATACTTCCGCTGGAGTTCATAGACTGAACTGGGTGTGAACCCAGAGAAACTGGGTGGGCTGAGTGGGATTTTGAGAGGAGCTGGAGACTTTGCATTATGTACTTGGAGGCAACTGACGTCCCCAGTTGGGCTCACAAAGCTGGTAAGAACTGGGGAACTGGAGGTGACTTAGGTGATAATTATTAACGGACTTCCCCTTCTAGTCAAAGAGATTTCTCTAATTGCAAGCCCAAAGTCTCTTCTCCTCGTCTCTGAAAGAGTCTTCTCTCTGAAGTCTTTCTGGGTGAGAGAGGCTTAGCTGAACTACATGAGAAAATGCTGAGGGAGGGGAAGAGGCAAAGGGGAGGAAAGAAAATCTATGCAGGCTGGAGTTGCTGCAGAGCCTCAGGGGAGGCGTTATCTACAAACAACTGGACCTGAGGAAAATGGATGAGGTAAGGATACTTTGATACAGGGCCAGAAGATTATATGTTTGAATCCGCTTGGGAGACACGAATAATAAAAATTTCACAGGTATAATATTTTGACGACGTTAAATCTGAATGTTTTTTATTATTCCATGGCAGCCACTCCACTAGTATAAATCCAGGAAATTGGAGTGGGTTAACGCCGCCTCACAATAACATCTCTCAAAGCTGTTCCCTGGGAGGGAGGGTTGAATTGGTAGGTCAGCCTGAGATCACCAGATGGAACCACGTTTAGGATCCCCCCCTCCCACCGCACTACTCAGAATATGTGTCAGTGTGTGTATAAAGGGGAGAGAGAGCTCAGGGTTTGTCAGGTAAATTTGATTTTCAGATAATTTCTTTTACATTACTTTTACTATTTATTTATTTTTTTACTTATTTATTTTTTAGAGACAGGGTCTCACTCTGTCACCCAAGCTGGAGTGCAACAGAACAATCGTAGCTCACTGCAGCCTCAAACTCTCAGGCTCAAGCGATTCTCCCACTTCAGGCTCCTGAGTAGCTGAGACTACAGTCTCGAGCCACTGCACTTGACCCCAAATTTATTTTTATTTTTACTTTTTGGGGGCCTGGACTTTCCAGATTCAAGCAGTCTTTCAGCTTTGGCCTCCCTAGTAGTTGGAAATACAGGCGCCCACCACCATGCCCAGCAAATTTTTTTAGTTTTTAGAAAACAAAACAAAACAAAAACAAGAAACTAAGTCTTGCCATGTTGCCCAGGCTGCTCTTGAACTCCTGGGCTCAAGCGATCTTCCCGCCTCGGCGTCCCAAAATGCTGAGATTACAGGCGTGAATCACAGCACCTGGCCCCTAAATTACTTGTGACATTTGAATTATGTTTCTTGAAAGTGACTCCTTTCTAAGACAAAGCCACATAGGTCTTCAGGTTTATAAAGGTTTTACATGTAAACTTTTTTAATTGTAAAGAAATGAATATAGATTCTCTGGAGCTTGATTTGCCAATACATATTAAATAAGCCTTGAGGCTGGGCAGAGTGGCTCATGCCTGTAATTCCAGCACTTTATGAGGCCAAGGTGGAGGGATGGTTTAGGGTCAGGAGTTTGAGACCAGCCTGGGCAACATAGTGAGACCCTGTTTCCACAATTTTTTTTTTTTTTTTTAATTAGCTGGGCCTGTGGTAAATGCCTGGGGTACTGACTGCTTGGGAGGATGAGGTGGAAGGATCACTTGAGCCCAGAAGTTTGAGGCTCCAATGAGCCATGATCACATCACTGCCCTCCAGCCTGGGCAACAGAGTAAGATCCTGTCTCAAAAAAAAAAAAAAAAAAAGAAAAGAAAAAAGTCTTAAAAATGTACCTCCCTTAAACTTTAATCTAGAAATTCTATTTTTATGACTTTATTCTATGGAGATAACGAACAAAGCAGGTAAAGATTTCTCTAGAGGGATATTGATAGTAGTATTGTTTAGGATAACAAGAAATTGAAAACAACACTATTCTCAAGAAAATGACCTCAAGTTATTTTTGTGCGTTTCTGTGTGTCTCTCTGGGAGTAATCAATCAGCAAATCAAGAATGTGCCCTTGTTTTTGACTGCAGACATATTGTTAGGTAAACTTTTTAACCTTGAAAGTAAATGTAATTAAACTCTATGACTCATAGGTGGAAAAGACAAAGCTTAATTAATGGTTCAAGGTGCGTTGACCCTGGTGCTACCTTCCTTCCATCCAGCTGGCTTCCACGGGGTTCTGCAGAGTGACTCTGTAGGATACACCTGCTGACTCACCTGGCCCAGGTATTTTTTTTCCCTCTTTGGCTTCCATCTGCCTCTAGGGGAGGAAGGCGATAGTCAGGACTGAGACAAGATATCAAGGTCTGTGCCCGCCAGCCACGCTCCCTGTCTATGGAGAGAGACCCAAGAAAAACGTAAGCTTAAATGAAAGCCGGAGAGCTTTTGGTCAGAAATTTGTAATTGCTGTTAAAACTGTTTCCGAAAAAGATGTTTTCTGAGCCCTCAGAGAGAAGCGGTGGTAGGAGGAAGGTGGGTTGAGACGGCAAAGTTCTTGCAAGAAGCAGCTCCTCGATGCACTCAAAACTGGATTCTATGATGGATAGTTTAGTTAATGAAATCCCTTCATGGAAACGACGTTGTTCACTGGCAGGGCAGATGAAGGAGAGGATGGTGCTTTAATAAGAAAGACTGAAGGCTTCCACGTTCAGATCCATGTTTGGTAGATTATAGAAAGGCTTTAGTTTTTTTGTTTTTGTTTTTGTTTGTTTGTTTTTATTTGAGACGGAGTCTCGCTCTGTCACCCAGGCTGGAGTGCAGTGGCATGATCTCAGCTCACTGCAAGCTCTGCCTCTGGGTTCACGCCATCCTCCTGCCTCAGCCTCCCTAGTAGCTGGGACTGCAGGCGCCCGCCAGCACATCCAGCTAATTTTTTGTATTTTTAGTAGAGACGGGGTTTCACCATGTTAGCCAGGATGGTCTCCATCTCCTGACCTCATGATCTGCCTGCCTCAGCCTACCAAAGTGCTGGGATTACATGTGTGAGCCACCGCGCATGGCCGGAAAGGGTTTAGTTTTATAAGGAGGCACTTGGGTATCAATTTATGTTGAGCCTCATCTTCTCGGGCTTGTCCTCTTCCAGCTGAAGACCCTCTATCCAGGTGTTCACATGCTATCTTACCCTGAGCTCAGGAAAGGATGAAAAGTCCCTCCTTTAGGTATGTCACCTGAGGTCAGAGGCAGGGGGGTTTGGGAGCACTCAGGTGGAAAAAATTCACATAGTGTAGACATTTGGAAAGTTAAAAGTCAAATTCTTTGCCCGCTTTCCACAATGCAGCCCCTGAGAGGTGACCCAGTTACCTGGACTTTGTAAGTTCAAATGCAAACAAAACGGGCTTTGGGTATGCCTGGGCTCATTATGGGAGGAGTCAGGAGAGAGAGAAAGCCATTTTCACTATGAGCAACATGGAGCTCTGAGTTAGTTAACCTGGATATTTTGAAAAATGTGACTTTGGTTTGTGCCCTGACGTGAACTAAGTTGTCTTGGGTTGGATTCCCCTAAAAGCGAATCTTGAGACAGAGATTTGAGTCATGATGTTTACTGTTGTGGGGTGGGGAGTAGGGTTAGGGTTTACATCCTGAGTGTAGAGTCATGGGTTGGGGCAATTCACCCCACCCACGATGGGTGGGTGCTGCAAAGTGACCTGCAAAGGGCACGGATGAGGGGAGAGGTGAAGAATGGGGTCAAACGATGCAATCCCCCCATTTAGCTCCCGCGTCTTGGATCCCAGAGCTGCCTGCCTTGCTCCTTCAGCATTGCTCTGATTCTGTGAGCCACCTCATTGCTTCAATAATTTCTCTTTTTAGCTTAATTTGCTCAGAGCTGAATTCTGTTGCTTACTATGAAGGAATCCTAACAGATCCAGATTCAGACAGGTTAAGTTTTAAATGTCACACAGCTGGTGGGTGGCAGAGTTGGGATTCAAACCAGATTCCAAAATCTAGGCTTCTTCCACTACACTAACTTGAGTGAAATCTTCCTGTCTTAGGAGGAGTGTGGTATTGAAGCAAGAACTGGAAAAAAATGGGGGAGGAATGAATAAGCTTCCTAAGACCCACATTTGCCCCTGGGGCCAAGGACATTCCAGCCCAGATGGCCTGGTATTGACAGACCGTAATGGTGGCTCTCAAATTTGAGTGTGTATTGAGACCTTTTTCAAAATACACATGCCTTTGCCCCATGCTGGGAGATTCTTATTCCACGTATCAATTACACTTTCTTGGCTTCTTTGAGTATTCATTCTTTACCAAGATTCCTACAAAAAAAAAAAAAAAAAAAAAAGGAAAACTGAAAACGCTCTGATGGAAATCATTGACTCCAAGAAATGGACCTTAATGAATCCTGCCTAGAAACAGCAGAACATCTTCCCAACAGAGGGGCATTTTTTTTTCTCTCTTGTAATATTGTGTATCAGCCAAGATTGACTGCTTTTCTTTCTTTCATTTTAAAAATAAAACATTCAGTTTGGGGCTTTTCTCCGACATTTAATTCAGTTTGTACGTTTTTTGAACCTCTACTGGTTGAAAACGTCACCAAAAACACACAAGCTGGGAAGAGAAAGCTAAAAGCAGTGACAAGTTCATCATGCTGTTTTTGAGTACCAGCTCTGTGTAACACACGTGGCTTGCAAGGCTTTGAAAAGTGAAGGTTGGGGTGTAGCTGAGCTGGGGCAAGGATGGGGAGATGAGAGATGCCAGGTTATCCTTGGCATAGCTTGTTCAGGGAACTGGGAGTAGATTTTGAGAAACTGCATACCCAATAAATGGCCTGAATTACACACATGCAAGTCTTTTAAAACAGAAAGTATCTAGCATTTAAGTCCAGAAATGCTTTGGTAGGGGTGAGAGCCGGGAAGTGCTGGGTTGGCTTGCAGCCTCAGGAGTTCACATTGTGCAGCTGGTGGCACATTTTTGGCCTTTGTATCATTTGAGTTTGAACTGGGAATAAATAAGCCTATAGCTCCAAAACCTTACTGTTCTCATCGCAGACATCCTCATGGAAGAGATAAAAGATATCCCTAGACAAAGGCATCCAGAGGCATGGGACATTGGTGCTGTGCTATCCTTTGAGGGCAACGGTAAATGAGAGTTGGGGAGAGGGTGTGTGAACCATAATTGCACACTTGCTTCCAGCCCCATCTTATGATACATGCACCCCCTTCACCACACACCACCATCCCTGACCCCAGGGGACCTTTTAGGAGGGAGGATGAGGATATGGTGTGGGTAGGACCAGCAGGGGCCACTGGGTTTTTGTACAGCAAAAGCAGGACTGGGGAAAGAAGGAGGCCCCACGCAGACATACATCTTTTTTAACTCTTAGGTTCAGGGGTACATGTGCAGGTCTGTCATATAGATAAACTGCATGTCATGGGGGTTTGGTGTAAAGATAATTTTGTATTATGCATAGTATTCGATAGGTATTTTTTCTGATCCTCTCCCTCTCCCACCTTCCATCCTCAGATAGGGCCCAGTGTCTGTTGTTTCCCTTCCTAGTATCCATGTGTTCTCATTGCTTAGCTCTCACTGATAAGTGAGAACACGTGGTATTTGGTTTTCTGTTCCTGTGTGAGTTTGCTTAGGATAGTGGCCTCCAGCTCTATCCATGTCCCTGCAAAGGGCATGATCTCATTCTTTTTTAATGGCTGCATAGTACCCCATGGTGTATATGTACCACATTTTCTTTATCCAGTCTACTACTGATGGGCATTTAGGTTGATTCCACAGACATACATCTTTATTTGCTGAGACCCAGCCTTGTAACTGAGAGACCCAGCTAGAGATGAGGGTGGAGTGAAAGAGGGAGGGGAAAATGTAGATGAGAGATGGCTGAGGTGAAACTTTATAAATAACCATGTTATAAAACCTCAAAAAGTAGGAAGTGAAGAAGTGAGCCCTCCACTGACATTGTCCATGTCAGATTGCCCCACAAGATTGCTCCTTCTCCTGGTTCTATTCCATGCCACCACCTCCTCAATGTGGTTTTTTTTTTTTTTTTTTTTTTTTTTAACAGCAAAAGCCCTCCCTGATATTAGCTGTTTTCCCCATGGCATGTCATGACGTGCAAAGCTAGAGTTTAGACTGCAACTTCCTTGTTATTTAAGGCCAACTAACTCAATCTGAGTCTCTGGATATTGAATTTCAGAGAGTTTTGAAGTCAGCATCTCCCCATTTACTTCTGCGTACCTTCCCAGGCTAGTTAATACCACAATCTTTCTGAGGCCTGTCTGGTGGGTTCAAGTTTTACAGGCTGGGGGCTGACTTCTATTTTATGTCTTGAGGTAGTGATTGTTGCTATTTTTCTTAAAGCAGACAGGAACAGCTCTTGAAAGGGACAGCTATTATTTCCACATTTTCCTTTGCAGGCAGTACTTTAACACTGTAAGGGGGATAATTTGGCAATTGGATTGGTTTAGACAAAAGTCTGGCAACTCCCAGAACTAAATGATAGAATCTGTCATCTGTGCCTGATGGTCGCTCAAATAGGCTACTGTAGTTATTACTTTTCCCCCTAAGCTCTTTTAGCCTTGCCTTAAAAACTGTTATTAATGAAAATGGCACATCAAGGCAGGCAGGCTCTCCAAGAAGGCAATTCTTGTAAGAAAGGTGGTTAAAATCTAGATACTTAGACAAGTGAAAAATGCCTTGGAATGAGAAACTACAATGTGTTAGCAGTGATTGCTTCTGGGTGGTGGAATTTTGGAGGAAGTTTTAATGTTCCTATTTTTAAACTGATGCACAGAAGTCATGAATTACTTGTGTAACAAAGATTGCATACATATAAAACAAAAACAAAAGTTATACAGATATCTAATACCTTGTAAACAACATATTTCATTTTGACACATTCAGTGCCTTTGAAACGTTAATTGGGGAATGATCAAACCCCGGGTAGTTTTGAACAAGTATTTTCTAATAGCCAAACAACGGGTTAAGAGCCATCTTGTCAAATGGTTAACCAGTGTCAAGTCTCCTTGAGGAAACAGCTGAGTCTACTGGTGAACGCTCTGTAAGTCAGGAGGCCCCTTCAGTGGTGTTATACTGACCAGGCATAGGATGCAGGCAATCCATCTCAAAGGTGCCTGGGTAGTAGCTTTTCACAAAGCCTTTGCCTCAAGGAAACATCCTTCTTTGCAACCACCAGAAATGCACTTAAGCTCAAGCTGGGGAGAGGAATCTGGGGTAGAGAGCTGTGGTGTGTGTCATGAAACCCACATCAGGACTCTTGGGGACCAGAATCACAGCTTGAGGGTCATCCTAGCTGCTTGTGTCTCCACTCTCTGGGGGCTCTGCCTGGTTCTCTACATCTTCATTTTGTGTCTGCTCCGTCCTTCTCTTTCCCTGCCCCAGACCCAATTTGGACAGACTTCCTAGTTTTAAAGCCCAGGAATCTGACATGCCTAAGAGAGAGAATTTAACTGACCCAGCTTGGGTCAAGCATATACCCAGGTAGCCGGTAGCTCACAGGGTGCATTTGTGTTACTTGAAAAGGGCACCCTTCCACCAGGCAGATGTAGCCCTGAACCACTGCTCACAACGTAGGCTTCTCTTGCACCTACCCACTCCTCTCCTTGTGCAGAACACAACCCAGAAATAGCCCATTATAACACTTGTCCACTGTTAATTCAATTAGTTGTGGCTGGGGTAGAGGCAGGCAGATTCATATAGTGTCTTCTAAGCAGGTGGGTGGGGAGGACAGCGCTTCTCTCCTCCATTCCCGTGAACAAAAACAGCTCTAGAACTTTCCCCCCTACCCTTCTCAGGCAGATCAATGCTACTGTAGGGCTGGCGGTATTCTCTCCTGGCATATTCCATTAAGAAACTGCAACCCTTGTTTGTAAGTGTGGAGGATATGATTGAATAGAAGTTGATAAATGTGTTACTATGTATAGCTAAAGGAAAAAATAGAGCTCATATGGGCTCAATCTGTACCATCAAATAAATGAGTGAAATCAAAGGTAGTTTTTTGAGACTTACCATTGACAAACAAATGGTTTATTATGGGAAAGAACAGACATTCTTCTTGGAGAAATTTTCATTTCAGAAACTTGGAACAACTAGGAAGGCACAGGGTCCTGTCTGCCAGGAGAGGGGCAGGGGCAGGTGGAGGCATATCTAGATGGCTTCTCCAGCCCCTACTCCCTACCCTGAATGAGGGTATCCAGCTCAGAGAAAGACCATTCCTCTTCGAACTCTGTTCGAAGCCCTTCCCTGTAAAGTGGCTCATGGCTTTCTGAAATCTGTTTGTAATTTTCAGCCTTGTTCCCATATCAGACATAAAAACCCATCTGTGTTTTTCCAGAAACCTGCTGGTGCCCTCTGCATCACCCAGGCTTCACTTCCCCCTCCTGTGCTTGATGAGACTCCAGGCTGTGTCAAGGGCCCCTGATTCTCTTTTAGTCTCTCCCTGCAAGAACACGTTTGCCTGATGGGTCATTATTCGCTTTAAAACTAGGAAGACTGGCCAAGCTGGGTCTGGGGCAGCGAAAGAGAAGGATGGAGCAGAAACACAATGACCAGTGACTGGGCTTCTCTTCTCTGCTCTTCTGGTGACATGGAACTTCCATTGCCACTGACTGCCCTTCCCTCCTCCTCACCATTCCTTTAGACCCAATATTGCTGGGCATGTATTTCAAAATGTCATCCCATTAGCCTTTGTGAAATGACAAGGCATTTTCTCTTCTTATAGTTGGAGGTCAATATACTTATAATTGACCTTACACTATTCTTTGAGATGTTGTGGATGTTCCTAGGTTTTCTGTTTCAGATTGTATTGTGTATTTACTGCTACAAAAATAACTAACTTGATTCAGTTGAAGGCTCACCTCTGGGCTGGATAGGACACTCCTAGCAGGGAACGTCTATGGTCACACTAACAACTTGGGCGAAATTGGTTGAATCAATCTTATGTGGAGCAAGGAGTCTGCAAAGTTTCCAAATTTCTTCTAACTTCTCACCCTAGTGTGTTATTTTCTTTCTCAGAGAATATCGGGCTATACGTCATGTCTTACACTGTAGGTGTGATATGACTTAGGCATCTAACTATTCAGTGGTGCCTTGGAAGGTTGTAAAAGTCTAGAGAGAAAACTAGTTTGGCCTATTTTAGAGAGCTTTGGTTTTAAAAGCTGTGGAGGATTTGTAGGAGCCAGGTTGTAAAATGCAGACGAAATCCCTGAGCAACAAAAGACACTTATGGGAAAGTCACAATGTAGACGCAATGACTTTCATGCACACAGTTTAGGAGTTTTTTTGTTGAGCCATAACATTGTTGGGAAGCAGCGTCCAAGGAACTCAGAATAGCAAGCCAAGAATAACCTTCACGAAGAGATTTAAAAATGCTTTTTGCCAGGCAGGAAGTGATAGAATAGAGAATCCTCAGACTGGAGAGGGTTATTGAGAAAATAGTTCAGTCATTTAATCTTCTAATTACACAGTTGGAAATCTGGAGTGTTTTGGTAAGTGTCCAGAGTTTAGGAGGCAACCTGGAAGAGAAAAAAAAATCTAATAAAGCATTATTGAACAATTGTGAAGTTTGGTCATCAGAGCACTCATTTTATGTTACCCTCACTAGGACGTGAAATTGTTATGAGTAGAAACTGGAGATGAGTGAACATGTCTTCTTATGCTTCTCTATTCTTATTTCTCTCAGTTGCTCAGGCTGCAAAATGACTTACATCTTACACCTAAAAACACGCTTACAAACAGGCGCACTTGGTGGCTCTCGTTCTCTGCCCTGGATGTACATTGCAGTCACCCAGGGAGTAGCGAAACACTGATCCCTGGAGCGTAATCCCAGGGATTCTGACTTAATTGGTCTGGAGTGTGGCCTGGATTTGGGGATTTTTAAAAGCTTCTCCAAATGATTCTAATATGCAGCAAAATCTGAGTTCTCCTATATGAGATTTTCTTACAACTTTTTTCAACAAATGTGTTTGAGGTTGGCTTGATTGGCCTTCATTGAAACCTGGTGTTTCTTTTTTTCTTTTCTTTTCTTTTTGGAGACAGAGTCTTGTTCTGTCTCTCAGGCTGGAGTGCAGTGATGTGATCTTGGCTCACTGCAACCTCCGTCCTTCGGGTTCAAGTGATTCTTGTGCCTCAGCCTCCTGAGTAGTAGCTGGGATGACAGGTGTGCACTACCATGCCCAGCTAATTTTTTGCATTTTTAGTGGATACGGGGTTTCACCATGTTGGCCAGGCTGGTCTCGAACTCCTGACCTCAAGTGATCCACTCACCTCTGTCTCCCAAAGTGCTGGGATTACAGGCGTGAGCGACCACGCCTGGCCGAAACCTCGTGTTTCTACTGGACAGTGTGTCTATGTTAACAACCCAACTAAAGAAGATTTAGAAGTCCCAATGTATCTTTCAGTGGCACATATGCCTCTTGTATGAAAATAAGTATATTTATAGAAATTCACAAGATGTCGATTTTGAGTTTGATATGTTAACTGAAAAATCACAAGGTCTTCTTAAATTTGGAGAGGAGACTTTATTTCTTATAAAGGATTACAGCCTGCAGGGTAGTCATTCTGACAGGCTGGGAAGCATAGCCTCCAGCAGAAAGCAAAGGTAGGCAATTCATGGAAGGGAAAGAAAGATGAGAAAGAAATTTATGCTGAATGGGCTTGCCAAGTGTACACTTTCAACAGGTTATAGGAGGCACTATGGATATACATGAAGGGGGTCGTAACTCATGCATGATAAGCAAACGTATGTGTTTGTTACATGCATCCCATGTTTACTTTGGGCTGGAGACTTAACATATAAATGCATTATAATTAGGTGCTATACATCAAAGGGTGAAACAGAGACATGAAGGGACTCACATGTGCAGCCTCTGTGAACCGGCCAGAACCAGTCCATGGTCAGTGGTCTCTTGCAGGGCGAGGTTACTGAAACCAGTCTTTTGTCGAATCAAAGCTGTAGTTATGACTTGTGGGACAGGGGGTCAGTTAGTCAGTGTCTGGTGGTGGATGAACTGCAAATTGTTTTAATATTGCTTATCTCAAGGCCAGTGATTATTTAACTGCTAGAGAAAAAGAAAAACCTGGTGGCAGTTAGAAATTGCTTATTCTTTAAGTGTGGGGAGAGGTGCATGACTTAACCTTGCCTGGCATGGCCTTAGGTCTTCTTTATAATTTGTATCTTATTGCCACAAAAAGTCTATTCTATCAGTTTCATGATACCTCTTTGAATATTAATGCTGGTCAATTGTTGTTTCTAAACCACAAAAGGGAGGCAATAGAAAGAGGAATGTCTGACTTCCCATCCCATCACAGCTGGGAACTCAGATTTTAAGGTTTCTTTGGGGTTCCCTTGGCCAAAAGGGGTCCATTCAGTTGGTTGGGGGGCTTTAGATTTTATTTTTATTTCTTATTTCCCCCTTTTGGCTGAGATTTTTCAGAAGGAGATTGATTGCCAAACTTTTATTTTTGTTCCATATCATTGCCTGGATGGTGTGGCCACCTGCTCCCATTCCATCCGTTCTGTTGGTGGGACCCCCATGTTCAAAAGACTTAGCAGCCAAAGATGTACAGCCAATTCACATTCCAGGCCATATTTAAACCCTTAAATTTTCTAAGCAACCTAAGAGCCAAAAACCAAAAGTCAAAAAAGCAAAGTTACAAAATTAACTTATCTATAAGTTTTATGCATTGAGCCAGACTTGTAGCAATTAGCTTTATAAAACAGAAGCATTTTGTTAAAACCATTTGAGCTAAGGAATTTAGAGATTTTTTTTGTTGTGCCACAATGCCTTCTGTGATCTTTTTAGTAATTTGTTCTAAGTGACTGAAATTTTTTTTTTTATCGTATCTCTATTTGTGTAAACCCCATAACCAGGATAAACCCAGTAGGCTTTGTCACCAGGTATCCCAGCGTCCTCTTGGTAACTCTTCTTTAAGTCTTTAAGACTTCTTTTAAGTCTATGGGAAGCAGGAAATTCTTTATGGTCAGGATGGAGGCAAAGAGGCCACATAGTGGCCCAGGAGGCAAAGTCCTTCAATTTGTCAGCTATTTAGGCATCTGTGTGCCTATTTTTGATTTGGAGGATCTGAACTAATTTTACCCCTCAAAATTGGAGTCTCATGTGTCCATCTCTTTCATGACAGTCCCTGGGCCTAGAGGGAGGGTACTTGGTATTGTATAGCATTAATAGCAGTGTGTTGGCAATGGTGAACATATTGGGTCCGGTGTGATTGAATAGTTTTCAAATTTTGGAGATAGGTAGAGAGAGAAAGGTAAACTTTGTTACTTTATCTACTTGCTGTAAGCCAGCGGTCTCCCACCTTTTTGGTACCAGGGACTGGTTTCATGGAAGACAATTTTTCCACAGGCAGTGGGGTGGGGAGAATGGTTTGGGGATGAAACTGTTCCACCTCAGATCATCAGGCAGGCATTAGATTCTCATAAGGAGCATGCAGCCTAGATCCCTCGCATGCACAGTTTACGATAGGGTTGGCCCTCCTGTAAGAATCTAGGCTGGGCTGATCTGACAGGGGGCAAAGCTCAGGTGGTAATGCTCACTCACTGGCTGTGCAGCCCGGTTCATAACAGACCACAGACTGGTATTGGTTGGTGGCCCAAGGCTTGGGGATCCTTACTGTAAGCTCTATTTAGCTCAAAAGAAAAAAGGTGTTTTTTTTTTTTTTTTAAATTATTTTTTTAGAGATGGGGTCTTGCTCTGTTGCCCAGGCTCGTCTTGAACTCCTGGGCTGGGGTGATCATCCTGTTTCGGCCTCCCAGAGTACTGGGATTACAGGTGTTAGCCACTGCACCTGGCTAAAAAAGGTTTTCTTGACTCTGGAAAACAAAACATAAAGAATCAGCAACATTTCCAGCAAAAAGTTATAAGCTTTGTCTAGTTTTGACAGGGACAAGAAAAGGAAGCTCACAGCTAGCTAAGCATTCGGATTATGTCATATCAAGACATAGAACAAATTGTAATAATTTAGAAAGAGGCAGAATTATTAAATAAGTCCTAATATCTTTGAATCCAGGTCTGGCCCCATGTCTCATGACAGCAGTTCATTTTGATGGTTGCCTTCTTCCGAGTCTGAAGATGAGGTTTTGTTTCACTTGAGTTTGGTGTCAGACACCGGTATTAATATTCAAGATTAGGTAGGAGTCAATACTCTTTCAGATGAGATACGTGCACCCAGGAGTCAACTCCCTGTAACTTAGCAGCACTAGGATCAGTTAATGGCACCTGGTGAGGGCCCTTTCGGTGGTACTGGAGGGCGTGCTTTCACTGATGTCTCTTATAGTAGATGTAGTCATCGGGCTGGAGGTGGTGATACTGGAGTTCATGACCTGACTGGAAGCTGAAAAAAGGTTCTAAACATTGCAGTGACTAATTTTTCAGCTCCCAGCAATAAGTGTAGGCTAGAGACTTAATTTAGGATTTAATTTTGAGGACATTTGTCAAAGATGTTAAAAGCCTCAAAACATTTCATCAAAACAGAATCACAGGTCATTGTAAAATAATAGTTATTCATTTAACCAAGAATGATAATCAAAAAAACCTCAAAGACAATACAGAAAATGACATGGATGTAAACCTTAGCCTTTTTAAAGCTTAGTTTTCCTAAGCAACAAAAAACCTGATAAAGGCAAGGCAGGATTGGGCATGGTGGCTCATGCCTATAATCCCAACACTTTGGGATGCTGAGGCAGGAGGATCCCTTGAGCCCAGGAGTTCAAGGCTACAGTGAGCTGTAACTGTGCCACTGCACTCCGGCCTGGGTGATGGAGCATGACTCTGTCTTAAAAAACAGAAAGACTAAATAGGAACTTATCTTAATAAAATGTAAAATCTTTTGTCATTGCTGTATCTTGTGACCAATCCACTCATCTGAACTTTCTGCTGATTGAATTGTGCTGATTGGAAATGACAAACTTTTTTGGTACCACCTTGAAATTAACTTTTGGAAGACTTGATCAGATCTAATTCTAAATCCGTTTTCTTCTGCAAAGTTCAAATCTTCAAATATATACTTATAAAGTACTTCACTTTTCCCAGTCATTAATATATAAACAAGCAAACAAGTTCTAGAATTATTGAATCCAAAGGAGCATGAATTATATACAGTTGATTAAAAAAAAAACAGTGAGGAGAGTTTTGAAAGTGCCATTCATTAGCCAAAATGAACCATGTACTAGTTTTTCTCTGTTACATTTAGTGGTAAATATAAGAAGTCTAAATTCTTCAACAGTCAAATCCCTAATCAAGAATACATTACCATTTAACATGTTGTAACTCTGGAGGAACCGCAATATTAGTAAGTGTCTTTGGTTCAGAAGGTCACTGAGCTTGTTGAATTCTTTTGAATTTTCTAATGAAGGGCATTTTTAAAAAAGGCTGTGTGTGAAGGGGCAGAAATCATACATGATTAAATAATTTGGCAGGGGAGATTTCTTATATTTTTCGCCTGCATTTTCACTTCTATGATCAAGTTGGCACCCAAAATTAATTCCAAAAGTCCATCCCTTGTCAAGTTGGCACCCATATGTATCTTCTTAAACCATAGTTAGTTTCCAAATGAAAGCAATAGTAGGGTAATAGTTTCATCTAAGATGGTGCAACTATCCCGTGATTGTGATTTTTGGGATTTTAGATGTTAAGGATTTTAGACTTTAGGGATTTAGATTTTAGGAACTTTGATATTACAGCATTTTAACATTTGGGATTATGACATTTGGGATTGTGTTTTTGGGGATTATGATCCAAACCCCACTGGGCCATGTAGTCTCATCCTTGAGCAGGCTAGCCTGGGTTCACTCACGTGGTGGTCTTAAGGTTTCAAGAGCAGCAAGAAGGCAGCCCCAATGTATGAGCACTTCTTAAGTCTTCACCTGAGTCATTTGATATTGTCCCATCCGCCAAAGCAAGCCATATGGCCAAGTTCAGGGTCCGTGTTAGAACGCACTGCCAAAGAACAAGGGGTACTTGGGGCCTAAACAAATTAAGTTCATTATTGCAAACAGCCTACCAAGGGGGTCTGCCACTTTGATGCCACCAATTCTCCCAGCTTCTGTGTTACCTTTTATTTTAATATGAGAATAGAATGGCTCAAGCCTTCATCCCATAAACTCTGGGTATCCTTTTATTCCCCTTCCTGGTATCTCCAAAGGTCCATGGGGGGTGTGTGTGTGTGTGTGTGTGTGTGTGTGTGTGTGCGCGTGCGCATGCGCGCGTGTGTGGTGTAAAGGAAGTGATGCAGGAGAAGGGGCACTTCTTTTTCTTTTTCTTTTTTTTAAAAAATTTTATTTTAAGTTCTGGATACATGTGCAGGACATGCAGGTTTGTTATGTAGGTAAACATGTGCCATGGTGATTTGCTGCACCTATCAACCCATCACCTAGGTATTAAGCCCCACATGCATTAGCTATTCATCCTGATGTTCTCCCTCCCCCCACTCCCCCAACAGGCCCCAGTGTGTGTTGTTCCCCTCCCTGTGTCCATGTGTTCTCATTGTTCAGCTCCCACTTATAAGTAAGAACATGTGGTGTTTGGTTTTCTGTTCCCGCATTAGTTTGCTGAGGATAATAGCTTTTGGCTCCATCTATATCCCCACAAAGGACATGATCTCATTCCTTTTTATGGATACATAGTATTCCATTTTGTATACGTACCGCATTTTCTTTATCCAGTCTATCATTGGGCATTTGGGTTGATTCTATGTCTTTGCTATTGTGAATAGTGCTGCAATGAACGTGTGTGTGCATATATCTTTATTTATAATAGAATGATTTATATTCCTCTGGGTGTATAACCAGTAATGAGATTGCTGGGTCAAATGGTATTTCTGGTACTAGGTCTTTGAGGAATCACCATACTGTCCTCTACAATGGTTGGACTAATTTACCTTCCCACCTTCAGTGTAAAAGCATTTCTATTTCTCCACAACCTCGCCAGCATCTGTTGTTTCTTGACTTTTTAGCAATTGCCATCCTGACTGGCATAAGATGGTATTTCATTGTGGTTTTGATTTGCATTTCTCTAATGATCAGTGATGTTGAGCTTTTTAGAAAAATGTTTGTTGGCCACATGTATGTCTTCTTTTGAGTAATGTCTGTTTATATACTTTGCCTACTTTTTAATGGGGTTGTTTGCTTTTTTCTTGTAAATGTTTTTAAGTTTCTTGTAGATTCTGGATATTAGACCTTTGTCAGGTGGATATATTGCAAAGTTTCTCCTATTCTGTAGAATGTTTGTTCACTCTGATGATATTTTCTTTTGCTGGAACACTTAGTTTTCTCCTCAACATTCTTGCATTAATTTTCTTCTTTCACAGAATTGTCAATGGATCATGGGTTTCACTCCACCATCAGTAATTGCTCTTTTCCTTCCAGACTTTAGCCTTGAAGTATCACGCCTCAGATTACTTGCTAATCATAAGGGAGGAAAGGTAGCTTTACATGAGTGTTATCTAGAGGGCATCACTTTAGCTGAGGGGTCAAACTTTGCATTCCCAACTGTGGAACATGGCATTATGTGGCCTCTGATATAATGCACTGAGAAGGGCACAATCATAAACATATACGCTGAATCTTGTCATGAGGGAAAAGCCAGACATATACAGTTGAGTACATTATGCAAAAACTGGTTTGGACCCTTCAAAATGCCCATATCATGAAAGACAAAAATTGGTAGGAGAACTATTCTAGATGGAAGAACTATTCTAGATTAAAAAGACATGATGAAAATCAAACAAAATATGTGAGTGGATTCTGGATTTAAAAAGAAGCTATAAGGATATTGTTGGGAATATCTGGGAAAATTTAAATATAAACTGTATATTCAATATTATTAAATTGATATTCATTTTCTAAGGTGTACTAATGATATTGTGGTTGTGTAGGACAGTGCCATTTGAAAATACATACTTAAATATTTAAAAGTTAACTGTCATGATGTCTGCAATTTACATTCAATGAGTTTCAGTATGAAAAACAAGTCAATATGACAAATTGAAAATGATTGGTGAGTCTAGGTAAATGGTATATGGATGTTCATTATACTATTCTTTTAATTCTAATGGTTTAGCATTTTTTTTCTACTTCAAGTTCTAGGGTACATGTGCACAACGTGCAGGTTTGTTACATATGTATATGTGTACCATGTTGGTGTGCTGTACCCATTAATTCGTCATTTACGTTAGGTGTATCTCCTAATGCCATCCCTCCCCCGTCCCCCCACCTCACGACAGGCACTGGCGTGTGATGTTCCCCTTCCTGTGTCCAAGTGTTCTCATTGTTGAATTCCCACCTACGAGTGAGAACATGCAGCATTTGGTTTTCTGTCCTTGCGATAGTTTGCTGAGAATGATGGTTTCCAGCTTCATCCATGTCCCTACAAAGGACATGAACTCATCCTTTTTTATGGCTGTGTAGTATTCCATGGTATATATGTGCCACATTTTCTTAATCCAGTCTATCACTGATGGACATTTGGGTTGGTTCCAAGTCTTTGCTATTGTGAAAGTGCTGCAATAAACATACATGTGCATATGTATTTATAGCAACATGATTTATAATCCTTTGGGTATATACCCAGTAATTGGATGGCTGGGTCAAATGGTATTTCAGTTCTAGATCCTTGAGGAATCACCACACTGTCTTCCACAATGGTTGAACTAGTTTACAATCCCACCAACACTGTAAGTGTTCCTATTTCTCCATATCCTCTCTAGCACCTGTTGTTTCCTGACTTTTTAATGATCGCCATTCTAACTGGTGTGAGATAGTATCTCATTGTGGTTTTGATTTGCATTTCTCTGATGGCGAGTGATGATGAACATTTTTTCGTGTGTCTGTTGGCTGCATAAATGTCTTCTTTTGAGAAATGTCTGTTCATGTTCTTCACCCACTTTTTGATGAGGTTGTTTTTTTCTTGTAAATTTGTTTGCATTCTTTGTAGATTCTGGATATTAGCCCTTTGTCAGATGAGTAGATTGCAAAAATTTTCTCCCATTCTGTAGGTTGCCTGTTCTCTCTGATGGTAGTTTCTTTTGCTGTGCAGAAGCTCTTTAGTTTAGTTAGATCCCATTTGTCAATTTTGGCTTTTGTTGCCATTGCTTTTGGTGTTTTTAGACATGAAGTCCTTGCCCATGCCTATGTCCTGAATGGTGTTACCTAGGTTTTCTTCTAGGGTTTTTATGGTTTTAGGTCTAACATTTAAGTCGTTAATCCATCTTGAATTAATTTTTGTATAAGGTGTAATGAAGGGATCCAGATAAAACACTGGGGAAAATATTTTGGATATTTGCACTAAGACTTAAATGACATAGTTTCATTATTTATCAGGTTCTGAGTTTTCTGAGTTTGCCTTTAGGCAAAACAACAACAACAACAACAACAAACAAGAACAAGAGCAAACACCTTAGAGTTTTCCTCTGAGGAAGTGTAGAAGTATCACATGTCAGGATGTCTTTGTGCACAACTCTCCTAGGAGGCTGGGGAAAGGCCACCCCCAAAAGCCTTGCTCCATCCTTCCCAGGGGCATCTTTCTGTTTAAAGTCAGGACTTCTCTGCCATGTGCAGACCACCATGCCTGAGCTCATTTTGGGTTTTGAGTTTTACCTCAGAAGCTGTTCTGTGCTTCCTTCTATTGCCCTTTCTGGGAATGTCTTGGGGTCATGTTGCTTTGCTGCTTTGTGCCTTCTTCCGTGAAACCACAGGGAACACAGGAACTGTAATTATCTCTCCTCAATCCCTCTGCTTCTCAAACCACTCATCATAGAGTCAGTATCCAACAGGAAGTGGATACTGTTTGGTGAAACTCTGGCTGGCTCTACGGATGAACTCCAGGTCCACATATTATTTCATGAAGGGAAGGCATGCATTTCTTACAAAAATTATTCCAAAGCAAGATCTGAAATTTCCAATTAAAAAGTTTCTGGAAGATGGCAGATAGGAAGCACCAGAAATCTCTCTTCCTACCTAGGTAACAATTGTATTGCCAGAATCTATCTGGTATAACTATCTGGAACTCTGGAATCTACTGAAGGATTTCCACTTCCAGGGGAAAGTTTTAGATGATACATTGTGGTTAATTTTGGCCAATTTTAGCTCTTAGCACAGTAGCTACCCATCATCCACCCCTAAGCCCCATGGCAGGCAGTTGTGCATATGTTCCTGGAGCAGGTTGCATACAGCATTTGGAAGCTAGAGTGGACAAAAAGAACCTTGTTCTCTAAATATTGGGGATCCGTGCTCTGATTGCTGATTTCTGCTTCCAATCACAGAGATGTAGACAAAGAGGTGACAACCCTTATTGTTGCACCTTCCCCCGTTGCTGCAAGTCCTTCCTTCTCTGGCTGAAACAACTTCCTGAGGATTTAAAGAACCAGCATCCTTTATTTCTATCCTTTCATTTTTCTTGTTTTCCCCCTTTTGGGAACCAGACAGTGAAGACTAGGACATTAAGAAGCAACTGCATATATGGGGGGATGAGAAAGTCACCACACAGGTTCAGGGAAAGGCACAGGCTCAGAGAAGATCTGAGAAGACTTTATGTTTATACCTCAGGCTGATCTTTAACCAGAGACAGCTACCACAGTGCAAATAAGAAACAGAAATAAAAAATAGAAATGTTAAGGAAAAGAGAGACTCTGATTTCCTGAATTACATTATTAGATTCAAATGTCCTGTTTTCAACAACAACAACAACAAAAACAACAACAAATTACAAGGCATTCAAAGGAACAGGAAAGTAGAGTTCATTTAAAGATTAAAAACCAAACCAACAGGAGTTATCCCTGAAAAATACCTGATGGCAAAGTCTTTAAAATAGCTGTCTTAAAGATGCTCAAAAAACTGAAGAAAGACATGAATAAAGTTCAGAAATGGATGTATGAACCAAATGGAAACATCAGTAAAGAGACAGAAAACCTAAAAAGAAACCAAGAAAAAATTCTGGCATTGAAAAGTACAATAACTGAAATTTAAAATTCACTGGAGGGATTCAAAAGCAGATTTTAATAGGCAGAAGAAGGGATTATGAACTTGAAGATATGACAATAGAAATTACTGCGTGTGAACAACAGAAAGAAAAAGGATTGAGGAAAATTGAACAGCATCCAAGGGGCCTGTGGGACATCATTAAGAAGACCAAATATGTATTATGGGAGTTCCAGAGGAGAACAGAGAGAGAGAGAGAGAGGGTAGATAGAACATTTGAATAAATAATGGCTGAAAAATTCCCATGTTTGGTGAGAGACATGAACATAAATATTCAAGAAGCTCAAAAAACTCCAAGTAGATGAACTCAAAGAAACCTACACTGAGATACATTATAATCAAATTGTTGAAAGAAAAAGACGAAGAGAGAATCTTGAAAACAGCAAGAGAGAAGCAATTCATCATACAGAAGAGATTCCCAATAAGATTATTAATAGATTTCTCATCAGAAACTTTGGAGGCCAAAAGGCATTGGGTGTATATATTCAAAATGTGTGTGTTTTTTTTTTAAATCCTATAAACCAAGAATTCTGTATCTGACAAAATTGACTTTCAAAATTAATGGAGAAATTAAGACATTGATAGAAAAAGTAAAGCTGAGGGTATTCATTACTACTAGACCTGCCCTACAGAAAATGTTAAAGGGAGTCCTGCAAGATGAAACAAAGGGACACTAGACAGTAACTGAAAGCTGTATGAAGTAATAAAGATCTCAGTAAATCTGAAAACATGAGTAATCATAAGAGCTAGTACTATTGTAACAACGGTGTATATAACTCCACTTTTTGTTTTGTTTTGTTTTTTGAGACAGGGTCTCACTCTGTCACTCAGGCTGGAGTGCAATGGTGTGATATCGGCTCACTGCAGCCTCAACTTCCTGAGCTCAAGCTATCCTCTTGCCTCAGCCCCCCGAGTAGCTGGGACTACAGGCATGGCCCCCATGCCTGGCTAATTTTTGTATTTTTTGTAGAAATGAGGTTTCACCATGTTGCCCAGACTGGTTTCCAACTTCTGTACTCAAACAATCTGCCTATCTCAATCTCACAAAGTACTGAGATTACAGACATGAGCTACCATGCCCAACCATACTTTTTGTTTTTGACGTGATTTAAGATACGAATACATTAAAAGTTATTAGTCCAAGAGCTAATATTGTAACTTTGGTTTGTAACTTCATATTTTATTTTCTACATGATTTAAGACATCAACACTTTAAAAAATTCTTGGTCTAAAAGTTAATATCATTGTAACTTTGGTGTGTAACTCCACATTTTGTTGTTTACATAATTTAAGAGACTAATTAATCAAAAACATTATCAGTTTATATTTTTGGACACATAATGAATAAAGATATAATATTGTGATATCAACAACTGAAAAGGGTGAAGATGGAGCTGTTAAAGAAGCAGAGTTTTGTATGTTATTGAAGATAAACCAGTATAAATTCAAATTACAGTGTTATAACTTTAGGATGTTAAATGTTATCCCCATGGCAATATATCCTCAAAGAAAAGAGCTAAAGAATAAACACAAAAGGAAATGCAAAAAGAATTAAAAGATTTTACTATTAAAAAGTCAATGAAATGCAAATGACAATAATGTATGAAACAAGGGCTAAAAAAGCTATAAGCCTACAAAGAACAAATAATGAAATGATGGAAGTGAGTCCTTGTTTATTAGTAATTACCTTAAATGTAGATGGATTAAACTCTTCAAAACACAGAGATAGAAAAAATAGATTAAAAAAATCTAACTATATGCTTCCTTCAAGAGACTCAAAGATTCAAATATATTTAAAGTGAAAGAATGAAAAAGAATAGTCTATGTAAATAATAACCACAAGAGAACAGTGGTGGCTGTAGTAATAACAGACAAAATAAAATTTGTAAATCAAAAAAGCTTACAAGAGACAAAGAAGGACATCTCAAAAACAGTTTCAATATAGCAAGAATATATAACATTTAAAAACATTTATACACCTAATAAAAGACCATCAAAATATAGAAAGCAAAAATGAATAGAACTGAAGAGGGAAATAGTTAAATAATAATAATTGGAGGCTCCAATGTCTTATTTTCAATAATGAACAGAACAACCAGACAGAAAATAAGTAAGGAAATAGAAAACTTGAACAATGTAATAAACAAACTAGATCTAACAGACATATACAGAACATTCTGCCCATCAAAAGAAAATACATTTTTCTCAGGTGCACATGGGACATTCTCATGGGTAGACAATACATTAGGCCACAAATCATATCTCAATAGATTTTTAAAAATAGATATCATATAAAGTGTTTTTTTCTGATCACAATGGAATAAAGTTAAAAGTCAGTAACAGAAAAGGAATAGAAAAATTTACAAATTTGTGGAAATTAAACAACACACTTAAACAACCAATGGATCAAAGAAGAAATCACAAGAGAAATTAGAAAATACTTAGAGATGAATAAAAACAAAAACACAACATGCCAAAATTTAAAGACACAGTGCTAAGGGGAAAACTTTGTCACTACAAATGCTTACATTAAAGAAACAAGGAAGACTTTAAATCAATAACCTAACTTTACACCTTAAGAAACTAGAAAAAGAAGACCAAACTAAACCCAAAGCTAACAGAAGGAAAGAAATAATAGAGATTAAAGCAGAGCTAAATGAAATAGAGAATAGAAAAATAATAGATAATATCAACACAACCAGAAATTGGTTCTTCAAATTGATCAACAAAATGAAAATCTGTTGGCTAGATGGACTAAGTAAAAAGACAGAAGGGTCAAATTACTAAAATCAGAAATGAAAGTGGAGATATTACTACCAATTCTACAGAAATAAAAAGATTATAAGACTACTGTGAGCAATATTATGGCAAAAAATTGGATAACCTAGATAAAATGAACCCATTCCTAGAAACACAAAACCTGCCAAGACTAAACCTTGAAGAAATAGAAAATTTAAATATACCTATAACTAGTAAGAAGATCAAATCAGTAGTCAAAAATTTTATGATAAAGAAAAACCTTGGACTTGATGGGTTCACTGGTGAAATTCTACCAAACTTTTAAAGACCTAATACCAGTTCTCAAACTTTTCCAAAATTTGAGGAAACACTCCCTCACTCATTTAATGAGACCAGTTTTACCCTGATACTAAAGCCAGCCAAAGACATCATATAAACAATAGAAAACCACAGCTCAATATCCCTTATTAACATTGATGCAAATATCCTCAACAAAATACTAGCAAACTGAATTCAGCAGCATATTAAAAGGATCATACACTATGACTAGGTAGGATGTATTCCTAGAATACAAGACAGTTTAATATATGAAAACCACTCAATGTAATACACCATATTAACAGAAAGAATGGAAAGAACTCACCTGATCATCTTAATTAATGCAGAAAAGCATTTGAAAATTTAGCACCCTTTCATGATAAAAACACTCAACAGACTAGGAATGGAAGGAAACTACCTCAACATAATAAAAGCCATATATGAAAAACTGATAGTGAACATCATACTCAATGGTGAAAGATTGAAAGCCTTTTCTCTAATATCAGGAATAAGACAAAGATGCCCACTTCTACTCGACACAGTATGAGAAGTTTGGGCTAGAGCCATTAGGCAAGAAAAGCAAATAAAAGTTATCCAGATTGTAAAATAAGTAAAATTATATGATTTGACAGATGATATGATTTTATATGTAGAAAAACTCTAAGGATTCCACAAAAAACACTGTTAGAACAAATAAATTCAGTGAAGTACCAGTATACAAGTCAATACACAAAAATTAGTTGCATTTTTATACACCAACAATAAACATCTGAAAAGAAAACTTTAAAAATTCCATTTACAATAGCATCAAAAAGGATAAATACTTAGAAAGTAACTTAAACAATTAGGTGAAAGACTTGTTCAATGAAAACTACAAAACATTTCTGAAAGAAATTAAAGAAGACATAAATAAAAAGATGTCCTATGTTCATCAATTGGAAAAAAATATTGTTCAGATGTCAATACTACCCAAGGTGATCTACAGATTTAATGCAATACCTGTCAAACTGCCAATAATATTTTTTTGCAGAAATAGAAAAATCCATTCCAAAATTCATATGGAATCCAGGATAGCTAAAACAATCTTGAAAAAGAAGAGCAAAGTTGGAGGACTCATGCTTCTTGATTTCAAAACTTACTATAAATCTACAGTAATCAAAACAGTGTGTTCTTGGCGTAAATACAGACAGAGAGAGTTCAGAAATAAACCTCAGACATATGGTCAAACGAGTTTTGAAAAGAATGCCTACCATTCAGTGGGGGAAAAGACAGTCTGTTCTTTTGTTTTTGTTTTTGTGTTTTTCTTTTTGAGACAAGATCTCTCTCTGTTGCCTAGGCTGGAGTGCAGTGGCAAAATCACAGTTCACTGCAGCCTCAACCTCCTGAGCTCAAGTTATTCTCCCACCTCAGCCTCTTGAGTAGCTTGGACTACAAGCTCGTGCCACCACACTCAGCTTTTGTGTCTGTGTGTGTGTAGAGATGGGTCTCAGTATGTTGTCCAGGCTGGTCTTGAACTCCTGGGCTTACGTGATCTTTCTGCCTCAGCCTCCCAAATTGCTGAGATTTCAGGCATGAGCCACTATGCCTGGCCAAGGCAGTCTGAAAAATAAATAGTGCTGGGAAAATTGGATATTCAAATGTGAAAGAATAAAGTTGTTCCATTACCTAACACTGTATAAAAAATTAGTTCAAAATGGATCCATGATCTAAATGTAAGACCCAAAACTATAGAACCTTGAGGAGAAAGCACAGGACAAAACTTCATAACACTGGATTTGACAATGATTTCTTGGTTGTGACACCAAAGGCACAGGCAACAAAAGAAAAAATAGACAAATTGGACTTCATAAAAGTTAAAAACTTTTGTGTATCAAAAGACAATATCAACAGAGTAAAAAAGCAACCCACAGAATTGGAGAAAATATTTGCAAATCATAAGTCTGATAAGGTATTAATATCCAGAATATATAGAGAACTGCTGAAACTCAACAATAAAACAACTAAATTAAAAAATGAGCAAAAGGCATGAATAGATACTTCTCCAAAGAAGATGTACGAATGGCCAACAAACATATGAAAAGGTGCTCAATATCACTAATCACTAGGGAAATGCAAACCAAAATTACAATGAGATACCACCTCATACCTATCAGCTACCTACTATCAAAAAGCCGGAAAATCACAAGTGTTGGTGAGGATTTTGGAGAAATCTCCAAAATTTCTCCAGTGGAGAAATTGGAACCCTTATGCCAACTGTTGGTGGGAATGCAAAAATGGTATAGCTGCTGTGGAAAATAGTATGGCAGTTCCTTGAGAAATTAAAAATAGAATGACAATATGATCTAGCAACTACACTTCTAGGTATATAGTCAAAAGAATTGAAAGCAGGGTCTTAAAGAGACATTTGTACACCCATGTTCATAGAAATATTTTTCACTATAGCTAAAACGTAGAAGCAGACTCAGTGCCTATCCACACATGAATGGATAAGCAAAAATGTGGATATGTACAATGGAATATTATTCATCTTTGAATACAAAGGACATTCTGTCATATGCTACAACATGGATCAACTGGAAGGGCATCAAGCCAGGTAAATAAGTCAGTCAGAAAAAGACAGATACTGTATGAGCCCACTTATATGAGGTACTCAGTCAAAATCCTAGGGACAGGAAGTAAAATGGTGGTTTCCAGGAGCTGGGGGAAGGAGAAAATGAAGAGTTATTGTTCAGTGGGCATAGAGTTTGAGTTTTGCAAGATAGAGAGTTTTGGAGATAGATGGTGGTGATGAAAAACAATTTGAATGTACTTAGTACCACTAAACTGTACACTTTAAAATGATTACAATAGTAAATTTTGTGTTGTGTGTATTTTACCACAATAAAAAAAATGGAAAAACTTTTCCTTTCTCCTTATGGTGCTTTCCAAGGCCAGACCCCGCTGGGCTTCTGGGCCCCTGATACTGAATCATTCCTCTTCCTATCCACTAGGCTCTCATGGTGAATTTCCAAAGCCGGGCTGTTGCTACTTTAGTGGCTTCTTGCACCCATCATCCAACACTTTATGTGACTTCCGAGTAGCGTTGCCGTCTATCTTTGGGAAACTCCTACTCTTCTTTTATGTGGCCAGAGGGTAACAGAGCTATCTGGCCTCTCTAGCACTCCATGTTCAATTTAAGGAGCTAGTGAAAAGTTAGCTTCACTGGACTCACTTGCGGTAAATTCCTTGCTACATCCCTCTAAGCAGGAGACAAACGATGGGAAACCTGACTGTGGTGGGTACCAAATGGTGATCGCCCAAATTGTTGTCATGAAATCTACCCCCTTTTCCACATCTCATCAGTGGAGAACTAGAAGTTTCTAGAAATAAAGCTCATAACCACCTAGTGTTTCTGGGAGTTTAAGCAGATAAGTTTTAAAGGTTCATTGGTCTTATTTGTACCCTCAGAGTGAGTGCTATCTCTGCATCCTCTCTCCTGGCCCACACTGCAACACTCCACATTCTTGCCCACCTAATCTGTTCTGCCATAACATAAGAGTTGGTTTCCTAAGATGACTTAGATTATAAAAACTGTGTTAGAAAATAGTTGTTTCAATAGGAGAAATGCGTTAAGGGCTTAGAAGTATACATACTATTTTTTCCTGAAGAACTTCAATTATAAAGGGAGCTTGAAAATTACCCAATAAACATATGGTAATAGAACTTACTCATCACCAAGCAAATCACTGCTGATTATTCTGAGCCAAAATAATGACATTTTTTCTTTCTTCATCACTCATTGTTTTACTCAACACAGTATAATGCCAGTCAAACAAAATAGCTTGTCCCCATCTACAGCAGGGTATTAAAATTCTTGCTATAGGGGAAGTGCCCAGAGAAGACACCTTTGTGGGAGCTGTTTCCTCAAGCCAAGCTTAAGTCTTTTACATAGGTATAAGAATGCTCTAAATGTGACTAAGTAACCATTGCCTTCGAGCAGAAAGCATGTATAGTAACTGCCTGCATTTTGGTCTGAACACAAGTGACCCTGAACTGAGAGAACCCATTTCCCTCAGGTTTTGCATGTCAGCAAAACTAGATAGAGGAGGTGACTCTTAACTGGTTTTGAATAAGTTGGTGGCCTAGGGAAGGGAAAGGAAGGGAATGTAATTCAGCATGGCACATCCTGGGAACCATAGGTGAGGCTGCAGAGTTGGGTAAGAGGCAGAGCATGGCAGTGAAAGTTAATACAAAGAGGAAATCTCACCTCCTGGTACCTTAAGGAACTTAGACTTCATTCTCTAAGTCAGTAGCTTTTTATTTTTGTTATTTGTGGATCATTTATTAGATACTATTATTCCAGAGGACCACTGATTTTAGGTAAATTAAGAAGAAATGACTCAATATAACCTTAAAATAATACAACAAGGGCATGATGCTTTTTTTTTTTGGTTTAAAAAGGAAAATAATTGTTTTGCTCAGTGAGATGATGTTTTATGCGGTCTGGTCAAGGCTCAAAGATAGAGAAGTTGTGCCATTATATCCTATTAATTTTTCTTGGTCACTCTAAAATTAGAGATTTCCAACTCACAATACACAGTGGGAATGGCAGTCAATATTTGGCTGCTCTTTTGGGTGAATCTGCATCTTTGGATGGCACAGAGACAGAAGTTATAGAGGA
This sequence comes from Macaca thibetana thibetana, assembly GCF_024542745.1. Classification (NCBI taxonomy): domain Eukaryota; kingdom Metazoa; phylum Chordata; class Mammalia; order Primates; family Cercopithecidae; genus Macaca; species Macaca thibetana. Next base: position 74,050,882 of record NC_065587.1, read on the forward strand.
TTCTCTCAGAAGACCACATTCAGCACTTTGTCAGACATGAGGTCAACCAGACACCACATTTGATAGCTGGAGAGTCAAGTGTTTCACCCTGAGAGAGAGTCGTGAATGGATTCATACCCACTCTTTGGTTGAATTCTCTGTCAACAAAAAAAAATCAAGAGTTTGCAAAGGATCAGATGGTCAAAATGAAGCCATTTGTACAATATTTCACTTTGATTCAGTTATTTTTTTCAGCTCTCTGAATATGTTTATTACACACATGTCTTTTACAGCCAAGTTGCTAAAGACCTAAGTCAGTCTTATTCTTGATCCGTTGTAGCTGCCCTGGTTTCCACTCTGATTACTTTTGGTTTCTATCTTTATCCTTAAAAAAAAAAAAAATCCCTAGGAGAAGCCCAGGGCTGCAAGGGCCTTTAAAGTGTTGGTGATCAAGATATCCTTCCATTTACATTAATTCTCACAGCTAGCTGAGTCCTTCATTCATCGACAAACCAGCCCAAGTGATCTACCACAAAGATATTCTTTTGTTTTGATGTTTCACTGTGATATATGTGTGTGTAAACTTTTTAAAAAAAAAAACTAGACTGACTTTACTGAGTGCTTATGAGAATATTTTAATTCGTGGACTTTGGTCCCTATTCAATGCTGAGAAATCCTTAGTTATTCTCTCTTCAAATATTAATATTTTTGCACTATTTTCTCTGTTTTTGAATTATCTTCCTTTCTACTTCCTTTGGCTTAAGGCTGCTGTTTCTGTTTCCTCTAACCTGGGCTTTTACCTGTGCTGTTTCTGCTGTCTGGAATGTCCTTCCCACCAAACCTACCCTTCCCCAACTCCTCCAAAGTTCAACTTAAATAACTCCTTTTCTGTGTAATCTCTTTTGGTCCTTAGTTGGATATACCCATCCCTCCTTTGTGCTCTGATCATACAAGATGATAAACTATTTGAGGCCCTAATGGTGGCCTCCATTTCTCTGTACTTCTCACAGGTCCTAGTACATTACGAGACATAAGAAATTCATGGCCTAGTGGTTGGTTGATTTTGATATATGAAAAAGTACTAGAAATTCATCACAGAGAGCAAAAACAGAACTCTGGTTCAGGAAGAAAGAATGGGGAACATAGTGCCTTCTCAGATAATTGGATACACTGTCCATGTACAGATATAGATTATGTGAACAAATGGAGACTGCTACCTCAGATATGACAGCCTATTAATCGCCGCGTTACGTTCAGGCTGCCGTATTGGAATACCACAGACTGGGTGCCTAAACAACAGAAATTTATTTCTTACAGTTCAGATACCTGGGAAGCCCAAGATCCAGGTGCCAGGAAGTTGAGTGTCTGCTGAGGGCCTGCTTCCTGGTTTGCAGATGGCTATCTTCTTTCTGTGCCCTCCCACAGTGGAGAGCAGAGATAGAGGAAGCAAGCTCTTTCTTATCAGGGCCTCTTCTTGTAAGCAGCTTTCCTTATAAGGGCACTAATCCCATTCATGTGGGTTCTATCCTTATGATGTAATCACCTCCCAAAGGCCCCACCTTCTAATACCATCACATTGGGAGTTAGGATTTCTATATATAAATTTTGGAGGTGGGCCACGGTCAATCAGTCCATTAGAGTAGTACTATTTATTAGATGTCTATTTTGTGGTAGCCACTGCTAAGCACTTTATTTCATTGTTAAAATTCATACTCAAAAGAGCACTATGAGGGAGGCAGTATGATTCCCATTTTCCAACTGAGGACACCGAGGCTCAGAGGCAGTGAGTGATGTGACCGAGTACACGCAGCTCATGAACCGCTGAGACTGGTCTATCTTACTCCTGGGTGTGCTCAGATGACCACAATGTTACAAGGTCTCCCTGAAGGCAATGGGCGGTATACACAGGACCTGATTGCTTAGTAACCATTGAACATGTAGAGTGTGTTGTTTTGCCAGAACCACGGCTAAAGCTTGCTTTTTTGTCCTGTAAATGCTAATTTTGTGGCAACTGGGTACTTTTGTGGCCTAGCCACCTCTAAAACAAAATCACCCTTAGGCTTTTGGAGTCAGCTTTGGACAACTACTTACATCACTGAAACTTAAAAATGGGGAGTAGTAATTGTACTTACATTTGAAGTATTCACACAGTCCTCAGAGAATATATGAACATTCTTACACCTCTTCGATAATTTACAAATGCCTTGAATGTCAATATGTCAAAGTGTCAATGACATATGAAGAATTTGTCCATGTTTATATTTTTATATTAGTTGGGGGAGCACACAATTCCCCCCAAATTGTAAAACCCTATCATTTATGGAAAAAGCCCGAAAAACCTGCCAGGTTTTTCTGGTCATAACAATTTTGTTTTGGCTTGATCTACTTTTTCCGGTATTTCAAAGAGTTGTGATTTTCTTACAGACTCTGTGATGTTAATTATACGATAGCAAAATGCTGTCTCTTTGCAATTTTGTAAATAGGTCTGAGAATAAATTAGGGTGGTGGGAGTAACCACCTTCCAAATGTGGATGCCAAGGTTGTGAGTTTTGTTTTCTTGAGCATTGAGGTTACTCTGGGTGGAATGAGTGACTCTCTCAAAATTGGGCAGGAAAACTGAGACTACCAGTTCCCAGGGTAGCATCATTTTTTTGCGTAGGTCAGAGGAAATGTGGGAAGGAATCATGTGGGAGGGTCATGCAAGGTGATGCTCTCCTACACTGTCCCCTTTAGAACACTCTTGACATAACCACCTAAGCCATAGCCCGCTCCTGAAAGGTTCCTACATAAAAATCAGTGGGTTGAAGTGTGTCCCTCCAAAAGATATGTTGAAGTCCTAACCTCCAGTACCCGTGAATGTGGTCTTACTTGGAAGTAAGGTCTTTGCAGGTGTAATCAAGTTAAAATAAGATTCCTGGAGTGGGCCCTAATCCAATATGACTGTGTTCTTATAAGAAGAGGGAAATTTGGACACAGGCACATACACAGAGGGCAGATGGCCAAGTGAAGGTAGAGATAGATTGGAGTTATATGACCACAAACAGAGAATGCCTGGAGCTACCAGAAGCTGGATGAGGCAAGGAAGTCTCTCCTCCTACAGCGACTTTGGAGGGAGCATGATCCTGTTAACACCTTGATTTTGGACTTCTAGCCTCCAGAACTGTGAGAATAAATTTCTGTTGTTTTAAGCCACCCAGTTGGTGGTACTTTGTTGCAGCAGCCTTTGGAACCTAATACAGTCAGTGACACTGGCTATTACTTAGAAATACTCAAGCAGCTCTTGGAAAATACCAGTGCCTGGGCCTCTACCCTAGATGGGTAGAAATCAAATTTCCATGGTTTCAGCCTTGGGCTGGACATTTTTTAATGCCCTCAGGTAATTCCAATGTGTGGCCAAGGCTGTGAACCATTGCTATAGGTCATTATTGTTGTATCCCAGACCCACCTTTCCCAGGCTACAACTAATGAGGTCAATGATTGGCACATAACCCAAAGGTAGGTATGACCCGCCTTTACAGTTCAGTAACTCTGCCCAACATGATGCAATCAGATCTTCTCTATTGGAAAATTAGAATGTAAGGTATCATACAATATTAGCAGACAGTTGAGGGGCAGAGAAATGGAGAGAAGGCAGTGGGGAAAAGCCCAAAGCAGGAGAAGCCATGGGTGAGAGCAAGGTCTGGGACAGAAAAGTCAGTAGTGGGGAAGTTGGGGAGGAGCTGCGGAGAAAAGCAGAAATGCAGGTGTTCAGTCTGAACCTGGAAGGCTTCTTGGGTTGCTATAGAATTCTCAAAGTGACCAACAGAGACCCGGTGCTGCTGTGGTATCAGCAACAGGGATGAAGGAGCCTCCATTCTCTACAAGTTGTTACTCTGTGTGATCTGTGGACTGGCAGCAGTAGCGTCACCTGGGAACTTATTAGAAATGCAGAGTATTAGGCCCCGCCTTCCACCTCCTGACTCCAGACGGCCAGATGATTCATTTGCTCATTGAGTTTGACAAGCACAACTGTCTAAGGCCTGGCTGAGTAGCCCCAGGGTCACTTCCTGAGCTTCCTTACTCCTGTTTTTCCTTATATAAGTTGAATCACTTGAGGGAATCTGAAGGAGATGGGGGTCTCTGTTTCTTGCAGCCTGAATGATCTTCCCTGATGGAAGGCAGAAATAATTTTCTGTGTAAGAGCTCTGTGAAGCTGGAGAGATTTTGAAAATGAGGCTGGGTGTTAGGGATTGCTGGAGGCTACCTGTGCCATTCATCGTAGTTTGTATGATTTCAATAATACTTGGTCCCACCGAGGCAAAGCTTTACAAATATCTCTGGTTCAGTGGTTCTCAGAGTGTGGTGTCTACACAGGCAGCTTCAGCATCTCCGGAAAACTTGTTAGAAATGCAAATGCTCAGACCCCACTGTAGACCTGCTAAATCAGATTCTCTCGAGGCCCGGCAGTCTGCTCTGCAACAAACCCGGCAGACGGGTCCAGGCCCACTAACATCTGAGAACCGCTGCTCTTGTCTATTGTTTTTACACCATTGATTCTCTCATCTTCTGAACTACTGGGCAAAGGACCTGGGCATGTCACTTCCAATCTTTTGATAATAACACTGGTGGGGATGCTCTATTTGTAATGATCCCAAACTGAAAATGACCCGTATGCCCACAACAGCAGAACGGATAAACAAATTGTGGCACATTCACACACTGGAAGATAGCAAGGGAAATGAATGATTTACAGCTGCAGACCCAATGTTGAATGAAAGAAGCCAGACACAAATGAGTTCATGCTGTATGATTTCATTTGTATAAAATATATAAACAGGCAAAAATAACCTATGTTATGAGAAGTCAGTGCACACATTGCTGCAGCTCCCTGGGATATTTTCCCCTCCCTACCCTGTCCCCTCAGCCCTTCCCTGTCTAGATTTCCAATCACCCTGTCATTCTCAGCTTAGATGTACTCTTTTTTGTTTTTGGAGATGGAGTCTCTCTCTGTTGCCCAGCCTGGAATGCAGTGGCTCAGCTCACTGCAACCTCCGCCTCCCGGATTGAAGCGATTCTCCTGCCTCAGCCTCCCTGGTAGTTGGGATTACAGGCACATGCCACAATACCTGGCTATTTTTTTTTTTTTTTTGTATTTTCAATAGAGACGGGGTTTCACTATGCTGGCCAGGCTGGTCTCAAACTCCTGACCTCAAGTGACCCGCCTACCCAAGCCTCCCAGTGTGTTGGGATTACAGGCATGAACCACTGCGCCTGGCCTTAGATGTACTTTTTCAGAATCTTTTTCTATCACCTTGTTCAGAAGTCACGCAGGAGAGGGTACTTCCTGGAGGGAGACACGATGGGGCGTGTAGGGGGCATTTGTAATGTTCTGTTTCTTGCTATGAATGCTTATGACACTGGTGTGTTCTTTTTGTAAAAAATGTATCAAGCTGTAAGCTTACCATTTTTGCACTTTTCTGTATGTATGCTATTATACTTCCATATACATTTTTAAAAATACTGGTGGGTGTTGTAAAGAGTTTGAATCCTGATGTGATTTTCCTACAGCATTTTTTTTAACAGCCTATAATTTGAGGTTTTGGTCCCATCTCTTGCTTTCAATGCATGAGATGAGGAACATTAGTGACCCATGTGGTTGTGTGGATTAATTTCTAAAACCTCACTTGGAACAGAGTGCTAACCATTGAAAATGATTAGGAGTTAGTGCTTTAAAATACATCTTGGTAGTGTTTTAGGGTTAAGTTTTGTCAATGTAATTTAGTTTTTAATTAATGAATGACTTCCCCAGATTGTTTTTTCAAAAAATAGTGGTTTTACTGTTTTTCTTTTCCCCTAGAGAACCCTCTTAAATCATGTTTGGAATTTCATAAAAGAGAAAATGTCTGTGTGATTATTTGTTCTCTGTAAGGTGGTAACTACATTGGCAGAGCTTTTTGAGGAAGCAATTTTATTGAGTAACATGAGCCTCTAGGAGATGCTTTAAACTTACAATGAATATATTCACAAATCATCATAGCTTCTTTCTAAAAAGCACAAATACTTATTACATATGCCTGGCTTAACCTGAATTTTAGATAAGTAACATGAAGGAGAAACAACAACAACAAAAAACCCAGCACAATCAGCATTTATTCAAACCCCATACGGCATGGTGCAGCTCCTCTGCTGTTATAATTGACAGGGTAGTTTAGGAAAGAGTAATGCTCCCCTCTGACAGTTGCAGGGCCTGGTCTTATTTTCATTACACATATTGGGGTTTAATGGGAAAATCCCACTGCAACTCTATCCTAATTAGATTCCTGGGTTTTGGGGTGGAAGGAACATGTGAGGTCCCTTTGTGCAATCTGCCTGTTTGACGGTAAGTGAAATGAAGCCCACAGAGGCTAAGTGACCTCCCCAAGGCTGTAGGCTGGGTTAGTGAAAGAGCTTGGCTGTGAACTTGGAGTTCTGGGTTTTTTCCATGGACAAGGTGAAAGTCTAGCAGAGAGCTGGTCTCCGTGGAGAGGGTTGGGAAGTGATGGGAGCCTGAGGACCTAAAGCAGCCCATGCCACTTTCCAAAGTGGGGTAGATTCACACTGGAAAACTCAAGCATTCCAATCTGGCCTCCTTCACTGTTTCTCCTACAGCATATTCAGACTGGAGTATTGTATTAGTCCATTTTCACGCTGCTGAAAGACATACCCATGACTGGGAAGAAAAAGAGGTTTAATTGAACTTACAGTTCCACATGGCTGGGGAGGCCTCAGAATCATGGCGGGAGGTAAAAGGCACTTCTTACATGGGGGCAGCAAGAGAAAAATGAGGAAGATGCAAAGGCGGAAACCCCTGATAAAACCATCAGATATCGTAAGACTTATTCACTACCATGAGAACAGTATGGGGGAAACCGCCCCCAGGATCCAAATTATCTCCCACCGGGTCCCTCCCATAGCATGTGGGAATTAGGGGAGTACAATTCAAGATGAGATTTGGGTGGGGACACAGAGCCAAACCATATCAAGTAGAGTCTTATTAAAATATCATTTTATTATTATTATTATTTTATTTTTTGATACATTGTCTCCCTCTGTCATCCAGGCTGGAGTGCAGTGGTGTGATCTCGGCTTATTGCCACTTCCACCTCCCAGGTTCAAGTGATTCTCTTGTCCTAGCCTTCCAAGTAGTTGGGGTTACAGGCACGCACCACCATGCCCAACTAATTTTTGTATTCTTAGTAGAGACAGGGTTTTGCCATGTTGTTCAGACTGGTCTCGAACTCCTGACCTCAGGTGATCCGTCTGCCTCGGCCTCCCAAAGTGCTGAGATATCAGGTGTGAGCCCCTGCGGCAGCCTAAAATATAGTTTTTAAAAAAGTAAAATATAAAGACATACCTAATGCTTGCATAATGCATATGCTCTGGAAAAATCTGTGGATTTTCTTCTTTACATCTTTCTCTACCAATTCAAATCAGTGCACTAGGTTTTGAAAGCCTGCCACTTGCCAGGCACATAGCTAGATGTTGGGGATTTGACTGTGATCAACACTCTCTCTACCCTCATGGTGATGAACAAGGACAGATATTGAATAAATCATCTTGAAGGGGAAATGCATGGTGTGGAGACGTATGTAGCAGGGTACTGAAGCTACAGAGAAAGATCCAGCAAAGCCAGGAATGGTAGGAGGAGTTAGCTTTAGCAGGGGACATGCTGGGCTGGGGACAATGTCCCAGAAAATAAAGTATGATATGCAAAGCTTGGATTCCAGAGACACAGTGTCACTGTCAAGGAGGCCTCTGTATCTTCATCCCTCAAGATCTGAACTGCTCAACCCTAGGTCTGTGAGCCAATAATTTTTTGTGTGTCTAATCTTTTTCAAACCACACTAAACATATTTCAGGAGACAAGTATAGCCAAAACACAATGATTATGCAGTGGTTTATCAGAGAAATACAAGGAATATTTTAAAATCTGTTGCTGTCCTCAAAGAGGCTTAGCCCCACTTTTCCACATTTCTATGGGCATAGGATAGAATCGCTGAGTATAGATTGATGAAAATATCATTTTTAAAAAGTAAAATATAAACACTTTCCTATTGCCTGCATAATGCATATGTTCCAGACAAATAGTAGAAAAATGTATTTCCTGTGTGAGTCACCTTTTCTTTAGACTGTACTGTTAGTGTCTTCAACCTTTCCTTGAATCAGTTGTTTTCCAGATCATTCTCCACCTCACCCTCTGATAATTATAACGTGGATATAACTCAGAAACAGCCCCCACATTTCCCTCTTTGATTGGAGGGTGGGGGAAGATACAAACACAATTTAAAATTTAAATGTAAATTAAGTTAAATTACTTGCTTATACAATAAGCAAGTAAGTTAATTGTTTTTGTAGGGGTGGAGGTAAGATATGAACACAGAATTTTAAATTAAAATTAAATTTTAATTTAATTTTTAAAATTTAATTAAATTTTTATTTAAAATTCTGTGTTCATATCTTTGCCCCACCCCTACAACCAAAGAGGAGAAGTGTGGGGGCTGTTTGTGAGTTGTATTCACAATATAATGATCAGAGGGTAAGATGGAGAATGATCGGGAAAACAGCTCATTCAAGGAAAGTCTGATGACACTAACACAGTAGAGTCTAGAGAAAAGGTGACTCACGCAGGAAATAATTTTATTGTATCAGTCAGGGAATTTTACTTCAACCAGCAGAAACTACTGCTGGCTCTCTTAAGCCAAAGTGACATTAATTGAAAGGGAATTTGGGCTTGCACAAGTAGGGGTTAAGGTTAGAGACTGGGGTGGAAGATTAAGTGGAAAGTAAGGGAAGTGTAGGCATGGTCAGGACCCAGGAAATGCCTCCTACAAATGCCACCAATGTCTCCCAATATCCCCTCCGCATTTGTGGCACTTGCTCAAGTCCTAGACAAGTAAGCATCTTACTATCTAAGGGTACATACTGGACCCTGTCTATGCAGAAGGAGGCAGAGGAGGCTAGCACTGGGAAACACCTTTATATCAAGACTGTACAATATAGGAATATACAAATTGAGAATGCAGTCAACAGTGGTTTGTTTTCTTGCTTATTTTTGTCCTTGCTTGTTTATTTTCTCTCTCGCCTCTGGGGTATAACCTCTTCAATAACAGCCACTTCATCTGTTGTCTGCCTCTGGATCCTTAAGCCCTCAAGAGTAGACATTCAATAAATAGCTATGGAATGTATTAATGGAGGAACATTCAGAGTACGTAAACATATTCCACATTGTTGTATGTGTAGACAAAGGTGAGTGTGCCATTTTTATAGGGTTGTGGACTTTGGTTCAAGATAAGGAAGATTTTTCTAACAGAGTTATCTAGCAATATCATACCCCATTTCATGAGTAACTGGCCTCTGAGTGTGAGAAGGAAGCAGCAATGAGATTTCAACGTGGACATCCACTACTGCTTCCTGTGACAACAGTACTTATAAACTTTTGTTTGGGGCTTCCCTTCCCCACTCTCAGGCCATGTGTTTTCTGGAAAGTTCACTCCACTTTCAAATCCAGAGGCTAATCTGATGGGTACATCCCATCACCCTGGCCACAGTGACTGTTTCACTTTCCCCCACCCCTACAACCAAAGAATGACCCAAATCAGGTCAAGCAGGGCAGCCAACCAGATCCAACCCAGGACTTTTGTTTGAGCCATGGAGAAAGCAGACTCTCTTCTGAGGGATCTGGTGTCATAAGAATGGGGTCCAGGAGTAGCCAGGGACCCTCGCAGGAAACTTCAGAATGAAGCTGACATGGAAGATGTCAGTGAAAGAGGGAAAGCCTGGTCTGTGTGTGCTTGAAGCCAGATCCACTCAGAATTCTTATAACATGAGCCAAAATTTTTCCTTGGATTGGTTTTTCTGTTAGAGGAACAAAATGAGTCTTAAGTAATATGAGTGTTAATTCCGATTAATTGCTAGTGACTGTCCCCAGCACTGTGTGGAGGAGGATTCCAAGGGCCAAATCCAGATACACGGGGAAGAGTAAGGTTGGTAAGTGTTGTCTGCCACAGAAGCGGAAGGGGAGCTGAGTCACACATGATGTGTTTGTAACCCTTGGGCTAGATGTTCAAACTCCTGTCATAAAGGTTGGGTTAGGTGGTCTGCAACAGTGCTGTTCAATGGACATATAAGGTGGGTAACACATGCACTTTACACTTTTTAGTAGCTATATTTAAAAAGTAAAAACAAGATAGTAAAATTAATTTTAATAATGTACTTTATTTAATTCAATATACCCCAAATATTATTATTTCAACATGTGGCACTAGCTGCATTTCAACTGCTCAATAGCTACATGTGGCTGGTGGCTACTGAGCTGGACAGCACAGGCCTAGAACCATAGAGTATTGGAACTAGAAGAGACCTTTGAAGCAGCTTCTACCACCTGCCCATTGTACAGATGGGTCAATGGAGCCTGAGAGAGGAGAGAGTAACTTTCCAAAGCACATGAGTAATTGTAGTGACTTTCTGTGGCATATTTCATTTTCTTCCAAAGACTGAGACTGTATAGTGGGTGTAGTAGACAGAATAGCGACCCTCATCTCAAAGATGTCTACATCCTAATCCCTGGAGCCTGTGAATGTTGACCACACAAAAGTGTGGTTAAAAAAAAGACTTGCTGATGTGATTAAATTAAGGATTTTGATATGGGAATATTATCCTGAATAATCCAGGTGGACCCATGGTAATCACAAGGGTCCTTATAAGAGTGAGGGAGCCAAAAGTCAGAAGGAGGTAGATGATGGAACCCAAGGTTGGAGTGATGCAATTTGAAGATGGAGAAAGAGGCCATGGGCTAAGGAGTACAGGAAGCCTCTGGAATCTAGAAAAGGCAAGGAAACAAATCCTTCCCTGAAGCTTCCAGAAGGAACACAACCCTGAAGACAACTTAATTTTAGCCTTGCAAGAATCATTTTGGATTTCTGACCTCCAGAACCCTAAGAGAGTAAATGCATGTTGTTTTAAGTTGATAAGTGTCTGGTAATTTATCACAGAAGCAATAGGAAACTAATACAATGAGAAATGGCTCTGCTGAGTGAGCTGCCAAAATTTCTTTCCTTGATTGCTTTAGACATAAACCAGTGTTTCCTGCAATAAGACCACTTACCTTCACTCTGGGAAATTCACTGGTATATGTGACCAGTGGCTGTATACCACCCCAATTTCCCAGGAAAATTCTCTAAAACAGTCCTTAGCATCCCACGAAAGCTTTTACCAGTAAAAGATGACAAGGTGAATCTTTTCACTCTAAGTCTACTTTTGAGGAAACATGTCACCAACCCTTTGGTGGGTTCCAAGTCTGGCCTGGGGAAGGGCTTCACAAACCCACCAGCAAGTTATTTTCTTTGGCTTCTTCTAGGAAGTGCTATGGAGGTTACAAAGCTAATTCTACTCTCTGGCATTCAGGAATACCATGGTGACACACACACAAAGATGACTAAAAACACATAGTTCACATCATCCTTTCCTTTCATTAAATGTCAAAGCACAACTAGAGAATTTTAAACGTGACATTTTGGTCATCCAGTTTGCCCATTTGGAAAATGCAGTTTAATAAAGGCAGCTGGGTTAGTTCAAAGAGCATGGGGCAGAGTCAAAGGACTTAGGCTCAACCAAGAATTAGCTAATGATTTCTCTGGATCTGTGTTTCTTTGTCATCAAAAAGAAACACTGAGTTTGGTATTCCTTGTGGTTCTCCAATTTTTAAATTATTATTATTATTATTATTTTTAGACAGAGTCTCACTCTATCACCCAGGCTGGAGTGCAGTGGTGCGATCTCAGCTCACTGCAAGTTCTGCCTCTCAGGTTCACACCATTCTCCTGCCTCAGCCTCCCCAGCAGCTGGGACTACAGGCGCCCGCCACCATGCCCAGCTAACTTTTTTTGTGTTTTTAGTAGAGACGGAGTTTCACCATGTTAGCCAGGATGGTCTCGATCTCCTGACCTCATGATCCGCCCACCTCGGCCTCCCAAAGTGCTGGTATTACAGGCGTGAGCCACTGCGCCCGGCCAAATTTTATTATTTTAATTGTATATAAGAAGTAGATTGCTGGTTTGAGAAACAGCATTATAATACATAATGCTTGGGATGTCCTTCAAAACCTATTTTGAATTGTTATGGAGAATGGTCTGAGAATAAAGAAAAAATATAAAAATAAGAAAGCCTAGTTTCCTTTTAGACATTTTTTTCATTGTGCTTGACTTCAGTGTTATTTTGAGTTTCACAGAATCACACAAGATTGAAGGAATCATTAAGATTTTCTGCCCAATCCTTTGTTTCACAGTTAAGAATGCTGAGACTCAAGGAGCCTGTGACTTGCCTACAGTTTCAGAACTGGTATTGAGCTAGCAGGGCTAGAATCAAGGTCTCCTGATTCACAAGCTAGAGGTCCTCTTCCTCCCTTATCAGCTCTCTTAATTTGTCATATGTGTAAGTTTATAGTTTCTCCTAAGAATAGTTGAGAGGAGCATCCCTCCAGTCCTTGCCAGTACAATGGTGAGGAAGGAGGAAAAATGGTGCTGCATGCATTGTTGAGATGGCAGGGTCTCTTGTGAGGCTTGGGGGTCTGTATATAAATAAGTTAGGTTAGAGATGTGGCCATCACTGCTACATTGGTCACTGATGGTGACTAATTTGCCTCTGAAGGGGACTGCTGTCATTAATTGCAAAGCTTATATTTCACAGAGTTGGGGCTGAAACTAGGAAGTGGGTGAGTTCTGCCATGAATAGGTTCTCCTTTTCTGGCTCTTACCCCTACACAATGCTCAGTTTCTCCTTTTAGAAACTGGCAAATAAAGGAAAACTCACAGACTTCCTCTATGGCTTGTTCTAGCTCTGAAATATCCAATGTACACTTAATCAGGAGAGGAGCAGAGTGCTGTGTCAACCCAGTTCTATTGCTAGCAATCATATGTAACAATAGGCATTGATTTGCAACCATCACACTCAAGTGGAAGATAGTTACATTTTACCTTCTGCACCTTACACAAAGATCAATTTCAGGTAAATTGTGGATCTAAATGTGGAATATTAAAGCAATAAAATTTGTAGGAGAAAATGTAGGAGAATGTCTTTATATCCTTGGGGTTAGAAAAGCTTTCTTAAAGAGGATACTAACTGAAAATTTGGACTGCATTAAAATTCAGAATTTCTGTTTACCAAAAGACTATTTAGAGAGTGAAAAGTTGAGCCTCAGAGTAGAAAATATTTGTAATATTTATGTTTGTCAAATAACTCATATCCAGGATACATAAAGAACTTCTGCAAATTGATAAGAAAACGTTGGGCACCCAAACAGAAAATTGGGCGAAGAACTGAATAAGCACTTTGCAACATGTCCAAAATGCCTAAAATGTACTGGTAGAGGTTTCAGAAACAAAACCATGGACTAACATCAATGTGAATACAGTATCGATGGACTGCCAAACGTTTTGTTGATTGTGAGTGAAGGCGAATGTATCAGAAGACACAAAGTGTGGCTTCAGATAAAGAAATATTTATCTACTCATGTGTGTAGTTATTTCTTACAAGATAGCTTGGCAGAGAGAGGTGAACTCTTTAGAAGATGGCAAGTGGTGTTTTAATCAAAGGACAGACAAGGCCGTGGTGCCCTGGATGGATTAAGGAACAGATAGGTAGGCCGGGTGTGGTGGCTCATGCCTGTAATCCCAGCACTTTGGGAGGCCAAGGCAGATGGATCACGAGGTCAGGAGGTTGAGACCATCCTGGCTAACACAGTGAAACTCTGTCTCTACTAAAAATACAAAAAAGTTAGCTGGGTGTGGTGGCAGGTACTTGTAGTCCCAGCTACTCAGGAGGCTGAGGCAGGAGAATGGCGTGAACCCAGGAGGCGGAGCTTGCAGTGAGCCAAGATCACGCCACTGCACTCCAGCCTGGGTGACAGACTCCATCTCAAAAAAAAAAAAAAAAAAAAAAAAAAAAAAAAGATAGGTTTTTTTATAAAAGAGATATAACACTTTTATTTAACTATCCATATTTTCAATATGCCAGAAATTACCTCGTTTTTCAACCATTTAAACTTATGATGACCTGAGATATCTGTCAACTTAACAATATTTGGGTGGGGGTGTGTCTTAGTCTATTTGGCTTGCTATAACAGACTAGTTTAGACTAGGTAATTTAAAAATAACAGAAATTTATTTCTTACAGTTCTAGAGGCTGGGAAATCCAAGTTCAAGGCACCAGCTCTAGAGAGTGCTTACTCTTTGCTTCATAGATGGTGCCTTCTTGTGGTGTCCTCACATAGTAGAAGGGGCAACAAGCTCCCTTAGGCCTCTTTTATGAGGGCACTAATCCTATTAATGAGGGCTCCCCCCACATGACTTAATCACCTCTCCAAAGCCCCCACTTCTTAATACCATGACATTGGGAATTAAGTTTCAACACATGAATTTTGGCGGGCACACACATTCTGATCATAGCAGGAGGAGACAAAGATTTTCAAAACTCTTTGGTGAGCTTATAATAAAAAAGTTGAAGACCACTGGCCCAAAAATGTTCTAAAATTCAGGGATGATGGCAGTAAAAGAGGCCCGGTTGACCACCATGCCCCCAGGTCTTCCAGACTCTCAGAATCTATGAAATATTCATGTAGGACCTAACCCATGGTAAGTGCATCACAGTTGCTTCTTGACTGATGGATTAGTTCACCTTCCTCACTCACCAACACATTTTATTGCAACTTTCAGCATTCATGAAATTGGTTGAAAACTCAGCTGTTCTCATTTTCTGACTCATTAATCTCTAGTAGGCAATTGTCCTTTATAAATCTACCTACTTTTTCAAGTGGAAAGTAATCACAAACAAGAAGGTTAAATGTTAGGAGGTACATAGCAAAACAGAAAATGGATTAATAAATTAAGCATTTAAAGTCATTTTTGAGAAAGTAGATGAGTCACTTACATTTTACAATCTTAATTTTCCTTTTAAATGGCAAATTTCCCATTGTCTAGCCTAAGTACAGAATGGAGCATTTGGATTAAACAGTTACTAAGTAATTATGGTTATATGACATATTAGTTTTTAAAGTACACCAAAGTCACCTTGATATTGTCACATAATTATTTTTCCATTGGCAAATCAGAAGTCACTTCAGGATTCTGTACATCTTGGAATCTTTCTTTTCTTTCTTTCTTTCTTTTTTTTTTTTTTTTTTTTGAGATGGAGCCTTGCTCTGTCGCCCAGTCTGGAGTGCAGTGGCGCCATCTCGGCTCACTGCAAGCTCCACCTCCCGGGTTCACACCATTCTCCCTCCTCAGCCTCATGAGTAGTTGGGACTTCAGGCGCCTGCCACCACGCCCAGCTAACTTTTTGTCTTTTTAGTAGAGATGGGGTTTCACCATGTTAGCCAGGATGGTCTCGATCTCCTGACCTCATGATCCGCCCTCCTCGGCCTCCCGAAGTGCTGGAATTATAGGGGCGAGCCACCGTGCCCAGCCGGAATCTTTCTTATGAATGCAAATTACCACTGCCTTAGAGATGTGTAAAACTGTTCATCTAGAGAAACAGAATGGCAGAAAAATTAGTTTTTATTGTGTTCAGAATGGAGACTGGAAAAGGCTGGCAGATGCAACAAAAGACATATAAACCATTACATGAAGTATTTATGCCAAAATCAAGGAGCATTTAATAAGGTTTTGAATTTTAATGAATAAGATGAGCTTCTCTTGGGCTTTTACTGTTCCAGTTTTAATGTCCTCAAGTAGTTCTCTTGATAATGAGTAGTTTTGCATATTTATAGGAAACTAAGAAGTAGAGAATAAATAAAATAGCTTAATTTCTTGTGATCAAAGAATCAGGACATTTTAGAGTTGGAAGAAACTTTAGACGTTATTGATAAATAGAGAATGACAGGCATAGTTATTCCTCCAAAATATAACATTCATAATTGACCCATTAGCAATTTGGTGGATATAAATCAGTGAGATTCCTGCTGTACATTTAAGTGCACATTATAATTATTTACTGCAGATGAATGCTTGGAAATTGATGACACAGGCAATTCTCATTTTACTAGCAGGTTGGGTTCCAAAATGTGCAGGTTGTATATCCCGGATTTAGAGTTTATTTTGTGATGGAATCAATGTTGCAAGTGGAGGTTGAACTGCCAGGCCAACACATGAAACCCATATGCTCATCATGCCCTGATGGTGTTAAAGCCCCAACCCAACTTCTCACTTAACCACAGTTCAGGCTTCAGTGTTGCCTCTGCATGGTGTTGCAGTCACTAAGACCAGGATTCAAATCCTAGCTCTGCCACACACCAGCTGTGTGTTTTGGGCAAACGGACTTATCTTTCTGTGCCTCACTTTCCTCTACTGTGAAATGGGGATAATCACACTCTCCCAAGGTTACCAGACTTCAAAATGTTCCACAGTGATCCCCCATCCTGGTATTCATGCTTTCGTGTAGTCCCCTCTCACACAGAATACAGCTGACCTGTGTGAGCAGTAGGATGTCATGGAAATGACAGAATGTGACTTCTGAGGCTAGGTTATAAAACAAATAGTGACTTGCTCTCTCTTGACTCTTGCTGTGGGGGAAGCCAGCTGCCATGTTGTGAGGGCGCTCAAGTAGCCCCACACTTAAGCAGCCCACACGGCAGGGAACTGAGATCTCCTGCCAACAGTGCTACCTTGCCAGGCATACAGAGAAGATCCATGAACCCTAGTAAAGCCTTTTGATGACAATATCCTTGGCTGATATCTTAACTAGAACCTTATGAGAGCCTCTGAGTCTGAGCCACCACCAGCCAAACCATTCTCACATTCTTGACCTCCAGAAATTGTGTGTTGGACAATAAATGTTTATTGTTTTGAGCTGCTAACTATTGGGGTAGCATGTTATGTAGCAATAGATAACTAATACATAATTTAATGGATTAGATGATATAAGGAATGTAGAAGTCTTAATCTACTGTCTGGGCAGAGAAAGCATGCAAAATGGTGACTGTTGATATAATTATCCCATTGTTATACCTTGAATGCCTAGTGGAATGATAGATTTCTTTTTTTCTTTTTTTTTTTTGAGATGGAGTCTCGCTCTGTCGCCCAGGCTGGTGTGCAGTGGCGCGATCTTGGCTCACTGCAAGCTCCGCCTCCCAGGTTCACGCCATTCTGCTGCCTCAGCCTCCCGAGTAGCTGGGACTACAGGTGCCCGCCACCACGCCAGGCTAATTTTTTTGTATTTTTAGTAGAGATGGGGTTTCACCATGTTAGCCAGGATGGTCTCGATCTCCTGACCTCGTGATCCACCTGCCTTGGCCTCCCAAAGTGCTGGGATTACAGGCATGAGCCACTGCTCCCGGCCAATAGATTTCTTTATTAGAAATAAAACAATCCTATTGGTCATGACAGCACAGAATATATGGAGGACGGTAGGAGACATTTCCTTATTCTTCCCATTGGGTTTCCCCCTGACCTCACAGAATTATGAGCCTCATATGGCACCCATAGTCCCTTTTGACTCTGGTCTCCCTACCTCTTCTGCTTCCTAACCCTCTTCCCCCAGGGTCCTAGCTACATCCAGGAGGGTATCTGGTGTCAGGGAGGTGGAGATGGTGAGGTAGTTCTTGATTCTATGCTCGATTCTCCACTGAAGGGTAAATTTGGTGCTTTATTATTCTAAAGATTTGTTCCCATCAGAGACAGACTTCAGTCTGAAGGAAGGTACTTTGCAACCTCAAGCTGTAATAGTATTATAATACTATTATTATTATAATAATATTTAGCTTTCCATGGTCATTCTGTGTAGCATTTCTACCACACCCAATGAACAATCCTCCTGTTTTCATAGTTCCTTCTTTCAGCAGAAGGTAAGGAGAAAGTTGATTTCCTGATACTATCTGCAATTATTTGTCTGGACAGACTTCAGTAACCTTGAACTGGACACTCTTCTGAGCTCAGTGATGTGTCATTTCAGATGCCTTCTGATGCTCCTGTGAAATATTGACTCTCATTCAGCTTCTGAGGCTACCAAGAGAAGCAGAAATCAAACACAAAATTATTATTAAGAATTTGTGTTCATGCAGGCATATTAAATTAGAGTCAACTAGCAATTTTGGTAAATGCTCCTGTTGTTACAAGGCTTAATGAGAGAATTCAGGGAATAGAAAGAATTCTTGAGAGCCCTTTTTTCCTTTAGTTTTTTTTTTTCTGTTGTTGAGAGTGCTTGTTAATTCACAGAAACACTAGGCTGAGAATTTCACATAAGAAAAAGCTTAGAAATGGAAATAATAAAGCTGTGACTAGGAAATTATTGTCAAGAGTTACAAGATAACTGAAATAATAACTAATATTTGCCTGTATATCAGTGTTGTATTTACATCAATCCTCACTTATAATCCTGTGAAGGGCATTCTTTGATCTCCATCTTGCAGATAAGAAAATTGAGCACAGTAGTTAAAATACTTGCCAAAAGAGAAGGTTAGAAGCAGAACCAAGCCCCTGGTGTCTTTTCCACAATACCATGAAGTGTCCCTTAGATTACGAGTTTTGGTTTATAAAAACATAGAGGCTGTTCAAATATTTTTTAAAAGCAGTTGCCTGGCTGGGTGAGGTGGCTCATGCCTGCTGAGTCAGGAGGATTGCTTGAGCCCAAAGGTTTTAGACCAGCCTGGGCAATATAATGAGACCCCAGCTTAAAAAAAAAAAGCAATTGCCTGAGTCTTTTTTTTTTAATTGTGGTAAAAAACACACGAGACTTACTCTCTTAACAAATTTAAGTTTTCGCCTTGATGTTGTAATACTCAGTCTTCCCACAGTGTTGTCAACTGAAGGATGACAAGGTTCATAAATCTGGAAAGGTGAGCTTTGTTTTGCATAAAGTGCTGCAGCCTGCAGAGTGGCCATTCTGTCAGGCTGAGAATCGTAGCCTCCAGCCAGAAGCCAGAAACAAGCATTTCAAGGGAGAGGCAAAGGGAATAGGAACATGCTGAGTGATGTGGCTGAATATACATATTTAATAAGCTTTAGGAGTCATGAATATTTATGAAAGAAGAAACGTGCACATGTGCAGTTGAGCTTCATGTATTTTTGTGTGTCCCCTGTTCAAAAAATGGTGGCATTAGCATGATCCAAGGGTGCAGTTTTCAGACTTTTGACATCAAAAGGTGAAGCAGAGGATATGAAAACCCTTGCTGCACTTTCTCCGTAGACTGGCTAGAACTACCCTATGGTCAGGGGTTTCTTATCAGGAAGGAATGCTGGTTGGTTGTTGTATTGTAACCTGAAAGGGGAGGGGAAGCATCAGGCAGTTGGTTGATAGTAGAGGTGGAGTGACTCTTTGCAAAGGGCTGGTTTCTGTTTAGACCTTAGGAAAGAAAGACTAATGGTGGTTAGTAAAGGTGAGAGTATAATGAGATGTGTCTGACCTTCCATCCCATCATGGCCAGGAACTCAGTTTTCAATGTTTCTCTTGGGTCCACTTGGCCAAGAATGGGTTGTTTCAGTCTGTTAGGGGGCTCAGGATTTTGTTTTTATTTCTAGTGTAAAATGTATGACAAACCTTGGGGACACTGAGCAGCCATCAACATGAAAAAAACAGGTTGAATGCCACAGACTTCCTCATTCTTAAGATTCCTCACCAAGGAAGTCAATACCTTAGTGCTTTGCCCTGCTAAAAAATATTTTAAAATTGTTCAGTGAAATTTGTGAGAGCTCACTCTTCTGGACTGAGCTCCTTCCTGTACAAGGCCCCAACAGAATAGATGAAACCAAAATGTAGTCACTCATGCTAAAGTTCTATACCACCAAACCAAAAGTAAGTTGTTTATCTGACCTTTTAAGAAATCGGGAGAGAGAAAGAGAGAGAGAGAATAAAGAAATCCCTAAACAAGCCAGTTTAAGCCAGCATTATGAGGAAGTCCCCTTTGATTTAGTAACCTGAAATAGGAAAGTAACCTGAAGTAATCTGATTTTTAACCAATCTGCTTTTTTTTTTTTTGTATTAAACTGTTTTCTTGTTCTTGCTCAAGCTATCTTATAGAAACCCAAAGCTGCCTTTGTAAAGGTTATAACTGAGCTGACCTAACCGACTCCATCTTGCTTCTAACCTCCAAGCTGTCCTTGTTCATTCCTGGGAAGAGGCTGAAATACCTTTGGGAGGAACTTAGTTTATAGTTTAACTTTGAAACAAAGATAACAGCCCTTTATCAAAATAAATCTCTTTTGTTTGGGGACTAGACTGCGTTTGCAGGGCTAACAAATTGGCCGCAAGATTCAAAATTAAGGTTTAAGAGACACTGTTGTAAAACCTGAGATCAGTGCTTGAGATAGTTTATAGACCCTACATTCTGATGCACCAGCTGTTGCCACCCAGATCAATAAACTGACTTATCTTGTATTGTAGTCCCCACTGAGGAACTGACTCAGTGCAAGAGGAGAGCTTCACCTCTCTCTGATTTCATCTTCAAGCTGACCAATCAACACTCCCCACTTTCCCACCCACTACCCACCAAATTATCCTTAAAAACCCGATCCCTGAATTTTTGGGGAGATCGAGTCGAGTAATAACTCTTTTTCCCATATGGCATGGTCAGCCTTGTGTCAATGAAACTCTTTCTTCACTGCAATGCCATGGGCTTTATTTGTGCAGCAGGCAGGAAGAATCAGTTGGACAGTTGCAAACTGACAGTTCTTCAATGCCCAATGGAGTACCCTTTCTAAATATTTAGATGAGATGCTGCCTAGTTCGTGAATCCCTAATAATAGCCAATTTGATCTTTAGACTAAATGTGTGAAAACTTTTTTCTTATCAAAGCAAAACAACAGAGTAAAAAAATTGTTTCTAAACATTGTTAGCTAATTTTCAGACTTTACTTTCAGGAGCTATTAAATACATAAATAGGGTAAGGGAGGAAAAATAGTTATTCCCTTTATTTGTAACAAAAGAAAAACAGAGTGGAATAACACGTTCCCATGGGAGATACTCAGGGAAACACTGATAAATCTTTAAAGTAGAACCCAGAGAGGTGGCTTTGACTTCCAGGCTTAAATACTATCATTTGCTGAAATAAAGAAAGAAGGGTGTGGGGAAAGCCTCATTAAGATGAGGTGACCAGGAAAAGTTCAGGAAACATGAACAAGGCTTGTTATGCGAAGTTAAGCTCATGCCTTCTCCACTGATGAGCGCGCCTGGGGAATTAGAATAATTCCTCTCTTCTTGGTTCAGAGAGGGAGACACCATTATAAATGGAGATTTCCTTTATACATGTAAATATCTCTAACAAAAGGGTAACACTTCTGTTCTTGTTTTCATAGTAGTTCTGTAGTTTCTCAAAATAATCCACTCAAAATAATCCTCATGCAGAAGAGGCATGTTTGGGGTGGCATATTCTGGTCTCCTACAGTCATATTTGGGGGCAGCATGTCCTGAATTCCAGCAATAGCTTAGACAAAAAACCTCAACCCTAACTTTACTGTCTTTCCCTGTTTCTTCACTCTTCACCTCAATCCTTCCCTCAGTACCATTAATTATAGTTTCCTAGTTTTTCTCAAATCTTTTATCTCCTTTCCACTCTTCCTGTCTGCCTTAGTTTAACTTCATGTTGTTTATTCAAGAATGCAACAAAACAAAACAAAAACTTTTCACAGAATTACCTGGGGAACATTTTGAGAAATTATTGCTATAAAATAATTTCATATAAAAAGAACCGCTGTGAAAAAAGCAACCAGAGAATAAGAAAAAGGTTTTTTGTTTTAATTAAAAATATAGTTGCTAATTTTTTTTTAAATGGATGAGAAATAAACTTCAGCAATAAACCAGAAAAAAGGAAGAAAATATGAGAGAAAGCTTAGGGATATGGGTGGTAAATATGTGAGTTCTATATTGCTCTACATTCCTTTTTGTTTTTTGAGATGGAGTCTTGTTCTGTCACCCAGGCTGGAGTGCGGTGGCATGATCTTGGCTTACTGCAACCTCCACCTGCTGGGTTCAAGCAATTCTCCTGTCTCAGCCTCCCAAGTAGCTGGGACTACAGGCGTGAGGCACCATGCCCAGCTAATTTTTTTTTTTTTTTTTAGTAGAGACGGGGTTTCACCATGCTGGCCAGGTTGGTCTCAAACTCCTGACCTCATGATCTGCCCGCCTTGGCCTCCCAAAGTGCTGGGATTATAGGCGTGAGCCACCACACCCGGCCCCTCTATATTCTTTAAGTAGGATATTTAGGAGGACAAGCAGCAAGAAGGAAAGAAAGACAAAAGGAGGAGAAAAAAAGAGTCCACCACCTGAGGAAATGAGAAATGGGAATATTAGGAAAAAGAAACAAGCCTAGACATATGCTAGTGAAACAGTGGAGCTATCCCCATCAAAGGTAATGATAAGACAAGGACCTCACTGTCCACAGAACCTGCTCATTAATATGCTGGTGTAACTGCCTGATGGGGTGTTCCTGCCCACTGCACAGAGAAAACCACTTCACTGAGACTGTAGTATTGCAGTAAAGAAACAGTTTAATTAATGTGAGGACAGCCATGTAGAAGAACTGGACTTATCACTCAAATCAGTCTCCCCAAAGGCTCCAAGGTTATGATTTTTCAAGGATAGTTTGATGGGTGGGGGAATAGGGAATGGGTGCTGCTGATTGTCTAGGAATGCAATGATAGAGAGTGTGGAAAACAGTCCTTGTGCACTGAGCCCACTTCTGGGTGGTGGTGGGGTGGCCACAAGACCAGTTGAATCATGAGTTTTGTGAGTCCAGGTGGGGTTGCCAGAATGCAAAAATCTGAAAAACGTCTCAAAATACGAATTGTAGGTCTACAGCAGTGATGTTATCTATAGGTGCAACAGAAGAAGTCACAAATCTTGTGACCTCTGGCTACATAACTTCTGAGCAGTTAAGGATTATAGAAATTATACCTACATTTTAGCAGAATTCAGACCCTTTCTATAATCATAATCTTATGGCCTTTCATTAGTCTTATAAAGGCTGTTTTAGGTCCCTGAGCAAGAAGGGGGTTAGTTCTAGGGAGGGGCTATTACTACCATCCTTGCTTTCAAGTTAAAGTATCAGCTAAATTCCTTCCACAGTTAACTTGACCTACACCCAGGAACAAGTGAAAACAACCAGCTTGTGAGGCTAGAGGCAAGACGGAGTTAGCCTTGCTAGACTTCTCGCATTGCCATAATCTTTGCAAAGGTGGTTTCACTAGGCAGTCTAGCTAGTGAAATAAAATGAGGAATGTTAAAGACAAAAGTATTCTGACACTTGTTAAAATGTTAAGAAATACTTCATTTAAGACTATTCCAGTCAGGGAGAGAGATGCTCAACACCACATAGAGCAAAGACAGCCGGAGATTTATAGCTGATACGCACAGTGAAGGAGTCAGTAGGTGGGAAATTATTAAGAGGAGACATCAAGGGTTGGGGGGATTCTTGCCAAAGACAGGCCAGAACAATCAATGATCAAGGGTGGGGGATTTTCTCTAAACTGAATTAGCAGGATTCTTGCTAAAAATGGGCTAGGCAGGCTGAAGACAGGAGAGGTGTCAATGTGGGGGGCTTAGTTGAGAAGGGAGCTCAGAGGAGCCTGGGTAAAGTTGGGTGAGGAGAGAGCTTTCATCAGGAACCGAAGAGCTGAAACTGTCATTGTCTGCAGATAACATGATGGTCTACCAATAACTTCAACAACAGCAACAATAATGGTGAGAACTTTTGAGAAAGTTTAGTATATTTGTCAAATAGAAACTAAAAATTAAAAAAAAAGATTTTCCCATACATCAATAGCAATTAATTTTTTACAAATCTCAATTGCCAGATCTACGAAATCTATAAACTACTTGAAAATAAATGTGAACAAAATATTCCAGTTCTAACTAAATGCAATTGTTAAAATTTACTGATGAAGAATCATGTTTACCCTTGGGAGAGTAGTGACTAAAAAGGAGAGTGAAGGGGTCTGTTTGGGGCTGGCAATCCTTTGTGACTCAATCAATTAACAGTTTGTAAAATTTTCAGATGAACATAGAAAGGACATTTAAACGTGGAGAATATTAGCATATTTGTTGGTGAGAAGAACCCTGTATTGTAAAATTGTCACTTTTCCTAAATTTAATATTAAATTCAATGCTATACTATTACAAATTCCAAAGTTCTTTATGAAACTTCATAAGTTTCCCTGGTGGGAGGTAATTGAATCATGGGAGCAAGTCTTTCCCATGCTGTTCTCGTGACAGTGAATAAGTCTCATGAGATCTGATGGTTTTATAAAGAGGAGTTCCCCTGTGTAAGTTCTCTCTTCTCTTGTCTGCCGCCATGTAAGACATGACTTTCACCTTCCACCATGATTGTGAGGCCTCTCCAGTCATATGGAACTGAAAGTCCATTAAACTCTTTTTCCTGTATAAATTACCCAGTCTCAGGTATATCTTTATCAGCAGTATAAAAACAGACTAATAGATACTGTAAAGACATAATCATTAAAATGTTATAGTATTGGATTAAGAACATATAGATTGAACAGAATAGGTTAGAGTTCAGAAATAGACCAAATTATATATAGAAATTCAGTAACTGATAAAGTTAATATTTCAAATCAGTGAAAAAAAGGATGGGCCATTTAACCAATGGTATTAGGTAATTTACCATTCCTGTAAGGGAAAGAAAGTCAGTTTCTACCATATCTCATAGACAAAATTAAATTAAGGAATAATTAGAGATCTAGATGATTTATAATAGTACCAGATGAAAATACAGGAGAATAATTTTATAATCTTTGTCTGAGGGAGGACCTCCTAAATAAGACTGAAATCCTAAAACTGTAAAGGAAATTGTTAACAGAAATGACTTTATAAAAATGAAGGACTTCTGCATAGGGAAAGACATAGGAAACAAAATTAAGATACAGGAGTGAGACTAGAAGGTTATAGCATTGTATAACCTCCATCACCTCCACCCCATTCTTACTCTCACTCAACTCATGACCTTGTTTCCTACTGCAATGAGAAAATGAAAGCAGTCAGAGATAATCCAAAAATTTCCACAAGCAGTGTCCCTACCCCACACCACCCTCATAATCTCATTTTCCTCCTGTCACTGCAGATAAGCTGGCCAGCTCCTCCAAATTCTTCACTTACAGGCTAGACCTCATCTTTTTTCCCTCTGTTTGGGGCTCAAAAAAAATGCCACCCCAAAGTATGGTGCCTGGGCGTGCTAAGTACTTTGAACTAAAGGACATTGGAAGAAAGACATCAGAAGCAGCCTCAGAACCAGAGTCTCTGACCTTCTCCTCCCTCCTGCCTCCTGCCCCGCATTCTTCCTGGAAGCAAGTCATGGAAATCAGAATTCTTCTTCCTCTAGGCATATCATAAAAACTAGAACGCTTTTTCCCCAAAGTCAGCCACAGCAACTAGAATTATTACTGTAATTGTACCCCACCTTTCTGTGTAAGAAATGGCCATAAAGAAATTCTCTGACCTACCCTTGTCTGATGGTAGGTCATACATAGGACCCTCATTCGAGGTGGGGTCCTGCCCCATACCCTGGAAGAAGAAATGCTGTGAGGAGCGCCGAGAAGAATCTGAACAGACAGGCTTTGCTGGGTTTCCCCGCATCCGTCTACCATTAGATCATACCTTTTTTGTCCAATCATAAAAATGGAGTTTTTCCTTGAGTCTTTGGGTCTTCATTCTGAAGGCCCCCATGTTATGTAATGCTTTTATTTAAAAAGTCTATTTTTCTTTCTTCTTGTTAACCTGTCTTTTGTTATAAAAGGGTCAGCTGTGATCTTTATGATGGGGAGAAAAGATATTGCACCCCTTCTGCCCCCACACCGCCCTCGGTGACGTGGCTACATTTGCCATCTCCAAGCAGAACTCTCTCATGAGTCTGATATACCCACAGCTGCCCCACCGGACCGCTCTGCTTGGAAGTTTTACGGGCATCTCAAGGTCATTATGTCCAACACTGAACTCTTGATCTTCCCCTCAAAACTTACTTTATCCATAAACTTTTCCTTCTCAGTTGATGGCAATTTCAACCTTCTACTTCCTCAGGTTCCTGAAAATTGGCATCTACTGTCTTCCTTTCACATTCTACTTCCTATTGTAAGAGCACCCTTTTGGGTTCCCATTTAAAGTCTATCCAGGGCCAGGGGTAGTGGCTCACACCTATAATTCCAGCACTTTGGGAGGCTGAGGCTGTAGGATCACTTGAGGCCAGGTGTCTGAGAGCAGCCTGAGCAACATCGCGAGACCCTCATCTCTACAAAAAATAAAAAATTAGCCAGGTGTGGTGGTGCATGCCTGTAGTCCCAGCTACTTGGGAAGCTGAGGCGGGAAGATTGCTTGAACCCAGGAGGTTGAAGCTACAGTGAGCCACGATGGTGCCACTGCACTCCAGCCTGGGTGACAGAGTAAGACCTTGTCTCAAAAATACACACACAGACACACACACACACACACACACACACACTCTCTCTCTCTCTCTCTCTCTCTCTCTCTCTCCAGAATTTCTTCATTTGCCATCACTTCCATTGCTAGCCTCCTGGTCTGAACCACCACCGCCTCTCACTTGGATGGATTTTGATACTAGCTTCAGAGCTTGTCTCCTTGCTTCTATCCTGTGCTTTTAACACAGCATCCAAAGTGATCCTGCAAAACTTAAATACAGTTTTTTCAAAGTCTTTCAAAGTCTCTTCTGGTCACTCAGAGTAAAAGCCAAAGTCCTTACAGTGGGCTCTGACCTCCCTGACTGCTCAGCCCTGCTGGCTCTGCTCCTGGCTGCACTGAGGCCCTACTGCTTGTTGTTCATGCTGGTCACACTGCACCTGAGCATTTGCACTGGCAGCTCCTACTCTCAAACACCTTTACCTCAGGTGGCCCTGGATTAACTTCCTCACCTCCCTCAAGTCTTTGCTCAAAAGTCACTTTTTCAATGAGGCCCGTCCTGATCACCCCATTTAAAATTGCAACCCCACTCCCTAAATGGCACACATAATCTTCCCTAATCTATTTTTAAAACATTTATGACCTTCAAAAATACCATATCATTCAAACCACCAGGAAGGTGACATGATCCCAACTTTCCCAGGGTGGTAATTGTTCAACCTCATGGCTTTCCAAGGCAAGTGACTTTCCCTCAACATAGAGCCAGACTTTTGTCCCAACATTGAGTCTTTTATTAGTTGAGTGAAACTTGCAGAGGAAAATACAAATTGAATGACTGAACGCATTGATGATGAGCTGTGGTCCCTCCTATTGCTGTCGGGGGAGGTGGAATATGTGTGCATTGGGGTTGAGGGTGCCTTGGTTCAAATTCTGGGCTCCCTCTTTGTTAAGTATATGAAATTTTGCAAATTGCTTCAGATAATGAGAGCCTGGGATCCTGCAGTACAGAAATGAGGCAATGAGGTGGAGAATTAGCTGTTGAGAGCAGCTGGATCTGAGGTTATTCACAAGTTATTCATCCACTCTTTGGACGAATGTTACCAAGAACCAATCATATTGGAGAGATTCACCACATGGTTGAGAGTCATAAGCGCCTGGAAGGATATGCAACTTGGGTCCTAAGGACAGTGTGAAATGGAGACAGGGAGACACCAGCCTTCAAAGCTTCTGCTCACCTTGCAGGACAGTAAATGGATGGAACCCTGTACTTTGAGCTCTAAAGGGAGACTTGTGGAGTTGAGCCCCCAAGGGAGATTTCGGGAGAGCAGGCGGGCCCTGTTGAGGCCCCCAGAATCCTGGCCACCCCTTCAGGGAGAACGTGTCATGTGAGGATTCAGGTGTCAGGTCAGCATGTAGCCCATCCTTACTGCACCCAGCCTCTACCTGGGTCATCCCTGTCCAGGGATGCTCTACTGTTGAGAGAAAGTGGTCTTCACCAGCCAGCTTTGTCTGGGGTAAAAATAAGCAAAGCCAGGAATGGATTCTGAGAAGGCAAGAGGTTCTGATTAGCACAATTATCCAAAAGTTGAAGGAACAAATAGCCACTCAGAACGCATTATTTTGTTGTACTGAGTGGCAATTTCACAGATTTCAAACTCAAATGCAGGCTTGTTGGATTTAACTCTCATTGTCAATAAAAGCCACGAAAGGCATATGCAATCAGCCCTTAATATTTAAAATGTTTCCCCCATTAAAAAAATTGAGATACTTCATATGTAGTAAAATTTACCTTTTTCATGTAGAGTTATCTGAGGGCAACCATCACCACAGTCAAGGCATAAAATAATTCCAGAACCCCCTTGAAATTCCCTAGTGCTGCTCCTCTGTAGGCTAGGCTAGCTCCATAATTTCTGAGGTCTTGTGCAAAATACAGGAAAAAAAGGCCATTAAGGTTACTAAAGTACAAAGCTTTTTAAAAATTTCATCTGGAGTCTTCTGGAGTCTTTTTTTTTTTTTTAACTTTGGATGGGTTTTTAAAATTTGCTATTTAATGTTCTAAGTGAAGAAAAATTAAAATTTTACACTAGCATAAACTTTATGTAATGTCAGCTTTATGTGCAAATATAAGAACATTCAACTGGTATGTGAAACCATGGAAGCAATTTATCTTTTGTAGCTTGTACCTGCACCCGTGTTTCATTCGTACTAGAATGACGGAAAGCAGCACAAAACTCACTCAGTTATTTTTATTTCACTTCTTGATGAACACACTTTCTACCAACCACCTATGGAGCCGGAGGGTTGCAGAGCATGCTTTGCTTTGAGTCTCTGTGTTATTCTATGTCCTGGATTCAGCATCTTCCTGCTGTTCCCCCTGGGGGCCACTCCTGACTAATTCCTTACCAGCTTTCTGGTGATCTAGTGCATCTTTGACTCCCCTTCCACCTTGCCGACTGGCTCCCTGTCCTGCCTGTATTTTGGTGGATGCCATTCTCATTCTCTTATTCTCATTGTGTTGGCAGCTTCACTTTGGCCGAGCCAGCGCTGTATTCTCTGGTTCCTGGGTTGAAACTTAATTTCTCCAGAGAATGATCTGTAAACAATGAGCAAGCTGATGACCAAAGGAGGCCTCCTTCACTGTAGGGATCCCTTCTAATTTCTCACAGGGATCCCTTCTCACAGCAGGGGTTTCTCATCCCTCCTCCCTGGCCAGAGTTCCTCCCCAGAATACCATGCTCAGACGGCCAGTGTGAAGAGAAAGTGAGAGTCTGGAGTCCAGAATCTGAATGTCTGGGTTCCGATTCCAGACAGGGTACCATTTTCAGCTATGTGACCATACGCAAGCTCCATGCCTCAGTTTTCCCATCAGTAGAAGGGGAAAAATAATAGCATCAAGTGGAATTTGTTTTAATTCTTTTGAAAGATGTATACATAAGTACCTATAAGTGTAGAGTGGACAAATTTTCACAAACAGAACACATCTATGCAGCCAGCATCCAGACCAAGAAACAGAGCATTCCCAACACTCCTCATTCCCAGCATTCCTCATTTCTGTCCCACCTCCCACCCCCTCAGATCAGGGTTGCTTTGAGGATAAATGAGCTAACATTTATAAAATCCTTAAAATGGTGCCTGGCATATAGCAATCATTTTATCACAATCTGTTTTTTAAAAAACAACTTAATTAGGAGGGAACTGTTGGTTTCATGAAGCTCAGCCGCTTCCTTCATTTTAGTGAAAGCTTGGCTGTCGCACAAGTTTAGGGCCCCCTCTCTTTCATGTGGTGCAGCCGGCAGGATGAGTTAAGAGTCTTCAAAAATAATCAATTATTTTCTTATCCCAAAGGACCAGGTGGTGCATTATACAGCAAATGGCTCCCGTGGAATGCCAACAATTTTGCTTAGATGGGAAAAGTAATATGCAATCAGGCGGCTGTCACCACTTAATAAAGGGCCAGATGCTGTCGTGCATGGCAGCCAGGGTGGCCCATGGGGAGCCAGCACAGGCTGGACCCTGGTTAACAGGGCCAGAAATCAGAGATCTAGGGGCAGGGGGGAAGGGGACTTCTGGATGTGGCTTTGTTCACTGCCCGATTATCCCATGAGATGCACAAGGAAAACTGGCCTGAGAAAAGTTTCTATAGAAATGGCCAGAGTGAACTGAAGCAGGGCTGGAAGAATTAGTGCATTCACAACTAATTTCACACAATCCTCTAAAACTTATGAATGGAGGAAATTGTTATACCATTTATGGTGTCTTACCACACTTTTATTTTAACTCAGAATACATCTGTGCTCCTTCTCGTGCCTTTTATGACACAAAGACCAAAGGGGGAAAAAAAAGAAAAGAAATAAGGAAACAAAGACAATAACACCAGATCATAAAATTAGATCAAAGAATTTAGAAGGAGAAAAATAATGGTTGCCAATGTATTTTCTGGAACACATTAAATTACGGAAAAATAATAAGTATTCTGTTCCACTATCGCTTGGAGTCTTCTCCACTACAGGGATAGAAAACTAAAGACAAATGAGAAGACAGAAGAGGGGGAAGCCATTTCCTGATGGAGTGGACTAAGGGCAGGAGGCAGCTTCTGGGGTTACTGCTGCATTACATTGTTCTGGAATGAATCCACTCCCATATTTTGGAGGTAGAAGTCTTACGTGGTATTGGCATTAAGGAAAACAACCAAGCAACAATTTCAGAAAATTTGTAGCATTCTCTGCATTACAAAGAGACTTTTAAAATTTTTAGAGTGTTTCTCTAAACAAGGGCAGATATGATTTTAAAAAGTCATTAAATAATTACACTTGCAGAGATATAGGCCCACAGTCCCTTAAGGCAGTTTTTCTGAGGCTTAGAGTTCTCTGTAGACACATCTCAGAGGCCAGAATTGCTTCCAGGGTGCAGAGTGTCACCGCCACAGCTGGATAAGGCCTGTGCTTGTGTCTATTGGCAGAACTCAGAGTAGAGGAAAGCGCAAATGGGGAACCAGCTGGGAATGTCATGGCTGCTCCTGCAATTTCTTCTGTCCAGCCACAAAAATGATGAACATGGTCCCCTTTACCTCACTTCAGGGTTTAAAAATTATTTTTAATTATGATAGGTACATAAGAGTTCTACATATTTATGGGGATTATTTTGTAAATCAAGAAGAAATGTATGGTGCCCATGAGGAGTGTGTGTGTGAGTCTGTGTGCGTGTATGTGTGAGTGCTTATGGGAGAGAAGAAGATAGAGTGCTTCATTAAATCCCTGAGCATGTCTAAATTTTAATATCTTAGGCCTACAGGTTCAACAGAAAAAAATCCATCAATAACGTTCAAAAATAATTCATGAAAATCAGAACAGTCTGCATTATACTGCACATGAGGCATTCTAGTTTCAGACCTTGTGCAAATGAACAGCGGCTGCTATGCAGGAGGGAAGTCTATGTCATATAGTTAGTGAAGCTGAAGTCCTTATTGGCTGAATTAAGACACTACCCAGATGGCTTCTACTGTAGCTACATTCTACGTTTCTAAGTTAGCAAAATTGTAAAACCACTAGGCTACTGAACTTGCGAAATTCCACAATAATATTATGAACTCTAAATGAGTCCACTAGTTTTTCCAGATTTCTGATATGATGTATTCAGTTTGGGGTAGAGTGCTTTTTCCTCTTAGGCATTAGGCCTCTAAAAGGTAAGTCAGTGAAAGTATCGTGCATAAGGATTTGTAAGGATATGAGGACAGTGGATGGATTCAACTCAAATGGTGATTTGGCAAACATGGGTTTCAAAGTCTGACTGAATTCATGCAGTCTGTGTTCTCTCCTAACAGAGTGAATATGGCATTTTGCTGATGAGGCGCAATGACAAACAAGCTCAAACACACCTGAGCAGTCTTCTAGGCAGAGCTGTTCAGCCACACACAGGGCCCCACCAGTGGTAGATTAAAGAGGGCAGGAAACTCTTTGACACTCCTCCCATTGAGAAGTGGCTGCTAATTCCCCTGCCCTTGATTTTGAGCTGGACTTAGTGTTAAAAAGAATGCAGTGACGCTAGGGTTAGGACTCCTGAAATGAGGTAAGAGGAAAGCTTTCAGCCTCTGCCCAGCCTTCTCGACATATTCACTCTTAAACCCAGTTGTCCATATTGTGAGGAAGCTCAAGAAGACCTATGGAGAAGCTCATGTGGAAAGGAACTAAAGCCCCAGATGCCAGCTCTGGCTTTGCTCCTAGCTGACTGCACCAAGTTGCCAGCCATAAGAGTGACCCATCCTTGAAAGTGGAGACTCAACCCCAGTTGCTTCAGTTGATACCACATTGAGCAGAGATGAACTGTACCCTCCAAGCCCTGTCAAAATGGCAGATTTATGAGCAAAATGACTTTCATTGTTTTAACTACTGAGATGTGTTGTTGCTGGTTTTGTTTTTGTTTTTGTTTTACATAGCAGTAGATAACTAGAACAGCATCCAAATTCTGGTCCACAATATACTGGAACTTAATTGCCATATTTTGTGTTTGGGGGCAAGGGAGTACCTGTGATTTAGCCTTTATCTTCATGGGACTCACTCACCTGCTTCTTAGTGCTGCTCCACAGAAAGCAGGTTCATCTTGTTAAGCAGCTAGGACATGTTGAAAGAGTGGGTTCAGGATTATCTCCATCTTTTGGATCAAGCGGTAGATGTTGGCATTGCTGTCCATAGTGGCCAAGCTCCTACCACAGTGCTGCTTCTGTGGCACACTCAGGCTTCCTGGGGAGTACACAGGTATTGAGCAGACCCTTTCTGGAGTGGGAGGGGATTTCTTCTCTGAAAAGGCCATTGTTGAAGGGCTCTATCTCTGCTCTTGCCAGCTTGCGTTCATTTTCTTGGCGGGGTGAGCGACTCATCCAAATCTTCATGCCTGCTAGCAGCCCTTCAGAATCAGATATCTGTTTCCACACTGAATAAAGGGGCTGGCAGGCCCTCATTGTTGTATGCTTTTGTTTGTTGGAGTCCTGGAGGAAACTGAATACATAGTCTAGAGGGTGCATCTTGGAAGCTTTGGACATCGCTGGATTTTTCAAGGCAGTATCTGCACCCTATATGTCTACCTTCCCAAGATTCTCTTTTAGGATTGCATCATCATCAGTTAATTTAGTTGTGACTTATTCTTTTCCATCTGGGCTTGAGTTCTATACTCTGCAGAGTGGAACCTTATAAATTTGGGCCATATGTGCAGGGAAATGTAGCTTTGGGAAGGAATCCTCCCATGCAGGACTCTGGTTGGGGTGGCCTGGGGAATTGCTGGGGGTGGAAGAGGCTACATTTATGGCCTCCTGCCCATTTTCTGTGTGTCATCCACTGTACTTTTGCATAATGTGATGGGACTCCAGCAGAAGGTCACAGGAACTCCTGATACGGTGAGACAACAGCTACTCTGTCTCTCCCTCAGTGGAGGAGGCTAACCCAATATATATATTTAATAGGGCCAGGGTCTCGACGTGTTGCCTAGGCTGGTCTCAAACTCATGGGCTCAGCAGTCCTTCCACCTGGACCTCCCAAAGTCCTGGGATTACAGGCGTGAGCCACCACACCTGGCAGGCATTATATTTAAAATTAAAAACACATACATCTTCATCCTAGAAATTCCACTTCTAGAATATTTTTTTACTTATTATCTACCACATTTTTTAGTAGAAAAATATCTGAAACATCATGATTTAATAATAACTAATGATTTTAGTTGTCATAAGTGAGAAAAATAAAGATGCTGGTATATGGTTATATATTACATATATATCTACATGTATGTCTATATAAATGAATATATATCACTTATATCTGTAAAACATAAAAATCCTTTTTATATGTGAACACACACATATGTATGGTCAGGTGAACACAGAGAACATTGTGGGTGGATACCATACCAGCTTGTGAATGATGAGATACCTGGAAGGGTGAAAAAGAGGGAACTGGAGGTAGGGGGAGAAAGACAAAACAAATAAAAATGTCCATCATAAAACCTCTTTGAAAGTTTATATATGTAAATATACAGAGAAAGAGAGATGAAAAGCTGGTTATCAAACTGGAATTGGTAATGAGGGCCTCAGAATTTTTTCCTAAATTCTTTCTTGTTCTTTTCTCTGCTTTTTGAATTTTCAGAAACACTAAACATGTGTTATTCATATAGTTGGAAAATAAATGCTATGTTCGATTTTGAAAAAATCAAGCAATATGAATAGTAAAACTACCTCTCTGATCCTTTAACGATTAAGAAAGGCTGATGATGATAATGATAGTAATGATAGCTAACATTATTTGCACACTTACCATGTGTTGGGGTTTTAGAAGTAAAAGCATCTTTATTCTTGTAAGTATTTACAAATGCTTCCAATCCTAAAGCTGAAAAAACCCTAGGTCCTCTGACCCCAAATGCTCATTTCACAGATGAGGGATTTGAATGAGGAGAAATGCAAGGACTTCCTTACTGATGTCTCCATTTGGAAGAGCTCAGTCTCCTGACTCCCAGTTAGATGCTCATTCTACCACCTGTAAAGAACAATCCCTCTCTATCAGCACATTTGAAAACCACAATAAACCACAATTCCAATCCAGGGAATTGGGGGTGTGTTACCATGGTAATTATTTTCATGAACCTGTTTCTTTCTAATGCCCTATCAAACAGAGAAAATGCTAAATTCTTAGAAACAACTGACTTGAAAGAGCAGAGCGAAGCTTTCTGAAATGATAGAAATGTTCTAAGTTGTGACTGGGTGTGGTGGCTAATGCCTGTAATCCCAGCACTTTGGGAGGCTGAGGTGGCCGGATCACTTAAGGTCAAGAGTTCGAGACCATTCTGGCCAACATGGTGGCCAACCTCTACTAAAAATACAAAAATTAGTCAGGCATGGTGGTCGGCGCCTGTAATCCCAGCTACTCGGTAGTCTAAGGCACGAGAATCGCTTGAACCTGGGAGGCAGAAGTTACAGGGAGTGGAGATTGTGCCACTGTACTCCAGCCTGGGTGGCAGAATGAGACTCTATCTCCAAAAAAAAAAAAAAAAAAAAAAAAGGAAATGTTCTGCCCTAAATTGCGATTGGGGTGGTACTTGCTTGCACAGGCATAACTTAAAGGTATAAAGGCATTAAGATGTATGTTTAAGAATTGTAAGTATTATACCCTTCATCATATATGAATTATACCGCCATAAAACACAGTTAAAAAGAGACACGCTAGTTGAGGACATTTCAAAAGAAGGTGTGTTAGCCCATTCTTGCATTGTTATAGAGAAATACCCGAGGCTGGGTAGTTTATAAATAAAAGAAGCTTAATTGGCTCATGGTTCTGTAGGCTGTGCAAGCATGGCACCAGCATCTGTTCCTGGTGAGGGCCTTAGGAAGCTTCCAATCATGGCAGAGCAAGCATGTCACTGCAAGGGGGTGGGGAGTCCCAGACTCTTTCAAGCAACCAGATCTTGTGTGAACTAACTGAGAACTCACTCATCACCAAGGGGATGGTGCTAAGCCTTTCATGAGGGATCCGCCCCCATGACCCAGTCGCCTTCCACCAGACCCCACCTCCAACATTGGGAATCATATTTCAACCTGAGATTTGGAAGGGACAAACATCCAAACCATACCACAAGGTATGAGTGGAGTCATGGAGGTAGTATGCAGTGTCAGTCAGGAGGGGGTCCCATTTGTTACCATGAGCTTGTTACTGTGGGTATGTTGCCATCATGTTCATGTTTTAGCCAAGCATCCTAATAATCTGAAATCATTTTGCTTTATCTTGGGAGGTTGGTAGATGTGCCTTCCTTTGCTTAAATCCTTCTGCCTTGAGAGAAGTGGCACTTTTCAGGTTAAACTACATAAACAAGAGCATTGGAATAGTGCCTAGGTAGTGGGAGGAAACAAACGGAAAATATAGCCCTACTGAGTAAGACACACTTGGAACAAGTACAGAACCATTTAAGTCATACTGTGGATAATCAGAGCATGGAACGGGTGGGCAGATTAATACATAGCAGTTTCTTTTTTATTTTTCATTTATTTATTTTTTCTCTACTGTGACAGATTAACATAGCAGTTTCTTTGGCTTTGGAGGTTCAACCTTCTGAACAGGTATCAGGGCATTAAGAATGTATTGCCTGGGAATCCTCTACTGTTTTATAAAACTCCCTTTTCATGGCCAGACAGCCCCTCACTGGCCCCTAAATTAGCTTCTCCCTGTAACTGAACTTGTTTCAGAGCAGCCCCAGGATGTGACTTATTTTGAAAGCATTGATCTCCTTCTAAAAGCCCAGCTTGTTGGACTTTTCAATTTGGTTCCTGTATGTGGTGCTAATCCTTCTGTTTATTTGGAATTAGGGTAATTTTCTCCACATGTCACCAATCTTAACATGTTTTATTTGTTGTTGCTGATCTTTACTAAGTGTAGTAAAATACCAAAAGTGGCAAGGTTGTGAAAAACAATCTAATAGTGGGAAATCAGTCAGACTCTTTCCACTCAGCTGTGGGTTTTTCATGTGTAGATGTAGCTTTATTTTATTCCTTCCAAACCTTATAGCCATGAGAAAACAGACGTTATAACTCAGCTCTCCATGGTGGCTGCTCTTTGCCCTGAATAATAGAGCGGGGAAGGCTTTTGAGCCATTCTCAGTTTAGGAGAAGAAAGAGGGAAAGCAATGAAACAATATCACAGGCTGGTCATTTGGCTGGTCATATGGCTTTATCAAAACAACTTCCAAGAACACTAGCTCCTGAATGCACCACAAGGAAGCCTGAAGACAGGCCCACCTGTCCCAGCTCCACCCCCTCAGTGCCCAAGCATGGCCTCTGGGGGCCTGGGGATAATCCTGCCTTGCCCACCGCCATTGCACCACCATTGGCTGCTGAGCACTCCTCCTGGGGGCCTGAGGACTGGCCCACCCGACCTGGTGCTACCACCATAGCTGGTAACCACTCACATGCACTACCTGTGGGCTGGGGGAATGACAGCCTGCCCAGCCTGCCATAGCAACTGTCAATACCACTGCAGGCTGCTTGGGAGCCAGAGGGTGGTTCCACCACTACTACTGCCATTGTCTGTTCCCCAGGGGCCTGAGGACCTGCCTACCTGCCCAGCCCACTGCTATCACTGCTGGCACCTGACAAAACCACCAGGAGACCCAAGATCAACCTGCCTGGACATGCTAACACCAGTGCCAACTCTATGTTGCCTTGGGGCCCAATTATAGGCACACTTGGCTTGCCACTCCCACCACCAGGACCCAAGGATTGGCCTACCTGGTGTTCCTATTCCCAGTGAAACTTCACCACAGCCTTCACTAACAACCATACCATAAGCCACTGAAGAAATCACAGACACACTAATGCTATTTACAGACAAAAAAAAATTACAGGGAGACTACACTACCGCATACATCCTGAATCAAAGACACAGTGCTCTACCCAACCAACACCAAAGGTACATCTTCAGGAAAACATCCTCCCCTATGAAAGCAAATCCCCAAAACTGGAAGAAATGACTATTACACCAGATGGGCAGATAGCAATATAAGCATACAAGAAACATAAAAGCAAGAAAATATGACACCTCCAAAGGAGCACAATAATTCTCCAGCAACACGTTCCAAAGAAAAAGAAATTTATGAAATCCTGAAAAAAGAATTGAAAATAATATTAAAGAAGCTAAATGAGATATAAGAGAACACAGACAAACAATACAAAGAAATCTGAAAAAAACAGGATATGAATAAGAAAGTTTTCCAGAGACAGATGTCAAAAAAGGAACCAAACAGAACCTAGAACTGAAAATTTTACTGAATGAAATAAAATACATTTTAAAGTTCAATAATAAACTAGATCAAGCAGAAGAAATGATTTCAGAACTTGAAGATGTATCTTTTAAAATAATCCAGTCAAGATGAAAGAAAAATGAATAAAAAGCAATGAGCAAACCCTACATGATATGTTAAATGTAACAAAGTGACCAAATATTTGCATTTTCGGTGTCCCACTAAGTGAAGAGAAAACAAAAGAATTAGAAAACCTAATCATAAAATAATAGCAGAAAACTTCAAGAGATTTAGACCTCAAAATACAGGAATCCCCGAGGGCCCCAAACAGACCAAATTCAAAAAGATCTTTTCCATAGCACATTATATTCAAACTATCAAGTCAAAGACAAAGAGAGAATTCTAAAAACAGCAAGAAAAAAGCATCCAGTCCTTTGTAGGGGAATCAATCAAACTAATAGTGTATTTCTCAGCAGAAACCTGAGCTGAGAGGCTAGGAGAGAATGGGGTGATATATTCAAAGTGCCAAAAGAAAAATCTGTCAGCCAAGGAGACTATACCCAGAAAATTATCCTTCATAAATGAAGGAGAAATAAAAAACTAGCAAAAGCTGAAGGAATTCACTACCACTAGACTGATCCTACAAGAAATACTTAAGGGAGT
Organism: Macaca thibetana thibetana; assembly: GCF_024542745.1. Classification (NCBI taxonomy): domain Eukaryota; kingdom Metazoa; phylum Chordata; class Mammalia; order Primates; family Cercopithecidae; genus Macaca; species Macaca thibetana. Next base: position 74,089,153 of record NC_065587.1, read on the forward strand.
GCTACACCAGGAAGCAAAAAGACAGTATCTGCCTCATGAAAACACATCAAAGTATAAAACCCATTGGCATAATGAGCACACAAACAAGGAAAGAAAGAACTTAAATGTTACCACTACAGAAAACCCCAAACCACAATGATAAACGATGCAGAGAAAGAAATGAGCAAAAGATGTACAAACAACCAGAAATTAATTAATTAAATGACAGGAATAAGCCCTCATGTATCAATAATAAACATGAATGTAAATGGGTTAAACTTTCAACTTAAAAGATATAGACTGGCTGAATGGATTTTTTAAATGACCCAATTATATGCTGCTTACAAGAAACTCATCACATCTGTAAAGACATACATAGACTAAAACTGAAGGAATGAAAAAAGATATTCCATGCAAGCAGAAACCAAAAGCAAGCAGGAGTAGCTAGCTATACTTTATCAAATAAAAGAGACTTTAAGTCAAAAACAGTAAAAAAAAAAAAAAGAGACAAAGGTTGTTATATAATGATAAAAAGATCAATTTAGCAACAGGCTATAACAATCCTAAAAATGTATGCACCCAATATTAGAGCACCCAAATATATAAAGCAAATATTCTTAGATCTAAGGGAAGAAATAATGGCTGTGTGTGGTGGCTTATGCCTGTAATCCCAGCACTTTGGGAAGCCAAGATGGGAAGATAGCTTGAGGCCAGGAGTTCAAGATCAGCCTGGTCAACATAATAAAACACCATCTCTAATTTAAAAAAAATTTTAAAAAGAAGAAATAGGAGATGCCAATACAATAATAGTTGGGGACTTCAACAACCTACCCTCAGCATTAGACAGATCATGTAGACAGAAAATTAATGAAGAAACATTGGATTTAAACTATACTTTAGACCAAGTACACCTAGCAGACATTTAAAGAACACTTCATCCATCATCTGCAGAATACACATTCTTCTCATAAGCACATAGAACATGCTCCAGAACAGACCATATGCTAGGACACAAAACATATCTCAACAAATTTTTAAAAGTTGAAATTATACCAAGTATCTTCTCAGACCACAGTGAAATAAAACTAGAAATGAATTACAAGAAGAACTTTGGAAACTGTACAAATACATGGAAATTAAACAACATGTTCCTGAGTGACCCTTGCATTGAGAAAGAAATTAAGGAGGAAAGAAAAAATTTTTTTAAACAAATAAAAATGGAAATACAACATACCAAAACCTATAAGATACAACAAAAGCAGTGCTAAGAGGGAAATTTATAGCAATGAATGTCTATAAATACGTAGAAAGTTTTCAAGTAAACAACTTGATGATGCACCCCCAAGGAACTAGAAAAGCAAGAACAAATCAAACCCAAATTTAGTAGAAGGAAAGAAATAATGAAGGGCAAAGCAGAACTCAAAAAAATAGAAACAAAAAAAAATACAAAGGGGCCACAAAACAAAAAATTCATTTTTGAAAAGATTGAACAAAACTGATAAACTACAAGCTAGATCAATCATGAAAAAAAGAGAGAAGACCCAAAATCAGAAATGAAAAAGAGACATTACAACTGATACCACAGAAATACAAAAGATCATCAGAGACTATTATGAACAGCTATACAAACTGGAAAACTTTGAGGAATTTGATAAGTTCTCAGACACAACCTACCAAGATTGAATCAGGAAGAAATAGAAAACATAAACAGACCAATAATGAGATTGAGTCAGTAATAAAAAGTCTCCCAACAAACAAGAGCCCAAGACCAGATGACTTCCCTGCCAAAGTCTGCCAAACTTACAAAGAACTAATACCAATTATCCTCAAACTATTAAAAAAAATTGAAGAGGAAGAAATTCTCTCCAACTCATTCTATGAGGCTAATGTTGTCCTGATACTACAACCAGGGAAGGACACAACAACAATAAAACTACAGGCCAATATCCCTGATAAACATAGATGCAAAAATCCTCAACAAAATACTAGCAAACTGAATCCAACAGCGTACCAAAAAAATACACCACAATCAAGTGGATTTATCTCAGGGATCCGAGGATGATTCAAAATATGCAAGTCAATAAATGTGATATCACATCAACAGAATGAAGGATAAAAACCATATGATGATCTCAATAGATACAGAAGCATTTGATAAAATCTAACATTCCTTCATGATAAAAACTCTCAACAAATGAAGCACAGAAGGAACATAACATAATAAAAGTCATAATGACACACCCACAGCTAACATCACACTGAATGGGAAAAAGCCGAAAGCCTTTCCTCTAAGAACTGGAAAAAGACAATGATGCCCACTTTCACCACTCCTATTCAACTTAGTACTGGAAGTCCTAGCCTGAGCAATTAGGTAAGAGAAATAAATAAAAGACATTCAAATTGAAAAAGAGGAAGTCAAATTGTCCCTCTTTGTACATGAGATGATTTTATATCTAGAAATAAACCTAAAGATTCCACCAAAAAAACTGTTAGATCTGAGTTTAAAAATTAGTAAGGTTGGCCAGATGCAGTGGCTCACGCCTGTAATCCCAGCACTTTGGGGTAATCCCAGCACTTTGGGAGGCTGAGGAAGGCAGATCACAAGGTCAGGAGATGGAGACCATCCTGGCTAAGATGGTGAAACCCTGTCTCTACTAAAAATACAAAAAATTAGCCGGGTGTGATGGCATGACCCTGTAGTCCAAGCTACTTGGGAGGCTGAGGCAGGAGAATTGCTTGAACCCGGGAGGTGGAGGTTGCAGTGAGCCAAGATCACATCACTGCGCTCCAGCCTGGTGACAGAGCAAGACTCCGTTTCAAAAAAAAAAAAAAAAAAAAAAAAAGAAAAAAATTAGTAAGGTTGTAGGATAGAAAATCAACATACAAAAATCAGTAGTGTTTCTATCCACCAATGATAAACTAGCCAAGAAAGAAATCAAGAGGGCAACAATCCTATTTATAATAGCTACAAAAATAAATAAAATATCTAGGAATACATAAAGGAGGTAAAAGACCCCACAGGGAAAACTATAAAACAGTGATGAAAAAAATTGAAGAGGACACAAAAGAAAGATGTCTCATGCTCATGGATTGAAATAATTAATATTGTTAAAAATGACAGCCCAAAGCAATCTACAGGTTCAATGTAATCCCTATCAAAATACCAATTTTTCACTGAAATAGAAAAAACAATCCTAAAATTTGTTTCAAACCAAAAAAGAGCCTAAATAGCCAAAGCAGTCCTGAGCAAAAGGAACAAAGCTCTAAGCATCACACTACCTAACTTCAAAATATATGAAAAGATTATAGTAACCAGAACAGCATGGTATTGATATAAAAACAGACACAGACCAATGGAACAGAATAGAGGACTCAGAAATAAGCCTGCATATTTACAGCTAACTGATTTTCAACAAAGGTGCTAAGAACATGCATTGGGAAAGGATACCCTCTTTAGTTGTTGGTGCTGGCAAAATTAGGTTTCCATATGCAGAAGAATGAAACCGTACCCCTATATCTCACCATATACAAAAATTGGCTCAAGATGAATTCAAGACTAACATAAGACCCCAAACTACAAAACTACTAGAAGAAAACATAGGGGAAACACTCAGGACATTGGTGTAGGCAAAGATTTTGTGACAAAGACCTCAAAAATAGACAAATTAGACTATATTAAACTAAAAGGCTTCCACACAGCAAAAGAACAATCAACAGAGTGAAGAGACAGCCTATTGAATGGAATAAAATATTTGCAAACTCTTCATCTGACAAGAGACTAATATCCGGAGTATACAAGGAACTTAACACTAACACAACAACAACAACCATGATCAGCAGCATCTCATTAAAAAGTAAGTGAAGAACATGGATAGGCATTTCTTAAAAGAAGACACAAATGGCCTAAAGGTATATGAAAAAATACTTAACATCACTAATTATCAGAGAAATGCAAATCAAAACCACAATGAGATATCATCTTACCCCAGTTAGAATGGCTATCATTAAAAAGACAAAAAATAAGAGATGCTGGTGAGGATGTGGAGAAATAGAAACTCTTATACACTGTTGGTAGGTATGTAAATTAGTACAACCACTATAGAGAAGAGTATGGAGATTTCTAAAAAAAACCCAAAACACAGAACTACTAAACAATTCACCAATCCCACTACTTGGTATTTATCCAAGGGATACCTGCACCCCCATATTTATTGTAGTAGTACTTACAATAGCCAGGATGTGAAATCAACCTAAGTGTTCATCGATAGATGAGTGGACAATGAAAATGTGGTATATATACACGATGGAATAATATTCAGCCATAAAAAGGAATGACATCTTGTCATTTCCAGCAACATGGATGGAAATGAGGTTATTATGTTAAGTGAAATAAGTCCGGCACAGAAAGACAGATATTGCATGTTCTCACTCATTTGAGAGCTAAAAAAAGTTGATTTCATGGAGGTACAGAGTAGAATGATATATACCAGAGGCTAGGAAGGGTGTGTGTTGGTGGGGAGGGGAAGTGAGGGGGAAGGATGAAGAGATGTTGGTTAATGAGCACAAACATACAGTTAGATAGAGGAAATAAGGTCTAATGTTCAATAGCAACGAAGGGTGATTATAGTTAACAATACTGTATTACATATTTCAAAATAGCTAGAAGAGGGGACTTGAAATGTTCCTGACACAGATAAATGACAACTACTTGAGGGGACAGATACCCTAAATACCTTGACTTGATCATTACACATTCTATCCGTGTAACAAAATACCACATGTACTGCAGAAATATGTACAAATAGTATGTATCAATAAAAAGGAATTGAGATCAAACATTGATCATATCAATACATGTAATCACAAATTATTTTCAGATTGAGTAACAAAGCAAATTGACAATATGTTGTATACAAGACAAATCAAAACCAAAAAGATACAAAAAGTTAAAAATAAAGGGATGGACAAAGATACATCAGGCATATGCAAATAAAAAGATAGCGGGAGTCTCAATGTTAATATCCGACAAGGTAAAGTTAAGAGTAAAAAGTGTTTTTTAGAAAGACAAAAAAAGACACCTTATAAGGCTAAAGTCTACAAAGATATATTAATGTATTAATATATTAACATTAATATATATTGTTAATATTTTTATATGAAGTAACACTTTAACAACCTTCATAAAGCAAAAATAAAAGAAATATATAGAGAAGGAAAAAATACACTAATAGTAGAAAACTGTAACATACTTTGCTCAATTTCAAACAGATCATATGGGTGAAAAATCAGTAAGAATACATATGATCTATGCAACACAATAATTAAGTAGATCTTATAAATATCTAACTCTTAACTGCAATAATGGAAAAGTGGGGAAAAAAGGAAACAGTTTTTCATTGTAAATGGAACATTTATAAGGACTGTATCTCATTCCATGAAGAAAACTTCAATGAATTCTAAAGGATTGCATTCTGATTAAAAATGCTATAAATTAATTACAAAATCAGAAAACATAAAAAATCTCCCAGTTGGAAACTTACAAAAACCCCACTATTAAATTCTTGGGTCAAAGAAGAAATACTAAGTGAAATTGCAGAACTTCTTGAAAATAAGTAAACAGATGAAAAAAATTATATAGCTATATCAATAAAATGAAAAATAAAATAAATAGCTAAGTTTAAAAACCAAGAAAAGAACAACAAAACAAAGAGTAAAGGGAAGAAATTAATAAGGGTGAAAGCAACTATTCATTTTAAAAACCTAGTTGTTTGAAAAAAATAGACAAATTGATAGCTCAATTCGCAAAAAATTGGAGAAAACACAAAATTAGAAATGTCAGGGGGAAAAACCATCAAAAGAGAGGACATTTTAAGAAATCATTAGTGACTACTTTGTACAATTCTAAGCAAATACATTTGAAAATCTTAAAGTGAAAATTTTTTTAGAGAAACAGTTTACCAAATTGACCCCAATGAAGAGCTGCAAAAGGCCTATCATACAATCTTCTATAATAGATAGTTGCATAGAGAGAGAAGGTTATTGAAATAAATTGCAATGATGTCTCTGCACACCTTGAGAAAAACCTTTCCCTAAAATGTTTTCCATCAGGACTGAGAAAATGCTATCATATCAAGTTAAAAAAGAAAAGCTGATTAGATGGCATTTATAATCCAGGAAATAATTTTGTTTTGATGAATGAACTCAGCCTGGAAAGAGCATGAACCAGGACCAGAATTAATCCACGCTCTGATGAACACCAATATCCACGACGACCTCAGAAAGGTAAAACAGGCCCAGCAGTTGACAGCTGGCAGCAAGGCTGTGAAAAGCCGTGCTCCCAGAATGTCGGCAGTCACCAGGCCACTCTCTCACCACGTCCAAAACAAACCCTCTACAACCCCCCACTTTCCTAAACATCTCTTTTTTGCTGGCTAACATTGAGTAATTATTGTTTCTTTACCAATGACAACTCTAGTCCCACTTTAATCTGCCAACCATCTAGATAAAAATTATTGAGATATCTAATTATGAGCTTGCCCCTCCTCCCTGATGGCACTGGATCCCGAGCAGTACCCTGCTGCTCTCTTAAACCCTCCTTATAGACATTCCCAGCACATGCCCAAAAGCTGTAATAAATCACTCCCAAGTCCCTCCTCCCACGGTGCCCAGTTATTTCCCTGGTGTACGTCCTCCTTTTTCACAGCAAGATCAGTAAACCTAACTTTATCTTCGACTACAGAAGTGTGTCTGACAGTCTTTGGTGGGTGAGCATTGACAGATATAAATGTACTAATCCCTTGCAACTATGCAACTCATAATAAAATCTCTGAACAATGTCCCATTCCAAAAATTCAATCTAGTAACAAAAGTAATTTTAAGAAAGAGACACAAGGCTGGGTGCAGAGGCTCATTCCTGTAATCCCAGCACTTTGGGAGGCCAAGACAGGAGGACCATTCAAGCCCAGGAATTCAAGACCAGTCTGGGTAACATAGCAAAACCCCATCTCTAAAAAAATATACAAAAATTAGCTGGGCATGCAGGTGCTTGCCTGTAGTCCCAGTTACTCAGGAGACTGAGGTGGGAGTACTGTTTGAGACTGGAAAGTCCAGGGCGTAGTGGGCTGTGATTGCGCCAGAGCACTCCAGCTTTGGCGACAGAGTGAGACCCTGTCTCAAAACAAAAACAAAAACAAAACAAGAGAGAGGCTGAGAGAGAGATAGTCTGTGTGGAAGAGATTTAAATACACCACACTGCCACAAATCTTTCTTTTCCTACTCACTTTTATTTACATGGTCACTGTTTGGGAGCATTTCCTGGAGTCTCGATACCATTTTAACTCCCTCTTTTGTCTTCTCTTTCCATTTCTTCACTACGTAGAATAGCCTTGCCTCTCTCCTAGCAAGAAAGCCTCTTCCCTAGGAGAAGGGAGGGGAAATCAGGTGATTTCAGAGTTCTTTTTGGTGGGTTCAGGGAGTGGGGAAGACTACGAAACTGTCCCATTCAGCTTTTGGTCCTATACTACAGAGTTTGACAATTTATGAGCAAGTTCCTTTTTGTTAACACAATCCATCCTCTCAAAAACAGAGAAGTGTTGGCCATTTCTATTCCTCCCCCTGCATAGTTGAGGGGAAAAACAAATCTCAGAAAGGCTAAGTGCATTCAGCCAGTAATTAGTAGGCTCCTGCTCAAAGCTTCTTTTTCCAAGCAGGTCCTCTATCCAATGCCTGGCTACATTTAACGCCAGTGATAGTTACAAAACCACCACCTCCCTGATGAGCTCCTACTGTGTGCTAGGCTAATGCTAGGTGCTTTCTATTCATGCTTCTCAAACTGTGAGATGCACACCCATTGCCTGGGCACATTGTTAAAATGCACAGTCTTTTTTATTTTTTAGAGATGGAATCTTGTTTTGTTGCCCAGGCTGGAGTACAGTGGTGCAAACATAGCTCATTGCTGCCGTGAATTCTTGGGCTCAAGCAATACTCTCACTTCAGCTTCTCAAGTAGCTGGGACAACAGGTAGGTGCCACCACACCTGGCTAATTTTTAACTTTTTTTTTTTTTTTTTGTAGAGACGAGATCTTGCCACCTTGCCCAGGCTGGTCTTGATCTCCTTGGCTAAAGCGATCGTCCCACCTTGGCCTCCCAAAGTGCTGGGATTACAAGAGTGAGCTACCACACCTGGCCTAAAATGCATATTCTGATTTAGCATATCTGGATGGGGTATGAGAGTCTACATTTCTAACAAGTAAGTTCTTGGCTAATGACAATGATGCAAGTCTACCGACCTCACTTTGAGCAGCAAGTTTATATGCACTACCTCACATAAACCCACACGACAGTGTTTCTCAACCTCGACTGCGCTTGGGGGGATTTAAAGGCTTCTAATCCTCAAATGCAGCCCACACTAATCATGTCAGTATCCCTGGTAGTAGGAGCCAGGTGGTTCTCATGGGAAGCTGAAGTTAAGATCCACTACTCTATGTCATAGCTAGGAAGTAGTACCCTTGTTTGATGGCTGAAAAACTGAAGTTTAGAGAAATTACCTCACCCAATGCCTACATGCAGTCAGTCTCATGGGCAGATTTTAAACCCAAGCATATCTCGCTCCAGAGTTCATTCTCTCAGCCACTGCTCTCTAAGGCCTCCCACAGTGACAACACCAGATTTCAATTTATTGTTAACTGGGGAAAGCAGGCCCACACATACGAAGCCATTACGAAGCAGCCTGAGCTCGCAGATGTCTTGGCACTGAGACTTTCAGTATGGCTTGCAGTCTTTTAACAACAGGAGGGTAGAAAGCTCTCCTTGGGGCTTTAGGTGACTCCTGCTCTGACAGACCCAGCACATGCCCTGGAACTGATTGTGCCTCATTGGTTTCATGGTTTTCCAATAAATGCTGATTGGTCAGAGTATTTCCTCTCCCATTGAGGGTTTAAGTGCAAGAGAAAGCCAGGTGCATTAAATCAGTGTAATTAGCTCTGAAGTGTTGGTGATTAAGGAAGTGGATTCCCAGAGAGAAAGAAACCCTCCAAGGCTTTATCAAGCTGGAATTGTGAAGCCCTGGGCTGGACAGCAGCCAAACGTCTGCTCCTTTCTGATGGGAAGTGAAGGATTCCCCGAGGGATGGACTTGCTGGCAATGGCTGGGCTTAGTCTCCCATCTGGGAATTCATTAATTAGGGCTTAGCTTTGAAGGCAGATAATAAGGTAATCAAAAGGGGAAGTGAAGCCCCACAATTCATGCTGTTTAATGAGTAATACTGGAGTGAGCAGATGAGGAGAGACCTGTCAGAATAGGTGGAGTGTCTTTTTTTAATTATACTTTTTTTTTTTTTAAATACTTTAAGTTCTGGGATACATGTGCAGAATGTACAGGTTTGTTATACAGGTAGACACGTGCCATGGTGGTTTGCTGCACCCATCAACCCGTCACCGACATTAGGTATTTCTCCTTATGCTATCCCCCACAACCCGCCACCCCCTGACAGGCCCCGGTGTGTGATGTTCCTCTCCCTGTGTCCTTGTGTTCTCATTGTTCAGTTCCCACTTACGAGTGAGAACATGAGACGTTTGGTTTTCTGTTCCTGTGTTAGTTTGCTGAGAATGATGGTTTCCAGCTTTTTCGATGTCCCTGCAAAGGATATGAACTCATCCTTTTTTATGGCTGCATAGTATTCCATGGTGTACATGTGTCACTTTTTAAAAAAATCCAGTCTATCATTGATAGGCATTTGGGTTGGTTCCAAGTCTTTACTATTGTGAATAGTGCTGCAGTAAATATACGTGTGCATGTGTCTTTATAGTAGAATGATTTATAATCCTTTGGGTATATACCCAGTAATGGTATTGCTGGGTCAAATGGTATTTCTGGTTCTAGATCCTTGAAGAATCTCCACACTGTCTTCCATGATGGTTGAACTAATTTACACTCCCATCAACAATGTAAAAGCGTTCCTATTTCTCCATATCCTCTCCAGCATCTGTTGTCTCCTTACTTTTTGCAGATGACATGATTATATATTTAGAAAACCACATCATCTCAGCCCAAAATCTCCCTAAGCTGATAAGCAACTTCAGCAAAGTCTCAGGATACAAAATCAAGGGATAAAAATCACAAGCATTCCTATACAGCAATAATACACAAACAGAGAGCCTAATCATGAGTGAACTCCCATTCATAGTTGCTACAAAGAGAATAAAATACCTAGGAATACAACTTACAAAGGATATGAAGGACCTCTTCAAGGAGAACTACAAACCACTGCTCAACAAAATAAAAGAGGACACAAACAAATGGAAGAATATTCCATACTCGTGGATAGGAAGAATCAATATTGTGAAAATGGCCATACTGCCCAAGGTAATTTATAGATTCAATGCAATCCACATCAAGCTACCACTGACTTTCTTCACAGAATTGGATAAAACTACCTTAAATTTCATATGGAACCAATAAAGAGCCCATACAGCCAAGACAATCCTAAGCAAAAAGAACAAAGCTGGATGCATCACACTACCTGATTTCAAACTATACTAGAAGGCTACAGTAACCAAAATGGCATGGTACTGGTACCAAAACAGATACATAGACCAATGGAAAAGAACAGAGGCCTCAGAAATAATGCCACACATCTAGAACCATCTGATCTTTGACAAACCTGACAAAAACAAGCAATGGGGAAAGGATTCCCTATTTAATGAATGGTGTTGGGAAAACTGGCTAGCCATATGAAGAAAACAAACTAGACCCATTCCTTGCACCTTATAAAAAAATCAGCTCAAGATGGATTAAACACTTAAATATAAGACCTAAAACCATACAAACCGTAGAAGAAAACCTAGGCAATACCATTCAGGACATAGACATGGGCAAAGACTTCATGACTAAAACACCAAAAGCAATGGCAACAAAAGCCAAAATTGACAAATGGGATCTAATTAAACTAAAGAGCTTCTGCATGGCAAAAGAAACTATCATCAGAGTGAACTGGCAACCTACAGAATATGAAAAAATTTTTGCAATCTATCCATCAAAGGGCTAATATCCAGAATCTACAAGGAACTTAAACAAATTTACAAGAAAAAAGCAAATAACCCCATCAAAAAGTGGGCAAAAGATATGAACAGACACTTCTCAAAAGAAGACATTTATGTGGCCAACAAACATATAAAAAGGCTCATCATCACTGGTCATTAGAGAAATGCAAATCAAAACCACAATGAGATACCATCTCACACCAGTTAGAATGGCGATTATTAAAAGGTTGAATGTCTTTTAAGCTACCATGCTGACCACTCGTTTTGAACCAGAGAGCCAATAGAGAAATCCTCAGATAAGAGTATAATTTAAAATCAGTAATGGTGCAACCTTCCTACACCAGCCTCTTCTATCCATCTTCTTTGCCCCCATGACCATCTCATCATTCCAGCAACCGAGACCACAAAGTATCTGCCCACCAACAATGCCGCCTGGGTCCAAGGCCAAACCAGCTGGCTGAGCAGGCAGGGAGAAGAGGCCTCCTGCTGGGCCACATGCTTTCTCAAAGAGAACACAAATAAGAATGCAGCGTTTACACACAAGGATCAAACTTTTGCTTTATGCTTTAAAATAGGAATTTGGGGGTATTACAAGATTAAATTTGGCTGTACATTTAGAATTGCTTGGGGGACCATGTAGGTCGAGGAAGAAGCATGATGAATGTAATGAAGATAGTTTTATTTTTCAGGTTTTCTTTCCCCCATTGTGAAATCTGTGACACTTTCTGACATCTCAGTGCTGGCTTAAAAGTTTTCCAATGCTCTATACATCTCTACAGCTTTGCTTCTGATCTAAGGTGAAGAAAGCCCGAAGCCTTGCCCCAAATGTCACCTTTTTGGGTCTTCTCTGGCTGTGATTCTCCTGTGAGTAACATAGTTTGGAATCGACTTGAATATTTATATGCCACCAAATTGATGACCCACATGGCCTCTCTCTCCATAGGTGTCCAACAGGAATGGACAATTGTGTGTGTGTGTGTGAGTTCCTCTCTCTTTTTCCCTTCCCTCTTATTCATATTCTTCCCCTTCCAGAAAAAAACCACTAAGTTTCTTAGGTTTTACCAATTTTGCAGCTTCTGGGGGCCTCTGATGTGAATTAGAGGCAACTGATCTCTGCCAGGTAAATGAACTCGAAGTCTCTAAGTGGGAAGGAAAGGCTGATGGATATGTGGCATCTCCACTCCAGATAGAAATCTTTCCCCTGTTTTCAAGAACCTAAAACTCACATATAGCTCACATTGCTAGAGGTAGTTGCTTGTTGGAAACTCTCAGCAGATCTAAATGATGGATTTATTTACCCACATCCCCAATTATGTTACAAAGTTCTCCCTCAATACCTTGGTATGGTAAAGTTTTATGACAAACCACTCCTTCCTAATGTATGTTTTTCCCCTGGCTGGGGAGAGAGGGTGGAGAAGAAGATGGGCAAGAAGGTGGTCTCACCATATATAGAATGTATTTTCATTTTATGCAGACATGGCATTGCTCTCTCATCTCTAAACCATTGGCTCCCAACCTGGTCACACAACTGAAATCACTTAGGGAGCTTGTAGAAATTCTGGTGCCCAGGCTGTACCCTAAACCTTTTGTAACTCAGTGTTTATGATGGCACCCAGGCATCAGTAGTTTTTTGATGACAGTAGTTTTAAAATCTGGCTGCACATTTAGAATACCTTGGGAAGCTTTAGAAAATACTGATACCTGCTCCTGCTCCCAGAGATTCTGATTAATGAATGGGTCTGCTGTGCAGCCCGAACAGTAAGGATTTTCAAAGCTTGCCAAATGAATCAAATGCACAGCCAAGGTTGAAAACCAGTGCTCTAATCGTTTTCTTCTTCCAAATTTTCCATCTTGAGGGCCAAATAAAAGAAACTTTTTGCTGGTTAAAGGAAATATTCCAGTGATTACTAGTTGATCTATTCATATGACTCATTTTCATGATGATTTACTGCACTGAGTATACAGGCAATATATAATTTTTAGGCAGAAAGCCTATAGTTTATGACTTTATTCTACAAGTGCTCCCTCTCTTTGAATTGCAGTCCACTGCTCTGAGTCATAATAAACCATAAATAACAAATAAGAACAATGGGTTACCTGAGCCACTGCTCCTCTACTTTCATTTTTAATTGAATTCTAATAATTAGGTTGCTAGAGAAACTCAGATAATGCAACCTACCTGGACCTCCATAAAAGAGCCTTGAAACTCTTGAAAATGTTTATGAAAAAAAATCCCTCGTGTGTATGGGGTCACATGGATTGGCGAAGGAATAGCAGTCCAAAGACCAGGAATTAGAGATACTGTAAATGCACTTTGCTGTCTTCACATCCAGGGAAGATAAAAGTATGTTAAAAATCAGAGGGGCTATTTGCCGAGATGGGCGGATCACGAGGTCAGGAGATCGAGACCATCCTGGTTAACACGGTGAAACCCCGTCTCTACTAAAAAATACAAAAAATTAGCCGGGCGCGGTGGTGGGCGCCTGTAGTCCCAGCTACTCGGGAGGCTGAGGCAGGAGAATGGCGTGAACCCGGGAGGCGGAGCTTGCAGTGAGCTGAGATCTGGCCACTGCACTCCAGCCCGGGCGACAGAGCGAGACTCTGTCTCAAAAAAAAAAAAAAATGATTTTTAAAAATATTACCTTAGAATGTCTATTGGAAATTAAAGATTACGATCTTTTCTAGTCCTAGGATTCTATGTTTCTATACAACAGTTTGTTATAATCATAGCCATAGAAAAAAAATATGTTTAAGAAAAACATTAAACCTAGAAAGTTTACAGATTCAATTTAGTGAGACACTTGTGTATATAATACAACATATTCAAGGATGCATATGTATGTAGAAAAATATACTAAGAAATGAGGGTGTATCTTTATGTTGTCTCTGACTACACGTTATAAAGGCACAGTCAATAAAAAGAATCTTTTAAACTTGAAGTGAGGGATTAGATTTCAGATTGCTAATTTTTAAATTCTGTAGTTTCAGACAAGTCCATGTATGCTCACAACTCTTTCACTATTATTAAAAAAGCCTTATGTACTATTGAAACAAGGTATAGGTTATGCGTTAAACAGGAAATATTAGGGATGACTTCTGTCTTAATACTTCCTCAACTAAAAGTCATTTCAAGGAGTAACATGTTTAACAGGTCTGCCTGTGCATTGTGTTGGAATGGTTAATATGTCTTCTTTCCCTTTGCTGTCCCTGAATACTCTTGGGTGAATATGTTAATTAAGTAACTAAAAAGGAAGGACTGGGATATAAGACTGAGTTACAAAGCCATGGAGAATATTGAGGGATAAATTATACTTGGTGCATACTCACCAAATGACTGTAGACCTAAAAAGAGGGAATCTCATATGTCCAGCCGTCTTTAAACATTTCATTAGTTCAGTTTGGGAACCAGTCTATATAGACACCTACATTGTGGGTCAAGTCAATTAGAGTGTAGGACATGAGACGACTTTCCTAGAGGTCTCTTCAAATTGGCTTATTGCAACGAGCAAAACAGAAAAGTGGAGGCCATCAGCTCGTGTGACTGTCCCACATTCCAGTGCCCCCACTATGTAGGGAAGTCTTTGCAAGGATCTATCACTGTATGGATTAACAGTTAGGACAGAGTCACTAAAGTCTAAAGTGAACTCTATAAAACCAGGACCATGGCCCCTCATTCACGGTGGAATGAGTACAACACCTAGGACAGGAGGTGCTTCCTAAACATCTGATGTATTAATGTTCAGTAGACACCATTTCTCATTCTCTTGGTCATCCATCACTCTCTAGGCAGGCTCAAGGTTGCTTGTGAAAGTTGGGGCCAATTGCACCCCAGAGGGGATAAAGAGACTCAGATGATGGTTTCTTGACTTTGTTCCTCAGTAACCACCTGGCCTTAATGAGACCATCTGAACTCTATGCTCAGCTTTCTCCTCTGGACACTTACACACAATCTTCTCCCTTCTGTCCACCTTACAAAGGTATTTTAATGATCAAATGGATTAAATAAATATGAAAGACTCAATGACGTTCATCTTGTTATACATGGATTCTTGTTCATAGCAGGCCCTCACAATGCTTTTAACAGTGAATAAAGTGATCTCAAAACCCTTGTCTTTAGCCTGTATTGTACTAGGCTTGCTTTTTTTTTTTCCTCCGAGTCCAATTTAGGGTGAGATACTTACCTGGCAGGGGAGATACCATGATTACAATTTAGAGTAAGACGAGCCAAAGGTCATGGACAGTCTCACATTTTTATTACTACAGTTTCTACAGCATCTCCCCTATGACATTATTATAGATGCATACTCACTGACATGCCCCACCTTCCCATGTCACCAACACATGGAGCATCCCTATTTCCATGCCTTTGCCCAGACTCTTCCCCTCACCTGGAGGGCCTTTCCCTCCCTTTCCAGCATAACCAAATTTTATGTGTCCTACAAGCTTCCTCTTTCAAGCCTTCCCCGACATTGGTCTCTCTCTCTCTCTCTCCTCAGAATGCCGATGCTATTTTATATAATTATCATTTTAGTGTGTGATTGTCTTGTGCATCCAACTAGATTGTAAGCTCCACGAGGATGAAAAACATTTCTTATTCTTTCTTGGAGCCTGCCCAATGAGAATTACACAGTTACATATGTGGAAATTGTAAACTTCCAGTTTATAGTACAGCTAGTTTGCGTATTTACCTAATTTACATCCAAGATAATTTTGTAGAGTGATGAGCTGTATGTATAATCCCCCAAGTAAACCCTAAGGTGAGGGAACAAGTTAACTTGTGCAAGCAAAGAAAAAAAAAATCAAGGAAAGAATATAGTTGAACAATTATGCCTCTTAGTGTACCCCAAGGGTATAGATATGATCCTCCAAAGAGTTGTCCAGCACCTTTAATGTCACTGGGTTACTTGGTGAGAGTCCTGACTGGAGCTGTCCTCAGTTGTGGTGCTGAAAGGTTAACTTTCTGGAAACACTGGATAACCTGAACAATAAACAAAAACAGCTACTGGGAGGAGGATGGGTCTTTTCTTAAGTGATCTTCAGGCCCCTCAAACTTTGCAGTCTCAAATGAAATTCATTTTCTTTCAGACACCCTTTCTTCTTATATTCCCTAAGTCTTGGCATCCCTACTTCCTAAATAGCTTTTAAAACCATTTTCTCCTCTCCATTCTCATTGTCACTGCAATAATTTCCCTAACTACTTTCTCTCAGATGTCTTGCTACTCAGTGTCTGCAATTATCAACTTCCACCCCAATGCATATAGAACTTAATTCAAGGTCATTAAAGTGAGCAACAGGTAGAGTTTAACTCTGCCAGTTAGACTATAAATAGCAACCCAAACTGGATGAGAATAATAGATATGAAAAGCTCCTTAGAGATAAAATAGTTCCAGGACCAGAAACAGCAAAAGTGAAAAAAGTCTGTGTGAGCCAAACCAAGTCCAGACAGAGAAAAGATCATGTTCCTGTTTAAAGAAGTTTGTGAAGAAAATGTGTTGTTCACAAAGGGGAGAGCCATAAGTAGCTGGGAAGAAAGTGGGTTTGCAACAAGGAAGAACTGACAATGTCCATTTGAACATTGCTAAGGGAGGCTTGCCCGAAATGCAACTCTGTTAGATCAATGTAATATACTAGCTGTTCTCAATTGGCCCCTCCATCCTGCTCTGGTCTTGGGAGGCTGACATGAATAAACTGCATCCATGGGTTCCCTTGCCATGTGGTTTTGTATTGGTTTTAGTTAATGGAAAATACAGCAGGAGATAAAAGGGGGAGATGAGAGTCAGTTTGGACTATTGATACCTCCTGCTCCATTCCATGATGGCTGTCCTGATTTAAGGCCACAGCTTCTGCATTATGGTTTCTCCTACAGCTCTCTTTCTCTGATTTCTGGTTGCCACTCCTTCCCTCATTTCTTCTAACCTGGGGGTAGTAATGGTGTACTGAACTGTCCCCATAGTTATCCAATTTGAGTGTGCCATCTGTTTCCTGCTGGGACCCTGATCAGGGCTTGTTATCATTAAGCATTCAAATCCCAACTCCCTTGTTTCAAATCTCATCCTCTCCCAGCATTATTCTGTTCATAAATTGGCTTCACATGTAAATCCATCTATAGAGAGAGAATGTACTGTTTGTGTTGACACAAGCATTCTGTTCTGTCTGACATTTTTATTTCTCCTTGTTAATTAAGAAACTGGCATTCTGATTTTATCCCTTCATATTAAATTAGCTTTGTTAGTGCAAATCAGCCTGTCTGGGATTAATTCTGAGGTGCTGCCAAAACTGAGGATTTGGGCTTAATTCACTTAGATGCTATTACCCATGAAGGCCTGTAGGGACCATCCATTCCCACACCCCCACAAGCTACTTGGAACTTCTGGCCAAGGACTTATAACTCAAAGTACCTATAGTTTCTCAGCCATGTTATACTTTCATGCCTCTGGGCTTTTATCCAAACTGTTATATCTTTCTCTGAAATTCACTCTTTCAAAGCACTGTTTAGGCATAATTTCTTCTGTGAAACCTTCTTAATCTTTTCAGAAATAACTCTCTTTAGTGGCTCTTCACTGCGCACCCTTTACCAGAAATTCTCAGATGTCCTGGAGATATGCAAGGTGGCTCAGACATTGATGCTTTTTAGTTTCATACTTGAGACAAAGTGATAAAAAACAAACAAAACCTATATAAATGACATTGTATTAGACAATTCTTGTATTGCTATAAAGAAATACCTGAGACTGGGTAATTTATAAAGGAAAAAGGTTTAATTGGATCATAGCTCTGCAGAAGAAGCATGGTGCTAGCATGTGCTTGGCTTCTAGGGAGGCCTCAGGAAGCTTACAATTCTGGCAGAAGGTGAAGGGAGAGCAGGCATGTCACATGGCCAGAGCAGGAGCAAGCAAGAGAAAAAGAGGTGGTTGATTGGTGGGTACCATGCACTTATAAATGACCAGATCTCATGAGAGCTTCCTCACTATCATGAAGACAGCACCAAGACCCATGACCCAAAGACCTCCCACCAGGCCCCAACTCCACATTTGGAGATTACAATTCAACATGAGATTTGGGTGGGGACAAATATCAAAACTATATCATTCTGCCCCAGGCCCCTTCCAAATTTCAGGTCCTTCTCACATCAAAGAATGCAATCATGCCTTCCCAACAGTCCCCTAGAGTCTTAACTTGTTCCAGCATTAACTCCAAACTCCAAAGTTGCATCTGAGACAAGGCAAGTCCTTTTTACCCATCAGCCTGTAAAATAAAAAAGTTAGTTAACTCTCAAGATACAAAGGGGGTATAGGTATTGGGTAAACATGCTCATTCCAAAAGGGAGGGGCTGCAGGCCCCATGCAAGTTCAAAGCCCAGCAAGGCAGTCATTAAATATTAAAGCTTCAAAATAATCTCCTTTGACTGCATATCCCACATCCAAGGCACACTGGTGCAAAGGATGGGCTCCCAAGGTCTTGGGCAGCTCTGCCTCTGTAGCTTTGCAGGCTTCAGCCCCCACAGGTGTTCTCACAGGTTGTTGAGTGCCTGCAGCTTTTCTAGGTGCAGAGTACAAGTTGCCAGTGGATCTACCATTCTAGAGTCTGGAGGGCAGTAGAGCTAGTCCCCACTAGAGGGCAGTGGAGTAGAGAGCCCACTGGGGCACTGTCTAGTGGAATCCCGTTTTCACAGCTCCCCTAGGCAGTGCCCCAGTGGGGACTCTGTGTAGGGGCTCCAATCCCACATTTCCACTCCACACTGCCCTAGTAGAGATTCTCTGGGCGGGGGGTGGGGGGTGGTCCACAGCAGGCTTCTGCCTGGGCACCCAGGATTTCTCACACAACCTCTGAAATTAGGTGGAGGCTGTCAAACATTCACTCTTGCACTCTGCTCACCCTCAGGCTTAACACCACATGGAAGTGGCCAAGGCTTATGGTTTGTATTCTCCAAAGTGGCAACTTGAGCTCTACCTGGGCTCCTTTGATCTACAGCTGGAGCTGGAGCTGGAGTGGCTGGAATGTAAGGAGCAGTGTCCTGAGGCTGTGCAGGGAAGTGGGGCCCCAGGCCTGACTCACTAAACAGTAATTCTCTCCTTGGCTTCTGGACCTGTGATAGGAGGGGCTGCCTCTTAGGTCTCTGAAATGTCTTTGAGGTCTTTCTAGTTTTCTTGGGTATTAGCACTTAACGCCCTTTTAGTTATGTAAATATCTCCTCTAGTGAGTGGTTGCTGCCAGCTTGAATTCCTCTCCCAAAAAAGCTTTTTTCTTTCTCTGCCAAATGGCCAGACTAAAAATTTTCCAAACTTTTAGTTTTGCTTCTTTTTTAAATATAAATTCCAACTTTAGGTCATTTCTTTGCTCTTGCATCTGAGCATAGGCTGTTATAGAATCAGCCAGGTCAAATCTTGAATGCTTTCCTGCTTAGAAATGTCTTCTACCTTTAACAGGCTGCCCATGTATACCACCAGATACCCTAAATCATCACTCTTCAGCTCAAACTTTCACAGATCCCTAGGGCATGGACACAATATGGCCATGTTCTTTTTTTTTTTTTTTTTTTTGAGACGGAGTCTCGCTCTGTCGCCCAGGCTGGAGTGCAGTGGCCGGATCTCAGCTCACTGCAAGCTCCGCCTCCCGGGTTTACGCCATTCTCCTGCCTCAGCCTCCCGAGTAGCTGGGACTACAGGCGCCCGCCACCGCGCCCGGCTAGTTTTTTGTATTTTTTTAGTAGAGACGGGGTTTCATCGTGTTAGCCAGGATGGTCTCGATCTCCTGACCTCGTGATCCGCCCGTCTCGGCCTCCCAAAGTGCTGGGATTACAGGCTTGAGCCACCGCGCCCGGCCGGCCATGTTCTTTTTTAAGGCACAACAAGGGTGTCATTTGCTCTAGTTTCCAATAAGTTCCTCATTTCCATCTGAGACCTTGTCAGCCTGGACTTCACTGTCCATATCACTACCAGCATTTTGGTCACAACTGTCCAATCAGTCTCTGAGAAGTTCCAAACTTTCCCTCATTCTCCTGTTTTCTTCTGAGCCCTCCAAACCCTTCCAACCTCTGCCCATTATCCAGTTTCAAAGGCACTTCCACATCTTCAGGCATCTTTATAGCAATGCCCTACTCCACAGTACCAATTTTATATATTAGGCTGCTCTTGAATTTCTATATATAAATGTATAATTTATAATGTATATTATAATTTGTATGCTTTATAAATTATAATAATTATATAATTTATAGTATAAATATATAAAATTATATTTAAAATATAAATTTATAATGAAAAGAGGTTTAATTGGCTTATAGTTCTGCTGGCTTTATAGGAAGCATGGTGCTGGCATCTGCTCAGCTTTTAGGGAAGCCTCAGGATGCTTACAATCATGGTGGAAGGTAAAGGAGGAGCAGACATGTCACATGGTGAAAGCAGAAGCAAGAGAGAGAGAGAGAGAGAGAGAGAGAGAGAGAGAGGGAGTGTGTTGGGGAAGAGGTGCCACACACTTTTAAATGACCAGATCTTGTGAGAGCTTACTCACTATTATGAAGATAGCACCAAGCCATGAGAGATTCACCCCCATGACCCAAACACCTCTCACCAGGCCCAATCTCCAGCATTGGGGATTACAATTCAACGTGACATTTGAGTGGGGACAAATATCCAAACCATATCAGACATGGAAAGACAGAAGCATGCATAGGGTGTTATGGAGACAGGAGGGAGGGGGCAGTAGGTGGGCAAGTTTCAGGGGAGAAGCGACCTGTTAGAGATGTCATGTGACTTCAGCTGTGAATGACTGACTGGGACAGCAAAGATCATAAAGAATGAAGGGCCCTCTGGGGTTTCAGGGCAAATTGTCTGGAGTCCATTAAACTAGTAACCACCCTTTGAGTGGCTCCTTATGCAGGGGTGGGCATGTCTAGAACATTGACCCTCTCACTGTGGCCCAAGCTGATTGGAGCAGGACTGGCTGCCAGATCAGATGGCAGCCACTCAACAGGCTGGCCAATGACCTATGAGCAGCCTGGTACACGTGCAACACTGTTGTATAAATGGACCAAAGAGGGCCTCTGTGTTTTGGCTTCTAGGCTATTTCTTCATAGCAGGCTGAGACTTGTTGGCTAAAAGCCTACAGGCATCAAACTCAAAACCATTTAGAGCCCACTCTCTTTGCCTACCCTGTGAAACTACACCCAGGATCTGCTGGCCATTGATAAGATAAGAGTCTTATGGTTTTAAGACCCTAAGCCACCCCTGCTCTTTGGAGCTCTCTGACCCAGAGACTCCCTGCTGTGCTGCTGAACAACATCACCTGGACACATAAGCCCCACTCTGATCCCTTTCTCCCCTGGGAGTTCCCTTGACCTCCTCCTCTTCTAGAAGCTTCTGGACAGTGTCATACTGTGAGGGACCTCTCTCACCCAATGCTGTTCAAGCACCAACCAATAAATCTTCTGTGTTACTGTTTCTTATGATCATGTCTTTTCCCTTAATCACTAGAGAAGAAGAAGAAGATAGTAGAGAGTTCCCAAATGACTTTTTAGATCTTGACCCACATTCTGGTCTCCACAAGAGGCTGTGTCTTGGTTCCCATCCCACCTTGAGGACATGCCACTCCGTGTGAATTCCATTCTGATAGACAATAACCCCTTTCCTAAGGCAGTCCTAGTGTGTCTTTATTCTTTGCATCTAAAAGAGCCTGCTGCCACATAGGCCATAGGAAGAACATGAGAGGTCTTGAGTAGGAGAGTGTGTGGTGTTTGAGTGAATTGCAGACAATTTGATATTTCTGGAAAAGATGATGCCAGTTAGAGGTTTGGTGGAAATGACACTGCAGAGGTGAGTGAGGTCAGGTCACAAAGTCTGTCTGTGCATTGCGCTGAGAGTCCCAGGCTTCATCCTGCAGGAAAACAGTGAAGTTTTAAAGGCAGTAGAAATGGGTTGGATTTAGCATATTCATTGGGTCACTTTGGCAACAAAGTAGAAGGAGTTTGAGATGAGCAAGCAACAAGTGGAGAGGAAGTGAGGAGAGAATAGATGGAGTGGAGAGGAGGGGACATATTCAATGAATACTTAAGAAATAAAAGCAATAAGAGTTGGTGACATTGCTTTGGGGTTGACAGAAAAATGCACAAATCTGTGATGAATGATTCCTGTTTTTCAGATTTTGGCATGGGATGAATGGAATGCCTTAGATTGATGTAGAAGAGCAAATTGGGGCAGGGAAGAGAGGAGGAAGAGGAAGAAGATGTGTTTGAGGGATGCACAGGACATCCATGTGGAGAAACCAGTGGACAGTTGGCTCCATGCATCAGAACTTCAGGGTGAGTCCTAAGTCACATCTTGGCAGCATCCATCATCACTCAGATTCATCCTGTGGTGCTGAGTTTATTCTGTAAGATGGATTGCTCCTTCATCCCAAAGCCTTGCTCTGTGTACTCTGGAATGCCAGCAAAATTTCTTGTGTCATCAACACCTTCTCAAAACATGCCTTTTCCTTCTGGACTTAGATGGGCCCTCCTATAGGGCCCCCTTTCTCTTATAGCTCTCTCAGGTGGAGGCTGGTTTTAATTTATTTATTTTTCCTGTACCCAGCACAAGTCCTTTGGGGCCAGGAAGTCGGGTCTGTGCTTCTAATTACCATTTCCACATTCCAGACATTTCTCCTGTAAGCCGCAGTGTCTCTGATGATTGTTCCGTCTGTCTCCCCTCCCCTCTTCCTCATTGTTGTAATTCACCAACATCCTCAACACTTTCTGTCAAGAAGGGAGGTCCCGTTTCAGTCTTCTGTCAACATTAGCTTCATTCTGAATGATTTTCATGTCCATATGGAGGAATCATCGTCCACTCTGGATCCTCATTTTCTTGACTTACTCATCTCCAAAGACTTCTCTATTTCAACTCAGACATCCATTCCTACAGTCAAAACCTGCATCAAAAGTTCTGAAAAGGCAACTTCAAACATCCCACTTTCCAGTCACCACTTCCTGTCAAGTACTCCACTGAAACTATCTTTTGACTTTGTTGAAACCTTTCAACTTTTAATCTTCATCCTTTGTCACTGTCTAGAACTACTGTATATTTATTCAAGTAATAGCCTTTGGAATTAGGATGCCGGGTTAATTTGTTGGGGGAGGCTACCAAGATGTGGATATGTATTATTTAAAAAATAAATGTAGGTTCCAGAATTCATCTTGGTGGTTGGGAAATGTGAGTGTGGGCTCTGCAGAGAAATGGGCATCAATAGGTGGTTTCTACCATAGCCATGGAAGGAAAGCAGGAGAAGTACTGGAATCCATCCCTCACATATTTCCCTCACCACTTATCATCTGTCTGCAATGCCGTTTGGCTCAGTCGCTTAGCACTTAATCAGGTATTCTTTAATTTTTCACATCTGTCTGTCTGGAGCCTAGAATGTGGTCATGGAAAGCTCTTTGGGTCTGCATTCAAAACAATGGAATTCAGACGCAACTTACTTCCTGTAAGGTCTTGAGCAGGTCGTTTCACTGCACCTGAAAACGTAAATAACTGTCCCGACCTCAACCAGTTGTTGTAAGGATTAATGAGATAATAGATATAAAAACATTTGATAAGGTTTAAAATGTTTTGAGAACATAAGGTCTACTATCTTCCAGTGATAACTGAGAATAGTAATTGTGTGTTCCTTGTATGCTTCATTAGGCAAGGTGATCAAAAATATTTGTCAAATGAATGCATAAATTAATGAATGAATGAGAAGTGCGTGAGTGAATGGACAAGTATAAAAATCAATAAATGCCTAAATGCAGCATAAGCCTCAGGAATTTTGATCTCAGGCTCACAAGGAGAGTTGACTGTCTGATCAGGTTAACACTTGTTAATATTACTCATTAATGGTTCACTTAATTTGACAAACAGATTCACTGCCTACCACGTATCTGGTAGTATGTGTTCCTAATTACTGTCGCATCCAAAACTCACAGTGTCTGTGTAAAGAAGTTCTTTTGAATTTCATACTACAGATGGGAAATCAGAAGCACAGAGAAGTTAAGTAACCTTCCAAAGTTCAAATAAGTAGTAACTTATAGAGCTTGGAATACAGACAAAAGGTGCCCCCAAGAGTATGAAATGGAGGGAATGACAGTTCCAATAGGCAGTTCTTCATTGTGAGTTGGGGTGGAGGAGTGGGCTTTTATACCTCTGCATCTGTTAGTCATTGGATGTTGGTGTCCTAGGGAGGCAGCTTCCCTGGGAGGAACTCAGTACCTGGATGATTGACTGCCTCCATTCTGGAGGTGGATCTGGGCAGCAAAGCACAGCATCTACTATGTTATTAATGTTTCTAAAGAGTGTGTTAGCCATCCTGGGTAGACTCAGTCAAATAAAGAGGGATGGTGGAGAAAGCAGAACCCCAGAGACAAAGGTATCCATGGAACATCTGTGCAGCCCATCACCCAGATCCTCTTCTAGGGATGGCTGCAGGGGCCATCCCAGCCTGGTGCCAGGAGGCCTTCCTGTTATCCAGATCAAACTTCTTGCTCTTGGCCCAAGCTCCTCAGGAGGTATTTGGATTTCCCATACCTCTTGGCTACAGAGAACAAATGAATGCAGTGGCATTCTGCCCTGAGAGGTCAGCCCCCGTAGTCTTAGTAAGCATGAGTCCCATTCCCAAGTCCTGTCATCTCTGGGACAATGAGAAGATCAAATTTCTGAGCTGGCAGCATTAGGGCCACAGCAAGGAAATGGCCCCTTCGTGGAGAGCTGTCTGAGAGCCCAACAGACTTTTCCCAGACCAATACCATAGTCATAGTCCTTCTTAGTGAATTCAGACCCTGTAGTGGAGCCAACCAGGCAGGTAACAGGGATTATAGGGAATTCCTGGGAAAAAAGGGGTCCAGACAAAGATGTAGCCAAGAAATGACCATGAAAATCCATATGGACTGCGATGTCACTGAGTGGGCAGGTGTCTCAGTGGTTGAGGTCAGCATGGTAGCCTTTGAGGGTGTCTAAGTGGAAAAATAAACCCAAAGTGTTTTTCCATTCTCTCACTCAGCAACAATCAACACAGAAGACTTCTGTGACCAAATGTGTGTATTTTTTACCCATTCATTAAGTAAGCAATGAATTCTGCAGTGGACACTGGCTGAGTTTCCTCTGATTCAATTCTGACACTATCTACCCAGAGATAGCATCAGATCCCACAGGTTGAGGGCTCAGTTCTACAAAACTACCTTCCGCTTCCAATGCCAATAGCAAGTCCAGGTTGTTTTACCTGTGCTTCTGACTGATTGGCTATAAATCATGGTTCTCACCATCCCTACCCTCTCCTTGGCTTCAATTCATTTGCTAGAGCAGGTCACAGAACTCAGGGAAATACCAGCTTATTAAGTTACAGATGAAGAGATGCATAGGGAGGGTAATAGGAGGGGTGCAGGGCTTCCATGCCCTCCAGATAGAGCTCCTGGGACCCCACCAGGAAATTCCATGTGTTCAGCTATCTGGAAGCTCCCTGAATCCAGTCCTTTAGGATTTTAATGGAAGCTTCATTACATAGGCATGATTGATTAAACCATTGGCCATTGGTGATCAATTTAACCTTCAGTTCCTCTTCCCTCCCCAGAGGTTTGGGATTCCCATACAGCTGAAAATCCAAACTCTCTAATCCTGCTTTGGTTTTCCCAGTGACCAGTGACCAACCCCCACCCTGAATCTATGTAGGGACTGCCAGCCCCCAGTCAATCATTAGCATACAAAATCCATCACTTTTGGGAGATTCGAAGGATTTAGGAGTTGTATGCCAGAAAAGGAGGTTGAAGACCAAATATGTATTTTACAATATCACGGTGTGTCAGTGTGGAACTGAGCATTAAAAGATAAAGGAACTTGAGTTTTTAAAGGGGCAGGACCAAATAAGGAAAAGTAGGCACAGTCATTTTGAAGGGACTAACTAATCTCACTCTGTGTTTTAGAAAAGTCTAATGCAAGAAATCAAAACCCAACCGAACTCATTTAAATTAAGAAATGTCAGGCTGGGCGCGTTGGCTCATACCTGTAATCCCAGCACTTTGGGAGCCCAAGGTGGGCAGATTACCTAGGTCAGGAGTTTGAGACCAGCCTGGCCAACATGGCGTAACCCCATCTCTACTACAAAGTACAAAATTAGCCGGGCGTGGTAATGTGCACCTGTAATCCCAGCTACTCAGGAGGCTGAGGCACGAGAATCTCTTGAACCCGAGAGGTGGAGGTTGCAGTGAACCGAGATCATGCCATTGCACTCCAACCTGTGTGATAGAGTGAGATTCTGTCTCAAAAAAAAAAAAAAAAAAAAAAAAGGGCATTGTAAGATGTCTGGGGTATCATACAAAGCTTAGCAACAAGAAGACACCACACACACCCACACACCCATGAGTACAGAGAGGAGGAATATGAAATGCCATGAAATGGCACTGAAAGAGGAAGGAGGTTGCATAAACACACCAAAGCCATTTCTTTACAAGTGATTTGAGGTCAGTGCTTTTTGCTAATACTTGTGGGAGCATAATGAAGCAAAAGCATGATTAACTTGCTGATATTCAATGACTCTTCACTGAAGCTCAAGTTTATATGCATTTATGAAAGAGTCGTGAATACTTTTCCTTATTTTATTTTTATTTTTTTGCAGACCTCTAGAGAGCAGATTAGGATATCAAAGTGTAACAGAAAGCAGAAAAAGTTTAACTGAAAGATGAAAAACTTTAGATGCATTAGTGCAATGGCAAACAGCCAGATCACTCCAATTATGTCCCTAATTGGGTCCATAAATAATTTATAACCCACCATTTGTGTCTGGGGCAAAGGGTTTCTAACAGTAAATGCTTAAGTAGTGGTTAGAGGGACCTAATGATTTCCAATTCTGAACTCATCAGAACTCCTCTAGGCTGTGATTCCAACAGCCCTTCTTGAAGTAATTTGGTGGGGATTACTCAAGTATGGGGAGAAACTGTCTTCAGTTTCTAGTTGAAACAGACTGTCAGAGAAGTAATGAGCTCACCTCCCTTTGCTGCTAACTTTGCCACTGGCTTTCATTTAAGGTCAAGAGCCAAAGTCATGAAAATCAGAAATAAAAGTGGGAGCAAAGCTTCCAGAGGCCCTGTGATTAGCAGTAGGATTTCTCTAATTTCTTCATGAGAAACTGGAGGTAATTTCTACTGTCTGAGAGTCTGCACTAATTGTTTTAGGTGTTTATATGCTGCCTGTTAATTTTCACAGCTTCTCCACGTCTTTTCTTTTAATGTTTTAGTTGAAGTATAATAGCATATATATAGTACAGTGGATGAAGTACACACATCATAAGTACAGAGCTCAATGAATGTTTTGCAGATGGGTTTTTTCATGTAGCCACCACCCAGACTGAGATATAGAACATTCCATATCCCCCAAAAGGCCCCTCTGTTCCTTCCCAGGATGTGTGTCTCTTGGAGGAGACACCCGGAGGATGAAGCAAAGCCCTTGAGGCTTGGCTGCTGTAGGAATCATGTGCTGTCTGCTGCAAGGAGACATTGAACAAGTGAGAGCAACATCTCAGCAATTCTGAGCAGACCATTTGAAAACTCAAATGCAGCAGAGGGTGCTTGCGAGTAAGATCTGTGTGGGCCTGCAATAGGAAAGGGCTTGTTCACTTTCTGCCAAAAGAGTGGAGGTTTACAGAGCCCCTTCTTCTGTGTCCCCATCCAGGGGAGCCACAGCAGCTCTATCTGTGAGCTCCCTCAAAGGTTCTATAATCCCTGGAAGGTACTTGCATGACCACATAGGACAAGCAACAGCCTAAGTGTTTGATTTGGCCAAGGGACACCTGGAGGTCATCTGCTATTGGTTATTTCTGAAGAAGGATGAGGTTGAGGCTCCCCAGAGGGCCTAATTTGTCAAGGCCAGTACCAGCAATGAGCATCCACTCAGGTTTGTGCCTGGCCAGGGTGGAAGCCCCAGTTTTCCTTTTACACATATCTTTTAACCCCCAGGGGAGGGATAGCTGGTAGCTCATACTTGCTGTACATTTATTAAGTGCTGGGTACTATGATGAACACTTCACATCAATAGTCTCATTGATCTGTAACTTGCATTGACCATTTTCTCCATTTTAGAAATAATGAAACAGAGGGAAAGACACAGTTAGTAAAAGATGGCCTCAGACTCCAGACCCTGGCAATCCTGTTCCATGGCTTCTGAGCTTCCCCATACTACCCCCCACCCCCACTTCCCAGACAGAGCTTCTGAGGATCCCATGTACACTCAGCACCCCGACACTCACAGTGTCTCTGGCCTCTGGGCTGGGAAAAGAAACACAATTCACTCGACTTATGATTTAATTAAATTTCTGAACCATGGCAGCAGATCAATACTTCATAAATTAAACCCTCATTTCCTAGAGGCACAAAGTTATGAATTGGAATTCTGTTCCTGGAAATTCATTTTATTTCATAAAAACATAAAAGTTGATCATGAAAATAAAACAAGATACACAACACACACACATATACACACAAAGATTTATTAAGTGGAAAGAAACAAGTCATATGAAAACCAAATGTTATAAATGTTAAACTGGGTGGACTGTTCTTCAAGGGCTTGATGACTAGAGTGTCTTAAAACATGAGTTAAATGAGATTTAGATTGAAAATGCCTTCCACATTTTTGAGTAAAATTTCTAAGGAGCAAAAATAGGCAATTTTCATTGTACCAGGGACTTTTGAAGTAAGCTGAAATCAGGGGTACTGTTCTAAAAAATTTTCATGGCATGAAGGCACCTGAATCTCTGGGTAGTGTACTGCTGCTTTGATCATTTCTTCTGCTCTGTTAAAAGTTGCCAAATGACTCTAAGTGTGAGTTTGGTCATTACAGCGGGGGTCTTATGATGAGAAAGACTGTCATGATGGAGGGGATAGTTCCTGTGGTGGAAAGTCAGGGATTCGCCTGACTCATTAGTTCCATGGACACACTCACAAAGCCTCTATGGGCAAAGCCCCTCTATCTTCATGCCCTACACGGCCTCCACCTGGCCAGCTGGTTGGTTGGGGGGCGGGCATGGCATGGAGAAGGCTCTCAGCCATTAGGGCTAGAGGTGAGATAGGAATATATACAGGGTTGAGGGCAGAATAATGAAAGGAAATTGAAGGAGCAATTCTCAACCAATGGCTATCTCGTTTTTTATGGTCTGACTGTGAAGGTTAATTTTATGTGTCAACTCAACTGGGCCATGGGATGCCCAGATATTTAGTCAAACAATATTCTTTGTTTTTCTGTGAGGGTATTTTAGGATGAACTTCACATTTAAATTGATAGACTGAGTAAAGCAGATTGCCCTCTGATATGGCTTGGCTGTGTCCCCACCCAAAATCTCATCTTGAATTGTAATCCCCATAATCCCCAGGTGTCAAGGGACAGACCAGGTGGAGGTAATGGAATAATGGGGGCAGTTTCCCCTATGCTGTTCTTGTGATAGTGAGTTCTCATGAGATCTGATGATTTTATTAAGTGTTCGGTAGTTCCTCCTGCATTTATTCTCCTTCCTGCCACCTTGTGAAGAAGGGAAGCTTTGCTTCCCCTTCACCTTCCATCATGATTGTAAATTTCCTGAGGCCTCCTCAGCCATGCTGAACTGTGCATCAATTAAACCTCTTTCCTCTATAAATTACGCAGTCTTGGGCAGTTCTTTATAGCAGCATGAACACGGACTAATACACGCTCCCTAATGTGGGTGGGCCTCATTCAATCAGTTGATGGCCTGAGTAGACTCAAAATGCTGACCGTCTCTTGAGTAAAAGGGAACTCCTCCTGCCTGACTGCCTTTGAGTTGGGACATTGGTTTTTTCCCTGCCTTCAAACTTGAACAAAATAATCAGCTTTTCCTGGGTCTCGAGCCTGCCGGCCTTCAGTCTCCAACTGGAACAACACCATCAGCTCTCCTGGGTCTCCAACTTGCTGACTGCAGATCTTGGAATTTGTTAGCATCAATAATTGCATAAGTCAGTTCCTTATACTAAGTCTTTTTCTACATATGTATACAGCCTATTCGTTCTGTGCTTCTGGAGAACCCTAATACACTGCTTTAAGTAATCAGAACTGAAAAATAATCATTTTAAAGAATTGATGGCTGCCCTTCTCATAGGAATTACCTGGTGATCTTGCTAAGTGCAGGTCCTGATTCGACAGGTCCGAGGTGGGGCCTGAGAATCTGCATTTCTAACCCGCTTCAAGGTGATGCCAATGGTGCTGGCCAGTGGATCACCCCTTGAGTAACAAGGGCTTACAGATCAGTAGTCATGGACAAGTTTACTCTACTTTGTGTAGCCTCTGTCCCAGATAATGCTTCCTTTGGACTCCTATCCAGAAACACTTAATCTTGAGTCATCAGTACTTTTAGTATTGGTAATTTTATATTTGATTGTATTAATTCATCAATTCAAATTTTAAGACTTCTATGAATCAAAATAGAATACAATGTTTAAAAAGAGCTCTACTAAAATCTCAGGCTTGTGCAAGATGCCCTATTTCTAGACTTTTCTTCAATTCCCCAATGCCTAGAAATGTCACTCTGATCATTTTCATTTTTTGCTCCGTGACTATACGGTTTTTTGTGACTGATAAAAACCTTGATGTCAATTTGCCTCTTCTCTCATTGTTAAAAAAAAAGTGATCCATGCTAGCGATTTTGTGTCATTTCTAATGTACAGGAAATTAGAAATAAATGAATAGGGTACACAGTGTAGTTCAGATAAAATTCTTAGGTTGAAAAAACATGCTTATAAAAAATAAATGAATAAACATGATTTGGGCTGGATATGGTGGTGGAAGATCAATCACGAGCTCACAGCTGGCTGAGATGGGACCCCAGAGTTAACAAGCCAGACCTAAGATGCTCGCTGCTCTGATTTCTCATCACAGAAACCTGAGGGAACAGCCATAAGCAGGAACTGACCTGCCCCTTCCCCAGTCCTGGATATACTCCCACCCCTGACATTTGTAGGGATTAGGGAAAGGATACAAATGGAGGCCCTTGAACCATTTGTCTAAATATTTGAAGTTATAAATCAAGGTAAAAAAGATAAATAAAATGTTCTATCTTCTGTCATGACACATATATCTCTATGGTCACCTACAAGACCAGGTTCAATGTCAGAATTCTTGAATTCCTTGGATTTCTGGGTCAGAACTTGGTGGTACCAGGATAGTTACCCATTGCTGGTGGCTCATGCCTTTCTCTTCTACTTCCACCCTTAGCTACATTCTGCACCAAGAGGGACCTTTTTCCCATGGGTCTGGCTATCCCAACCTGTGGTTCATGCTCCCTCCAAAGCCCTTCAAGCAGCATCCCTTGGCTACTCCTCTAGTCTAGGGGAGTGTACACCTAGGGTATGGTCTGCCCCTTGGGAGGATGGCCCGAGACATGAGGCCCCCAAAACCCACTCCATCTAGAAATTATTTAATCTTAGGTCATCAGTACTTTTAGTCTTAGTAATTTTATATTTGGTCATACTAATGAGTCAATTCAATATTTTGACACTTTTACAAATCAAAATAGAATAAGGCTTTTAAAAAAGGGCTCTACTAAAATTCTGAAGCTTCTGTAAGATGCCCTTTCTCCAGACCTTTTCACCATTCTTTTATACTCAGAAGTCTCAATCTGTTCATCTTCATTCTTTGCTCTTTGACCTGCTCCAGATCCATGGGAAAAAGTTCCCTCTTGGTGCAGAATGTAGCTAGGGGTGGAAGTAGAAGAGAAAGCGAGTAGGCATGAGCCACAGGCAATGGGTGACTATCCTGGTACCACCAAGTTCTGGCCCAGAGCAGAGTTCTGGCTATGTCTGGTCGGTTGGGCAAAATCCAGAGTTCAAGAATTCTGACATTGAACCTGGTCTCGTAGGTGATCATAGAGATATATATGTGTCATGACAGAAGATAGAACATTTACCTTTTTTACCTTGATTTATAACTTCAAATATTCGACAGGATCAAGTTGAGCAACAAGGAAGGGAATGTCTATATTGTCTGTATTAGTTTATTCTTGCACTGCTATACAGAAATAACTGAGACTGGGTAATTTATAAAGACAGTGTGAATTGGCTCACAGTTCTGCAGGCTGTACAGGAAGCATAGCAGCTTGTGCTTCTGGGGAGGCCTCAGGACGCTTCCAATCATGGTGGAAGGCAAAGGGGAAGCAGGGACGTCTTACATGGCCAGAGCCTGAAAAAAAGGTGGGGGGAGGCGCTACACACTTTTAAATAACCAGATCTTGTTGAGAACTCACTCACTGTGCAGTACCAAGGGGGGATGGTGCTAAACCATTCATGAGAACTCTGTCCCTGTGATCCAGTCACCTCCAACCAGTCCCCACATTCAACACTGGGGATTACAATTCAACATGAGATTTAGTGGGGACAAATCCAAACCATATCATCATTGGAATGAGTCACTATGAAGTAAGACACCTCCAAGGATCCGGGCTGCAACATCAATTCTCCTGGGACATCCCACAGACCTTGCTCTGTGTGGTAGGATCTGTGCTGTGAGCTATGTCTAGTCCGTTGGGCAAAATCCATACATGGCTTTTTGATTTACAGTGCTAACATTGGCAATTAGCTCCTCAGAGTAATCACTGCCGAGTTTCTGTGTCATGGATAACAGTGCGAAGGGGGCAGGAGCCTTCCCTGTAATTTGATGCATTTTCTGTTGGAGGGAAGCACAACTGAGTGCAGGCTTCTGCAGTGGCTGATGGCTTAATTGCGACGTGCATCTTGTGGGGAGTATTTACTTGGTGTCTCTATGCTTGACTCCCTGGCACTGGGAAGCAGCTGACACCTGGAGGGAGGGGAGGAAGCCAAAGGGCTGGTGGCTGACACCCAACAGTGAAAGAGTTGGAATCACCATTCTCTTACTCCCATTTAAATCACTTCATTGTTAAGGGCCATGTAGTCTGATGACATTTTAGTCAACAGAAACTGTTCCTTAATTATTCAGATACTGTGTGCCCGGTATACAGTGCATTGCCTGGCATAGGTCAGGGTCTTAGCAGTGTCTACAAAGGTCACCCTAGCTCTGGGCTGGCTCTTTGTGAATGGCTGCATGACATTCCTAGTCCACACAGTTGACACCTTCTCCTCACATTCCCCTCTTTGCTGGGTTGTGTAATTGGTCAGCAATTACTCCTTCTGCCCTTCCCATCCATGGTGGAGTAAACCTGCCTTTCCCCCTTATGTTGGGCTTGGGCTTGTGACTTACTTTGGCCAATAGGACATGAACAGAAAAGATGCAAGCAGAGGCTTTAAGTGTGCCTGGTGTCTTGCTTGGCCTCCTCAGCCCTCTCCTCTGTCATGAAAAGAACATGTCTCAGATAGCTGCTGTCTCCAGAAGAAGGAGACTTATGGAGCAGACTTGAATCCCACACACAGCCTGGAGCTAAGCCCAGCTGAACCCAGCCACACTCTGTCAAATCCAACAGAGTCAGCTGGGTGCAGTGGGTCACACCTGTAATCCCAACACTTTGGGAAGCCAAGGCAGACAGATTGCTTGAGCCCAGGAGTTTGAGAATAGCTTGTGCAACATAGTGAGACCTCATCTCTGTTAAAAAAAAAAAATCACACAATTACGTGGGTGTGGGGTGCATGGCTGTGATCCCAGCCCTTAGAAAGCTGAGGTGGGAGGGTTGCTTGAGCCCAGGAGGTTGAGGCTATACCACTGCTCTCCAGCCTGGGTGACAGAGTGAGACATTGTCTCAAAATAAAAAAATAAAACCAACACACAGGGTTATAGTCAACCTTCTGATCTGTGAGAGAGAATTAAATATGTATTGCTATAAGCTGCTGAGATTTTAGGGTTGTTTGTTACACAGCATTATTAAAGTAATGAACTGGTTAACACACTCTTCCATGCTGGACACTAATACCTGGTTCAGAGCAGTAGCAGAGATGTCTTTGATAATCACGAAGACCAGAAAGACAGAAGAACTGAGAAGATCCCATTATATCTCATACATTTTCCAGCATTACCATATTCCTTTTGTTTTATATTACGATCCCATTGGTGAACACATCTCATTCTATCCCCACAAGTTGTTTTACTCCATCCTCTTCTATTAGCCTCTTAAAATCAAGCTGACCTTCAAATTCTAGCTCAACTTCCATTTTCTCTCTTACACCCTTCCTGGTAACTCCATCCTTCCTTTTCTCCAAATTGCCATAATGTGTTTTGAACCACAAAATTTAGCCCAGGATATATTATATTTAATGTTGTACATTCTTCATGCTGGAATTCTTTTTGTACCTTTTTCCTCCCTTAGCTTCTGTATTTCTTCTCTCTCTGGTTTTTCTCTTGGGACATTTTCCCCAATAAAACAGAAGCATATGTCTGTTTGTTAGGAGATTCTGGGTAACTTTTTGCTCTTCTGTTGATCACCTCTCCTCCTTTACTCCTGCCTTGAACGATGAAGCGAAGCGTGGAGCTGTGACAGCCATCTGTGACGATGAGGCAACAAGCCTAAGGACAAAAAGCCCAAGTCTCTGATCAATCCTGGGCTTCCCACCTCCAGATCTCTTGATATGCAAGTTACTAAAGCCGCAGTTAATTGTGTACTCTACTTACAGCTGAAAATATTCCTAGTGCAATTCACACAGTGAAAGAAAACCAGGTGCCCATGGAAAGCTCACAAATCAACCTCATCAAATAAAAGTCAACTTCTTCAGTAATACAGTAGTACCCCCTTATTTAGTTTCACTTTATGTGGTTTCATTAACCTGTGGTCAACTGTAGTCTGAAGATACTAAATGAGAAATTCCAGAAATAAACAATTTGTAAGTTTTTAATTGCATGCCATTCTGAGTAGCATGGTGAAATCTCACATTGTCCCACCCTGTCCTACCCAGGAAGTGAATTTTCTCTTTGTCTAGTGTATCCACTTTGTAGATGCTCCCCACCCATTAGTCACTTACCAGCCATCTCAATTTTTAGACTGTCGAGGTATTGCTGTGCTTGGCCCAAAAGCAGAAGAGTAGTGATGCTGGCAATTTGAATATGCCAAAGAGAAGCAGTAAAGTGCTTCCTTTAAGTGAAAAAGTGAAAGTTCTCCACTTAATAAAGAAAGAAAAAATGTATGCTGAGTTTGCTAAGATCCATGGTAAGAAGGAATCTTCTATCTGTGAAACTGTAATAAAAGAAAAAGAACCTCGTGCATGGTATATATAGGATTCGGTACAATTTGTGGTTTCAGGCATCCACAGCGGGGTTTGGAACATGCCCCTGGCAGACAAAGGAGGACTACTGTATACTTCTCATCAGTCCCTGTAGCTAGCTATAAGCCTCTGTCTCAAAACTTTTTCAACTGTAGCACAAGGCTTTTGGCGGTCACATGGAACAAGAGACTGTAAGCATTTTGACATGCTGGCTGATTTCAAAGAAGCACAAACAGGGAACAAATGGCTCACTGGAGCAATAAGAGTATAACAAAACCAGAGAGCTGACTTATCAGCTGGCATGAAATTGGAACAACTTGTACTCTAGACTTTCATATTTCCATAGAGATTTGGTGTTTTCCAATTATCTGCACGTAGACTATCTTAGTTCAGCCTCACAGCAACCCTGTAGCTCAGTTACTGCTTATAAAACAACCACTTTATAAAACTTTTGATATTAAAAAAATTATTTGGACATATGAAGGCTCATTAGTTATATATCTCTACGGGAAAGCAATTGAGCCAAAAGCATTGGTTTGAACCATCCTGGAGTCTCTGCCTTCTGAGATTGACTAGATACTCAAGCATGTCCCTTTCTTTCTCCTTGCACCAGGCCAACAGCAGGGATAATGCAACCCCAAGGCCTATCTGCAGCACAGGAGGCAAGGGAGGAGAGACTTGCTTGCTATTGGTTTTGTTTGAAAAGAGAAAAATTCCTCTGTCAACTAGAACCCTGCCAACTTACATTTATCTTACTGAATACAGAGAGGTCAGAGGCTTGTAGGTCTTAGAATAGGAGCAAAGTCAAGCCATCCTCTGCCCACATCCTTTCCTCCCGTATGAGCATCTTTTTACAGGGCATAGAAGACTTGGCAAGAGTTAAAGGATCTTCGCTCCAGCATTGAGGGTCAAGTGTCCTCATTGCTCTGGGTGTGGTTCAAATTTTTGGCAAGGCCGGTCCCATCCCAGCCATCGCTTTAGCCTCTCTGGCCACTCCTAGCCACTGGTGGGACACAAGCATTCCCCAACTCTGGGATTCTTGGTGTAGAAAATCAAAGCAGTGGAATCTCTAAATCTGACCAAACAAACTCTAAAACCCAGACAGTGGTGCCTTCTGTTCTTATGGAGTCTCCGCACTCAACCCTGCCACCTCAAGAGAGAACTGCCTTAGATAATAGGCCATTCTCCCAATCAAACATACTGAACTCCACAGCTTGCCTCCTAAGTTTTATTTCGGAATGTTTTTGATCAGAATAACTGCTCAGCATGACAGTGATAATCAGGATCACCGATTATGACTTTTGTGGGCCCTAGGCACTTTTGCCTTCATAGGTCCCTCCCTTGATAAAAAGACACAAAGATAGATAGATAGATAGATAGATAGATAGATACATACATACATACATACATACATACATACATAGATACATAGATAGATTTTATGACCGTATTAGTATAAAGACAAATATACTCCAGGCTGGATTTACTTTTTCTTCTAAATTAAATTGAAAACATTTTCATGGCCCTGAAAAGTCTCGTGAGCCGTAGATATTGTGCCTACTGTGCCTAATACATACGTTGACCCCAGTAGCAATAAAATGTCTAAACAGTGGAATGGGTTAGCAAGGCAGATACTGGACTTTCATAGACAAGATTAGTGTTAGCTGGACATCAGAAAGCTCTGGGGAGTTGAAGATGTTAAAGTACATATTTCGAGGTCCATTATAGACCTACTGAATCAGAAAGTTTGGGAACTGTGGAAGATTGTGTCCCAGTTCTCCCCTGCCCTATGGTAGAATTTTACAGTCACACCCTTGTTGGCTTAATGTGGCTCAGCCATGAGACTTGCTTTGGCCAATAGGAAGTGAGCAAACATGTCACAGACAGAGCTTGCAATGTGCCTGTAGGGTTGGCCTCACACCCTAGATGGTGTTTCTGCCATCACCATGAGAAAACCCTGCCCTACATACGTGCTGCTCCCCAAGCCTAGGCCCCGGAATAAAAGTGACCTGCAGCCTATAACCAGGCCCATCTGAACCCTACTGAGATCAGCAAACCCCAACAGACCCCTGGACTTGTGAGAAAAATAAGTATTTGTTGTAAGCCACCAAGATTTTGAGATTGTTATGCAGCATTATTACAACAGTAGCTAACTGATACAGGAATAGGGGCAGGACATGGATGTATTTTTAAACTCCTCTGAGTAGAGCTGATACACTGCCCAATTTGGGAACTAGGAAGCCAGAACTTGCTGTATTTACAAAGTAATATCAAATAAATACTAGGGATTTTTTTTTTTACAGTATTGGTATTCTATATACATCTTCTCCCTATACGAGAATGGTGTGTAAAGTTAAAATTTTTGTTATTCACTCCCATAATCATAAACAAAGGGTCACATCATTAATCAGATATTTTGGATAGTCCCTCATTGGCAGTATTCTGACCTTGATTTTTATTTCATTGCATAAATCAAGTTTATTCTAGAAAAGATTCCCCCAAACATATTTTATTCAGTGCTCAGATGATACAGAAAACATCTAAAAAAATTTTTTTTTCCTGACACAGTCTTGAAAACTAGTAAGCATGGGAAGTCTTCCCCAGGTTAAGTAGGGCCTCATTATGGAGCCTCTTCTACTTTCTTTCAGGTTCATTTTGGCTGATTTCACACATCAGAACTCCATCATTCTCTGAATCTTCTGATTTCTGCTCGGTGGATTAAGTGGGGCCTTTCAAAACTGCGAATAACCATCTCTCTGCCATTACAGTGCTTGAGGGTGATCAGCTTTTCCTGGAGCTAAATGGCTCCTGCTATACGATTTCTGAAATACCAGCGTGTGTTAGGGTCAGTGGACTGCTCTGGCAGCCAAGAGATTAGGTGTTAGCCTTGGCTGTGACCTAATCAGCTGGGGTGGACTGTTCTGTGGCTGCTTTACATCCATATTCCACCTTATTTTGGTAATAACCCTGGAGTCTGGTGAGACCAATAATCAAGGGACCTCACTCTTCCATGGGGCAGGGGTAGCAACCTGACCTAAATTAGGATCCTGAGATGCTCCTTCCATGAAATGTTAATCTTTAAAGAATGAAAATTATTGGGACACGTCTTTCTAGCAACGCCCTAGCAAGACTACTGACTAGTTCTTTTTACATAGCTTCCCTGGAGCTTGCTCTCCCCCGTTAACTGCTCTGTGGCCTCCTAATAAGTTTCTTGGAATTAGCCAGAGTCAGTTTCTATTGCTTGCAACCAAAAACCCGTAACTGGTTCACTCGCTATTTAGAAACCTGAGTGGTTATATGGCCAATTTGGTCAAATGCCCATTGTACACTTTGGAAAACCAAAGTGC
This sequence comes from Macaca thibetana thibetana, assembly GCF_024542745.1. Classification (NCBI taxonomy): domain Eukaryota; kingdom Metazoa; phylum Chordata; class Mammalia; order Primates; family Cercopithecidae; genus Macaca; species Macaca thibetana. The sequence continues at coordinate 74,127,669 of NC_065587.1, forward strand.
AGAGCAGTAGAGTGACCCAGTAAAGGTCATGCGGTGGGTTAGTTGCAGTGAAGAGGTGGAAGCCCAGGTGTTTTGTTTCCCACAGAACTATCAACAAGAAATCTCACAAAGCTGTATTCCAGACTCTGGCCACCCATCCATATCGCCTCCCATAGCACCTGCCAGAATAATTACTGATGAGGAGCAAAACTCCTGTCAACCAATCAGTGAGAAGCAAGAGTTTTAAAAACAGAAAGTAACAAACACTGAATATGATCATGAGGTTAACAAAGTCAAGCATACTGGGATGCTGGCCAGTGCTCCCTATAATTCCCTATCTGGATAAAATATGATAACTCTTGTCTGGCCACAATGAGACATTGCTCCACAATTAGAAAATATGATTTAAGGTCAAGGCAAGTGGATGGCTAGAGCTCAGGAGTTCAAGACCAGCCTGGGAAACATGGCAAAACCCCATCTCTACAAAAAATACAAAAATTAGCCAGGCGTGGCAGCACGTGCCAGCTACTTGGAAGACTGAAGTGGGAGGATGACTTGAGATCAGAAGGCGGAGGTTGCAATGAGCTGAGATTGTGTCACTGCACTCCAGCATGGACAACAGAGCCAGACTGTCACATGCACACAAACACACACCACACAAATACATATATTATATATGTAAACACATATATTTAAATATCTAGATTCAATTCTCCCAAGTAAGTAAAAAAGAGAGGAGAGAAGATATTTGCAAATAACTGCCACAGACTAGAGAACTTGAAGTCTGTCGCTGGTGATGTGGATTCTCAAGCAATGTGAAAAACATACTATTCATCCAGTCATCCTCAAAGCGGGAAATGTAACATCTGGAGAAAGAAGCCCTTGAAGAATCCAGTAGCATTACATATTAAGTCATTTGGCTTCATCTAAAGAGAGCTCTGGTGTTAATACTGGCTCCTGGGAGGGACCCTCTAAACCCGTGGAATTCCGCAAGTGAAAGGAGCATATTTGTTATTCAGGATGGGCTGTTGGACCACTCCTGAGTTTATGCTAAAGTGAGGATTCAGGGTGGGGGCTGACCAGCCAGAAAGACCAAGGAGGTGATCAGAGAGTTGGGCCTTTGGCCCGTTGGAAATGATTTGGATTTCTGGGGAGGTGGGAGGCTAGAAATTGAATTCAACTATGTGGACAGTAACTCAATCAATTCTGCCTACCTAATGAAGCTTCAATAAAAACTCTGGACACCACTTTGGGAGGCCGAGATGGGCGGATCACGAGGTCAGGAGATCGAGACCATCCTGGCTAACCTGGTGAAACCCCGTCTCTACAAAAAATACAAAAAACTATCTGGGCGAGGTGGCGGGTGCCTGTAGTCCCAGCTACTCGGGAGGCTGAGGCAGGAGAATGGCGTAAACCCGGGAGGCGGAGCTTGCAGTGAGCCGAGATGGCGCCACTGCACTCCAGCCAGGGCGAGACTCTGTCTCAAAAAAAAAAAAAAAAAAAAAAGGAAGAAAGTAGTTCAAATTGGTTTTCATAAACATATTCTGCCCGGATGGACCAAAGTGTTGATGAAATAGAAAAATCTCACAAAATGTTCACAATCAGACCTAAAAAGCCATTTCCAAGAAACACTGAGAGGATGCTCCTAGGACTATCCTCGCATGTCTACCAGCATAAAGTCTCTGCTTAGCACACGATACCCTTCCCCCAACACAGCACTTCTCATTTCTTTAAAATGTCACAGTCACTGTTAGTTAGAGTTCTAGATGACAGCTGCCTCAACTTGAAGGTGATTTTTGAATTAAAGATTTCAGCAGCCAGTCAAACTAAAGGGAGGCAGCATGAGAAACTGATGCAAACTTAAAAAAAAAGAGAGAGAGAGAGAAACTGAGGAATTAACTGAATAATTTGAAAAAGAATTCAACTGCTTGCCTGAAAGAGCCCAGCAAGGTGCCTGAAGCAGGATTAATACTGCACAATTTTGGAAAAGGTGACAGTTTGAGTATTGTGCACCTGTCTCATCTCCTTTCTTCTGTAATTCTCACCTCGGAGAAAAAGACCCTCTGAAGCTCATGGACACTCATGATTTAAATATATTATTCTCCTTGTAGTAGTCCCATCCCATGTCCTCCATGTAAGTTCATTTTAATGAAAAGGAAAATGAACTGTCCAGAAATTTAAGAATGCACAACTTATTAGCATCCATTACCAATCCCATTTTGTTGGTTTTGCTAATTTTCTTCTGACTCTTTTAAAGATCTAGTGGTGAGGTTACTTCTTGCAATGGGAAATAGTGTTTTTAGCTTTTACTATTTCAAAAACTGTTTCCCACTTTGATTTTTCATTCCTCATAAGGACACAAACATAAAATCTCTTCCTCTGGAGGCAAGTAATTTCACATATAAAGTTAAAAATTCACCTTGCCAAAATAGACACGTTCCGTCTTTAAAGATGCATTAACTACTGGAGATTTTTAGTTTATTTTTCTTAACGTATCCCCAGAAGAATTTTATTTCCCCTAAAACGCGGTGAGGTAACAAAGGTACTGTCATGGTCTGTAAGTTTCCATCCTTCATGACCAAATAATTTTAAAGTAATAGTAGAAGTAATGTCTGTTTATCTGCCATATGTGCCCAAGTGGAAAATGTTACAAGAGCAATACTTTGTAAATTGCCAAGTTGAGCCACTTGTCTCTGATGCTGCCAAGGAAATAGGACTATGTGTGGTGAGATTTACTGTTCCCAGAAATTATGGGGTAGGGGTGTGAAAAGCATCATAATTAACTTCATGAGCACTTAGGGGACCAGAAACAGATCGTTTGTGTGTACAAAGTGCTCCATTTCAGTCTACCTGAGAAGAAGAAATTGGACTCTCCAAATCTGGCCTGCCTTTCATGACCAAGTTTGGTTCCCAATAAATTCCTTCAGCCATATTTATCTTTCCCATCTCTGAATTCCACAAACTCTTTGGTTCACTGGTCATGGGCTCCTCAAGCTGGAAGGATTTGAGAAAACACCACTTTTACTAGGCCCAAAGCTCCTGAAGGACCAAATGTACCATTACCTGTCTTTAGATCTCCAGCATCTATATGATTCAGTCTTGACTCTCAGCTAAAAGAACATAGTCAAAGCAAACAAAACAAATATTCAAATATTTAAGTGGTCCCCTGGTGTTTTCCAAACACATAAAAGAGATTGAAGTATTCAGCAGTTCTTCTTCCAATCTCTTTTCCCTCTACTGTGGGCTGCCCCTCTGCATATGGTGGTTGCTGATACTCTATTTAACAACCCTCTCCCAAATAGGTTGTCCTGGTTTCACTTCTATAGTCCTCCTACTTCCTCCTCTCCCTGCCTACCCCTATCTTCAAAACCAGTGTGCAAACCCTTGGAGGATGGGGGTGAAGGAGAAGAAAAATAATCTTTTTTTTCAACCCCCATAAATTCTTATTTGGGGCTGGGCACAGTGGTTCACACGTGTAATTCTAGCATGTTGGGAGGCCAAGGCTGGAAGATTGTTTGAGTCCAGGAGTTTGAGACCAGACTGGGAAACACAGTGATACCCCACTCTACAAAAAAATAAAAAGGAATTAGCCAGGTGTGGTGGCAAGCAGTTATTATAGTTCCAGCTACTGGTGGTGGGAGCAGGGGTGGGGGTGTACTGAGATGGGAGGATCACTTGAGCCCAGGAGGTTGAGGCTGCAGTGAGCCATGATCACATCATTGTCCTCCAGCTTGGGCAACAGAGCTGAGTGTTTATTTGATGAATAAAAATAAATAAATAAATAGTTATTTGGAGCAGACCCTGTGAAAAAAGACAGATTAACAAGAGAAAAACAAACAGAAGTTCATTGTCATGTATATTTCATATATACATGGGAGATACCCAAGGAATAAGTAATACTCAAAAAGGTGACTTCGAATTCTAGCTTATATAGCATCTTCAACAAGGAATAGTAAAGTTTTAGGGAAGAGACAAGACAAAAGAAAGACTCTAAGTCTCTAGGAGCTGCAAATTGTAGAAAGGCAAATAAATAGCAGATAAAGGCAAGCTGGTAAAGCTTGTTAGTGTAGATTCCTATGGTACCATCTTCAGACCAATAACAGTCTAAAGTTGTCTTCAGTGGTTAACCTTGTTTTCCCTGGTAAAGAGGGGGTGAGTGGTGAAATATCTTTTGTCTTTGTAAATCTATGTCTGGCTTTAGGAAACTAGAGGAAGGCCAGAGAGCTTTCATTTATCTGCTGCTGTTTTTTTTTTTTTTTTTTTGAGATGGAGTCTCGCTCTGTCACCCAGGCTGGAGTGCAGTGGTGCCATCTCAGCTCACTACAACCTCTGCCTCCTGGGCTCAGATGATTCTCCTGCCTCAGCCTCCTGAGTAACTGGGACTACAGGTGTGTGCTACCATGCCTGGCTAATGTTTGTGTGTGTTTTTAGTAGAGATGGGTGTCACCATGTTGGTTAGGCTGGTCTCGAACTCCTGACATCAGGTGATCTGCCCGCCTTGGCCTCCCAAAGTGCTGGAATTACAGGCATGAGCCACAGTGCCTGGCCTTCTCTGCTTCTTAATTGCCTACAGCTCAACAATTCTTATGCAAAATAGGTATATTTTAGAGCGACATATTCTAGTTTTCCACAGGTGGAGGAATAGACCTAGTGGACCAAGCCACAATTCCATTTAGCAGACAAAAGCAGAGAGAAGCTGGAACATTCTCTCATTAATATTGAAATCTGCCAAAATTATAACATCCAAAACACAGTAGGAAGCTCAACAAGGATCTGTTGAATGAATAAATGATCTAGTGAATCAGGGAATGGCTCTGGTTCCAACCCCTCATTTCTGGATGAGGCCCAGAGAAGCGAAGGGACTCGTCCAAAGTCTTCCCAAGTTGCTGACCAAGTTAGAACAGCAGCCCTGTTTCCTGATACAGGATCTTTCCACCATGGTTCACTCTGAGCTGTTAAGAACTGTTTCCCATCGATGCAGGGTGAACACGCAATTTATCTTTCAGACCTGGGTGCTTTTAAGAGGGAAAGGGAATGCTATTAATAATTGTGTCAGACATAGACCAATGGAACAGAATAGAGAACCCAGAAATAAAGCCAAAATATGTACAACTAACCAATCTTCAACAAAGCATGCAAAAACATAAATTGAGAGGAATGGACATACTATTTATTTTTATTTTTATTTTATTTTTTACTTTTTCTGGGATGGAGTTTTGCTCTTGTTGCCTAGGCTGGAGTGCAATGGGGTGATCTCGGCTCACCGCAACCTCTACCTCCCGGGTTCAAGCGAACCTCCTGCCTCAGCCTCCCAACTAGCTGGGATTACAGGCACGTGCCACCACACCCAGCTAATTTTGTATTTTTAGTAGAGATGGGGTTTTTCTATGTCGGTCAGGCTGGTCTCAAACTCCTGACCTCAGGTGATCCACCCACCTCGGCCTCCCAAAGTACTGGGATTATAGGCATGAGCCACTGCGCCCAGCCTGGACATACTATTTAATAAATGGTGTGGAAAAAGTGGCAAGCCACATGTAGAAGAATAAAACTGAATCCTTATCTCTTGCCTTATACAAAAATCAACTCAAGATGGATCAAAGACCTGACATAAATACAAGACCTGACATTAAAAATTCTAGAAGAGAACATTGGGAAAACTCATCTAGACATTGACCTAGGCGCAAGAATTCATGACTAAGACCCCAAAAGCAAATGCAACAAGAAGAAAAATAAATAGATGGAACCTAATTAAACTAAAAAGTGTCTGCACAGCAAAAGAAATAATCAGCAGAGTAAACAGACAACCCATAGAATGGGAGAAAATATTTACAAACTATGCATCTGACAAAGGACTAGTATCCAGAATCTACAAGTAACTCAAACAAATTAGCAAGAAAAAAAGAAAACCCCATTAAAAAGTGGACAAAGGACATGAATAGACATTTCTCAAAAGAAGATACACGAATGGTCAACAAACATGAAAAAATGCTCAGCATCACTAATCATCAAAGAAATGCACATTAAACCCACAATGAGATATCATCTTACTCCTGCAAGAATGGCCATTATTAAAAAGTCAGAAAACAATAGATGTTGGAGTGGATGTGGGGAAAAAGGAATGCTTATACACTGCTAGCAGGAATGTAAATTAGTACAACCTCTGTGGAAAACAGTGTAGAAATTCCTTAAAGAGCTAAAAAGTAGATCTACCATTCAATCCAGCAATCCCACTACTGGATATCTACCCAAAGGAAAAGAAGTTATAGAGGAAGACATTTGTACACGTATGTTTGTAGCAGCGCAATTCACAATTGCAAAGCTGTGGAATCAACCTAAGTATCCATCAATTAATGAATGGGTAAAGAAAATGTGGCATATGTGCACCCTGGAATACGACTCGGTCATCGAAAGGAATGAAATAATGTCTTTTGCAGCAAACTGAATGGAGCTAGATACCATTATTCTAAGTAAGGTAACACAGGAGTGGGAAACTGAAAAACATATGTTCTCATTTTTAAGTGGGAGCTAAGCTATGAGTACACAAAGGCATACAGAGTGATATAACGGACTTTAGAGACTCAGAAGCTGGAGGGTGGAACGAGGGGCTAGGGATAAAAAAACTACACATTAGCTACAGTGTACACTACTTGGGTGATGGGGGCACTAAAAATCTCAGAATTCACCACTACATAATTCATTCATGTAACAAAATAACCATTTGTACCCCAAAAGCTATTGAAATAAAACATTTTTTAAAAAATTCTACCAGAACAACAGGTGAAAACTAGGGCTGTTGTGGGCAAATTGGAGTGTGTGATCACCCTATTTGTAAGTCTTGGCTTATTGGACAGCGTTATGGGCTGAAGTGTGTCTCCCCAAAATCCTTATGTATGTTGAAACCCTAATCTCAGTACCTCAGAATATGACTGTATTTAGAGACAGGACATTTAAGGAGGTAATGAAGTTAAAATGAGGGTGTTAGGGCAGACCCGAATCAAACTGACTGCCATCTTTATAAGATGAGGTCATTCAAAACTGGGCATGGTGGCTCATGCCTGTAATCCCAGCACTTTGGGAGGCCAAGGCGGGTGAATTGCTTGAGCTCAGCCTAGGCAAAGTGGCAAAACCCTATCTCTATAAAAAATACAAAAAATAGCTGGGCATACTGGCCCACACCTGTGGTCCTAGCTACTCGGGAGGCTGAAGTGGGAGGATTGCTTGTGCCTGGGAGGTCAAAGCTGCAAGGGAGCCATGATCACACCTCTGCACTACAGCCTGGGTGACAGAGCTAGACCCTGTTTCAAAAAATAAGTAAATAAATAAAAGAAGAGGGCATTTAGACACATAGAGAGACACCAGAAACACACATAGAGGGACAACCATATGAAGACACAGCAAGAAGGCAGCCATCTGCAAGCCAAGGAGAGACGCCTCAGAGAAACCAAACCTGCTGACACCTTGGTCATGGACTTCCAGCCTCCAGAACTGTGAGGAAACAGATTCTGTTGTTTAAGCCACCCAGTCTTTGACATTTTGTCATGGTAGCCAAGGAAACTAATACAGACAGCATGTGAGAATTTGAAAACAGAGCTCCAGTCTTAACTTCTTTCATGCTATCCAGAACATGGAAGAACTGTTGCTGAGCACCACATTGCATTGTGTTGAGAAGAATCCTGCACACAAGAAGGGTAGATCTGGATTGTGTCAACCTAACCTAGCTGGAAGTAGGTTTTCCAGAATTCCCTTCCTTGCACAGGTGCAAGTGAGCATGGCCACAGGAGATGTCCTGAGAGATTTGGAAGATGGAAGTGAAATGGCAGCCATATTCCCAGTACTCTTAGGGGACCAGTGTGCTGTTGCTGCCTGTGCACGGCATCACTCAGCTGCTGGCTCACCTGTCCATAAGTGCAGCCTCCTGGTTGTGGCTGCTGCAGCTCCTGCTGGGTCACCCCTCAGCGTCTCTGACTCCCAGACCAGCTGCATGTGCAGCTCTTTGGCAATGAGCTTCAGTTTCTCAGGTTGGGTCCCTCGTCATGGAAGGTGGAGGCTTAGGGCAGTGGGAGACCAAGGGGTCAGAAGGGCTGTATTCTTTCTGGGGGCTCTAAAAGATAATCCATTTTCTCACCTTTTCCAGCCTCTGGATGCTGCCTGCATTCCTTGGCTCTTGGCTCCATTTTCAAAGTGTGTTACTCCAGTCTCTGATTCTGTCATCACATCTTCTTCTCTGACTCTCCTGCCTCCCCCTTTTCCTTGGTCCCATAAAAATCCCACAAGGACCCTTGTGATTACATGGGACCCACCCAAATAATCCAAGATAATCTCCCTATCTCCAGATTCTTAATTTAATGACATTTGCAAAGTCCCTTTTGTGTTGGGTTGGGGTTGGTTTTTGGGGGGGGGGGGGGGGGGGGGGGGGGGGGGGGGGGGGGGGGTGTTTTGCTAAGTAAGATAACATACTCACAGGTTCCAGGGACTGGGGCATGGACCTCTTGTGGGGGGTAAGGATTCTGCCTACCATGATAATTTAAACTCTGGTCTTCTTGACTCCAAAAGCCATGCCCATCCAAGGGCATACATCCTGCTCCTGCAGCCTACATTTAAAGCATGGACCGCATGTACACAGAAAGCATTCCTTAGGTACAACTGACATGCCAAGCCTCCTTTGAGCTATGCATGCAAACTAGTGATCATAGCGTAGTGACAGTGATAGATCAGCCCTTGGTGTAGCAGCCCTGAGGCCTCTGCATGTCCTTAACAGTTGAGGGGTTTTCTCTCTGGAGAAGCTGTCTGTATCAGCAAGGGTCTTGACATCCCACTCAAAACGATGATTACAACTACTTTTCTGAAGCTACCTAAGAAAGGTAATGCTTTCATAGTATACTGAGAACTTTGCCATAAACAATATTTTTAAAATCATAATAACATAAATATTGACAAATAATTTAAAAGAGGATATTAATGTAACTACCTTGAGGAGAGGGGATTGGGGGATTTATAAAGCTAACTCCTCACGTGGCATAACAGGGAGCTAATAGAGTTTAACGTGGACAAATCGTAAAATTGTGACTCAATTATGTTATTTTTTTTAATGCGGGAAACAACCAGAAGAAATGAAAAAAGTTAAAAGCAAATGTTTCTGGGGAGCAGAACTTGGAGGCAGGAGACTGTGGTTTTTTATTATAAGCCTTTCAAGATATTTTAATTTAAAGCCAGACCTTAAGAAAAGTAAGATCCAGATCTATTTTTGGTATAGAATTGTGGAAATATGATGACTGAAAATTGGAAACATCATTTAAGAGCTTTCTTCGCATCATTTTCAACTTGTCTGCAAAAGATGGGAAAGGAAAAAAAAAAAGACAAAGCCCAACATTTTATTGTAATATGTAGAGACTAAAATCATATGCAGATAAAAATCCAAGTTTTATTTCCCCTGCAATCCAAACTCAGCACAAATAACCAATTAAACCCACCTTCAAAGGCAAAAATCATATCACTCTTTTACGCTTCTACCAGCATTTGAACCACATCCATGTGGACATGATTAATTAGAAAAAGTCAGGTTAATCTTTTTGTCAGTGTCTCTGTGTGTGTGTATTCAATACGTTTGCAAATACACCTTCATCTCCTGATAAGGAGACCTCAACTATAATCCTGCTAAATGTCCAAGTCTCCTGTCCAGGCGGGGCTGAGACCAGAGTCCTGCCTTTGGTGGGAATGTGGGGTTATTACCTGAAGCAAGGCAGCAGCCTCTCTATGACTATGTAAAATCAGAGGCTACAGTTGCCCTAAATACCCTCCTATGCCAAAATATCTCCACCATCACCCCTGCCTAGGCTATCAGTTCCCAAACTGGAATTTCCTCTTCACTCATTTCTCTGGGTTAAAGTCCAGCCTCCAGGAAGGCTCAAGTAAAATACCAGATTAATCTGAAAGGGACCAACTTGCTAATAACTCACTAATCCCTTGACATGCATTCATTCGTCTCTTACAGAGAGCTGGGTCCTAAACAATGGAACAGTAGAAAGATGGATTTTCCTAGAGAGGGTCTGGAGTATGGGAACTGGTGAAAGAGTAGGGGTAGGGGTCATGGAATCATCCTGGATGAGGATGGAAGGGCAGCATGGGGCTCTGGGGGATGGTTTGGGTGGCAAAGACAAAGGAAAGTGTTTTCCTTGGTCAGGAATCCATGGTGGCACTGCCCAACACAACACAGACTATGATGTAAATGGCACCCTGGAGCTGTGCAGCATGGCATTGGGGGTTGCAGATGGATGTCAGTCTTGCCTGTGTTACTGGGGAAATGAAGAGTCAAATGAACTAAAGCAGTGGTCCCCAGTCTTTTTGGCCCCAGGGACTGATTTCGTGGAAGGCAGTTTTTCCATGGACTGGGATGGGGGCGGGGATCGGGGATAGGAAGGATGGTCTGGGGATGAAATTGTTCCATCTCAGATCATCAGGCATTAGTTAGGTTATAAGGAGCGTGCAACCTAGATCCCTCGCATGCTCAGTTCACCATAGGGTTCGTGCTCCTATGAGAATCTAATGCTGCTGCTGATCTGACAGGAGGAGGAGCTCAGGTGGTAATGCTCGCTTGCCCACCACTCACCTCCTGCTGTGTGGCCTAGTTCCTAACAGGCTACAGACCAGTACTCGTCCACAGCATGGGGGTTGGGGAACCTTGCACTAAAGGATTGGAAACCACTTTGATAGGCACAACGTAGGCAAAATAGAAGCCTCCATGACTCATTGTAGGTTCCCAAAATGGTTTTTCATTCAAATGCTTTGGCAGCCACAGAGTGTGGAGTGTTGATAGTTTATCTATAACTGGCTATCAGAAGACAAATGGAGTAGGACACGGGGCTGAGATGTAAGGTAAAGAGACATTAAAAGGAGCTCTCCCCTACAACTTCCAGTGGAACACACCTATAGAGAAAAATGTTGGAGTGTATCTGTATCACCATCCATTTAGAAGCTATAAAAAGCTCTCATGGGCAAAAGCCTGCTAATCCTTAAAGACTTCCCTTGAAAAGTCTTTTCAGATGTTCTAGATAAAATATCCTCCCATAGCCCCTTTGTCATATTTCAGAATAGCATTTTTCACTTGGTCTTGTAATGATGAGTTAATACACTTGTTTAGACCATGCAACTGTGAACTCCTAGGACTGAGGAATATCTTTCGACTGAGGACATATCCCCACATGGGAGCGCTGTGGAGAACACATAGGCATTTCCCACTGAGCACGTTTTGAAATAAGTAACTAAAAGGGTCACAGAAAATTGAAGCACTTGTGATCTTTTAATTTCCTCAAAAGCGTAACTTAATAAATGTGCAAAATGCACAAACTTGCTTGCATAATCAACCCTTGGCCTCCCTCCTCAAGTGTCGAGGGAACAAAAAGATAAGAGGTGTCATATTTAAGAAAGATAATGCTAGCTTCTATCCTTCCAAGGGAGGTTGAGTAACTTCTATAGCTATTAAACGCTGGAAGATTGATGTGGGCATGCTCTGCTTGGCTCCTCCCTCTTTTTCTGGAAGCTGCTGCTTCTGGGAGTACACATTCTCTGCCTCTCCTCCGTGAATGAGCTCCTGGTTAGCACTGCCTGAGATAGGGGATCAAGTCTGTCCAATTCTGAGGTCCTATTAAGCAGGCCCATGTGGTTCTTGCACTAAACTACACCCTTCATCTTAGTAATGAGGTAATATTTTGGTCTCTTCCTTCTGTTCCTGTTTCCTATTTCTCAGGCAACAGTGAGATGTGATGGTTTTAAAATTAATTGAATGATATTTTTAAACCTATAAAATGTTAATACTTGGCCTGTTGTTTGACCTGGTTGTTTTATAGGGCTTTATCATGGGAAAAGAAAGCCTAAAGAGATTTCTTGGCTCCAGTAGATAATCTAAGATTATCAGGGTTTTATAAAGATGGAGTAGGCCAGGTGTGGTGGCTCACACCTGTAATCCCAGCACTCTGGGAGGCCAAGTGGGGAGGATCACCTGAGGTCAGGAGTTCGAGACCAGCCTGGCCAACAGGGTAAAACCCTGTCTCTACTAAAAATACAAAAATTAGCTGGGCGTGGTGGTGGGCGCCTATAATTCCAGCTACTCAGGAGACTGAGGCAGGAAAATTGCTTGAACCCGGGAGGCAGATGTTGCAGTGAGCCGAGATCATGCCACTGTATTCCAGCCTAGGTGAGAGTGAGACTGTCTCAAAAAAGAAAAAAAAGGTGAAGTAAACCATAGTTCAGTCACCTGTGACCTTAGAAGGCCTTTTCACGGACAGTTATGCATAGTGACTACCCATGATCCCTTCCTGATGACAAGCATGGTGATGACAATGGTGATTTGATGGATAGCTGCCCTTCTTTTATTTAGAGGTCACTATAGGCCAGGCCACATGCTAAGTGTTTTTTGTGCAATATCCCATTTATTCCAACAAGTCTATGAAGTAGGTATTTATCCTAAGTTACAAATGAACAATCCAAAGAAATCAGCTCAAATGACAGAAATCAGGTCATTTGACAAAGATCACACAGTTGGTAATGGCTGAGAAGGAACCTGAACCTAGGTCTCTTAGCTTCAAATCTCCTCTCAGAGTTGTGATTTTAGGAGGCCTTCACCAGACTCAAAGCATGCACTACAGTCCACAGTCTCTGTGCTGGGTGACTAATGCGAATGGACCTAAGACCATGTCTGTCTCCATGCTGCCTGTGGGAATTGGCAAAGATGCATTTGTGAGTAGTAAATGAATGGAGCTTTTCTTTTAGTTTTCAGCTCACGCCATATCCCCTAAAACCATAATACTCATGGATACCGTAGTCTATAAAATCAAACCAAAATTACTTACAAGCAATGGAAAAATCTAAGCAGTGGAGTGCCGGTAAATATTTAACAATTCGTTCTCTGAAACAAACAAAAAGCTATAATATGTAGCACCTGCCAATTTTCATGCTGTAAATACTTCCAGCATGGCCAATTTCAAGTTACCAACTTGACAACTCTGAACCTGGAGTTGAGAAGAGATGTATTGAACTGGTTCTTTCCAGCTGGTAGGAGCCCGCTCCAGCACACCACTGAGTCTAAGCAACCCTGTAACGTCATTTGGGGGAAGGAGATGAGAACTAAGCCTCTTCCCATTAATCTGAACCGGCAAATGTGTCTTACATTCATTTGTGTTTTTCTATATCGTGTATATTTATTTCATTCCACGTGTGCCATCACAGAGCTAGAGTACAGTTCCACAAAACCTGTGATGGGAGGATGCAAAGGTCATAGAGAACATGGTCCTTACCTTATACATACTCAGCCCCCTCTAGAGTCACATACCTGAACTCACTAAACCTCATAGCAACCCCGTAAAGTGAGGGAGACAGAATAGTGAGTATTAGTCCAGGCACGGTGGCTCTTGCCTATAATCTCAGCACTTTGGGAGGCTGAGGTGGGCAGAGGTCAGGAGTTTGAGACCAGCCTGGCCAACATGCTGAAAACCTGTCTATACTAAAAAAAAAACAAAAATTAGCCAGGCATGGTGGCAGGTGCGTGTACTCCTAGCTACTCAGGAGGCTGAGGCAGGAGAACAGCTTGAGCCTGGGAGGTGAAGGTTGCAGTGAGCAGATATCCCACCACTGCACTCCAGCCTGGGTGACAGAGTAAGATCCTGTCTCAAAAAAAAAAAAAAAAAAAAAAAAGTAAATGTTTTAGAGATGAGGATACCAAAGCTTTATGTGATCTGCCCAGGATAAGGGAGCCTATGTCTTGAACCTGCCTCTTTCTCCTAGTCCAGGGACTGTCATTTGCCACTCATCACTCCTCATTGGGGAGTAATTGTAGGGTAAGGTCAATGCTGGTTCCTAAATTTGAGTGTCTCTGGGTTCTGTTTAATACTTTTTCTTCTCTTCTACATAGCAGTTTAATAGCAGGTTGTAGTCCTTGAAATTCCTTTGGCCTCCATACCCAAAGAATGATTTCCCTTTTTCTACAGATCAAGTTCTGTCTCCTTTCAATAGTATATTTTCAGTACAAAGAATGCAATAGTTCCACAGCTGCTACTCAGTAAATGCAGTGGAGGCTGAACAAAAACTGGGTTGGGGTAAAAAAAAATTAGGTTGAGAACCACCAAAGTTGATTCTTTTCTCCCATGAGATTTACTGAAAATTCAGGTGAATTACCTTTGTGTGACTAAAAGGGACTTAGGGAAAAATAGCAGAGTTTCCATTAAACAGATTCCCAGGTACCAAAGGAAAATTGTGCACTTGGTTGCACATTAAAAATGGGAACTGCAAGTATTAAAAGAGCAAAGTATCATATTTAATAATCATAAGGCGAGGCTTAATGATAAACTACTATATCTACACATGCACATCACGTACTTGCAAAAAATAACAGACTATTAGAGCAAAACTTAAGGGACTATGAATGCTAATTAGCTAGTTTATCTAAAATGTCTACCTGTTCTCAATTACCTCTTTTTTTTTCCTAAGAAGTAAGCTTGAATCTGGCCTTAATTACTTTTTTTTTTTCCATGAGATGGAGTCTTGCTCTGTAGCCCAAGCTGGAGTGCAATGGCACCATCTCAGCTCACTGCAACCTCTGCCTCCCAGGTTCAAGCGATTCTCCTGCCTCAGCCTCCCAAGTAGCTGGGATTACAGGCATGCACTACCACGCCTGGCTAATTTTTGTATTTTTAGTAGAGGCTTGGTTTCACCATATTGGCCAGGCTGGTCTCGAACTCCTGACCTCGGGTGATTGGCCCACCTCGGCTTCCCAAAGTGCTGGAATTGCAGGTGTGAGCCACTGCACACAACTTCTTAATTACTTCTTAATCAACCTGGCTTTCTCTGAGTTCTCAGAGGAATGGGACATTCAAATTTACCTTAAACTCTTTCAAACAAAAACCATGAGAACATATACCCAAGACAAATGCTTTGAAGCTACAGAATATCAAAAGCCATTTTTAGTTGAATTCTATGTAATGATCTTCTCCTCAGTTTTTTTTCTTTTTCAAAGCCTGTTTCCAGCATAATTAGAGAGAAGGCATTATGCTAAGATTCCTAGTTTGTTCTCAAAAATGCCCCTTCTTACTTTCTTGATGCTTTTTTGCATGGCAGAGAGAAAAGGGCCGTGTTGTTGCAGGGTGCCTATGATATGAGTAGAAACATTTTACTTATTGTTAGAAAACTGAGGTTACCTTGGCAGGGAGTTAAGCTACGTTGCTCAGGAAGCTCCCCCTGGTTGCATCATCTCTGGGAATCAGCCCTCGGTTAACCAGGCAGTTCTCCATTTATTGTATTTGTGGCTTACCCTTTAACAGAGACTTCTTTTAAAGGGACCTGGAATAAACCAATCTAACCCACTCTAGAATTGACTTTAAATTTCTTTTATTTACCAAGAGGGAAAGAAATAATCCCAGGTTGTTTGCAGATCAAAAATGTAGAACTGTTAGAAGAAAGGTGCTGTGAAAATTAGCAATGAAGTGAGAAAATGGTTTAAAGGAGACAACTGCACAGCAGCTACTCCTCCAATGTGTGTTTTGCTGATGAAAATCTTTCTGAGGGGCTGTACTGGAACAAACCCATATTAGGAAATCCCAATTCTGTCTACAGCTAAGACATACACGAAGTCAGTAGCACCTCAGGGTTTTTTTTTTTCTTAAATATTTCTCTTTGTTGTCTCTGTAACTGAATATATTAGAAAATTACTCATATTTTCCTTTGGCTTCCACAAAGAAATTTAGGTTAAGCAAGAGGAGAAAAGCAATCTCTAATTTGTTTATGGGTCTGAAAGTTTTGCAGAATCTGAGGAGAGAAGGATAAACTTACTGGTAAATAATTCACCTTCCCACCTCTCAAATAGAAACACTCCAGGCACACACAAAAATTCTCCATTTCAGAGAGCAGCCCAAACCATGGCTCCTCTTTAACTGGCAAACTTTGCCCTAGAAGCTCCTTCACCTCTACCCCAGAGAGCTTCAGGGGAACCAGTGCTAGTCCACTCCAATGCCTGTCCCTACCTGCCCACTGCTTCCTAATGACCCCAGCCCTCTGTTGCAGAATTCTCCACTTAGGAGAAAGAAAACAGACACTATTCTCTGCCACCAACTCCCCATCCCAGCCAGCCTCCCAGCATACAAGAGCCTCCACAAAGAAACCATAGTGCAAGCACATTTTCTTACGGAACTATCCCGGATTCCTCCTCTGTCCCATGCCTCAAGACTCATCCAAGCACCCTATTTCCCTTCCCAGTGTAGAGCCACACCCTCATCATTTTCAACATTTATTTTTTGGAGACAGATAGGTGTGTTCTTGGTTATTCAACAACTCCATGATCAATGTGGTACTTTATTTAATACGTCTGATTTCACTAATGCACAAACAACCTTGCCTGAGGCTGGTTCTCAGGCAAGTTTGAAGCTATAGAATATTGTTCTGAGGCTGGTTCTTCTCATCTTATATATGGAGAAGCTGAGACTCAGAGTCTCTAAGACACCCCAGGTCACAGTCACTGGCAAGGGCCGTCGCCAGATCTGAGCCTTCTGCGCAGCCCAGGCTGCTCCCAGCTGCACTGTGTTCCGGGTCTCACTCTTCTCTGGGGCCAGCATCTTTATAACACGTAATAATTTTAACTGATTATTTTATGCCTTGGAAGAGCTCAATGTTGAGACTGCGGTTGAAGCTTTCACATCAGGAAATGCTCACACCGTGGACAGGAGCGGGTTTAGAGCCATTCTGTCCTAAGGTCCCCATCCGTGCAGCGAGAGAAGGGTCAGAAGTGAGCGGGCAGAGGACATGCTCCCTGCTAGCTGCTGGCGGCACCAGGGGCTCCCAGCAACGACGCCTGTGAGGGACGCTTTTCCAGACGCATCAAACCCAGCTTTCAGACACTGAGGGTGACATCCTGTGAGGGCGACAGCAGCAGTTATTGGAAAGGGGCAGGGTAAAGTCCTGAAGTACTGATTGCTTAGGCTCCACGCACCATGCTGGGTAGACCCTTTCTTCAAGGCAGCTTCTGAGTTGGACATGCCCATTTTGTGGATGGGGGATGAAGGCTTCTGAATGTTAACTAACCTGCCAAGCTGAAGAGCCAAGAAGATTTGCACCCCAGGCTACCTTCCCAAGCCCACCTTCTGGTCAACCTCCTCATCCCAGGATCTAAGGAACCTGAGGGAAACAAGAGCCCTGTATTAGTAAAGGTTTCCCAGAGAATAAATAGTTATAGATCAATAGCTATGAGGAGATTTATTATAGGAATTGGCTCATGTGGTTATGGAGACTGAGAAGTACTCCCATCTGCTGGCTGCAAGCCGGAGAACCAGGAAAGCCAGTGGTGTAATTTGGTTCAAGTCCAACAGGGTGAGAATTGGGGTAGCCTTGGGGGAGCGGGGGGTGGGGGGGGGTCTGTGTACGTCCCAGGGGACTTACAGGGGGTTGGGTGTAAGTCCCAGGATTTGAAGGCCTGAGAACCAGGGCACAGATGTCCAAGGAGAAGACGGATGTCCCAGCTCAAGTAGAGGGAGCGAATTCACCCTTCCTCCACCTTTTTGTTCTATTTGGGCCCTCATTGGACGGTGCCCACCCACACGGGTGAGAGCAGATGTTTGCCCAATCCACTGAGTCCAATGCCAACCTCTAGGGGACAGCCTCACAGACACACCTAGGAATCATGTTCTACCCGCTGTGTGAGTATCCCTTAGCCTAGTCAGGTTGACACATAAATTTAGCCACCTCAAGCCCTCTGTACAAGGCCACTGCCCTGCTCCCTGGGCTGGCTTCTAATGCTGCCTGCAGGCCAAAGCACCAAGATCTTGGCTAGGGTCCCCATCCTCTGAGCCATGCAAGGACATTCCTTCCCTCCTGTCTAAAGCCCTTCACCCTTCTCACCACTCAGCTCCAGTGGCCAAGGCTTTGAGAAGGCGGCAGAGAAAGCCATGCATTCAAACTCCTGAAAGAGGATGTCCTAAGTTTCTCTTGGCTGGAACTAAACCATCCCACATCCATAAATGTGGGATCCCTGCCATCCCAGAATTATCTTACATTCACACTCTGACTTAAGGCACAAACAGAAGCTACTGTCTGACACATTGGCCCTTGGCTGGTACACACAGAGTTGAACCATCTGTTGGGCAGTTTGCCCGAGGCTTGTCTTGCTTTTGGCAGCCCATATTTATCTACAATGGGCCTCTCTGATACGAGGGTAGGCTTTGCTGGAGGCCAGGGTAACAGGGCATGGGAATTAAGCATGTGTCTCCTTCCTTGATTTTCCAAGATGCCTTTACAGAATCCTCAACCTGCTGACACTTGCTGACTATCAAAGCACTTCCCTTTTCTACAATTGTACTCACAAATATCAGATAAAGGCAGGAAAGGTTGGGAGCATGGGAAAGAGCTCCTAGCAGCTGTGTGGGGAAATGGACAGCTCCCCTGTGGGGCCTGTGATGGTGCATTCGTATCACAGTCTTGTATGCAAAGAGGCCCAGACTATTCTTCCTACTTGCTGGAACAAAGAGGTGGCACATCTTGTTGAAGAAGAAAAGAGCCACAGGCTTAGAGAGAACTTCCACAAGACTCTCCCTGTCCTCTATTGGTGCTCACCCAGCTGAGAATATGTACAATGATATCCTGGCCTGGGACAAAGCAGACCAGGTGCTAAGAGAATCACTGCTGTCACCTGATATCATTGAAACGTTGGGGACAGGGGATCCTCCCTCTGGGCCTTACCAGATACCCCTCCACTCTGCGGCTCCATCTCACTCCTGCTGACTCATCCACCATGGAACAATCCAGAAAAGCGTGAGAAAAGCACTTGGCACTCCTTGTGTGGGAAGACATCATGGTGGCTGCATCCCCCATGGGTGTTCCTATCTTCTGTGCCAGGGCTGCAGAGAACCCAAGCTGTGGCTGCGTCACCCACTGCCTACCCTGCCTCCTCCATTCCCATCTTCACACAGCTGCCAACTGTCTGCCAAAAGGAATAAAAAATAAAAGCAGAGTGAACTTGACATCCTATACTTTCCAGCATTATCCCTCTGAACAAAGTAGAAATGGTGCAACAGCTGAAGGAAAGGACTCAGAGAGGAGAGACTGGAAGATAATGATGATATGTGATGAGTTGGTGAAGTCAGAGTCCAGGAAATCCCACATCAGCAGCATCAATCCCCCTCCTGTACCCAATGCCGAGGGATCAAAACTTGGAGCCCAGGGTTGGAGCCTCGGGATTCTTCCCCAGATCACACTGGCATGACTGTGTGCAACCCTGGAGTCGAGCTCATGTTTCTTCTAGAATTGTAGAATATAAGGCACAATTTATTTTATCCTTTCATCTTCCTGCTTTAAGTTTAGAAATTGCTGGTGGCTTTCCCTTAAAAGGAGTACATTTAAATTTTTTGTATTACATTCTTAAGTTTCTTAAGGCAAAATATTGATGGTACCATCACCATCTTGGTCTGAAAGTCGTGTTCACATTATAGAAAAGACTTTTGCTAGACTGAGTCTTCCTCAGTCAAAGTTGTATCTTGAAAGTGTATACTAGGTTAAGCAACATTTTTGAAATGTTGTCATACTTTAATCAGAATTTCACACATAGCACATTAAGAGTAGCCAATGGTGAGGTCAATATCCTTATTTTCAAAACAGCATTTTTCTCCAGTTTATTTTTATGAAAGATCAGTGCCTTGGACATAATGTTCACCTCCATTCAAGAACATCTCTTGATAAGTAGAAATAATTTTTCAGGCAAAAACCTGATGTTCTAAGTTCAATAATAACCTGTTTCTACACTATGCCAAATTCTGGTATGAAGAGAATTTATACTGACATGGTAATTTTTTCACACATTTCATGATTTTAAAAAAATAGTCAGGTGTGGTGACTCACACCTGTAATCCTAGTACTTTGGGAGGCTGAAGGGTGTGCATTGCTTCAGCCCAGGGGTTTAAGACCAGCCTGGGCAACAAAGTGAGACTCCGTCTCTATTTAAAAAAAAAAAAAAAAAACTCATAGGATATCCAATAATCAATAGTTCTCTGGTTTCAAATTTCTGCCAGAAAAATAATCTACAGATCAACTTGTCTAAAACAAAAGTCATTATTCATAACAGCTGCCACCAATTTCTAACTATTATGTTGCTGATAACAGCATATAGCAAGTCAGTCAACTCAGTTATTGGGAATATTTTCAGCTATTAATGTTGGTACGTGTGCAGCATGGGGTTAAGACTGTGGGTACAGGATTCATACTTCCCAAGTGCAAATCTTTGTTTACTGTTTACTAACTGTCCAAACCTGGGCAATCGACTAAACTGCAATTTCTTCATCTTTAAAATGGCGATAGCATATTCCTCCTAGAGCTATTGTAAGGATTAAACAGGCAAGTAAGACCTAAGGTGATTATTGCAATGCTGAAAAAACCTTATGAATTTCTCTTATTTCTCAAACTGTGTAGATCATGCTTGGAGAATGAAGTGTTTAAGTTGGTCAACTGAAAATCTTTTCTGAAAATTAAATACCTTTGCTATTAATAAGTCAAATCAATGTTAATATTTCTTCTGTGTATGTCCATAGCCTTGAATTTTTATCCAGCTTATAGCCTGTATCATTTTGTTTGACTTTTTAACAATAGACTTAATTTTTTAAGAACAGTTTTAGAGTTTCAGAACAGTTGAGAAGACAGTAGAATTCCCATATGCCTGTACTGACTTCCCCCCATGGCTATCATCTTAAATTTTACAATTAATGAACCAATATTGATACATTATTATCATTAGCTAACATCCATGCTTTACTCAGATTTCCTTATTTTTACCTAATGTCCTATTTAGGTGCTAGAATCCCATCCAGAATATCACATTACACTTAGTCACCATGTTCCCTTAGGCTCCTCTTGGATGTGACAGTTTCTCAGACTTTCTTTTTTTCTGACGTTAATAATTTTGAGGCACATTGGTCAAGTAGTTTGTAGGATGCCCCTCTATTGGAATTCTACACTTTTCTCATGATTAGATTGGGGTTACGGGTTTTGAGGAGAAGGACCCTGAAGGTAACATGCCATTTTCATCACGTATCAAGGGAACATACTATCAACATGACTTTTCACTGTTGATGCTGACCTTGATGACTGCAGGCGTGTTTGTCAGATTTCTCCACTGTAAGGTTACCCTTCACCCCGTCCCTTTACCACACTGTGCTCTTTGTAAGGAAGTCACTATGAGCAGCCCACACTTAGGAGTGAAAATGTATGCCCCCCTCCTTGAGAACACAGTATCTACATCAATTATTTGGAATTCTTCAACACGGGATATTTGCCTTATCTTCCCTATTTATTTATTTATTCAGCAATTTATTTATACAAGTATATTTTGTTTTATAATCCACCATCATTTTATTTATTTTGTTGTTCAAACTGTGTTCCTAGTGTAAAGAAAAGATACATATTTAAGGTGATGGTATCTGATTATCCTGATTTGATTATATGGATGTATCAAATTATCACATGTACCCCCAAAATATGTATATCTAATATGTATCAATTAAATAATCATTCCAGTTTTGTCATTGGGAGCTCTTTCACACACAGAGAACTCTTCTGTGGTCCTTTTGACATATTGCTATCAATGCTTTTTAAAACAACAACAAAAACAACACTTCCTTACTTTCAAGCACTACAAGATGCTCCAGTTTCATCTTGTATATTTTCTGCCCCAGTCCTTGATAGCCATTTCTCCAAGGAGCCTTGCTTCCTTTTACTGAAGAATGGCATCAAAAACTGAGATCTGGGAGCTAGGTGTGCTAGATGCTACTGGGTGTTGTTTCATTCAGGTACTTTCACCTCAAGAAGCAAGGAAATATATGAATGTATACTCACCTGTATATAAAACGTATCTATAAATATTTCTATGTGTAACCATTTACATCTATATTAAGCTAGACATGAATTCCTACTGATCTCTCCAACTGTAATTCTTTACCACATGAATCATTCTATTCTTCTAATTCCCTTGCTTATCTGTAGAGTTTCACCCCAAAAGAGAGAAATCTTGTTTCCAACATTTGTCATTCATTTACTCAATTATTTAATTCTAATATATATCTATAAGAGTATCAGAATTATTGACCCATGGGAAACAATATTATCAACTACAGTACAGTGCTTAAATTCAGTTCTTTTCACCTTTAGTATTGCACACTAAAACATTTCCAAAGTTACTGAGGTCAGCATCTTTCTGCCCCCTTCACTTCAATGGGGTTGAACATGATCATTTTTAACCAATAAACAAACAATTGGATGCTATAGCAATACAAAAGGAACTTCATGTTCACACGTCTATACAAACAAACATTTCACTTGTTTAGAAAAAAAAGTAAGTTATAGAATAAAAGATAAAATATCAACATTTTAAATATTTATAAGATCTGATGTAAATTGTCATCAATAAAGTGTTCATATTCCACAATTTTATCAAGCTTGCCAAATATTGTTCATGCAGTCTATCAACTGCAATTCACCTTCACTTTTGCTAATTACAAAAATGTTCTGGCCGGGCTTGGTGGCTCATGCCTGTAATCCCAGCACTTTGGGAGGCCGAGGTGGGTGGATGACCTGAGGTCAGGAGTTCAAGACCAACCTGGCCAATATGGTGGAACCCCATCTCTACTACAAATACAAAAATTAACTGCGTGTGGTGGCAGACGCCTGTAATCCCATCTTCTCAGGAGGCTGAGGCAGGAGAATTGCTTGAACCCAGGAGGCAGAGGTTGCAGTGAGCTGAGATTACACCATTGCACTCCAGCCTGGGTGACAGAGTGAGACTCTGTCTCAAAAGAAAGGAAAAAAAAGTTATCCTTTCTGACCACAGCTTTTAAATCTCCACTTTATTTTTCCTGGGAAATAAACTTTAGGCACTTGAGCCACAGCAAGCCTTGACCTCAGCCTGGAATAAACCACACTAATTTGTTGAACCCTAGGCTGAATCCTCTCTCTGTGTATCTGTATTGCTTTTTTAAATTTACAAATGAAACTAATATTTTCCTACCTTGCCACCCATATCAATATGTTTATATCATCTATACTTACATATTTATATCTATAGTCACACTTTTAAAATTTTAAGTTCCAGAGTACATATGCAGGATGTGCAGGTTTGTTACATAGGTAAACGTGTGCCATGGTGGTTTGCTGCACCAATCAACGCATCACCTAGGTATTAAGCCCAGCTGCATTAGCTATTTTTCCCAAGGCTCTCCCTCCACCCACCCCACCCCCTGACAGGCCCCAATGTGTATTGTTCCCCCCTCTGTGTCCATGTGTTCTCATTGTTCAGTTCCCACTTATAAGTGAGAACATATGGTATTTGATTTTTCTGTTCCTGCATTAGTTTGCTGAGGATAATGGCTTCCAGCTCCATCCATATCCCTGCAAGGGACATGATTTCATTCTTTTTTATGGCTTCATAGTATTCCATGGTATACACATACCACATTTTCTTTATCCAGTCTATCATTGATGGGCATTTGGGTTGATTCCATGTCTTTGCTATTGTGAATAGTGCTGCAATGAACATACGTGTGCATGTATCTTTGTAACAGAATTATTTATATTCCTTTGGTTATATACCCAGTAATGGGATTGCTGGGTCAAATGGTATTTCTGTTTCTAGATCTTTGAAGAATCACCGCACTGTCTTCCACAGTGGTTGAACTAATTTACATTCCCACGAACAGTGTAAAAGCGTTCCTATTTCTCCACAGCCACGCCAGCATCTGTTGTTTCTTGACTTTTTAATAATCACCATTCTGACTGGCATGAGATGATATCTCATTGTGATTTTGATCTGCATTTCTCTAATGATCAGTGATGTTGAGCATTTTTTTCATGTTTGTTGGTTGCATGAATGTCTTCTTTTGAGAAGTGTCTTTTTCATATACTTTGCCCACTTTTTAATGGAGGAGTTTGTTTTTTTTTTCTTGTAAATGTGTTTAAGTTCCTTGTAGATTCTGTATATTAGACCTTTGTCAGATAAATAGATTACAAAAATTTTCTCCCACTCCGTAGGTTGCCTGTTCGCTCTGATAATAGTTTCCTTTTTTTTTTTTTTTTTTTTTTTTTTTAGATGGGGTCTTGCCCTGTTGCCCAAGCTGGAGTACAATTGCAGAATTTCGGCTCACTGCAACCTCTGCCTCCCAGGTTTAAGCGATTCTCCTGCTTCAGCCTCCCAAGTAGCTGGGATTACAGGTGTGCACCACCATGCCCGGCTAATTTTTTGTATCTTTAGTGGAGATGGGGTTTCACCACATTGGCCAGGCTGGTCTGAAACTCCTGACCTCATGATCCACCCACCTCATCCTCCCAGAGTGCAGGGATTACAGGCATGAGCCACTGTGCCCATCCTCTGATGATAGTTTATTTTGCTCTGCAGAAGCTCTTTAGTTTAATTAAGTCCTATTTGTCAATTTTTGCTTTTGTAGCAATTACTTTTGGTGATTTCATCATGAAATATTTGCCCATGCCTATTCCCTGAATGGTATTACCTAGATTTTCTTCTAGGGTTTTTATAGTTTTGGGGTTTAGATTTAGGTTTTTAATCCATCTTGAGTTAATTTTTGTATAAGGTGTAAGGAAGGGGTCCAGCTTCAATTTTCTGCATATGGCTAGCCAGTTCTCCCAGCATCACTTATTAAATAGGGAATCCTTTCCCCATTGCTTGTTTTTGTCAGGTTTGTCAAAGATCAGATGGTTGTAGCTGTGTGGCCTTATTTCTGAGTTCTCTATTTTGTTCCATTGGTCTACGTGTTTGTTTTTGTACCAGTATTACGCTATTTTGGTCATTGTCCCCTTGTATAGTTTGAAGTCTGGTAGCATGATGCTCACAGCTCTGTTCTTTTTCCTTAGGATTATCTTGGCTATATAAGATATTTTTTGGTTCCATGGGAATTTTAAAATAGTTTCTTCTAATTCTGTGAAGAACGTCAATGGTAGTTTAATGGGAATAGCATTTAATCTATAAATTACTTTGGGCAGTATGGCCAATTTTGTAACATTGATTCTTCCTATCCATGAGCATGGAATATTTCTGCATTTGTTTGTGTTCCCTCTGATTTCCTTGAGTGGTGGTTCGTAGTTCTCCTTGAAGAGGTCCTTCACTTCCTTTGTTAGCTGTATTCCTGGGTGTTGTATTCTCCTTGTAGCAATTGCAAATGGGAGTTCATTCATGATTTGGCTCTCTACTTGCCTCTTGGTGGTATATAGGAATTCTTGTGACTTTTGCACATTGATTTTGTATCCTGAGACTTTGCTTAAGTTGCTTATCAGTTTAAGAAGTTTTGGGGCTGAGATGAAGGGATTTTCTAGATATAGGATCATGTCATCTGCAAACAAAGACAATTTTACTTCTTCTAAGAGAAAAGAATCAAATAGACTCAATTAAAAAATGATAAAGGGGATATCACCACTGACCCCACAGAAATACAAACAACCATCAGAGAATGCTATAAACATCTCTACCCAAATAAACTAGAAAACACAGAAGAAATGGATAAATTCCTGGACACCCACACCCTTCCAAGACTGAAACAGAAAGAAGCTGAATCCCTGAATAGACAAATAAGTTCTGAAATTGAGGCAGTAATAAATAGCCTGCCAACCAAAAAAAAACGTCAGGACCAGATGGATTTACAGCTAAATTCTACCAGAAATACAAAGAGGAGCTGATACCCTTTCTTCTGAAACTGTTCCAAATAATTGAAAAGGAGAGACTTCTCCCTAACTCATTCTGTGAGGCCAGCATCATCCTGATACCAAAATATGGCAGAAATAAAACAAAAAAAGAAAACTTCAGGCCAATATCCCAGATGAACATTGATGCAAAAATTATCACTAAAATACTGGCAAACCAAATACAGCAGAACATCAAAAAACTTATCCACCACGATCAAGTTGGCGTCATCCCTGGGATACAAGGCTGGTTCAACATATGCAAATCAATTAACGTAATTCATCACATAAAGATATCTAAAAACAAAAACCAAATTATTATCTCAACAGACACAGAAAAGTTCTTCAATAAAATTCAAAATCCCTTCATGTTAAAAACTCTCAATAAAGTAGGTACTGAAGGAATGACCTCAAAATAATAAGAGCGATTTATGACAAACTGACAGCTAATGTCATACTAAATGGGCCAAAGCTGGAAGCATTCCCCTTGAAAACTGGCACAAGACAAGGATGCTCTCTCTCACCACTCCTATCCAACATAGTATTGGAAGTTCTGGCCAGGGCAATAAGGCAAGAGAAAGAAATAAAGGGTATTCTATATCCACTCTTACTCAAATTCTATTAAACCCCAAATTGTAAGAGACTATTGTCAAAGCTAAAACAAAATGATGTTGGGGATTTATGCCATATATCACTACAGTGAGGTCAAACTTCAGGAACTGTTAGCTCCTGACAGTTTGAACAAAGAGACATATTAAACATACTGATTTTAAAGTCATCCCTCTGACTTCCTGGACCACCCAATATTTTTCCTGAAGGCATACAAAATTCAAAATTAAATAAAACTGTATTTTTGAAAATAACCCCCACATTTCTAAAATGTGAACGGGGCAGCACAGACGCACATTGACAGCTACCTCCATCATTTAAAAGGGAGTTTCTGAGGCAGTTCTAATGAAGTGGGAATTTTGCAGATAATGTAAAATTCAAAAACACTGAGGAGATGTTAGGTGCAAACATGCCAAGCACATAAAGCAGCATCTGGCAGTTTCCCTTTGGAGGCCTCGTGTGCCAGCATTTCACTTAGATAAGAAAAAAGTCTCCTATTTTCAACAATCTTCTTAAATGCTTTAATTTGACACTATCTGAAAGTGATACTTAAGTTGTGGTAAATCACATTTAATTGCAGCAGTCTACTCTCTATTATTTCACTATTGCTTCAATTTCTCTCTAAGTTCTCAAAGACCCCATGGAAAATAAAATATTCCTTAATGGAAGTGCTTTCATTCTTAGTGACTTTTTGCCCATCTTGGTCAATTATTTTGACATATGCTAAAACAGTAGCAGTCATATTGAAAGGCCAAGGAAAGCTGAAAAGTACAACTCCTCTCTAAGAACATTTGGCTGTGTTTCTATATTACCTGCCTAAAGAGTCTAAATCTTATTTTTAGCCACTCTCTATCCATAGCACCTGGTTCTCTACCTCTAATGTTGGAGTAATGAGTTTGTGAAGTGCCTACCAGCCACGAGGACTAGGGGCTTGGGGGTACAGATAAAGAAGACACAGACCCTGCCCTCCAGGAGGTTGAAGGAAAGAAGGGTGGGCCAATCAGTGCTCCTGAGACAGAGTGGCCCCGCTTCTGAGTCTTCTGTTTACTGAGGGCCTTTGTGCTGGATACTGGGCTGCTCCTCCATATTCATTACTATCTGATATGGTTTGGATCTGTGTGTCCACCCACATCTCATGTTCAATTGTAATCCCCAATGTTGGTGGTGGGGCCTGGTGGGAGGTGATTGGACATAGGGGCACTTTCTAATGGTTTAGCACCATCCTTCTAGTGCTGTTCTCATGATAGACTTCTCACAAGACCGGGTTGTTTACAAGTGTCTAGCACCTTCCCCCTCTCTCTTCCTCCTGCTCCAGCCATGTAAGACAAGCCTGCTTCCCCTTCTCCGTGCTTCCCCTTATACCATGACTGTAAGTTTCCTGAGGTCTCCCCAGCCATGTTTCCTGTACAGCCTGTGGATTCATGAACCCATTAAATGTCTTTTCATTATAAATTACCTAGGCTCAGGTATTTCTTTATAGCAGTGTGAAAACAAACTAATACAGTCCCTCCTGAGAGCAATGCTGTGATGCAGGAAGAGAGCCTTACGTTCAGGAAAGGATGCCTGGTCCTTTGAACATGCTGGTCCTTTTCATAGGTCCATGGTTCAGGCCACCTTAAAGAGGCAACTTGGGTGTTCTCCATCCAAACTTGGACATGGGAATTTTGAGAAATAAGACTCTGGGCTCTGGAGATTCTGGTTCTCTGGTTATCCCATCTGAAGTCCAGCTACCTCCGGAGAACAGCAAGTGGAGGAATTTGTTCTCAGTGATTCCTAGAGCTGGGTCCCAGTCTTGGGACACAATGGAAGCCTCTTTCTTCTTCATTAGGTCCATCTACTGAAGAGCCTGAGTTTCAGAGGAGTTAGTGGACTTGCTCAGGTCTTGACAGATAGTTGGAGTTGAAAGCTAAGCTTCTCCAGACCATGACAGAGGTTGCTATGGAGGTGCAGAGAAGATAATGAAACTCATGGTGGTTGATGAAGGTGGAAGGGGACGTTGGTAAAACAGAGTAGGCACCCCAGAAATTATGCCAAATCATTTTAAAAATTATTTTTAGTAATTAATGCATTCCTTCCCCTATATGACCAGAGTTCTTAGGGTTGGGAGAAATCTTTGATATTATGTGGATTATCATTCTTGCCTCCCAAGACTGGCAGAGAGGCACTGAGGCTCTCCTTGGTCATCTTTAGGGGTAAAGAGCTCATCCATGAATGGGGCTGGGGGTCCTTGGCAAATTCCAACCACTGGGGAATCACTTATCAAAATTTACAAAGAGGAAACAGGAAGCTCTGTGTTTCCAGCATATATCACTCTTAATTAAAGCTCAGAGAAATAAGATATTCTCTATGGCGCTACTCAAAACCATGTGCCATGATGAGTTGGCAGGATCAGAAGAAAGACCTTTCTGGATGCCTACCTAGAAGGTTGCAGTGGATACTGGAATTTGGGTTTAGAAAGGGATGCTACAAATAATGTCAAGTTGAGGCTTTCAGTTTGTGTGGGTTAATATTAGCTTGTTGGGAAACAAGTGCCAGGTAGTCTGTGACATTCAAGGCACTGATATCCTAAGAGTAAGGAAGAAATAGTGTTTAACAATATCCATCAGAGCAGTGGGATGTAAGGAAAGGCTACATGTGGTCTGTGAGTCAGCATGCTGGGATTGAATTTCTAACCTCCTGGTTCTTAATTTCCTCATTTGTATAATGAGAGACTTGTTGAAGATCTTGCTAATATTCTACAGTAGGTTTTAATTTTTTTACATACTTGGTGCAAAACAAAACAAAACAAAACCTTTTTCCCCTCAATCTGATACTAGCTAGTCTAAGTCTCCATCCTTCTGGTTAGAGGAGCATTTTCCCTCAGTCATGTTTTCTAGGAACCTCTAGGTGTCATGCAGTCTAGAACCTTCAGGTAAGGATTCGTGGTCCTCTGAACACATTGGTCCCTTTTATAGGTCCATGGCACCAGCTATCTTGAAGAGGCAATTTGGATCTTCTCCAGCCAAACTTGGACATGGGAATTTTCAGAAAAATGAGGGTTTGGGCTCTCGGGGTCCTGGTTCTCTGGTTAACCCATCTGAGGTCCAGCTCCCCTCTGGAGAACAGCAAGGAGACAGATTTGTTCTCTGTGATTCGTAGAGATGGGTCCCAGTCTTGGGAAGCAATGGGAGCCTCTTTCCTCTCTCATTAGGGCCATTTACACCTTTCCCAACTGTTGATTTATTCCTGCATGCCATACACTGAATCCATTGTCATCATATGCTTAATTTTTCTATCACATAAGCCCTCAGTGAAGGATGTCTTCTGGGTGTCTGAAAAATTCTGTTTTTAACCATATGTAAGTTTATCTTTGGTTGTGTGCTGAACATGGTATTTGTAAAATGCTTGCTGAAGTAATTTGAAGGCAAGGATAATGATACCTTCCTCTGAGGAGGATTTGATTTGTCTTTGCAAGGCACCTCAGGGAGCTTGCAATTCAAGATCAGGGCTTTTTACCAAGCAACTCAGGAATATTTAAAGAACTGAACAATTGATACAGCTGTACAGGTGCCTCCCAGATGAATATCAGCCCTAAATGCCCCCAATACTTAGAAAGGTTAAGTTCTTGTTAATATGACTGTATAACATATCACTCCCAAATTTAGGATTTAAAACAATAATGATTATTTCTCATGGTTTCAGTGGCTTAGCTCAGAAGCAGCTCAGCTGGGTGGTTCAAACTCAGGGTCTCTCATGACGTTGCAGTCAGATGTCAGTAGGAGCTGGAGGCTCCAGTTCGAAGGTGGCTCACTTACAAGGCTGGCAAAATTGTGCTGGTGATTGGCAGGAGCCTTTAATTCTTCTCCATGTGAATCTGTAGATGGAGCTGCTCGAGAGTCCTTGCAGAGTGGTGGAAGGCTTCCCCAGAGAGAGAGACCTAAGAGGTGAAAGATACAATGCCTTTTGTGACCTAGCCTTGGAATTCATACCCCATCACTTCCTCCACATTCTATTGGTCACCCAGAGCCAGCCCTGACTCAATGTGCAAGGGAACTACAAGGACATGAATACGAGGAGGCAGGAATCATCACAGGCTCTCTTGCATACTGGTTACCACATACAGACATTGGGACTTGAATCCAGGCCTCTCTGATGTCAAAGTCCTTGTACCTCACTGTGCTGCCCTCGCCAAGCAGCCTCTTGAATCTGTGAATCCCTCTAAGTGTAATGTCACCTTCAGCCTGCAACAGTACAGAATGGATAAAGTAGTGATATTAAGCATGTTGTAAGAGAAGCAGAGAAGCCTAGGCTCCTTGAGCGTGGTTATAAAATGGGGACCAGTGAGCAGAGGATGGGCTCAAGAAGAAGAATTCAGAGGAGCTTGGTTAACTTCCCCCAACTGGACATTCTGTTTTTTGCTGTCCCTGGCATCAGCTATCAGAAAGTCTCTGTGGGTGAGTCTCTGAGCACTCTTTTATGCCATTAACTACACTTCTGCAAAGCTTCTGTTTGATAGGTTTGGATTTTCTTAGGCAGTGCCAGGTTTTCAGAATAGAAATTGACTTGTTTCTGCCCCCGAAAGTCTACAGCCTACCGTGTGTAACCCCAGCCTCTAGTAACAGCTCAATCCGTGCCAATCCCCTGGAGTCTGCAGAACAGAGTCTCAGTTGGAAACACTGCAATGAGCAGCTTGCTGTTTTTCTCTTTTTCTTCCACTTTATTTTATATTGATATTTAATGACTGTTTCTTTGGTGGTATTGCTATGTTCATTATTTAAGCTCTGAAAATTGAAGCCATAGAAAATAATTGTTGATTCGCCACAGGGAGCCATATAAATATTGTTCTAAATTCTAATGACCATGACCATTGGGATTATTTTTTGTGAAGCATAATTTCCATGATTTTGAAAACCCTCAAGTCAGTGTCTTAGAAGGGCAGCTGTTTTCTTGGCTATCTTCAATAGGTTTTTCTTCTTTCTTCATTTTTCCTTCCCTCCTTACCATGTTACACATCCTCCTTTTATTTCTTCCTTTGTCATTGTATTGGTTTTTTGCTTGTTTGTTTTTGTTTGTTTGTTTGTTTTTGAGACAGTCTCGCTCTATCACCCAGAATACAGTGCAGTGGTGAGATCTCAGCTCACTGCAATCTCCACCTCCCAAGTTCAAGTGATTCTTCTGCCTCAGCATCCCGAGTAGCTGGGATTACAGGTGCACGCCACCACGTCCAGCTAATTTTTGCATTTTTAGAAGAGACGGGGTTTCACCATATTGTCCAGGCTGGTCTCAAACTCCGACCTCGTGATCCGCACGCTTTGGCCTCCCAAAGTGCTGTGATTACAGGTGTGAGCCACCGCGCCCAGCCTGTATTGTTATTGTTATTACCACTGTTAATATAAACGAAGCCTCAGGACTTAGAGCTTGACAACTAAATAATACCTGTTTACATCATTTTGTATTTTCAAGTTGTTTTCACAAATATCATCTCATCTGATGCACATTATAACTGAGTGATATAAATGGGACAAACTTCATCCCTATTTACAGATAAGGACAAAATGCCAAAGATTTGCAGAGCTACAGGGTTGGTTAGAGCAGGTCCCTCCTCCAAGAGCAGATCTCTCTCCCTTAGTATTATCCCACCCATCCTGGACCTGGGAAACCTAAAGATGCTTTGTGAACGCTTGTCTGTATTTACAGAAAGCTCTGCTAGTTAAAGAAACGACCCCAGACCAAGCTGTGCTCTAAGGGGCTGGTGAGCTCTGTTTTTTTAAAATTACTTTTTTTTTTTCTTTTTAATTGAAAGAATGAGTCAAACATAGAGATGGTTACAGAAAATAATTTGGAACCAATCAGATTTATCTGAGGTGACATTTTGCCATAGATGCTTGAAGTCCATCCATCTCTCTTATGAAATGAAATGTTACAGAAACAGCTCATTCTCTCCCTCCTCACTACTCCTTGCCTCCCTCCCAAGGCTACTCCCATCCTGAGTAGTGCTTTCTTCAGTTGCATGTTGTTCTACTGTTATATACAAGAATGAGTCGTAAGTCATATGCCATCAGCTTTGCATTTTGCAAGAATTTGCATGAATATTATGCTATTGTATGTACAGATTTTAGGCTCACTGCTGAACAATGCCCTGGGCTTCTATCATTTTTCCGCATGTCTCTTCTAGCTATGCCTGTTTGGTCTGGGAAAGAATACGGGGAATGTCCAGTTCCCACAGCAGCAAGTGCTGGTTTCCATGACTGTTCCCTAAGAGAGGCAGAAAAGCAGGGGAACTAAGTAAGCTTCACTGTGCAGTCAATCGCAGGGCCACAGCCCAGGTAGATTGTAAAGGCTGATGACATCCCAAGACAGGCTGGAACTTGAACTGACATTTTATAGAGGAAAACCAGGCCCAGACAAGAGAATGGTTGCCTTAATGTCACACTTCCAGAAATTGGTAAAGCAGAGCTTATGACACCTTTGTACTAAACACATTGCCTTTAGGCAGTTTTATTCTTCATCCAGCAAACAGCAGACCATCGATTTGATTGTTTTCTTGCCTCTGCTCCTCTGGGGAAAACGCTGGCAAACTATAAAAGTTCATTCCCTGAGATCCTGGCAAGCTACATTGGATTTAGATGTCTGCTGTTTCTGGGAGGCAGCAAGGATCTGATTTTGGGGGAAGATCAGGTCACCCGACTGAAGAGTACCCCGAAGATCTTTTTACCTGGATCGCCCTCTGGTGGCAGATTCGATAACAACCGCTCTAATTCATCATCTGAAATGCAAAGTGGTGGCAGTTCAAGTTTTCCTTGGTCCTCTTGGGACTTGCTCGTTCCCCATTAAAGCATCCCTATGCCCACTCTATAAAAGACACATTTACTTTGAGCTGCATCCCTGAGATAATCGACTCCAAACCAATATTTCTGTGTGTCAGTCACAGTAACTGGAGCTGTGGCATGGAAAATAAGAACGCATTGTTCCTGACCCCAAGGAATTTAAGTTAACTGGGTGAGACAGGCATACAAGCAGTTGACCCCACTCAGAGTCAGTGTGGCCGAGAATGGACAGGCTGGGGGAATACAGAGGGAGGAGGAAATGAATGTCAGCCACAGAAACCCCAGAGGCCTTGGTGGGGAAGCTAGTGTCTGAATTCTCAAGGAGCAATGGGAATTCTGAGGTCAGGGAAGGGCAGGGACACTGGAGGAGGGGAGGACAGGGCATGGCCCCTCCCTCCCTCCCTGTTTCCCCTTCTACCTGGGGCTTTGCTCTCTCTCTCTCTTCCTCTTTACTCACCCAGGTCCCAATAGCCCTACAATTCATGACCACCCGAAGTGTCAATTTTCTGGGAGAAGATTGGGCTCCTTAGCCTCTTCCTACAGACCTTTCTCTCTGCTTCTTCCCACGGGTCCCTCTGACATCTGAATAGAATGACCGAGGCATAAATCCCAATCATCGAGGTTTATTAAGTCAACTTTAGGGTGCTTCCAGAAAAAATACAAGCCACAGGTACATCTGTGGCTGTTTTTCTCAAGAGAGTTTCAGGGGATTTAGTATTTACACATTTCCTTAAATGGGGGAAAGGCATTTAGGAAAAAGGGCAGATAGGTGGTAAGGCGAATGGCTACATTCCTGCGAGACTCTAGCTACTGCCTGGCACATCTACATTTTACGTAAGACAAATTGGATGTTTGAAAAGAAAAAGAGAGTAAAGGAAGAGTCACATATGCAGATGTCTCTGGGTAGGTAGAGGAATGAGTCTTGTCTTTATTCTACACCTGCACTCCGATCTAAGCTTGCGATCAACATTATCAGCATGGAATCAAACAGACTTTAATTTTAGGAGCTAGGCTGGGCGCGGTGGCTCATGCCTGTAATCCCAGCACTTTGGGAGGCCAAGGTGGGCAGATCACTTGAGGTCAGGAATTCAAGACCAGCCTGGACGACATGGTGAAACTCCGTCTCTACTAAAAATACAAAAATTAAGGCCAGGCATGGTGGCTTTTGCCTGTAATCCCAACACTTTGGGAGGTCAAGACAGATGGATTACCTAAGGTCAGGAGTTCGAGACCAGCCTGACCAACATGGTGAAACCCTGTCTCTACTAAAAATACAAAAATTAGTCGGGTGTGGTGGTGCATGCCTGTCCCAGCTACTCAGTAGGCTAAGACAGGATAATCGCTTGACCCTGGGAGGCGGAGGTTGCAGTGAGCTGAGATCATGCCATTGCACTCCAGCCTGGGTAACAAGAATGAAATTCCTTCTTAAAAAAAAAAAAAATTGCCAGACATGGTGGCACGCACCTGTAATCCCAGCTACTTGGAAGGCTGAGTCAGGAGAATCACATGAACCCGGGGGGCAGAGGTTGCAGTGAGCCCAGATCGCATCACTGCACTCCAGCCTGGGCGACAGAGTGAGAGTTAGTCTCAAACAAACAAACAACAACAACAACAACAACAATTTAGGAGCTAAACTTAGTTTGCAGACCTCAAGTTACAATTGGCATGTCCTTGTGTTGCCAAAAAAAAAGGGTCCCAATCCAGACCCTAAGAGAGAATTCTTAGATCTCTCTCATGCAGGAGGGAATTCCAGGCGAGTCGCAGAGTTCAGTGGGGAGGGAAGGTTTATTGAAGGCTACTCAAATTCAGGATAGGGTGTCCTCAGAAAGCAAGCGGAGGAATGCCTCATCTTTGCATTTTTCTTATTAGGAGTCTAGTCTATGTAGAGACTAAGCTAAGCTGTGTCTACCTGTGGGTGGGCTGGAAGCATGACCAAATTTATTATTCTGTTGATTTAGAGAAAACTACTGGTGGCTCATGCCTGTAATCCAGCATTGGGAGGCCAAGGTGGGAGGACTGCTTGAGCCCAGGAATTCAACATCAGCCTGGGCAACATAGCAAGACCTTGTCTCTATTTTTAAAATAAAATTTGTTCTATAAAAAAATTAAAAAGAAAAAGAAAACTATTGGCTGGGCGCGGTGACTCATTCCTGTAATCTCAGCACTTTGGGAGGCTGGCCAGCAAATTGCTTGAGCTCAGGAGTTCGAGACCAGCCTGAGCAACAAGGCAAAACCCTATCTCTACTAAAAATACAAAAAATTAGCGTGCATGGTGGCATACGCCTGTGGCCCCAGCGGCGGGGTTTGTGGGGAGGCGGAGTTTGCAGTGAGCCGAGATGACAGCATTTGCACTCCATCGCTGGCAACAGAGTGAGACTCTGTTGGAAAAAAAAAGAAAGAAAGAGAAAGAAAGAGGGAAAGAAGGAAGGAAGGGAAGGGGAGGGGAGGGAAGGGGAGGGGAGGGGAGGGGAGGGGAGGGAAGGGGAGGGAAGGGAAGGGAAGGGAAGGGAAGGGAAGGGGGGAGGAAGGAAGGAAGGAAGGAAGGAAGGAAGGAAGGAAGGAAGGAAGGAAGGAAGGAAGGAAGGAAGGAGAGAAAGAGAAGGAAAGGAATCTATCCTTGACACTTTAGTGTGTGAGTGCATCAAAGCATAACTATAATTATCTTGAAAGCATATACTTTCAAGATAATTTTGTTATGGGTATTGAGACATCTGGACTTTCTGTTGTAGGAGTGTGTCCTCATGGGTATCATGGGCTGTTTCCTCAATTGTAAATATCTTATGACCATAGTTTGTGACTGACAAAAAAATGTGCCTTCCTGGTTTTCAAATGGAGTTGATTTTTAAATGGTATCACCCTGGTTCTCCTATGTTCCTGTTTCCCTTGCTTATGGGAGGCCAGCGAAGAATTTACTTATGAATAATTTGTGGGGGTAGGCCTTTGCAGATGCTTGAGGCCTTTTACCTTTCCATGGGGATCTGGCTAATGCATAATGCTAGTTACAGCTACTCATTTGAAAGTGGGTGTTGCATGACTCAGCATCTGGGCTTAAGTTTGGGGGTCCTGACATTTTTTTATTTCCTTTACATTTCCCCCATTCTTCAAAGCTTTTGGAGAAAGCATTGAGGAAAACACGAGATTGTGGTTTATTGTTTTATCCAATCCTATGTCACCACGAAGGCTCCCTCTTAGGTGGTCACATCCTAGAAAGGGGGAAATTACATCAGAAAAGGACGAATGCCAAATTACAGCAACAAAGGGAAAGTAATCCTGGAAGCTGATTTAAGCTATGTGACTGTGTCTTCAATTAAAGCATTCTTTGGGCAATCATTATTCTAACCCTAGGTTAGTTTTTTATGAGTCTCTGAAACACTTTCATTACAGTGGCAATCTGACAGGTTTTTCTGAACTGTAGTTTGAATCAAGCATTTAAACGAACTTTCTGAAAAGTGCATACATCCGCAGGCAAAACAGTTGCTTATATGTAAGTTGCTGTTATTTTTCCCAAAGCTTAAGGTATATAACATTAGTATGAAGAGCTTTAAGAAAAGCACAGTTTTAATTTCTAGTAATTTCAAGTCAGGGAAAAAAAAAATGGGAGAAAAAGAAAAAAAAATTTAATGTTAGTTTAGAGGCGTACAGCCAGGAAAAATTCAGGATCCAGTCTAAACTGTGGACAAATAACAAAATCTTAAAAATAATGAACAAAGGCTGGGCACAGTGGCTCACGCCTATAATCCCAGCACTTTGGGAGGCTGAGGCAGGTGGATCATCTGAGGTCAGGAGTTCGAGACCAGCCTGGCCAACATGGTGAAATCCTGTCACTACTAAAGCTACAAAAATTAGCTGGGTGTGGTGGCACGCACCTGTAATCCCAGCTACTTGGGAGGCTGTGACAGGAGAATCACGTGAACCCAGGAGGTGAAGGTTGCATGAGCCAAGATCGTGCCATTGCACTCCAGCCTGGGCGACAGAGCAAGACTCCATCTCAATCATCATCATCATCATCATCATCATCATCATCATCATCAAAGCTAGAATCTAATAACAAGTGTACTATAGTTTCTTTTGAAACGTGTGTGTGTGTTTTTTTTATCTCCAGTCCCCCATTTCTACAAAAGACAAATCATATTAGGACCAATTTATTTGCAAAATATGTTTTAGTCTCATCCTTGGCCTGATTATTTGCATAAGGCACAGCAAGAATAATGATTGGGCCATCTAGATTTCTTTTATTTTAATTTTTAATTATCAGTCACCTAGGCTAGAGTGAAGTGGCACAACCATGGCTCACTGCAGCCTCAATATCCTGGGCTCAAGCAATCCTCCCACCTCAGCCTCGAGTAGCTAGGACTACAGACATGCGTCACCAGGCCCAGTTAATTTATTTTTTGTGGAGATGGGGTCTAACCATGTTACCCAGGCTGACTTGAACTCCTGGTCTCAGGCAGTCCTCCCATCTCAGCCGTCCAAAGCACTGGGATTGCAGGTGTGAGCCACCGGGACCAGACAAGGCCTCTTTTCAACTGGCTTTGCTGGAACTTCTAAGGAATCTTAGATTAGACTTTTAAAAGCCTCTTGAGGTTAGCCAATCCAAGGTTTTATCTGTGCCCGCAGATACCTGTATGAATTGGGTACATTCCTCTCTTCTCAGGCCAGGTACAGTGGCTTATACCTGTAATCTCAGCATTTTGGAAGCCCGAGGTGGGAGAATTGCTTGAACCCAGGAGTTCAAGACCAGCATGGGCAACATAAGGAGACATCGTATCTACAAAATAAAAAAAAAAAAATTAGCCAGGTGTGGTGGCACACGCCTGTGGTCCTAGCCACTTGAGGAGCTGAGGTAGAAGAATCTCTTGAGTCCTGGAGGCTGAGGCTAGAAGAACTGTGATCATGCCACTGCACTCCAGTCTGGGAGAAAGAGTGAGACCACAACTCAAAAAAATTTTTTTTTTCTCAAAATAACTCAAGTTTCCCAGGCTTGTTAGAAAGTGACATTCTTTACATACCATGGGTCAGGAACTTTGTAAAGGAATTGCATAGACAAGGTAATAGGCCAATCTTTCCAGTGGATTTTTTATCAGTTCTGTAGAGTCAACCTCCATTCCTCAAAGCTTTCTGGTCATATCTGGATATATACCATTCCAATTAAAGCCTTGGAAAAATAACCAGTATCTCTAACTGTGTCCTGTTACACAAGAAAATAGATTCTTATTGAACTTATGCAAATAACCACATTGCCATAAATTAATAATACTCACAAATAGTTTCCAAATTCTGAAGAAATCAGCTAGAGGGAAAGAAATATGCTTTAAATATTGCTCAAAAGAGTATACTTTACTTAATTTGTTGTGTGCTAAATATAGTTCAAAAGAAAAAAGTTGACTGGGTGCAGTGGTTCACATCTGTAATCCTAGCACTTTGGGAGGCCGAGGCACGTGGATCACCTGAGTTCAGGAGTTCAAAACCAGCATGGCCAACATGGTGAAACCCCATCTCTACTAAAAAATACAAAAATTAGCTGGGAGTGGTGGCATGCTCTTGTAATCCCAGCTACTTTGGCAGCTGAGGCTAGAGAATCATTTGAACCTAGGAGGTGGAGATTGCAGTGAACTGAGATTGCACCACCACACTCCAGCCTGGGCAACACAGCAAGACTCTGTCTCAAAAAAAAAAAAAAGTTTTCTTGACTGGAAAACAAAAGAATCAGCAATGTTTCAAACACAAAAGTAAAAAAAATTATTTCAGTCCTCTATTAGTCCAGTCCCATGTAATTAACTCTTGTTCTGCTTGATATTGAGTTAGCAATCTTCATGAATGCATCAGCTTTTTTTGTTTGTTTGTTTTGATACAGGGTCTTACTGTTGCCCTGGCTGCAGTGCAGTGGCACGAACACAGCTCACTGCAGCCTTGAACTCTCAGGCTCAATAGATCCTTTCACCTCAGTCCCCCAAGTAGCTGGGACCACAGACATATGCCACCGTGCCTGACTAATTTTTGTATTTTTTATTAGAGACAGGATTTCACCATGTTACCTAGGCTGGTCTCGAACTCCTGTGACTCAAGCAATCCACCAATCTTGGTCTCCCAATGTGCTGGAATTATAAATGTTAGCCACTGCTCCCAGCCTTGGCTTTTTAATTACAGCCTTGGAAGTTTTTTCTAATCCAATGGTATGCTCTCTAAAGTTATTGGAAACCTGTATTTTTTTTTTTAATTTTACTTTAAGTTCTAGGATACATGTACAGAATCTGCAGGTTTGTTACATAGGTATACATGTGCCATGGTGATTTGCTGCACTTATGAACCTGTCATCTAGGTTTTAAGCCTCACATGCTTTACATATTTGTTCTAAAGCTCTCCCTCCCCTTGTCCCCCACCCCCCGACAGGCCCCACCCGGTGTGATGTTCCCCTCCCTCCCACCTATGAGTGAGAATATGTGGTGTTTGGTTTTCTGTCCTTGTGATAGTTTGCTGAGAATGATGGCTTCCAGCTTCATCCATGTCCCTGCAAAGGACATGAACTCATTTTTTTTATGACTGCATAGTACTCCATGGTATATATGTGCCACATTTTCCTTATCCAATCTATCATTGATGGGCATTTGGGTTGGTTCCAAGTCTTTGCTATTGTAAATACTGCTGCAATAAACATACGTGTGCATGTGTCTTTATAGTAGAATGATTTATAATCCTTTGGGTATATATCTACCCAGTAACAGAATTGCTGGATCAAATGGTATTTTTGGTCCTAGATCCTTGAGGAATTGCCAGATTGTCTTCTACAATGGTTGAACTAATTTACACTTCCACCAACAGTGTAAAAGCGTTCCTATTTCTCCACAGCCTCACTGGCATCTGTTGTTTCCTGACTTTTTATTAATTGCCATTCTGACTGGTATGAGATGGTATCTCATTGTGATTTTGATTTGCATTTCTGTAATGACCAGTGATGATAAACTTTTTTCATATGTTTGTTGGCCACATAAATGTCTTATTTTGATAAGTGTCTGTTCATATCCTTTGCCCACCTTTTGATAGGGGTTTTTTTTTTTTCTTGCAAATTTGTTTAAGTTCTTTGTAGATTCTGGATATTAGACCTTTATCAAATGGGTAGCTTGCAAAAATTTTCTGCCATTCTGTAGGTCACCTGTTCACTCTGATGATAGTTTATTTTGCTGTGCAGAAGCTCTTTAGTTTGATTAGATCCCATTTGTCAATTTTGGCTTTTGTTGCAATTACTTTTGGTGTTTTAGTCTTGCAGTCGTTGCCCATGTCTATGTCCTGAATGGTATTGCCTAGATTATTTTCTAGGGTTTTTTTGTTTTGTTTTGTTTTGTTTTTGAGACGGAGTTTCACTCTTGTTACCCAGGCTGGAGTGCAATAGTGCAATCTCAGCTCACTGCAACCTCCGCCTCCAGGGTTCAAGCAATTCTCATGCCTCAGCCTCCAAGTAGCTGGGACTACAGGTACATGCCACCACGCCCAGCTAATTTTTGTATTTTTAATAGAGATGGGGTTTCACCATGTTGGCCAGGCTGGTCTTGAACTCTTGACTTCAGGTGATCCAGCCACCTCAGCCTCCCAAAGTGCTAGGATTACAGGCGTGAACCACTGCACCTGGCATCTTCTAGGGATTTTATGGTTTGGGGTTTTACATTTAAGTCTTTAATCCATCTTGAGTTAATTTTTGTATAAGGTATAAGGAAGGGGTCCAGTTTCTGTTTTCTGCATATGGCTAGCCAGTTTCCCCAGCACTATTTATTAAATAGGGAATCCTTTCCCCATTGCTTGTTTTTGTCAGGTTTGTCAAAGATCAGATGGTTGTAGATGTGTGGCATTATTTCTGAGGTCTCTGTTCTGTTCCGTTGGTCTGTTTATCTGTTTTAGTACCAGTACCATGCTGTTTTGGTTACTGTAGGCTTGTAGTATAGTTTGAAGTCAGGTAGCGTGATGCCTCCAGCTTTGTTCTTTTTGCTTAGGATTGTCTTGGCTATGTGGGCTCTTTTTTGGTTGCATATGAAGTTTAAAGTAGTTTTTTCAAGCTCTGCAAAGAAAGTCAATGATAGCTTAATGGGAATAGCATTGAATCTATAAATTATTTGGGGCAGTATGGCCATTTTCACTATATTGATTCTTCCTATCCACGAGCATAGAATGTTTTTCTATTTGTTTGTGTCCTCTCTTATTTCCTTAAGCAGTTGTTTGTAGCTCTCCTTGAAGAGGTCCTTCATATCCTTTGTAAGTTGTATTCCTAGGTATTTTATTTTCTTTGTAGCAATTGTGAATGGGAGTTCACTCATGATTTGTCTCTCTGCTTGTCTGTTATTGGTGTGTAGGAATGCTTGTGATTTTTGCACATTGATTTTGTATCTTGAGACTTCGCTGAAGTTGGTTATCAGCTTAAGGAGTTTTTGAGCTGAGACGATGGGGTTTTCTAAATACACAAACATGTCATCTGCAAACAGAGACAATTTAACTTCCTCTCTTCCTATTTGAATACCCATTATTTCTTTCTCTTGCCTGACTGCCCTTGCCAGAACTTCCAATACTATGTTGAATAGGAGTGGTGAGAGAGGGCATCCTTATCTTGTGCCGGTTTTCAAACAGAATGCTTCCAGCTTTTGCCCATTCAGTATGATATTGACTATGGGTTTGCCATAAATAGCTCTTATTATTTTGAGATATGTTCCATCAAAATCCTAGTTTATTGAGAGTTTTTAGCATGAAGGGATGATGAATTTTATTGAAGGTCTTTTCTGCATCTATTTAGATAATCGCGTGGTTTTTTGTCATTGGTTCTATTTATATGATGAATTACGTTTATTGATTTGTGTATGTTGAACCAGTCTTGCATCCCAGGGATGAAGCTGACTTGATCATGGTGGATAGGCTTTTTGATGTGCTGCTGGATTCGGTTTGCCAGTATTTTATTGAGGATTTTTGCATCGATGTTCATCAGGAATATTGGCCTAAAATTTTCTTTTTTTGTTGTGTCTCTGCCAGGTTTTGGTATAAGGATGATGCTGGCCTCATAAAGTGAGCTAGGGAGGAGTCCCTCTTTTTCTATTGTTTGGAATAGTTTCAGAAGTAATAGTACCAGCTCCTCTTTATACCTCTGGTAGAATTCAGCTGTGAATCCATCTGGTCCTGGGCTTTTTTTGGTTGGTAGGCTATTAATTACTGCCTCAATTTCAGAACTTGTTATTGGTCTATTCAGGGATTTGAATTCTTGCTGGTTTAGCATTGGGAGGGTGTGTGTGTCCAGGAATTTATCCATGTCTTCTAGATTTTCTAGTTTACTGGCTTAGAGGTGTTTATAGTATTCTCTGATGGTAGTTTGTATTTCTGTGGGGTCAGTGGTGATATCCCCTTTATCAATTTTTATTGTGTCTATTTGATTTTCTCTCTTTTCTTCTTTATTAGTCTAGCTAGTGGTTCATCTATTTTGTTAATCTAAAAAAAACAGCTCCTGGATTCATTGATTTTTTGAAGAGGTTTTCGTGTCTCTCTCCTTCAGTTCTGCTCTGATCTGAGTTATTTCTTGTCTTCTGCTAGCTTTTGAATTTGTTTGCTCTTGCTTCTCTAGTTCTTTTAATTGTGACGTTAGGGTGTCAATTCTAGATCTTTCCAGCTTTCTGATGTGGGCATTTAGGGCTATAATTTTCTCTCTTAACACTGCTTTAGCTATGTCCCAGAGATTCTGGTATGTTGTCTCTTCGTTCTCATTGGTTTCAAATAACTTCTTTATTTTTGCCTTCATTTTGTTATTTACCCAGTATTCATTCAGCAGCCGTTGTTCAATTTCCATGTAGTTGTGCAGTTTTGAATGTATTTCTTAATCCTGAGTTCTAATTTGATTGCACTGTGGTCTGAGAGACCATTATGATTTCTGTTCTTTTGCATTTGCTGAGGAGTCTCTTACTTCCAATTATGTGGTTGATTTTAGAATAAATGCTATGTGGTGCTGAGAAGAATGTATATTCTGTTGATTTGGGGTGGAGAGTTCTGTAGATGTCTATTAGGTCCACTTGGTCCAGAGTTGAGTTCAAGTCCTGAATATCCTTGTCACTTTTCTGTCTTGTTGATCTGTCTAACATATTGGCAGTGGGATGTTAAAGTCTCCCACTATTATTGTGCGGAAGTCTAAGTTTCTTAGTAGGTCTCTGAAAACTTGTTTTATGAATCTGGATGCATATATATTTAGGATAGTTAGCTCTTGTTGCATTGATCCCTTTACCATTATGTAATGCCCTTCTTTGTCTTTTTTGAACTTTGTTGGTTTGAAGTCTGTTTTATCAGAGACTAGGATTGCAACTCCTGCTTTTTTTCTTTTTCTTTCCATTTGCTTGGTAAATATTCTCCATCCCTTTATTTTGAGCTTATGTGTGTCTTTGTATGTGAGACAGGTCTCCTAAATACAGCCCACCAATGGGTCTTGACGCTTTATCCAATTTGACAGTCTGTGTCTTTTAATTGGGGCATTTAGCCCATTTACATTTAAGGTTAATATTGTTATGTGTGAATTTGATCCTGTCATCATGACACTAGTTGGTTATTTTGCACATTCGTTGATGCAGTTTCTTCATAGTGTCATTGGTCTTTATATTTTGGTATGTTTTTGCAGTGGCTGGCACCGGTTTTTTTCTTTCCATATTTAGTGCTTCATTCAGGAGCTCTTGTAAGGCAGGCCTGGTGGTGACAAAATCCCTCAGCATTTGCTTGTCTGGAAAGGGTTTTAGTTCTCCCTTCACTTATAAAGCTTAGTTTGGCTGGATATGAAATTCTGGGTTGAAATTTCTTTTCTTTAAGAATGTTGAATATTGCCTCCCGCCCACTTTCTTCTGGCTTGTAGGGTTTCTGCAGAGAGAACCACTGTTAGTCTGATGGGCTTCCCTTTGTAGGTAACCTGACCTTTCTCTCTGGCTGCCCTTAATATTTTTCCTTCATTTTAACCTTGGAGAATCTGACGATTATGTGTCTTGGGGTTGCTCTTCTTGAGGAGTGTCTTAGTGGTATTCTTTGTATATCCTGAATTTGAATGCTGGCCTGTCTTGCTAAGTTGGGGAAGTTCTCCTGGATAATATCCTGAAGTGTGTTTTCCAATTTGGTTCCATTCTCCCTGTCACTTTCAGGAACTCCAATCAAGCGTAGGTTTGGTCTTTTCACATAGTCCCATATTTCTTGGAGGCTTTGTTTGTTCATTTTAGTTCCTTTTTCTCTAATCTTGTCTTCATGCCTTATTTCAGTAAGTTGATCTTTAATCTCTGATATCCTGTCTTCTGCTTGATTGATTCGGCTATTGATACTTGTGTATGCTTCACAAAGTTCTCGTGCAGTGTTTTTCAGCTCCATCAGTCATTAATGTTTATCTCTAAAGTAGTTATTATAGTTAGCAGTTCCTTTTACCAAGGTTCTTAGCTTCCTTGCATTGGGTTAGAACATGCTCCTTTAGCTCTGAGGAGTTTGTTATTACCCACCTTCTGAAGCCTGCTTCTGTCAATTCGTCAGTCTCATTCTCTGTCCAGTTTTGTGCCTTTGCTGGAGAGGAGTTGCAATCATTGGAAGGATAAGAGGCATTCTGGTTTTTGGAATTTTCAGCATTTTTCTGCTGGTTTTTCCTCATCTTCATAGATTTATTTACCTTTGATCTTTGAGACTGATGACCTTTTGATGGGGTTTTTGTGTGGGGGTCCTTTATGTTGATGTTGATCTTGTAGCTTTCTGTTTGTTAGTTTCTCTTATAGTCAGGACCCTCTGCTGCAGGTCT
Organism: Macaca thibetana thibetana; assembly: GCF_024542745.1. NCBI lineage: Eukaryota > Metazoa > Chordata > Mammalia > Primates > Cercopithecidae > Macaca > Macaca thibetana. The sequence goes on from NC_065587.1 coordinate 74,172,531, forward strand.
GCTGGAGTTTGCTAGAGGTCCACTCCAGACCCTGTTTGCCTGGGTATCACCAGTGGAGGCTGCAGAACAGCAAAGACAGCTGCCTGCTTCTTCCTCTGGAGGCTTTGTCCCAGAGGGGAACCAACCTGATACCAGCCGTAGCTCTTCTGTATGAGTTGTCTGTCAACCTCTGTTGGGAGGTCTCTCCAAGTCAGCAGGCACGGGGGTCAGGGACCCACTTGAGGAGGCAGTCTGTCCCCTAGCAGAGCTGGTGTGCTGTACTGGGAAAATCCCTCTCATCAGGTTCAGCTGCTCTCCTCAGAGCCAGCAGGCAGGAACGATTAAATCTGCTGAAGCTGCACCCACAGTCGCCCGTTCCCTCAGGTGCTGTGTCCCAGGGAGATGGGGGTTTTGTCTGTAACTCCTGGCTGGGGCTGTTACCTTTCCTCCTGAGATGACCTACCTAGTGAAGAGGAATCTAGAGAAACAGTCTGGCCACAGCTGCTTTGCTGCACCCAGCCCAGACCTCCCAGCCTCCTTAGCACTGTCAGGGGAAAACCGCCACTAAAGCCTCAGTAATGGCAGATGCCCCTCCCCCCAGCAAGCTCAATTGTCCCAGGTCGACTTCAGACTGCTGTGCTGGAGCGAGAATTTCAAGCAAGTGGTTCTTAGCTTGCTAGGCTCCGTGGGAGTAGGACCCACTGCGCGAGACCAGGGGCTCCCTGGCTTCAGCCCCCTTTTTAGAGCTGGGGTTCCAGGTGCCACTGGGATAGGGGAAAAAAAAAAAACTCCTGCAACTAGCTTAGTGTCTGCCCACACAGCCACTTGGGTTTTCTGCTTGAAACCCAAGGCCCTGGTGGTATAGGCATATGAAGGAATCTCCTGATATGCAGATTATAAAAACCATGGGAAAAGCATAGTAACTTGGCCGGGTAGCACAGTCCCTCATGGCTTCGCTTGGCTAGGGGAGGGAGGTCCCCCAGTTCCTTGCACTTCCTGGGTGAAGTGACACCCCACCCTGCTTCTGCTCGCCCTCTGTGGGTTGGACCCACTGCCTAACCAGTCCCAGTGAGATGAACTGGGTACCTCAGTTGGAAATGCAGAAATCACCTGCCTTCTGCATTGGTCTTTCTGGGAGCTGCAGACTAGAACTGTTCCTATTGGGCCATCTCGGCCCCCTTCAGAAACCTATATTTAAGAATACTTGTCAGTCTTTTCCGTTAATTTCCATATAGAAGCAAATTTTGGTCTATAGCTGCTTATGAACCTCTTTTTGAGATGAATCAAAAAGTAAAACAATAATTGTCTGTGGATGGCAAAAGTCTTAGATCAGCCATGGTTAAAGAAAATTTGATTATTTCTGTAACACACAAAAATTTGACATAATAATTATAATTATTATGGATAACATGCATTAAGACATCAGAATTATATGTATCTCATACAATTTTGTAAGACATATTAATAACACCCATAAAATATAATCCAAGGAAAGGTAAACACTGTTTCATATTTGACAAGGCTTTCTCTAGGATTTTAACATACCAAAGAAACCCAATGTGTCTCTCTTGGACTTTCAGGGACATTAATATCTAAAAGGTTAGTTTAAGGTCAAAAAGACTAAATTTAGAATTTGAAGCTTTGATTTTGAAAAGTTTGTCGAATATCAAAGGTTTAAAACACTTGATATCATAAAATAGGATCACAGTGTAAACTAAGTCATTCACTTAGCCAAAGTGATAATTCACAAATTTACACTTCCCATTGCCCACCCCTCATGCCTTCCACCCTGAGATTTAACAATAGTGATGGTGGCAGGAGGCAGACAGGTTCCTAGGTGGGAAGGGGTGGGTCCCCGGTGAGGCCCAACCTTCAAACCAGGGATGGCCTGAAGCCTGGAGGCCACGCTGCCAGTTCCAGGTGGAGTCCATGACCAGGAGTAAGAACTTCCTTGATGCCTTTCAGCCAGTTGATGGTGACTGGTTTTTTGGACCCACCCATGGAGCAATCAGCATGCACTTCCTCCCACTCATGGACCAATCAGCATGCACTTCCTCCATTCTGTGCCTATAAAAACCCCTAGACTCAGCTGGACTCAGACACACATTGGGACTACCTTCCTGCAGGTAGGAGCTACCTACTTTGGGTCTCCTCTCTGTTGAGAGCTGTTCTGTTGCTCAATAAAGCTATTCTGCATCCTCACCCTCCAGTTACCTGAGTAACCTCATTCTTCCTGGACGTGGGACAAGAACTCAGGACCTGCGAACAGGGGGCACAAAAAGAGCTGTAACACTTTCCTGGCTGGCTCACTGAGCTGCAGATTGTGATATGCTTCCCTGTTCACCAAACTGGGATTGGAGAGTGGGGACCCTTCTGGGGACCCAGACCTCAGGATTCCCAAGCCAGAGCTGTAACCCTATATCCCTCTTGCCCTCCACCAGGGTTGGGTGACTGCCCCATGTGACAGGAAGCAGTGGTGGGGCAGGCCAGCCCAGGAGCTGTGGGCTGGAGTGCGGGTGATGGGACTAAACAAGCTGTAACACAAACGGGCTGAAACACATCGCCTCCCCCTGCCATTTGCCATGCTGCCATGCTGCAGGCAGTGGGAATGAGACAGCTGTAACATGCACCCCAAACCGTAGAGGATCTGCAGTTGCTGGCATCTCCAGGTTTTCAGGAGCCACCACATTCCCTTCATCCAGATGCTGGCAACTGCAGAAGCCACTTGCATTATGCCTGGTCCAGCCGCAGCCTTGCATGGAGCCAGCACCTGTGCCGGTGCCTGGAGCTGCCTGCCCTGCTGTGGCAGCTGGCATTCCTGGCTGTGCGAAGTGGCCACACCCCGCACTTGCTCACTCACACAGCCTTCGCCTTTCTGCATCTGGCTTGCCCCCGGCAGGCATGGGATCTGGGCTGGTAGTGCAAGCTGAGCACAGCCTTCCAGGCTGAATGGGTGGAATGGGTGGAATGAACCCAGTGCGTGTGAGCAATATTGAAGTAGAGGCACTGCTGGCCACGAGGTTTCCAGCTGGTGACGCAACACCCAAAGGATCCCGTGACAATAGGATTTCTGAAATCTGCATTGGCTCGTGTACAACTTGAGCACTGTATGAGTCAATTGGGGGAAACAGTTTTTAAACAGGAGCTGCAGGGAATTAGAAAAATCTCAGACAGACTGACAGAAAAGTCTTCAAAGGGAGACAAAACCGGCTTTTCCTACTGATGCAGTGGGACCTACTGTGGATGACTGCTACAGAGTTACTCTAGAATAATTCAGAGGAAAATGTGAGGAGTTCACTCTGGAGCCACAGTGGCCAGTAGAGGGTGGAAAGAAGAGAGAATGGAACTTACCGTCATTGCAATGGCAATGACAATAAGATCTGAGCAAGAAGGACAGTAGGGAGAAGCTGGGAACAAAGACAGGAGGGCTGGGGATGTGCTTAAAGGAGAGTACTTGTTTTATTTTTCCTGGGTTGGAGGGCTTAGGTATATTTTTCTCTTATAAGGTCCACAGTTAGATTTTCTTAAGGCACAGGGGAGCCATTGAGGATTAGGGAGCTGGAGAGTGGTGTGATGAAAGGTATGTTTGCATAGCTTCTATGAGTAAATGTTTCTTTCCACTGGTTTCTGGGACAAGGCACCAGCTCTCCTGATACTGTGGTTCCTGCAGGAGTCCCCTATGCCTATGTAGGCACCAGCCACTGTGACAGGAGATGCCCTTCCTGCCCACACTGCCTGCCTGCATTTTGAGACTTTCTGCTTCCCCAGGGTGAGTGAGGAAGCTGGCAACAAGCCTCACTCAACAAGAGGAAACCTGAGGCCAGCTGGGCACTTGAGGGAAGGAGACCAGCAGTGGAACACAAGTCGGGGTCCCAGGACCCCTGGGCTTTACCTGACACTTCCACTTTCCAACTGTGGGGTCCATAAGCAAGCCTGTTGCACCTTCTTAGCCTCAAGAGTCACTGACAGCCATGCAACCCTCTCCCTGTCACCAAAGCAATTTGGCCTTCCAGCTGGCCTCCAGATGCGAAGGCAGAGTCTGATGGAGACTTGGTGTCCTGAGAACTCCAGAATGGGCTGTTAGTGCTCTAATTTTTCAGGTAGGTCTATTCCCATAATTTAAAAACAATGCTAACAATAACATCTGTGGAGCATTTCTCCATGCAAGGCACTCCACTAAGCCCTTTAAGTACGCTATTTCAATCCTTATGATACACCTATGGTACAGGAACCATGATCCCAGTTTCGTGGCTGAGGAAGCTGAGAGTAATCAAAGTTAATGGACTTGTCCAAGAGAGTTCCTCAAACTCTAGAATTCAAACCCTCAATTCCTGTGACAGTCATTCTAAAGCGTCACACACTGCATTTGCATGTCAGCCGCATCCTTTGAAAGTACAGATTCCCTCAGTTTCCCTGCAGACAGACTGAATTGGGTTGTCTAGGGCTGGGGCCGGAGAGAGCCTGCACTTTTAGCTACCTTACCACCACTTTCCACCTCCCCTATACTCCCAGGACAGATCGTATTTTCCTAAGATGGACATATCTCTACATTTGTTCCATGCCACCTGCTCTTCTTGCAATGTGATTAACATTCCTCTTCCTGAAAGGTGGGGTCTAGTTTCCCTCCCCATCAATCTGGATGAAAACTTGTGGCTTCTCCAGGCAGTGAAGTGCGGTGGAAGTGATTCTAGGTGACTTCTAAGGTTAGCTCAAGAGGATACAGCTTCTGCCTGGTGTTTCCTCCCTCTTTCCCTCAATTTCTCCCTCCCTCCCTCCCTCCCATTTCTTATTTTTTAATGTATTATTTTAACTTTTACTGAAGTATTATATATGTGTGTTATATGTAATAGCATTATACACACACACAGAAAAATGTGCAAATGTCATAAGCGTCCATCTTGATAATTTTTCTTTTGTTTTCTTTCTTTTTTTTTTTTTCTTTTTTTGAGACAGAGTTTTGCTCTTGTTACCCAGGCTGGAGTGCACTGGTGCATTCTTGGCTCATTGCAACCCTGGGTTCAAGCGATTGTCTTGCCTCAGCCTCCCGAGTAACTGGGATTACAGGTGCCTGCCACCATGCCTGGCTAATTTTTTGTATTTTTAGTAGAGGTATAGTTTCTCTATGTTGGCCAGGCTGGTCTCAAACTCCTGACCTCAGGTAATCCACCCACTTTGGCCTCCCAAAGTGCTGGAATTACAGGCATGAGCCACTGCTCCTGGCCCTTGAAAAATTTTCACAACCTCAACTCACTTGTGTAACCAGCACCAAATCAAGAAATATACAAAAAAGCCAGCATTCCAAACTCAACAACAAAAAACCTGATTTGAAAATGAGCAAAGGACTTTTGTAGACGTTTCTCCAAAGAAGATATACAAATGACCAATAAGCATTTGAAAAGATACTCTGCATCACTAATCATTAGGGAAATGCAAATCAAAACTGTAGCAAGATACGACTTCACACTCATTAGGATGGCTACTATTTAAAAAAACACACACACAGAAAATAACAAATCTTGTGAGGATGTGGAGAAATTGGAACCTTTGTGCACTGTTTGTGGGAATGTGAAATGGCATCGCTGTGGAGGAAAGCAGTATGGTGGTTCCTTAAAACATTAAAAATAGAATTACCATATAATCTAGTAATTATACTTCTGGGTATCTACTCAAAAGAATTGAAAGCAGGGTTTCAAAGAGATATTTGTACACTTTTGTTCATAGCAGTAGCTAAAACATGGAAAAATCCAATTATCCATCAGTGGATGAATGGATAAGCAAAATGTGGTGTATCCATACAATGGGATATTACTCGCCCTTAGAAATTCTGTAATATGCTATGCTAAAACTTGAAGATATTATGCTAAGTGAAATAAGCCAGTCACAAAAAGAAAAATATCATATGATTCCACTTATATGGAATCTACCTACTTAGTCAAAATAAAGACAAAAAATAGAATGCTGGTTGTTAGGGACTGAGGAAAGAAGGGAATGGAGAGTTAATGTGGTTGGCACAGAAGCCCGCCATCAGAAGCTCTGGGTTCTGGGACCTGCTCTGCTCAGAGTGTTTGAGACTTCAAGACCCTTCTGCAATCTGGACCTAGTTCCCTCAGGGGAATGCAGCCTCCCTCTTGGTTATTCCTCCTTGGCGACCCCACAGGGCTGTGTGTTTGACAGGCAGCTGGAAGACCCAGGTGGGCGGTTCAATTGGTCACGGGGACACGCGGCTCAGCCAATCAGAATCTCGCGGCAGTTGATTCCTAGAGATGGAATCCATTAAACTGACAAAGTCCCAGTCCCAGGGTCCCCTGTCTCGGGGAGTCGGGACTTTTAGGTTGCCCTGGGTACTCAGGACTCTAGACTGAGCTGTCTTGGTCACTCAGGGGCAGTTGGTAGAGTATTCATGGTCAGGGACGTGACCCGTGGTCCGCAGGATCAGGCCACCAAGGGATAAAGGGTGCTCCTGTGCTGGGCCCTGGAGGACAGACCGGTGGGGACTCGGGGTCAGCCGCGGAAGGGGAGTCACCACCTGTCGGGTAAGAGGGGACTCATCAGAGGGACCGGGGCAGGACGAGTGCCCAGCTCAGGCCGGTTTCCAGGCTGGACCCCTCCCTGTCCTCCAGGGCCGGCCTATTTCAGAGCTGGCTAGGGGCAAGCCTGGGATGGAAAGGGGAAGGAGGAGGAGCTCCGGGCACAGGGATTGGGGGCCATCCTGGGGTCTGAGCTGTGGGGTGAGGAGGGGATTGCCTGTCCCCTGGGGAATGAGGATGTCACCCAGCCGTGGCCGATGCTGGGGGTCATGATCTGAACCTTGACAGGTTACCCCAGGGCTGCCTTCCTGTTCTCCTGGGCTGTCAGAGAGACTCCCTGCTCTGTTTTGTTTTTAAGTGACCAGAGACAGACATGTAACATAGAAAACGCTATCACTTTGATCATTTGTTTCAAATGGAAGAAAAACCGATACAATTGGGTTTCTGGTGGGAAGCGCTTCCCTCCAACTCCAGGAACTCCATTAAGGAGTTAAGAAAGCAGAGTCCTGTCAGCAGACAGAGACATGCTGGGCAGTGGTGACCTGGGAGCCACCCCAGGACATGGAGATCTCCAGCTCTACCCTCTGTGCAGGGAGATTCCTTTCAGAAAAAAATCTCAGGGCAGAGTGGGAGAGTGTAGGGACCAGTCACAAACAGGCTTGCTGCTAGGACCCCTTAGCCATGGGCAGGATGGGCACAGTGACCAGGAAACTTACAGGCCTACGAAAGAGTGTCAATATCTTTCAAAGTCAAGAGAAAAAAAAGTTGAACTATATGATATTAATGTTTATCATTATACCAGTAATTCAATAAAATCAAACATTTTAATGGAACAAGGACACACAGGCATTAATCCCCAGTGTCCATCAAGGTGGCAATGCAGCCCTAATGGCCTGGCATCCTTGAAAGGGACGTGCGTTTGGTAATGAGATATGCTCAGCAGCGTGGTCAGCTGTGTGGTGCATTCTCAGCGGTGCCTCAGCAGCCCCGATGCAGACACCCAGAAGGAGCACAGCCGCTTTATCCAAAGGTGAAGTTTTGCGGCAAGACGGCATTCACAGAGACAGTTCTCAGCAAACGTCAGTCCCCAAAAAGGGAACTGATTTTATTGTGGTCATTAGGATATTCACTTGTAGAGAACAGGACCTGACAGACAAGGCAAAGAGTAAATACTAAGATTAGACTAGATGTATTTGGCACATTTGGGACGAGAGGGAGGCACAATGGGAAAGTGTTGAGTTGAAATCAAACTTGGGTTAAATGTGCTCAGTCTTGCCCAGGATCATTCTTGGCCACAGGACAAAGTGATCCTGGGAAATTGGACCCCCCAAGGCAAAAAGAGAAGGCCATCTCCTGCACTTCCTCCAGGGCCGTACCTGATCAGAAGAATCACTTGGGCACTCAGTTAACTGGAGGCATTTGCTGAGCAGGTACACAACACACAAGGATACAAGCAGCCATTGCACACAGACGCACCCACATCGGACACGACCTGCTCTCTTCCCCTCCCTGCACCAAGAGGCGCGTGTGGCAGGGGTCCTGGTGGAGCACTTCCAGGAGGAGTGTTCTGGGACCCTCATGTGAAGGGAACTCCATGTCAAGGCACCCCCCTTCCTCAGCCACAATGAGCTCTTGGGAGCTGGGCAATGGTGTGGGAGAGGTTGTGGGGATAGCAAAGCAGGGGAACCAGCCTGGAATTGTCTCAGAGAAAGACCAGGCCACTAAGAGTGCAGATGGAGCCATGAGCCATCCGAGGAGGGAGGAGAGAAGACCCCCTGGTGAAACTGGGGCTCACGTAAACCTGCATCAAGCGCTGTGGCTCTGTTCAATCAGAAATGCTGCCCACACCCAAGTGAGGCACATGCATGCTCAACACCTGAAAAATATCTGTTCTGATTTGGGCCTCAGGAGAAGAGTTAATGTCTCCTTCATCTTTCCCTCTAGCTATCAGCCATGACTGCCTTTGCATTGTCCGTGCTCTCAGCCTACCGCCTCCTCCCCCTGCCATTGCAGTGGCTAACACTGGGGAAGAAGACCAAGACACCGCAGCCTTCCTCCAATCCCTCTCAAATCAGCACGGACAAGGACACAGGTCTCAATCCACAACTGCTGCAGATGGACCCTGGCCACATGGGATGGTCAGACACGCCCGCCCAGCTCTCTGCAGGCAAAGGGGCTCAGAAGAGGTTTGGGGGCCTGAAGGACATCTTGCTCCCATGTCCCTATGGGCGGGCTATTTCATGAGTCAATTTTGCCACATAAAGGACTTAATTTCAGCCATTCCAGGGTGCTACAGGATGCACAGCTTCCCATCAGCCCACCTGAACTCCAGCCATGCCATTTTGATACCAGGAATAAGGTCACTTGCTTTCCTGCCCCTTAGGGGGTCAGAGCCATGGAAGCAAAATGGCACTTCTATTTACCTGTTATTTTTTTGTAATCCTCATATGTTTGAAGAATGCAATTATATGAAAAAAGTTTAGTAATTACAGACATAACAGCAGAAAGACCTTGGAACCAAGCTTATTCTCATGGCCGATCTGCTCCACCTGGGACTCTGGGCGCTGCAGGCATCCTGTGGTCAAAATCACAGAGGGACCATCAGGGAGGGCCTTCCCATGGGATGGACCTCACGTGACTGCTGCCTGAGCAAGTGGCACTGGCCACTCTGCCTGGAGAGAGGAGTAAATATAGGGCTGGCCAGGAGACCTGTACACTCTGCTACCAGCCTTGTCCATCTTTAGCTTCTAATTTGAAGATGAGGAACACACAGACCAAGAGAACCAAAGGATGGTTAGTAGGGACCACAGAAATGCCCTGGGCCTTTCATTCTCTCCGTTTGCAAATTCCCAGGTGTGGAATTGCTGTTTGGACAATGAGGGAGCCTGAAGGAGGTAGACACAGGAGCAGCCCCAACAGGGCTGACTCCATCCTCTGAAAATGGAGACCTGTGCCCAGCATGTGGCCTTACTGGTTCAGTCTTCTGTGCTAAGGGAGGCTGTGAGTGCCCAGATGCCCAGTGCCTCCTACCTGGCACAGGACGGGACCGGGCTGACCCCTGGAAGAATCCCAGGGGTTCTTGGCTATTCAGGGAGTTCCCGCCCAGCCGAGCTTGCCTCTGGCTGTCCTGGTCTTGCTGCTCATATCTGCCAGAAAAGGCCTGGACTTGGAAAGAAGCCTGGGATTTACACTCAGTGCTTCCCCACCTGGCTGGTTCCATTTCCTTGGCTCTCTGCTGGAAGTCTGTGCTCCTGAACATCAAGTAAGAGGGAGCATGTGAGCGCAGAGCAGGGAGCCTCCGATGGGAAGAAGTCAGAGGGACCAGAATGTGTCAGAGAATGTGGAGTGAGGTGCCCGAGCTCAAAGGCCAGTTGGGCCACAAGCTGGCTGTGTGATCTTGGGCAAGTTCAACCAGCTTCTTTGTACCTCTTTTCTTGCCACAAGATGACAAGAGAAGCCACTTCACTAATACACTGAGGGCTGCTAATAAGTTCTATGTACAAAGAACCAGGGCAGGCCCTAGGCCCCTCGGTGAGCACTACTCCTCCTTAAAATTTACTGCCAGGAACAACACTGGGCAAGAGAACTTCAGTGCAGCAGGGATTGGCTGAGCCTGAGCAAGGGTTGCGGGAAGTAAATAATGGGCTGTTGCCAGGGCCTGAGCCCAACAGAGAAAGGCTGTGTGCAGAGGGAGGGTCTCAGGTCCTGCTGCTCCTCCTGGCCTCTTTCATCCCAACCACTTCACACCCTCCTCTAACAACAACTCCCACCTCCTTCTTCAGCTCTCCTTGATCCTGCTTAGTGTGGCGCCTGCTGTCCCTGGTCCTTTGGTCCCCACCTGCCTCAGTGCACCCCAGTCGCATCTGCTGTTTCTGCCATGGGTCAGTAGACAGGGTAGGGGTGACTGGTGGTGCAGAAGAAACCTCCTGAGAGGGGGACCCCAACACAGGCAGGGCACAGACAGGGCCTCCACCCATCTCAGTGGATGAAGACTGTCCCTCTGTCCCTCCCATCCCTGCATTCTCTCTCTAGTCTCAGAGGCCGTCCTGGCTCTCCAGTTGTCCTCTCTCCCTCCTCCACACTTTCTTGTTACAGTCCTGCTCTTGGATTTCTTTAATAATTTTCCTACCTCCAAGCTCCCCTGATGATCAGTTTCTGCCTGGGGACACCAGGCAACTGGCCATGGTGGGGATGGTGACCTGAGACTCCTGGACCACAATGCAGGTGAGATATGCAACTTACAGAGTGAAAAGGAACAATGTCACTGCTGGGTCATTTTGAAGATGAGGCTTAGGCGATGGATTAAAGGCTTAAATGTTAGACCTAAAACCATAAAAACCCTAGAAGAAAACCTAGGCAATACCATTCAGGCCATAGGCATGGGCAAGGACTTCATGTCTAAAACACCAAAAGCAATGGCAACAAAAGCCAAAATTGACAAATGAGATCTAATTAAACTAAAGAGCTTCTGCACAGCAAAAGAAACTACCATCAGAGTGAACAGGCAACCTACAGAATGGGAGAAAATTTTTACAATGTACCCACCAGACAAAGGGCTAATATCTGAATCTACAAAGAACTCAAACAAATGTACAAGAAAAAATCAACCATATCAAAAAGTGGGCAAAAGATATGAACAGACAATTCTCAAAAGAAGACATTTATGCAGCCTACAGACACATGAAAAAAATGCTCATCATCACTGGCCATCAGAGAAATGCAAATCAAAACCACAATGAGATACCATCTCACGCTAGTAAGAATGGAGATCATTATAAAGTCAGGAAACAACAGGTGCTGGAGAGGATGTGGAGAAATAGAAACACTTTTACACTGTTGGTGGACTGTGAACTAGTTCAACCATTGTAGAAGACAGTGTGGCAATTCCTCAAGGATTTAGAACTAGAAATACCATTTCACCCAGCGATCCCATTACTGGGTATACACCCAAAGGATTATAAATCATGCTGCTATAAAGACACATGCACACGTATGTTTATTGTGTCTCTATTCACAATAGCCAAGACTTGGAACCAACCCAAATGCCCATCAATGATAGACTGGATTAAGAAAATGTGGCACATATACACCATGAAATACTATGCAGCCATAAAAAAGGGTAAGTTCATGTTCTTTGTAGGGACATGGATGAAGCTGGAAACCATCATTCTCAGAAAACGATCGCAAGGGCAGAAAACCAAACACTGCATATTCTCACTCATAGGTGGGAATTGAACAATGAGAATACTTGGACACAGGAAGTCACACACCAGGGCCTGTCGTGGGGTGGGGGGAGGGGGGAGGGATAGCATTAGGAGATATGCCTGATGTAAATGACGAGTTAACAGGTGCAGCACACCAACATGGCGCATGTATACATATGTAACAAACCTGCACGTTGTGCACATGTACCCTAGAACTTAAAGTATAATAATAATAAGAAGAAGAAGATGAGGCTTAGGCAACACATATCCCTTAAATCCAGTCTATGAGGGAACCACAAAGTCCTTATCCTTTGCAAATTCTAGCAGAGAGGTTGTACTAGCTTTGGAGAGAGACCTCAAAACCAAGATCCTGTTTCTTGACACAGCTTATCCTGGTGAAGCTCCCTGGCCAAGCGCAAACTCCCAGGTTGAGCACAAACAGCCTTCACCAATGGTACCATCAGCCCTCAAAGAGGAGGTGACACTAACACTGTAAGTGGGCAGCTTCTCTATGGTCTGCTGCCTGGAGAACTTTGCCTCAATCACTGGTGACCACCTGGGGAATTCCCAGGAACTACTCTTCAAAGGTACACTCGGATGCCCCCTCTGCAAAGCCATTTTGTTCCCTTACTGTACCTCTGAAATAATTTGTTATCCAAGCATTTGCAAATCCACCTGTCTTCTGTGTGTGGCTTTCTATGTGGCATATCTATAGATATTGAGGGTGAAAAACAAGGGTAAGACTATTGCTTTTCCTAGGGAGCTCACAGTTCACTGGATGAGACCGAAGGAAGCCACTGACTCTGAAAGGGAACAGGATGTGGCAAAGGTGGGGCAGAGGGGTAAGCACAGAGGGGATCAAGAGAAGGGAGAGAAAGGCCATTGTCATGAGTGCAGCCTTTCTGGGGAGCAATGTGTGAGCTGAGCTTTGGAGAAGAAATGAGGGTTTAAAGAGTGTGGGAGAAGAACCTTCCAAGATGTATGGGGAGACAAATGCCCCTCCTCCCTGCCGCTCACCCTCCTGCAGCTGTTCCCTTCTTCCCTCTGTCCTAGCTCAGCAGTCACAACAACTCTCCAAATCAGGACACTCAAAATGCCACTTCTGAAAAGAACATCATGGCTGGGCGCAGTGGCTCAAACCTGTAATCCCAGTACTTTAGGAGGCCAAAGTGGGTGGATCATCTGAGGTCAGGAGTTCGAGACCAGCTTGACCAACATAGGGAAACCCTGTCTCTACTAGATTAAAAAAAAAAATTAGCTGGGCATGGTGGTGCATACCTGTAATCCCAGCTACTTGGGAGGCTGAGGCAGGAGAATCACTTGAACCTGGGGAGAGGAGCTTGCAGTGAGCTGAGATCGCACCAACGCACTCCAGCCTGGGTGACAGAGCAAGGCTCCATCAAAAAAAAAAAAAAAAAAAAAAAGTCCGAGTTCCAGGTAGGTGCCTCTGCTTCTTCTGACTTGATCTACCTCCCCTGCCCTCTTTGTGTCTCTCTCATATAGTTCTTTCCACTCACTCAACCTCCACACTCCCTTGACAGCAGATGAAAAAATTTGCAGCTCTGAATCCCCATCTGCTTGTGTGTGATTTGTATCCTCTGTGAGTCAACAAGGTGAACATATTCCTCATTTGGTTATGGGATTTTTTTAAAAAACGTCTCAAACAGGCTTTGCTCCATGAGAAAGTAAATCCATTCAGCTACAAAGAGAAAGGAAAGGGACAGCCATCCACCATTTGACTCCTGAGTTTCCATCAGCACCCTTCAACACTTACTAGGACTTACATGAAACTATGTGACAACTTTCTATTTCTATCAAACTACAGCCTTCTTCCTTGTATCTGAAGAAGTTGGCACCCTCTACACAGAATAGGAGAGCACAGTTCCAATAGTTATTGTATACATCACTGACCGTTCTTACTACTCCTCAAAATTCCTCGCAGGTCCACCAAATGTTCTGTTTCTTGAAGATTAAATTATAAAATTAAATTTCAATGATATGCATATATAATTAATGAACCCAGAGAAAAGATCATAGTGGTGAGCATATAATATAAATGTGTACATATAACAAAAAATATGGAAAGCTACTGTCATACTTGTTTCTCTAATCTCTCATAAGGTTATTTTATTTATTTTTTTTAGACAAGGTTTCACTCTGTCATCCAGACTAGAGTGGAGTGGCCCCGTCATGGCTCACTCCAGCCTGGGCTTCCTGGGCTCAACTGATCCTCCCACCTTAGTCTCCAGAGAAGCTGGGACTCACAGCATACATAAAAATTAATTTCAAAATGGATCAAAGACCTAAATATAACAACTATAAAACATTTTGGAAAAAAGCACATAAGGGTAAATGTTTGTAACTTTGGATCAGAAAAATAATTTTTTAAATATGACACCAAAAGTAAAAGTGGCCAAGCATGGTGGCTCACACCTGTAATCCCAGCACTTTGGGAGGCCAAAGCGGGAGGATCTCTTGATCCCAGGAATTTGAAATGAGTCTGGGCAACATAAAGAGACCCCATCTCTACAAAACAAAATAAAAAAAATTACTTGGGTATGGTGGCATGTGCTTGTAGTTCTACTCTAGCTACTCAGGAGGCCAAGGCAGGAAGGTCACTTAAGCCGAGGAGTTTGAGGCTGAAATAAGCCATGATTGTACCACCATGCTCCAGCCTGGGTGGCAGAGTGAGACCCTGTCTCAAAAAAAAAAAAAAAGTACAAGTGACAAAAACAAAATTGGAGTTAATCAAATTAAAAACTTATGACTTCAAAGTCCACCACCAAGAAACTAAAAAGACAACCCATAAGATGGGAGAAAAACTTGGCAACTTGTTTATGTGTTAAGGGACTTGTACCAGAATACATAGGGAACTCTTAACAGCGCAATAAAAGGCAAGTAACCCAGGTGAAAAAATGAGTAAAGGATTTGCACATCTCTCCAAGATGATACACAAATTGCCAATAATCACATAATTAGATGCTCAACCCCATTAGTCACTAGGGAAAGGCAATCAAAAGCAGAATGAGATGCCACTTTATACCCCTTAGAATGGCTATGATAAAATCTACAGACAAGAAGAACAAGTGTTGGCGAGGATCGGGGAGAAATGAAACCCTCATACACTGCTATTGGGAATGGGAAATGGTACAGTCATTTTAGAAAACATGTTGGTGACCAGGTGTGATGGCCCACGCCTGTAATCCCAGCACTTTGGAAAGCCAAGGTGGACGGATTGCCTGAGCTCAGGAGTTTGAGACCAGCCTGGGCAATATGGTGACACCTCATCTCTACAAACAAATAAAAAATAAAAAATTACCTGGGTGCGGTGGCATGCGCCTGTAGTCCTAGCTACTTGAGGGGCTGAGACTGAAGGACTGCTTGAGCCCAGGAGGTCAAGGCTGCAGTGAGTCATGTTCGTGCCACTGCACTCCAGCCTGGGTGGCAGAGCAAGACCTTGTCTTAGAACAACAACAACAAAACAAAACAAACCATAAAATAGGTTGGAAATTCCCCTAAACAATTAAACATAGAGTTACACTTTGACCCAAAAATTAGAGGCCGGGTGTGGTGGCTCATGCCTGTAATCCCAGCACTTTGGGAGACTGAGGCAGGTGGATCACCTGAGGTCAGGAGTTCGAGACAAGCCTGGCCAACATGGTGAAACCGCATCTCTACTAAAAATACAAAAAATTAGCCAGGTGCAGTGGTGTGCACCTGTAATCCCAGCTACTTGGGAGGCTGAGCAGGAGAATCACTTGAACACAGGAGGCGGAGGTTGCAGTGAGCTGAGATCACGCCATTGCACTCCAACCTGGGCAACAAGAGTGAAACTCTGTCTCAAAAAAGAAAAAAGAAAAATTATACTCTTACATATGTACACAGAAATGAAAACATATGTCTATGTAAACCTTTACACAAGTGTTCATAGCAGCTTTATTCATAATAAACAAAAGTGGAAACAGTCCAAATGTCCACCAGCTGATGAATGGCTCGATGTAATAGATGCATACAAGGGAATAATTTTCAGCAAAAAAAGAATGAAGTTCCAGGCCAGGCAGGGTAGCTCACGCCCATAATACCAACATTTTAACAGGCTGAGGAAAGAGGATGATGTCACCCTGTTGCCGGAGAGGGTGTCCTAAATGTGAGTTGTCCAGCCAGGATGTGGCCTGTATGCTACACCCGCTATTCTTGGCATATTGGGCAAGGGATTGAACAAAATGCCAGAGTGGGCACAGATTTATTGAAGAAAATTCAGAGTGGGATTGGGCTTGAGCAAGCGGCTGCTCAAGAGCCCCCTCAATTACAGTTTTTATTAAAGAAAAAACCCGGCAACACTCCTCGGTGCCCTTCAGAGGCCTCCAGTTGACCACACCTCATAAAGGATTGGCCGGAGACCAATCAGAGGCTGAAGTGGCTTGTTGTCATGGGAGCAAGGATGTGGCCTAGATGCTGCACCTGCTGTTCTTCTGCTCCTTTGAACTGGCTGCACCTGCTGTTCTTCCAACCCTGCAGCACTGGCTGTGCCAGCTGAAACCCTGGTTACCCTAATTCCCTATTCTCCTGCCTCATTTCCCCCTGAGAGATATGATCCCCATAAATCTTTATGGGAGGCAGAAGGGCTGAAGATCAGCTTTCTGTAGCTACTTTCTGCTGGCCATGGGCATTGCCCCTGCCTATTGAGGATCGTGGCTCTCTGTCCCTAGGTAGTTAGGTGGGTATCCATAGGTTGTGGCGAGCCTTGTACGTGGTTGTAAAAGGTGCAGCTGGCTTGATCCAGTCATGACAGGTGGGTATTTTGGCCTGATTTTGGATTTTGTTCCAACATTGGCTGAAACCCTTATACAAGCATCTGTAAGTGAGAGAGCAAAAATCAGTTAACATTTTACACCAGGGAAAATCGTTAGGTATTTACTCATCTTCTGTCTTTTAAATAGGTAGTTCAGGTCTTCTATGGGTTCACAGGTATAGTAGCTGGTGGGAGCCTCTGGTTGCAGGTTCAGGACTTCAGATATTGCAGGCTTAAACCTGGAAAGAGGTATCCAACTATCTAATGCTAGTACTTTGACCGTGGAAGGCATGGCCAACACCAGTGAAAACGGTCCCTTCCATTAGGGTTGTAGTTGTTGAGTGGGTGACTCCTCATTCCATGTTTTAACAAGTACCTTATCTCCTGGCCTGATCTTGGTTTGCTGGTTAGTTCCTGGTGCGGGGAGCCTTTGAGTTCCAAACTCTCGCAAAACCTGCTGAAATCGTCCAAGGTTAACTAGGTATTTTATTAACCCAGCCGTTTCTGGATCAGTAATTAGATCATTAGTTAAAATGACCTCACATATAACATTTTATATGGGCTCATATTAATTTTTGTTCCTGGAGAATAACGGTTTTTAAGAGGGCTATGGGCAGTAAGTTGATCCAAGTTTCTGATGTTTCCTGACATAGCTTAGCTAATGCCCATTTTGAAGTTTGATTAGCCCTTTCTACTTTCCCTGAGGATTAAGGCCTCCATGCTGAGTGTAAATAGTATTTGATTCTGAGAGCCTTAGCAATGCTTTGAGTTGTTTGCGAGGTGGAAGACGAGCGATTATTACTTTGGAGGCTTTGGGGCAACCCAAACCAGGGGATTATTTCCTTCAAGAGAACCTTGATAACCTCATTAGCCTTCTCCGTTCTGGTAGGGTAGGCTTCAACCCAGCCAGTAAAGTTGCTTCATTCTCTCCTTGACTCCAGCTGTCTTTCTGGAATCAGGTGCAGGTTGCTAACCGGGTCTTAGAGTAATTGTCTTCCCAAATCTCACCCTCCTTTGTGATGTATTCCTCCCAGTCTTTTTATTATTATTATTATTATTATTATTGGAATCTACTTCTTTGGATGATGCCTGCTGGTGTTCTCAAAGGTTCCTGACTAGTTGTGTCCTTTATAAAATAATCCGATAATATTTTAGCTTCTTCCTGAATTTTGTAGCATATTTTTGAGCTTCTGCTAAACCCATTTTTGAGTCTCATGACATTTTACATGTATGGAATTGTGCCAATAGAAACAAAATGTGGTCATATAGCCTCTCCCAATGCTTCAACCAAATCGGTTTACATCAGACCCTGGCAGCTTCTGCTGTCATTGGATCTCAGTGAGGCCTTTGCACCCACTCCCTCCCTTTGTGATTCATCCACAGACATCTCCCTCCATTGATTTGAGAACCATCTCAGCAATATTCCTGGCCTTATTCTAGTCCTCACTCCATCTCACTGCCTGCTGTTTCCTGTGAAATAAAGAAATGCCCCACACTTTAGAGGGTAAAACAAAAATTAGAGCTTAGAGAGGGTGGACTTGTCAAGAAGACACAGAGCTGGGAGTGTGGTAAGCCCTTAAAACGGGGGCTCAATGATACCGCTGCCTCCCAGGGATCCCCAATATCTGAGAGTCCCAGTGAACTGGGATGAACTCAGGGCCCAAGAAGGGCTGTCTGACCCTCCCACCTTCAAAACTACACCCAGTGCACATGGCGTGAGGGGCTTCCATGGTGATGGTAATGAAACCTCACCTGCCATCTCTCCCATTACTGCTGTGCCCCATTACTGCTGAGTCCCCTCTCATCCCATTCTGTGCTGAGTGTCCAGATGTGATCAATAGAATCAAGGGGAAATGTTCTGAGAGGAAAGGGGTTAGAGTCAGATGATGGGCTTTGAGCTGTGAACTCAGAGCCTTCAAACCTGGGGAACTCAACAGCAGTGCCAAGAAGAATGGGGGACATTGGGGTTTGAGTTTATGTTTGGAAGAATATAAGCATGACTTGGAGACTGCTATGTTCTTGTGTCCCCAGCAAGCAGAGCTAGGAGCCGCTGGAGGGAAGGTTGGTGCTAGAAGTTCATGTGAGAACAGGGCAGACACCTGCATAAATGTGTGTGGTGTAGGGGGGGGGGGGGGGGGGGGGGTCTCCCAGGCACTGCAGGTGTTTGAATCAAGGCCCAAACACTGTGGCAGGAGTACTCCCAGGGAACTCAATCATTTATTTTACTAGGGCTTTAACATAAAGTATCAGTTCTTAAGAAAATCGGCAACAAATGAGTGAAAATCTCATTTAATTGGCTATGAGATGTTGTGCAGGTGGAAATCTGGGTTAAGTGTGAAATCATTATCACCAAATTGTTGCAACAGATTACCAATGCAGCAATCATGCATAGCTGTGAGGGCTCAAGTAACGGAGCGGGTGGCCAGCACCCTGGCAGAGGGAGACAGCACAGGAAAAGGTCTTTGTGACTCAGGTCATAGAGAGGAAATGGTTTTGTGGGCAGGCAACGAGGAAAGGGGGACAGAGTAGCTGTATCCTGAAATAAAGCCTCTTAGGGATTATTTGACCATTTGTTTCTCCATGTGAATGCATAACTTTGATTGTAAAAATAGAAAAGCGCCTCTTTCCTGACAACACCCAGTCCCTGAGCCCCACAGATGGCGTTCTGGTTTCTTGCAGGAGTTTCTCATCCCACCTGCCTGCTCCCTTTTAGGACAAACCTACCAGCAAGGAGGTCTTCTAGCTCTTCCTGTGTGTGCTCTCCTTCTGGTCCTGGCTTTGGCCCCAGGGACCTCTGGGTTCTCTCAGCTGCACTTCCATCCAACCTCAGTGCCTAGGACTCTGTGCCTGACCTCCTCCAGGCAGGGCTGCTGCCCCCAGGTGTCCACCTGGTACGGGGCTCCCATGGCAGCCCTCCTCCGATGACCAAGTGTGCTGGGGATGCTAAGGCTGACTTGTTGCTGGCACAGCCAAACCTTCTTTGCTGGCTGTTTCCAAGACTCCCTAAAGGCTCCACGGATTTTCCTTAGAACACAGTCCTGAGCAGTCCCACCCATCCTCTTCCCCTCTCTCCCCCACACTGGGGGTCACACTTGCTTCATGGTCTAGTGGCTTACCCAGTTTTTTCTCGTTCTTTTCATGTATGTCTGTTCCCTCCTAAAACCCTTGCAATTTAGTCTTGGTGTCTGTTTCTCAGAGGAGCTCGGTAACAGACCCCACACTCTCTTCTCCCAGTCCCTGCTGCCCCTGTTGCAAGGTGGGGACCACAGAGCCAGCTTCCCTTGTCCAAACCATAAGCTAGCCCTTAGCAAAGTGGAGCCCCCCACTAAGGGTTGCGTTTCTCCTTGTTCCTGCTAGTCACATCCAGCACATCTGGGCTACCACCCTTGATGGCAACATTAGATTGGGGGTCACTGTGGTCATAACAGGGGTGGACCAGGTGGCAGAGTCTTCAGTCACCATGGTAACCCCAGCATCCAGTGCTAGCAGATGTTTTAGAATAGAGGCTCAGATGCTCACGGATGCAGCCCCACTCCTCCGCCCCTCCCTGCAGCTGCTGGGCAGGCCTCCTGGGCTCATCACTGCCTTCTGGCAGGGCCTCAGTGGCAGCCAGCTCTGGAAGGCATCCTCACTCTGGGTTCAGGAGCTTGCTGAGCTTCTACTTGAAAGTTTGAAGTTAGAATGTCACCTTTTCTGAGTTATATTTTTCTGCTGCAGATTTTGGACATCTCCTGAGGGACACTGAATACATGGGGGTCGATGGAGGGGAGGAAGGAGGGGCTAGAAGGAAAGGGCTATCACAGGGTGGGCCCTCTGGGACAGGGCAGGGACAGCTCTAGGGGACTTCACAGGGAGGAATGAGGAGTGGGATGCAGTGACATCACAAGGGTCCCATTGTGACCCCTCCACTATCAGCTAAGGCGGGATTGGCTGAGCCTGAACAGAGGCAGAGGGGAGTAAATAAGGGGCTGTTGCCAGAGCCTGAGCCCACCAGAGAAAGTCTGTGCAGAGGGCGGGCCTCGGTTCCTGCTGCTCCTTCATCCTGACCCCTTCACACCCTCCTCTAACAAGGACCTTGACCTCCCTTCTCCACTCTCCTGGATCCTGCTCAGTGTGGCGCCGGCCTTCTCTGGGGCCCTGGAGTTCCCACTGACCTTCAGCCCCACCAGTTGCATCTGCTGTTCCCACTGCAGGTTAGTGGACAGAGTCAAGGTGACTAATGGTGTAGAGGATACTTCGTGAGAGGGGTCCCCAACACAGGGACAGAGCACTGATGGAGCCTTTACCAAAATGCTGGGAAAGGTCTCCCCACGATCCCATACTCTCTCCCAGGCCTCAAAGGCCCTCCCCAGTCTCCAGCTGTCAGCTTTCCCACCCCCACCTTCTCTCCTCCTTTCGGTTCTGCTCCTGAATTTCTTTAAAAATTCTCCTGCATCAAGATTCCCCTGCTAGTCAGTTCCTGCCTGGGGTCACCAGGCTGCTTCAAAGTCAGGAAGAACATGGTGGGGATGGTGACTTGAGTTTCCCAGACCACAGTGCAGGTGAGAAGTGTACCCTACAGAGTGAAAAGGCACAGTGTCATCACAGGGTCATTTTAAAGTTGGAACTTAGACAACAGATGTCCCTTAAATCCAGTCTATGAGGACACCACAAAGACCATATCCTTTGCAAATTCTAGCAGAGAGGTTGTACTAGATTGGGAGAAAGTCCTAAAGAGCAAGATCCTGTGTCTTGACACAGTTTACCCTGGAGATGCTCACTGGCCTAGCACAAACTCCCAGGTCAAGCACAAATAGCCCTCAGAGAGGAGGTGGCACTAACACTCTAGGCGGTGGCTGCTCTATGGTCTGCTGCTGCCTGAAGAGCTTTGCCTCCATCACTGGTGACCACCTGGGGAATTCCTCAGTGTACTCAGGGGAATTCCTGAGTGTACACCTCAAAGGTACACTTGGATGCCCCCTCTGCAAAGCCATTTTGTTCCCTTGCTGTACCTCTGAAATCATCTGTTATCCAAGTATTTGCAAATCCACCTGTCTTCTGTGTGTGGCTTTCTATGTGGCATATCTATAGACATTGAGGATAAACAGCAAGAGTAAGACTCTGTTCCTTTTCCTAGGGAGCTCACAGTTCACTGGATAAGACAGAAGGAAGCCACTGACTCTGAAAGGGAGCAGGATGTGGCAAAGGTGGGGCAGAGGGGTGAGCACAGAGGAGATCAAGAGAAGGGGGAGAAAGACCATTGTCATGAGTGCAGCCTTTCTGGGGAGCAATGTGTGAGCTGAGCTTTGGAGAAGAAATGAGGTTCTAAAGAGTGTGGGAGAAGAGCCTTCCAAGATGTATGGGGAGACCAATGTCCCCTCTTCCCGCTGTTCCCTTCTTCCCTCTGTCCTTGCTCAGCACAGTCACAACAACTCTCCAAATCATGACACTCAAAATGCCACATCTAAAAAGAACATCCCAGTAGGTGCCTCTGCTTCTTCTGACTTGGCCTCCCTTCCCTGCCCTCTTTGGGTCTCATGCAGTTCTTTTCCCTCATCCAACCTCCACAGTCCCTCGACAGCAGATGAAAAAATTTGCATTTCCAAATCCCTGTATGCTTGTGTATGATTTGTATCCTCTGTGAGTCAACAAGGTGAACATATTCCTCAATTGGTTGTGATTTTTTTTTTTTTTTTTTTGAGATGGAGTCTTGCTCTGTCACCCAGGCTGGAGTACAACGGCATAGTCTAGGCTCACTGCAACCTCCGCCTCCTGGGTTCAAGCAATTCTCCTGCTTCAGCCTCCTGAGTAGCTGGGACTACTGGTGCATGTCACTACACTCAGCTAATTTTTGTATTTTTAGTAGATACAGGGTTTCACCATGTTGGCCACGCTGGTCTCAAACTCTTGACCACATGATCCACCCACCTCGGCCTCCCAAAGTGCTGGGATTACAGGCGTAAGCCACCGTGCCTAGCCAGTTGTGAAATTTTAAAAAATGTCTGCAACAGACTCTGCCCCTAAGAAAGCAAATTCATGCACCTACAAAGAGAAAGGAAAGGGAGAGTCACCCACCATTTGACTACTGAGTTTCCATCTGCACCCTTAAACATTTACTAGGACTTACATGAAACTCTGTGACAAAATACACCTTTCTTTTTATTTCTATCAAACAAAATACACCTTTCTTCCCTGTATCTGAAGAAGTTGGCACCCTCTGTACAGAATAGGAGATGCACAGTTCCAACAGTTATTGTATACATCACTGACCATATTAATGACTCCACAAAATCAATCATGGGTCCACCATATATTCTGTTACCTGAAGACTAACTTACAAAATTAAACTCCAACAACATGAATATACAACAAATGAACAGAGAGAAAAGATCAAATTGGTGAGCATATAATATAAACATGTACATATTACAAAGAAAAACATAGAAAGCTACTACCATATCTGTTTCTGTAATTTGTCGTAAGGCCATAATACCATTAAAATTTTTTAATTAATTAATTTTTCACCACACTTCTCTTGCTTTGTGGATTCAGGCCATCATGGATACAATGACTTCTTCCTTTCATTATCCACTCCATATTTCTCCTGCCCTCACCAAGAACCTCAATTCGTCTCAGGTCGTTGTGTTTTAGAGTGACCTAAACCTCCATTCCCAAAGGACTAAGTCCTCAATCATCCTGCCGTCTTTTAGTCGGAGTGCATCCCACTCCTCATTCCTCCCTGTGAAGTGCCCTAGAGCTGTCCCTGCCCAATGCCCTGTCCCAGAGGGCCCACCCAGTGATAGCCCTTTCCTTCCTTCTAGCCCCTCCTTCCTCCCCTCCATCGACCCCCATGTATTCAGTGTCCCTCAGGAAATGTCCAAAATCTGCAGCAGAAAATGCAACTCAGAAAAGGTGACATTCTAACTTCAAACTTTCAAGTAGAAGCTCAGCAAGCTCCTGAACCCAGAGTGAGGATGCCTTCCAGAGCTGGCTGCCACTGAGGCCCTGCCAGAAGGCAGTGATGAGCCCAGGAGGCCTGCGTACCTTCATGATGAGTATGCTCCACTTGGTGCATAGCCTTCATTGTTAGTTACCTTTATCCGTTTCTCCTTAAGGGCAGCCCATTCCATCTTGTAATAGCTCCTGGCACCAGGGCAGTACAGGTCTCCTGATCAGCTTGTGGATTTCAGTGATGTCCATTATTGAAGGGTCTGTTTTCTTGGCATCCACATGAGTCACAAACCGGGGGTTGAAATCTTGTGCAATGTGCACCACAACGTTTGTCCTCATAGAAGCTACAACTTGATCGTCCAGTCATCTCATCACCAGCACCACACCACACTGCCAATTCCACTGTTGATTGCCCACAAGTCAGTGAACTGTAACAAGGTGCCTTCTGGGGGCAGGGGCGTGTTTCTAGGGCAAGTGTTGGCCTGCAACTCCACCCACTGAGCAGAGTTCCCTTTTCCATGCAGTTTTGAGCAATTTCCTTTGGGACCCCACAGCAGCAGCAGCCCAATATCTCCCACTGGCCTTGAACTTAGCTGACCCATCTGTGAACCAAGCCCAGGTATCCTCAAGAACTTCAGTGCCCTGAAGTCCCCAAGAAGCCCAAGGTGCTGGCACAGATCCTGTGTCTGAGACAGCCACAACTACAGGGTGACTAGGTACTATTTCATGTAACTGTGAGATGCCATTAATGTCTAGTTTACTTCTTTCCTGGATGTAACACCTCCATTAGTAATGGATGCTTGCTGGGCAATACCCACTTTGTTAGTGTTCTCCTTTCTGACCCACCCCAGGATAGGGATGTCGGCATGTAACAACATGTGCTGTTACTCCCGCTTATGTACTTGTGCCTCTCCATTGTTCTACTTGGTATTTTCTTATAGAGAATGTCCTTTACAGTTAAACATAGTATTACATACACACTCTACATCTATTCCCACAATACGTTCGGCATTATTAATTATAGTCACTCCAGTGTGTATTGGCACAAAAGGTCCCACCCACAAAGATATATCAGCCAATTGTTCAGAGTTACTTCCAAATTCAGTTAATTTTTCAAAATGGGCATGGACATTTCTTGGCACCTCCATGACTTGTGCCCCTGTGTCCAGAAGAATTGACATGTTTGGCAACCTTGGTTGCCATCAAGTCCCTAACACACCGTGCAGGGCATAAGGCCTCGGGTTTTATTATGGACAGAAGTTCCTCAGCCTCTGCCCTGATGCAGTTTATTCTTGAAGATTTTGAAGTCAGGGTAGAAAGTGGAGTTAGATGCATTAGATACGCCCCTGTCCTCACAGCATAGACCTCAGCATGGAGATTCAGGTCTTTCTGGTCATCCTCCAGTTTCTTCACAGTCAGCACCAAAGCTGCTCAGGCATCTTCTCCAGATACTGCTCAGAGCTTTAAGTGTGTTTGCCCTCTCATGGCCTGATAACAAAAGAGAATTTCCCTCATGGGAAGTTCACCAGTATCTCCTCTTTGGGAATCACCTGGCATTATAGCCATGTCCATATGGTCCCATAGTTTGGATCTTTGGTTAGATTTTTCTTCCTCCTTATCCTGAAGGCATTTCCCTTGGTGCCTGGAAAGGGCTCACTCAGTGGGCCTCGGTTGCTCAAACCCTGCATATTCCCCAGAAAAGCCTGTCTTCAGGATTGGACTTTGGTGATTTAGGTCACTCATGTTAGACAAAGACCTGAGACAAACTGAGGTTTTCAGTGAGGACAGGGAAAATGTGGAATGGGTAGTGAAACAAGAAAACCAATGTACCATCATGGCCTGATTCCACAAAATAAAAATAAGCATAGTGAAAAGAATAAAATTTTTTAAATCAATTTTTATATTTAAAAAGTTTTTAAATACATATTTTAAAAGGTGTCATGGCCTCATGATAAATTACAGAAACAAGTATGGTAGTAGCTTTGCATATTTTTCTAATATGTATACATTAATATTACATGCTCACCACTTTTTTCTCTCCATTCATTTGTTGTATATACATGTTGTTGGAGTTTAATCTTATAATGTAGTCTTCAGGTAACAGAATATTTGGTGGACCTGTGATAGATTTTGAGGAGTGACTAATATGGTCAGTGATGTATACAATAACTGTTGGAACTGTGCATCTCCTTATTTGGTGTAGAGGGTGCAAACTTCTTTACATACAAGGAAGAAAGTTCTACTTTGTTTGATAGGAATAAGAGTTGTCACATTGTTTCATGTAAGTTCTGATAAGTGTCGAACGGTGCAGGTGGAGACTCAGTAGTCAAATGCTGGATGGCTGTCCTTTCCTTTCTCTTTGTAGGTGCATGAATTTACATTCTCAGCAGCAGTGTCTGTTTTAGACTTTTTAAATATTCCATAACAAAATATGAGGAATATGTTCACCTTGTTGACTCAAAAAGTATTTGGATCATACACAAGCAGATATAGGATTCAGAGATGCAAGTTTTTCATCAGAATATGATGATGTAAAATTCAAGGGAGTGTGGAGGCTGGATGGGTGGAAAGAACTACATCCAAAACAGAAGGGAGGTCAAGTCAGAAGAGGGCAGAGAAGGGAGGTCAAGTCAGAAGAAGCAGAGGCACCAACTCTGATGTTCTTTTTATAAGTGGCATTTTGAGTGTCATGATTTGGAGAGTCTCTGTGGCTGTTCCAAGCAAGGAGAGAGGGGAAAAGGAAACAGCTACAGGAGGAGGAGCAGCAGGGAGGAGGGGCATTGGCCATTCCATACTGCTGTGGAAGGCTCTTCTCTCGTATGTATGTATGTATGTATGTATGTATGTATTTTTTGAGACAAGGTCTCACTCCAGTTGCCCAGTCTGGAGTGCACTGGTGTGATCTCAGCTCACTGCAGCCTTGACCTCCCAGGCTCAGGTGATTCTCCCACCTCAGCCTCCTGAGTAGCTGTAACCACACATACGTGCCACGACTCTTGGCTAATTTGTTGTATTTTCAGTACAGACAGGGTTTCACCTTGTTGCCCAGGCTAGTGTCAAACTCCTGTATTCAAGCTGTCCACCTGCCTTGGCCTCCCAAAGTGCTGAAATTACAGGAGTGAGCCACCACACTCAGCTTCCTCATTTCTCCTCCAAAGCTCAGCTCACACATTGCTCCGGAGAAAGGTTGCACTGATGACAATGGTTTGTCTCCCCTCTCTCTTGATCCTGTCTGTGCTCACTCCTCTGCCCCATCTTTGGCCCACTCTGTTTCCTTTCAGAGTCAGTGGCTTCCTTCTGTCTCATCCAGTGAACTGTGAGCTCATTAAGGAACAGAGTCTTACCCTTGTGTTTCACCTTCAATGTCTATAGTTATGCCACATAGAAAGCCACACACAGAAGACAGATGGATTTGCAAGTGCTTGGATAACAAACTGTTACGAGGTAAAAAGTCTTGACTCTGAGTTGTCCAGGCTCATGGGGCATTGAACAAATAATGAATAAAACACTCAAAGCAACAAAAGAGCAAAGCAATGAAAGAAGCAACAAAAGCACAGATTTATTGTGCACAAACAAAGCGATGAAAGAATGAAGCAATGAAAGCACAGATTTACTGAAGCAAAAGTACACTCCACAGAGTGGAAGCAGGCTCAAGTAAAGGGCTCAAGGGTGCTGATTACAATGTTCTTTAGGGTTTGTATTAAGCTATTGATAAAATAATTTAGTAACACCTCTAGGTGCCCTTTAGAGGCCTCCAACTGGTTATACCCTATGAAGGACTTACTCCGGATGAAACAAGAGGCTGAAGTGGAAACTTCTGTCTTGTAACAGGAGGGAGGATGTGACTTCCATGCTGTCTAGTACTGGCTGCACCTGCTGTTTTTTTGCTTATGCCTTAACTGTTGGTTACCCTAATTCCCTATTCTCCTGTCTCAATGATTTCAGAGGTACAGTAAGGAAAAAATGGCTTTGCAGAGTGGGCATCTAAGCATACCTTTGAAGAGTAGTTCCTGGGAATTCCCAAGGTGGGCTCCAGTGATGGAGGCAAAGCTCTCCAGGCAGCGGAAGACCATAAGGCAGCCACCCACTTAGGGCGTCAGTGCCACCTCCTCTCAATGCCATTGGTACCAATGATGGTGCTGCCATTGTTGAAGGTTGTTCTTACTCCACCTGGAAGTTTATGCTCGGCTAGGGAACTTCACCAGTGTAAAGTATGGCAGGAGACAGGGACTTAATTCTGAGGCCTCTCTCCCAACCTGGTAAAACCTCTCCACTAGAATTTGAAAAAAAAAAAAAAAAAAGGCGGTATTTGTGGTGCCCTCATAAACAGGATCCCAAAGATTCTCCCCTCCTCATCCATCAGATGCCCTAGGCTGGAAGGTGGCCCCAGGAGAACACCTTCTAGCCCCTGCCTCCTTCCCCATCTACCCCTATCTATTCAGCGCCCCTCAGAAAACATCCCAAGTTTGTGGCAGAAAACAAAAGTGTAAATCAGAAGAGGTGACATTCAACTTCACACCTTCATGTAGAAGCCCAGCAAGCTCTTGAACCCAGAGCCAGGATGCCTTCCAGAACCAGCTGCTGCCACGACCCTGAGAGAAGGCAGTAAAGGGAGGAGGCCTGCTCAGAAGCTCAAGCATCTGATCCTCCATTCTAGAACACCTGCTAGTGCTGCATAGCTGGGGTTTCTATGATGACTGAAGACAAGACTGACACCTGGTCCACTCCTGCCATGGCCACAGTGGTCCTCAATGTAATGTTGCCATCCGAGTGGTAGCCCAGATGTGCTGGATGTGACTAGCAGAAACGTGTGCAAAACATAGCCCTTAGCAGGGCCCAGCCTTACTAAGAGGTCATGTATGCTCTAGGCAAGGCCAGGCTGGCTCTATGGTCTGCAACTGTCAACCTCACCACAGGGGCAGCAGGGACTGAGAGAAGAAGGGTTGGAGTCTCTGTTATTCAGCTCCTCTGAGCAGCAGATGCCAAGAGCACACTAAACTGCAAGGGTTTTAGGAAGGAACATAACATTGTGAAAATTATGAAGGACAGGGTGAGCCATCAGACCTTAAAGCAAGTATCAGCCCTAGTGGGAAATAGAAGGGAAGAGGATGGGTGGGACTGCTCAGAACTATATTCTAAGGAAAATCCATGGAGCCTTTAGGGAGTCTTTGAAACAGCCAGCAAAAAAGTTCCGGGCGTGCCAGCAGCAAGTTGGCCTTAGCACCCCCACCACACTTGGTCATCAGAGGAGAGCTGCCAGGGGAGGCCCATACCAGGTGGACACCTGGAAGGAGCAGCCCCACCTGGAGGAGGTCAGGCACACAGAGTCCTAGGTACTGAGGCTGGGCACCATGGATGGAAGTGCAGCTGAGAGAACCCAGAGGTTCCTGGGCTCCCTGGGGCCCAAGCCAGGACCAGCAGGCGAACACACATAAGGAACTAAAAGACCTACTTGCTGGTGGGGTTGTCCTAGAAGGGGGCAGGCGGGTGGGACCAAAACCTCCTGCAAGAAAGCAGAATACCATCTGTGGGGCTCAGAGATTGGTTGGTGTTAGGAAAGAGGCTCTTTTCTATTTATTTTAAAAATCAAAGTTATACATTCGCAGGTAACAAATGGTCAAATAACACCTAAGAGGCTTTACTTCAGAAAACAGCAACTGTCCCCTTCTTTGCCATTTGCTGTCTCATTTGCCGGTGCTATCTCCTTCTCCCAGAGTGATGGCCACCTACTCTGTTACCTGACCTTTGTATGATTGCTTCATTGGCAATTTTTTGCAACAATTTGGTAATAATTTGACAGTTAACCTATTCTTCCAGGTGTATAGCATCTCAGACTAAATTAGATTCTCATATGTTGCCGATTTTCTTAAGAATATTCCTTATGTTAAAGCCCTGATAAAATACATGTTTGAGTTCCTTGGGAGTGTCCCTGCCACAGTGTTTGGGCTTTGATTCAAACAGGGAGATCCCACATATATGCAGGGTCTGCCCTGTTCTCACATGAACTTCTAGCACCATTCTCTCTTCTGGTGACTCCTAGCTATGCTTGATGGGGACATATGAACATCAGGAGCCTCCAAATCATGCTTACATTCTTCGAACATAAACTTAGACCCAAATCCCCCCCATTCCCCTTGGCATTGCTGCCAAGCGCCCAACATTTGAAGGCCCTGGACTCATTGCTGAACAGCCCCTAGTCTGACTTCAATCCACTCTCTACTCCCAGAGTCTGGCCCCTCCCCTCAGGCCTCAATTTTCTCCTGATTCTATTGATCGCATCTGGACATTTAGCACAGAATAAGATGAAAGGAGACACGGCAGTAATGGGAGAGATGGCAGGTGAGGTTTCTTTACCATCACCATGGACGCCTCAGGCCATGCGCACTGGGTGGGGCTTCGGAGGTGACGAGGTCAGACAGTGCTTCTTAGGCCCTGGGTTCATCTCAGCTCACTGGAACCCTCAGACATTAGGAATCCCTGGGAGGTAGCGGTGTCACTGAGCCCCATTTCAAGGACTTACCACACTCCCCGCTGTGTGTGATATTGACAAGTCCACCCTCTCTGAGCTCCAATTTTTGTTTTCACTCTTTAAAGTGTGGGACATTTCTTTGTTCCCGAGTGAACAGCAGGAAATGAGATGGAGTGAGAGCCGAAAGAAGGCAAGGAATATTCCTGAGATTGTTCTCAAAGAGATGGAGATGTCTGTGGATGAATCACAAAGGGAGGAAATGGGTGCAAAGGTCTCACTGAGGTCCAATGACAGCAGAACCTGTCAGAGTCTAAGATCTGGACCAGATTTGGCTGAAGTTTTGGGGGAGCCTATATGACAATATTTTGTTTCTATTGGCACCATGTCATACATGAACAATGTCATACATGAACAATGTCATACATGAACAATGTCATACATGAACAATGTCATACATGAACAATGTCATACATGAACAATGTCATAGCACTCAAAAATGGGTTTAGCCGAAGCCTAAAAATATGCCACAAAATTCAAGAAGAAGCTAAAATATTATCGGATTATTTGTTAAAGACATAATCAGGAAACTTTAGAAAACACCAGCATGCATCATCCAAAGTAGTAGATTCCAGTTCAAAAAAAAAAAGACAGCGAGAGAGAAAGAGGAATACAGCAGAAGCTCAGAGGTGGGTGAGATTTGGGAAGACAGTTACTTTGTAGGACCCTGTGAGCAACCTGCCCCTGAGTCCAAAAAGACAGCTGGAGTTAAAGAGAGAATGAAGCAGAAGTTGCACCCCAGGAAAATAAATATTTGGTGAGAAACGCTTATAATATCATCTCCAGGAAGATCTGGTCATAAAATCCTTCCAGAGAGAGGTCCTCAAACCCAAATTCACTTCTTGAGGCCAACACTGAAATTGGCTGAACCCCTGTCTACTGTCTACCCACACCATGTTCCACCTGCAAGGCTTGTCTCTCCTTTAAATGAGATGAGCTAAGAACGGAACCTGTGTTTGAGGATGGGTCTTCATCTTCACTTGACCATAACTTGCCTACAACTTTAGGGTAAATGTAATAGTTTCAATACTTTTGTTCTCTATAATTAAAAACCAAAGCAAAACCCCACACCAATAGCTTCATCAAGAGATTCTCACTTGGGCATTGGACCCATTGGCCATATCAAACTCTGATCTGTACACTCTTGGGGGATTAGAATATGCCCAGTTGGTAGAGCACCTGACCAGCTGGGAAAGCACTTGCCCTTCACCTCATTCCACCCTCAAAACAGAGGGTCCAGGAGGACAAGGACTGCCAAGGCTCTGAGAAGTTCTCTCACCCAATGTTACTTCTGACAGCAAATTGTAAGGAGGAGTAGCACTCACCAAGAGGCCTAGGGCCTGCCTTGGATCTTTGCATATAGAACTTAATGGCAGCCCTCAGTGTATTAGTGAAGACACTGATCTTACTAAGGAGAGAAAAGAGGCACAAAGAAGCTGGTCGAACTTGCCCAAGATCACACAGCCAGTCTGTGGCCCAGCTTGCCTTTGAGCTCAGGCACTCGACTCCACATTCTCTGACACCTTCTGGTTCCTCTGACTTCTTCCCATCTGAGGCTCCCTGCTCTGCGCTCAGATGCCCCCTCTGCCTCGCTGCTCAGGAACATAGGCTTCCACAGATAGAGGTAAGGATATGAAACCAGCCAGGCCGGCAAGGACTGAATCCAAATCCCAGGTTTCTCTCCAAGTCCAGGCCTTTCCTGGCAGATATGAGCAGCAAGACCAGGGTAGCCACAGAGGTGAGCTTGGCTGGGCGGAAACTCCCTGAACAGCCAAGTGTGCATGGGATTCTTCCAGGGGTCAGCCCGGTCCTGTCCTGTTCCAGTTAGGAGGCACTGGGCATCTGGGCACTCAAAACCTCCCACTGTGAAGAAGACTGAACCAGTAAGGCCACACGCCGGGCACGGGTCCCCATTTTCAGAGGATGGAGTCAGCCTTGTCAGGGCCGCTCATGTGTCCACCTCCTGCAGGCTCCCTCTATCCAAACGGCAATTCCATACCTGGGAATTTGCAAAAGGAGAGATTGAAAGGCCCAGGGCATTTCTGTGGTCCCGACTAACCCTCAAAGATACTCTTGGTCTGTGTGTTCCTCATTTTCAAATTAGAGGCTAAACATGGACAAGGCTGGTAGCAGAGTGTGCAGGTCTACTGGCCAGCCCTATATTTACTCCTCTCTCCAGGCAGAGGGGCCAGTGCCACTCGCTCAGGCAGCAGTCACGTGAGGTCCATCCTCTGGGAAGGCCCTCCCTGATGATCCCTCTGTGATTCTGACCACAGGATGCCTGCAGCGCCCAGAGTCCCAGGTGGAGCAGATTCGGCCATGAGAAGCTTGGTTCCGAGGTCTTTCTGCTGTTATGTCTGTAATTACTAAACTTTTTTTCATATAATTGCATTTTTCAAACATATGAAGGTTACAAAAAAATTATATAACAGGTAAACAGAAGTGCCATTTTGCTTCCATTTGCTCTGGTCCCCTAAGGGGCAGGAAAGCAAGTGACCTTATTCCTGGTATCAAAATGGCATGGCTGGAGTTCAGGTGGGCTGATGGGAAGCTGTGCATCCTGTAGCACCCTGGAATGGCTGAAATTAAGTCCTTTAGGTGGCAAAATTGGCTCATGGAGCAGAAATAGCCCGCCCATAGGCACGTGGGAGCAAGATGTCCTTCAGGCCCCCAAACCTCTTCTGAGCCTCTTTGCCTGCAGACAGCTGGGCGGGCGTGTCTGACCATCCCATGTGGCCAGGGTCCATCTGCAGCAGTTGTGGATTGAGAGCTGTGTCCTTGTCCGTGCTGATTTGAGAGGGATTGGAGGAAGGCTGCGGTGTCTTGGTCTTCTTCCCCAGTGTTAGCCACTGCAATGGCAGGGGGAGGAGGCGGTAGGCTGAGAGCACGGACAATGCAAAGGCAGTCATGGCTGATTGCTAGAGGGAAAGATGAAGGAGACATTAACTCTTCTCCTGAGGCCCAAGTCAGAACAGATATTTTTCAGGTGTTGAGCATGCATGTGCCTCACTTGGGTGTGGGCAGCATTTCTGATTGAACAGAGCCACAGCGCTTGATGCAGGTTTACGTGAGCCCCAGTTTCACCAGCGGGTCTTCTCTCCTCCCTCCTCGGATGTCTCATGGCTCCATCTGTACTCTTAGTGGCCTGGTCTTTCTCTGAGACAATTCCAGGCTGGTTCCCCTGCTTTGCTATCCCCCACAACCTCTCCCACACCATTGCCCAGCTCCCAAGAGCTCATTGTGGCTGAGGAAGGGGGTGCCTTGACATGGAGTTCCCTTCACATGAGGGTCCCAGAACACTCCTCCTGGAAGTGCTCCACCAGGACCCCTGCCACACGCGCCTCTTGGTGCAGGGAGGGGAAGAGAGCAGGTCGTGTCCGATGTGGGTGTGTCTGTGTGCAATGGCTGCTTGTATCCTTGTGTGTTGTGTACCTGCTCAGCAAACACCTCCAGTTAACTGAGTGCCCAAGTGATTCTTCTGATCAGGTACGGCCCTGGAGGAAGTGCAGGAGATGGCCTTCTCTTTTTGCCTTGGGGGGTCCAATTTCCCAGGATCACTTTGACCTGTGGCCAAGAATGATCCTGGGCAAAACAGCACATTTAACCCGTTTGATTTCAACTCAATACTTTCCCATTGTGCCTCCCTCTCGTCCCAAATGTGCCAAATACATCTAGTCTCATCTTAGTATTTACTCTTTGCCTTGTCTGTCAGGTCCTGTTCTCTATGAGTGAATATCCTAATGACCATAATATAATCAGTTCCCTTTTTGGGGACTGATGTTTGCTGAGAACTGTCTCTGTGAATGCTGTCTTGCCGCAAAACTTCACCTCTGGATAAAGCAGCTGTGCTCCTTCTGGGTGTCTGCATCGGAGCTGCTGAGGCATCGCCAAGAATGCACCACACAGCTGACTACGCTGCTGAGCATATCTCATTACCAAACGCACGTCCCTTTCAAGGATGCCAGGCCATTAGGGCTGCATTGCCACCTTGATGGACACTGGGGATTAATGCCTGTGTGTCCTAGTTTCATTAAAAAGTTTGAAGTTTTCTGGGTGCGGTGGCTCACGCCTGTAATCCCAGCACTTTGGGAGGCCAAGGTGGGCAGATTACGAGGTCAGGAGATCGAGACCATCTCGACCAACATGGTGAAACCCCATTTCTACTAAAATACAGAAAAGTAGCCAGGCGTGGTGGTGGCGGCTGTCATCCCAGCTACTGGGGAGGCTGAGGCAGAAGAATGGCTTGAACCCAGGAGGAGGAGGTTGCAGTGAGCTGAAATGGTGCCACTGCACTCCAGTCTGGTGACAGAGCAAGACTCCGTCCCCCGCCCCCAAAAAGTTTGAAGTTTGATTTTATGACTTACTGGAATAATGGTTAAGTATATTAATTTCATATAGTTAAATTTTTTTTTCTCCTGACTTTGAAAGAAATTGACACTCTTTCGTGGGCCTGTAAGTTTCCTGGCCCTGGTCACTGTACCCACCCTGCCCATGGCTTAGGGGTCCTAGCAGCAAGCCTGTTTGTGACTGGCCCCTACACTCTCCCACTCTGCCCTGAGATTTTTTCCGAAAGGAATCTCCCTGCACAGAGGGTAGAGCTGGAGATCTCCATGTCCTGGGGTGGCTCCCAGGTCACCACTGCCCAGTATGTCTCTGTCTGCTGACAGGACTCTGCTTTCTTAACTCCTTAATGGAGTTCCTGGAGTTGGAGGGAAGCGCTTCCCATCAGAAACCCAATTGTGTCGGTTTTTCTTCCATTTGAAACAAATGATCAAAGTGATAGCGTTTTCTATGTTACATGTCTGTCTCTGGTCACTTAAAAACAAAACAGAGCAGGGAGTCTCTCTGACAGCCCAGGAGAACAGGAAGGCAGCCCTGGGGTAACCTGTCAAGGTTCAGATCATGACCCCCAGCATCGGCCACGGCTGGGTGACATCCTCATTCCCCAGGGGACAGGTGATCCTTTCCTCACCCCACAGCTCAGACCCCAGGATCGGCCCCAATCCCCGTGTTCTGAGTTCCTCCTACTTCCCCTTTCCATCCTGGTCTATCCCCAGCCAGCTCCGAAGGAGGCCAGCCCTGTGGGACAGGGAGGGGTCCAGCCTGAGACCCGGCCTGAGCCGGGAGGGAGCGCTTGTCCTGCTCTGGCCCCTGTGTCGAGTCCCCTCTTACCCGGCAGGTGGTGACGACTCCCCATCCGCGGAGGCTCCCCCGCCAACACCGAGTCCGCACCGGTCTGTCCTCCAGGGCCCGGTGCAGGAGCACCTTTTGCCCCTGGGTGGCCTGACCCTGCTGACCACGGGTCACCTCCCTGACCACCAATACTCTGCCAACTGCCCCCTGAGTGACTAAGACAGCCCAGTCTAAATTCCCGACTACACACGGTGACCCAATAGTCCCGACTCCCCAAGACAGGGACCCTGAGACAAAAGCTTCGTCAGTTCCTCCGGGAACCAACTGCCGGGAGATTCTGATTGGCTGAGCCACGTGTCCACGTGACCGACCAAAACCGGCCACCGGGGTCTCCCAACTGCCTGTCAAACGCACAGCCCTGTGGGGTCCCCAGAGAGGAAGAGCCGAGAAGGAGGCTGGGCCGGGGGCCAGGCGGCTTCCTCCATGGACCCTTTAATCTACCTCACTTTTTTATCTTTTTTTTTTTTTCAGCAGCTTTACTAAGTTATAATTAACACACTATGTAATTCACCCATTTAAAATGTGCACTGGGCCCGGCGCGGTGGCTCACGCCTGTAATCCCAGCACTTTGGGAGGCCGAGGGGGTGGGGTGGGGGGTGTGGGTCACCTGAGGTCATGAGTTCAAGACCAGCCTGGCCAACATGGCGAAACTCTGTCTCTATTAAAGATACAAAAAATATCCAGGTAGTGGTGCGTGCTTGTGATCCCAGGTACTCGGGAGGCTGAGGCAGGAGAATCGCTTGAGCCTAGGAGATAGAAGTTGCCATGAACCAAAATTGCACCACTTCACTCCAGCCTGGGTGACAGTGAGACCCTGTCTCTAAAATAAAATGAAATAAAATAAAGAGAATATACACTGGTTCTTAGTATATTCACAGAATTGTGCAATCATCGGCACCATCTAATATGAGAACATTTTCTATATATATATGTAGAGAAAGGGGTCTTGCTATGTTGTCCAGTCTGGCCTTGAACTCTTGAGGTGAAACCATCCTCCTCCTTCAGCCTGTGCAATACCTAAGCACAGGTGCAAGCATCCATATTACAGGCATGAGATGCCTCACCTGGCCCAGAACTTAGTTTTTTTTTACTGAAAAATATTCCCTTGTATGCATATACGATATTTATCCAGTCATCAGCTGATGGACTTTTGAACTGTTTCCACTTTTGTTTATTATGAATAAAGCTGCTATGAGCATTTTTGTACAAGATTGTGTAGATTTATGTTTTCATTTCTGCTTATACATGTAGGAGTATAATTTCTCAGTCAAAGTATAACTCTGTTTAATTTTTGAGAGGAATTACCAACCTGTTTTCCCTCTTCTTTTTTCAGAGACGGGGTCTCACTCTGTCAACGAGGCTGGAGTGCAGTGGCACAACCACCACTCACTGCAGCATCGACCTCCTGGACTCAAGTGACCCTCCAGTCTCAGCTCCCTAAGTAGCTGAGACTACAGGAACACGCCACCATGCCTGCAGAACTTTTTGTTTGTTTATTTGTTTTGTTTTTATAGAGACAGGGTTTCATCATGTTGCCCAGGCTGCTCTCGAACTCCTGACCTCAGGCAATCTGCCCATCTTGGCCTCCCAATTGCTGGGATTCCAGGCATGAGACACCGCACCTGGCTGCCAACCTGTTTTCTAAAGTGGCTGCACCATTCCACATTCCCACCACCAGTGATGAGGGTTTTTTCCTCCATCCTTGCCAACACCTGTTCTTGTCTGTAGATTTTTATCACATAAGGGTATAAGGTGGCATCTCATTGTGCGATTGATTTGCCTTTCCCTAATGACTAATGGTATTGAGCATCATGTCATGTGATTATTAGCAATTTGTATATTATCTTTGGAGAAATGTCCGTGCAAATTTTTCACTCATTTTTCACTTGGGTTATTTTCCTTTTGTTGAGTTGTAAGAGTTCCCTGTGTATTCTGATACAAGTCCCTTATGAGATAAGTTGCCAGGTTTTTCTCCCATCCTATGGCTTGTCTTTTTACTTTCTGGGTGGTGGTCTTTGAAGTCAAATTTTTTAAATTTTGGTGAAGTCCAATTTTGTTTTTGTCACTTGTACTTTTTTTCTTTTTTTCTTTTTCTTTTTTTTTTTTTTTTTTTTTTGAGACAGGGTCTCATTCTGTCACACAGGCTGGAGTGCAGTGGTGCAATCATGGCTTACTGCAGCTTAGAACTCCTCAGCTTAAGTGAT
The DNA here is from genome assembly GCF_024542745.1 of Macaca thibetana thibetana. Taxonomy (NCBI): domain Eukaryota; kingdom Metazoa; phylum Chordata; class Mammalia; order Primates; family Cercopithecidae; genus Macaca; species Macaca thibetana. The sequence continues at coordinate 74,209,886 of NC_065587.1, forward strand.
CCTCCCTCGTCAGCCTCCAGAGTAGCTGGAGTAGCAGGGACTGAAGGCACACGCCACCACACCTAAATTTTTTATTTTGTTTTGTAGACACAGGGTCCCCTTATGTTGCCCAGACTGGTCCAAACTCCTGGGATCCTCCCGCTTTGGCCTCCCAAATTGCTGGGATTACAGGTGTGACCCACCATGCTCAGCCACTTTTACTTTTGGTGTCATATTTAAGAAATCGTGGCCGGGTGCGGTGGCTCACGCCTGTAATCCTAGCACTTTGGGAGGCCAAGGTGGACACATCACCTGAGGTCGGGAATTGGAGACCAGCCTGACCAACGTGGAGAAACCTCGTCTCGACTAAAAATACAAAATTAGCCAGGCATGGTGGCACATGCCTATAATCCCAGTTACTTGGGAGGCTGAGGCAGGAGAATTGCTTGAACCCGTAAGGCAGAGCTTGTGGTGAGCCGAGATCGTGCCATTGCACTCCAGCCTGGGCAACAAGAGCAAAACTCCATCTAAAAAAAAAAAAAAAAATTGCTTCCTAATCCAAAGTCACAAAGACTTATCTACGTTTATCTATGTTTTCTTCAAAAAGCTTTATAGTTAGTTCTTATATTTAAGTTTTTGATGCATTTTGAATTAATTTTTGTGTACAGTGTGAACACTAGTACCAGCTAGTCTGGAGACTAAGGTGGGAGGATCACTTGAGCCCAGGAAGTCCAGTCTAGATTGAGCCATGATTGAGCCACTGTACTCCAGCCTGGATGACACAGTGGGACCCTGTCTCAAGGAAAAAAAAAAAAAAAAAAGCTGGGTCTGATGGCTCATTCTCCTGCAATCCCAGCACTTTGTTAGGCCAAGGCAGGTAGATCACTTAAGGCCAGGAGTCAAGACCAGCCTGGCCAACATGGGGTTTAGTAGAAACCCCGTCTCTACTAAAAATACAAAAATTAACCAGGAATGGTGGCAGGCACTTGTCCCAGCTATGCAGGAGGCTGAGGCAGGAGAATTGCTTGAACCCCAGAGGTGGAGACTGCAGTGAGCAGAGATCACACCACTGCACTCCAGCCTCAGCAAGCATGAGAAACAGAATAAAATAAAGTTTTAAAATTTTCATATAGGTCCCATTTTGATCTTTTCCCTGGGTTTATTAACTGCGTATGCACGTTGCTGGAGTTCAATTTTATAATTTAATCTTCAACAGAATATTTGGTGGACCCGTGATTGATTTTGTGGAGTCATTAACATGGTCAGTGATGTATACAATAACTGTTGGAACTGTGCGTCTCCTATTCTGCGTAGAGGATGCCAACTTCTTCAGATACAAGGAAGAAAGTTGTATTTTGTTTAATAGAAATAAAAAGTTGTCACATAGTTTCATATAAGTCCTAATAAGTGTTGAAGGGTGCAGATGGAAACTCAGGAGTCAAAAGGTGGATGGCTGTCCCTTTTCTTTCTCTTTGTAGGTACATGAATTTACTTTCTTAGGGGCAGAACCTGTTGGAGACGTTTTTTAAAAATCCCGCAACCAAATGAGGAATATGTTCACCTTGTTGACTCACAGAGGATACAAATCACACACAAGCAGACGGGGATTCAGAGACCAAATGTTTTCATCTGCTGTCGAGGGAGTGTGGAGATTGAGTGAATGGAAAGAACTATATGAGACCAAGAGGGCAGGGAAGGGAGGCCAAGTCAGAAGAAGCAGAGGCACCTACCCAGATGTTCTTTTTAGATGTGGCATTTTGAGCATCATGATTTGGAGAGTTGCTGTGACTGCTGAGCAGGGACAGAAGGAAGAAGGGAACAGCTGCAGGAGGGGGAGCGGCAGGGAAGAGGGGCGTTGGTCTCTCCATACATCTCAGGAGGGCTCTCCTCCCACACGCATTAAAACCTCATTTCTTTACAAAGCTCAGCTCACACATTGCTCCCCAGAAAGGCTGCACCGATGACAGTGGTCTTTCTCCCCCTTCTCTTGATCCCCTCTGTGCTCACCCCTCTGCCCCATCTTTACCACACCCTGTTTCCTTTCAGAATCAGCTTCCTTCTCTCATCCAGTGAACTGTGAGCTCCCTAAGAAAAGGCGCAGTGGCTCACACCAGTAATTCCAGCACTTTGGGAGGCTGAAGCAGCTGGATCACCTGAGGTCAGGAGTTCGAGACCAGCCTGACCAATACGATGAAACCCCGTCTCTACTAAAAATACAAAAATTAGCCAGACATGGTGGCATGAGCCTGTAATCCCAGCTACTTGGGGGGCCGAAACAGGAGAACTGGTTGAACCCTGGAGGCGGAGGTTGCAGTGAGCCGAGATTGCACCATTGCACTCCAGCCTGGGCAACAAGAGCAAAACTCTGTCTCAAAAAAAAAAAAAAAAAAAAAAGAAAGAAAGCAAGAAAGCAAACGAGAAAGAAAAGGAATCGAGTCTTGCCCTTGTTTTTCACTCTGTCTATAGATATGCCACATACAGAAAACAGGTGGAATTACAAACGCTTTGTTAACAAATGATTTCAGAGGTACATTAAAGAAACAAAATGGCTTTGCAGAGTGGGCATCTGAGTGTACCTTTGAAGAGTAGTTACTGAGTATTCCTCAGGTGGGCACCAGTGATGGAGGCAACCTCTCCAGGCAGCAGAAGACTACAGAGCAGCCGCCTGCTTAGAGCGTTAGTGCCACCTCCTCTCTGACGGCTGAAGGCTGTTTGTGTTCGACCTGGAAGTTTGTGCTTGGCCTGGGAGCTTCACCAGGGTAAACGGTGGCAGGAGACAAGGTCTTGATTCTGAGACCTCTCTCTCAACCCAGTACAACCTCTCTGCTAGAATTTGAAAAAAATGTGGTATTTGTGGTACCCTCATGGACTGGATTTAAGGGACATGTGTTGCCTAAGTCCCATCTTCAAAATGACCCAGCAGTGACACTGTTCCTTTTCACTCTTAGGGTACATTTCTCACCTGCATTATGGCCCAGGAATCTCAAGTCACCATCCCTACCATGGTCACCCCAATTTGAAGCAACCTGGCGACCCCAGGCAGGAACTGATCATCAGGGGAGACTGGAGGCAGGCGGATTTTTACAGAAATCCAACAGCAGGACCAAAACAAGGAAAAAGGTGGAAGCAGGAGGGTGGTCAACTGGAGACCCAGGAGAGGATTCCAGGATGGTGGGAAGTCCTCATCCAGCAAGATTGGTGGAGGCCCCATCTGTGCCCTGCCCCTTTCAAGAGGTTTCCTCTGCACCCCCACCCACCCCAACCCTGGCCATTGACCTGCAGGAACAGCAGATATAACTGTGGGGCCCCGAGGCCTGCAGGAACCCAGGGACTCAGGAAAGGCAGGTGTTGCGTTGAGCAGGATCCAAGTTAGCCGGGGAGGGATGTGGGAGTCCTTGTTAGAGGAGGATGTGAAGGGATTGGGATGAAGGAGTCCAGGAGGAGCAGCAGGACCCGAGGCCCTCCCTCTGCACACAGCCTTTCTCTGCTGGGCTCAGGCCCTAGCAACAGTGCCTTATTTATTTCCCCCACCCTTGCTCAGGCTTAGCCAGTCCTAGCTCCAATGATGGGGGAGGGGTCATAATGGGACTCTTGTGACATCACTACATCCCACCCCTCATTCTCTCCTGTGAAATCCTCCTGGAGCTGTCTCTGTCCTATGCCCTGTCCCAGAGAGCCTGCCTGCTACAATCCTTCCTTCCTTCTAGCCCCTGCCTCCCTCACCCCACCCACCCCCAACTATTCAGTGTCCCTCAGTAAACGTCCCAAGTTTGCAGCAGAAAACGAAACCATAGCTCAGAAAAGGTGGCATTTGCATTGCATACCTTCATGCGGAAATCTAAGCAAAGCTCTTGACCCCACAATCAGGATGCCTTCCAGAGCCGGCTGTTTCAAGACGCTGCTAGAGGCGATGAAAAACGCAGGAGGCCTTCCCAGCAGCTGCAGGGAGGGGCAGAGGATTGGGGTCGCCCTCTCAAGCATCTGACCCTTCATTCTAAAACACCTGCTAGTGCTGGAGGCCGGGGTTTCCATGGTACTGAAGACAAGACTCTGCTGTCTGGTCCACCACTGTTATGACCACAGAGGCCCCCCAATCTAATGTTGCCATCAAGATTGGTAGTTCAGGCTGGGTGTGGTGGCTCACATCTGTAATCTCAGCACTTTGGGGGGCCAAGGTGGGAGGACCGCTTGAGCTCAGGAGTTCCAGAACAGCCTGGGCAACATGGCAAAACCCTGTCTCTACTTAAAAAAGAAAAAAAAAAAAAAAAAATGGGCCAGGCATGGTGGCTCACGCCTGTAATCCCAGCACTTTGGGAGGCCAAGGCGGGTGGATCACCTGAGGTCAGGAGTTTGAGACCAGCCTGACCAACATGGAGAAACACTGTCTCTACTAAAAATACAAAATTAGCCAGACATGGTGGCACATGACTGTAATTCCAACTACTCGAGAGACTGAGATAGGAGAATTGCTTGAACCTGGGAGGCAGAATTTGCAGTGAGCTGAGATCACGCTATTGCACTCCAGTCTGGGCAACAAGAGTGAATCTCCATCTCAAAAAAAAAAAAAAAAAAAAAGAAAGAAAGAAAAAAGTAACGTAGATGCACTGGATATGACCAGCAGAAACATGGAGAAACACAGTTCTTAGTGGGGTCAGGCCTTGTGAAGCAGCAGCCTGTGGTTTGGACAAGGTCAGGCTGGTTCTGTGGTCACCCACAGTCAACCCCACCACAGGGGCTGCAGGGACCGGGAGAAGAAGGTTTGGAGTCTGTTTTCCAGCTACTCTGAGAAGCAGACACCAAGGCAGGATTAAATTGCAAGGGTTTTAGCAGGGGACATACCTTTGTGAAAAGAGTTACAAAAGACTGGGAGAACCACCAGACCATGAAGCAAGTCTCACTCCCAATGTGAGGCAGAGAGGGGAAGAGGAGAGGTGGGAGCGCTCCGGACCACAGTTCTGAGGAAAATCCACAGAGCCTTCGCTGAGTCTTTGAAACAGGCAAAAAAGAAGGTCCGGGCAACCGGCCTGGCCTTAGCATCCCCACCATACTCGGTCATTAGAGGAGAGCTGCCGCAGGAGACCTGGCCTGATGTACTACACAGTGGATACCTGTGAGGAGCCGCACTCCCTCCAGGAGGTCAGCCACAGCGTCCTGGGCACTGAGGTTGGGGACCATGGATGGAAGTATAGCTGAGAGAACCCAGAGGTTCCTGGGCCCCAGGGGCCCAAATCAGGACCAGCAACAGAACACTTAGAGAAAGAACTAGAAGACCTCCTTGCTGGTGGGGTTGTCTTAGAAGGGAGCAGGCGGGTGGGACCAGAACCTCCTGCAAGAAAGCAGAACATCGTCTGTGGGGCTCAGAGATTGGGTGGTGTCAGGAAAGAGGCTCTTTTCTATTTATTTTTAAAATCGAAGTTATACATTCACAGGGAACAATCAAGTAGTCAAAAAACACCTCAGAGGCTTTATCTCAGGAAACAGCAACTCTGTCCCCCTTTCATTGCCTGCCCACAAAACCATTTTCCTGTCTTTGAGCTGAGTCACAGACCTTCTTCTGTGCTGTCTCCTTCTCCCAGCGTGACGATGACCGCCTCTGTTCCCTGAACCCTTATAGCTATGCAGGATTGCTGCATTGGTAATTTGTTGCAGCAATTTGGTGCAAACTAATTTGACACTTCACTTAGTTTTCCACATGTATAGCATCTTACAGAAGATTACATGAGATTTTAACTCATGGTGCCGATTTTCTCCATAACTGATATTTATGTTAAAACCCTGATAAAATACATGCTGGAGTTCTTTGGCGCTGTCCCCACCACAGTGTTAGGGCCTCTACTGAAACACCTGCGGTGCCTGGGAGACCCCACATGTATCCAAGGGTCTGCCCTGTTCCCACATGTACTTCTAGCACCAATCCAGTGGCTCCCAGCTCTACTTTTGGGGGACGCATGAACATCAGGAGTCTCCAAATCATGCTTATATTCTTCCCAACATAAACTTGGACCTCATTCCCCCCGATTCCATTTCACACTGCTGTCGAGCTCTTAAGGTTTGAAGCGCCTGCACTCAGAGCTGCAGAGCCCCCAGTTTGACTCCAACCCTTCTCCTCCAAGAGTCTGGCCCTCCCCTCAGGGCTCCATTTCCCTTTGATTCTATTGATCACATCTGCACATTGAGCATGAATAAGATGAGAGGGGACTCGGCAGGATTGGGAGAGGCAGCAGGGGAGGTTTCTTGAACATCACCATGGAAGCCTCAGGCCATGTGCACTGGGTGTGATTTTGGAAGTGGTAGAGCCAGACAGCCATTCTTGGGCCCTGGGTTCAGCCCAGCTCTTTGGGACTCTCAGACATTAGGAATCTCTGGAAGGGAGCCTTGTTGTTGAGACCCATTTTCAAGGGTTTACCACATGCCCAGCTCTGTGTGATCTTGACAAGTCCACCCTCTCTGAGCTCCAGTTTTTTTTAAATCTCTAAAGTGTGGGACATTTCTTTATTCCATAAGGAAGAACAACAGGCAGGTGGGATGGAGTGAGAGATCGGCTGGAGGTGGAAGAAGGCGAGGAATATTGCTGAGATAGTTTTCAAATCAATGGAGGGGATGTCCATGGATGAATCACAAGGGGAGGGAATGGGTGCAAAGGCCTCACTGAGATCCAGTGACAGCAGGAGTTGCCAGGGTCTGATCTGGACCAGATTTGACTGAAGTTTTAGGGGGGACCTATATGACAGCGTTTGTTTCTATTGGCACAACTCAATACATGGACAATGTCATGGGACTCAAAATGAGTTTGGCAGAAGTTCAAAATTATGCCACAAAACTCAAGAAGTAGCTAAAATATCAGATTTTTATTTTTATCTTTTTTTTTTTTTTTTTTTTTTGAGACAGAGTCTTGCTTTTTTGCTCAGGCTGAAGTGAAATGGTATAATCTTGGCTCACTGCAACCTCTGCCTCCCAGTTTCAAGCAATTTTCCTGCCTCAGCCTCCCGAGTAGCTGGAATTACAGGCACCCACCACCGCACCTGGCTAATTTTTGTATTTTTAGTAGAGATGCGCTTTCATGATGTTGGCCAGGCTGGTCTTGAACTCCTGACCTCAGGTGATCCACCTGCCTCGGCCTCCCTAAGTGCTGGGATTATAGGCGTGAGCCAGCATGCCCAGCCAATATCGATTTTTTTTGTTGTTGTTTTAAGACCAAGTTTCACTCTGTTGCCCAGGTTGGAGTGCAATGACGCAATCTCAGCTTACTGCAACCTCCGCCTCCCGGGTTCAAGTGATTCTTCTGCCTCAGCTTCCTGAGTAGCTGGGATTTTAGGTGCTCACCACCACATCCAGCTAATATTTTGTATTTTTTTTTCTAGTAGAGACAGGGTTTCACCGTGCTGGCCAGGCTGGTCTCGAACTCCCGACCTTAGGTGATCCACCCACTTCGGCCTCCCAAAGTGCTGGGATTACAGGCATGAACCACTGCGTCTGGCCTCAAATTTTTAAAAGGACAAAACCAATGAGAAACCTTTTGAAAATATAATTCTAGAAAATAAAGGATGGGAGGAGTAGCGCAGAAGCTCTGAGGAGAGGTGAACCCTGAAGACTCTGTGAGCAACCAGCACCTGAGCCAAAAAAGACAGTATTGATTCTCCAGACCTGAGACAAGGCAGGAGGAAATCTGAGCATAGAGAGATAGTTCTCCAGGCCCTGTGCTACTTCTGATCCCTTTCTGCCCCAAATCCTACAAATAGGACTCTAGTATTGAGTATACTTGGGGCCACCAGGGGACTGTGAGGCCTAGGGAGCTAGGGTAGAAATGGCTGCTTCAAAAGATGAGAAACTGTGGGGATAAGGAAAGTGGAAGGATAATGCCTCAGTGTAAAGTCCAAAATCATGTACAAGCCCTTTTCTGCGATGTTAATGTCCACTGGCCGCTCCTTGGTCCTTTGATGATAATTACTTAGTGACTCAACATGACATCAAAAGAAAGGAATGTAAACATCAGTAACCAAAATGAGGCCCACTACCCTAGAGGCAAATATGAGAAAATCAGAAAACAAGCCTTCAAGTGGAAGTGCCTCAGTGAATTTACACTTGTTTGAGCCCAAAGCTTCACTTAGAAAACCTCTTATGTCTTAAAGTTATAAGACAGGATAGAATTGGATTGGTATACACTATACCACATGAGGGTCTAAGACCTGGACCAGGTTTCACTGAAGTTTTAGGGGAGCCTTTTATGGTAGCATTTTTTTCTTTTGGCACATTCCATAAATAGAAAATACCAAGTAGCTCAAAAATGGGTTTAACAGGCAGGCATTGTGGCTCACGCTTGTAATCCCAGCACTTTGGGAGGTAAAGGCAGGCAGACCACCTGAGGTCGGGAGTTCAAGATCAGCCTGACCAATATGGAGAAACCCTGTCTCTACTAAAAATACAAAAATTAACCAGGTGTGGTGCCACATGCCTCTAATCCCAGCTACTTGGGAGGCTGAAGCAGGAGAATTACTTGAACCCAGGAGGTGGAGGTTGCAGTGAGCCAAGATTATGCCATTGCACTCCAGACTGGGCAACAGGAGTGAAACTCCATCTCAAATAAATAAGTAAATAAATAAATAAAAGGTAGTTTTATAATCAGCTATAGGACTCTAACATGTGCTCTTAAATACGGGTTTCCAATAACTTTGGAGATTGTGACATTAGAATAGAAGAAAAAAACTTTCAGGACTCTCATGGAGAGCTGAAATGTTCATGAATATGAAGCAGAACAGGAGTTAACTACATGAACTGAACTAATGGAAGACTAAAACAATCCTTTTATGACTTTTTGCTTAAAGAATTGCTAACCCTTTGTTTTGTTTTTCAAAGCCAAAAACAAGTTTTTTGAGCTATTTACAGCTTTTAAAAATTGAGTATAGAATTCTCCTATAAACAAAATTTGGAGCATATTTCTCTCTACTGAATTTCTCCAAAATTTGGAAACCATTTGTAGAGTATTCTTAATTTATAGCAATATAGTTTTTTGCACAAGTGCAATATGAATCTGTTTTCTTTTCTAACAGGACACAATTGGAAACACTGGTTATTTTACCAAGGCTTTAACTGAAATGGCTTGCTTTGAGATACAGACTCCTTTAAGGAATCAAAGTTGACTTATAGAGACAATAAAATCCCCTTGAGAAAACTGGCCTCATACCTAGTCTATACAGTTCCTGTACGGGGTTCCTGACCTGTGGTAAGTAAAGAATATCAGTTCCTAGCAGGCCCAGGATCCCCAAGTTATATTAAGACCTCAAGAGGAGAGAAATTTACTCAACTCATTCAGATATGGTTGGCAGAAAACCATGGCTGGGCTCAAGGCTTTAAAGTCTTATCTGAGATTCCTCATGGAACAATGTTCCATCAAAGCCAATATAAAAAGGAGCCTATATGGCAAATAATTATTCTTGCTGTGCTTTATGCAAATGATCAGGCCAAGTATATAATAAGACTAAAGTTTATTTTGCAAACAAATCAGTCCTATCATGGTCTGTTTTTAATAAAAATGAGGACTGGAGAGAGAAAAAGTATGTTTTAAGAACTATGAGGCTGGGTGCAGTGGCTCATGTCTGTAATCCCAGCACTTTGGGAGGCTAAGGCGGGCAGATCACCTGAGGTCGGGAGTTGGAGACTAGCCTGACCAACATGGAGAAACCCCGTCTCTACTAAAAATGCGAAAAATTAGCCAGGCATGGTGGCATGTGCCTGTAATCCTGGCTACTTGGAAGGCTGAGACAGGAGAATCACTTGAACCCGGGAGGAAGAGGTTCCAGTGAACTGAGATCATGCCTTGTACTCCAGCCTGGGCAACAAGAGTGAAACTCCATCTCAAAACAAAACAAAAAAAAACTATGACTATGGTATACCTGTTATTAGATTCTAGTCTCATCCATTGTTTTTGAGGTTTTTTTCTGCAATTTAGACTGATCCTGCTTATTTCTGTAAACCAACCAGTGATCTCTGGCTACAGCTCAGATGAAATAAGAGGCATGGGTAATGTAAAAATCTGGATCAATGTTCTATTTCTGGGCACATATTGGAATCAGCTAGCAACCCCATGCGCCCAGGTCTTACCAGGTATGACAATAGCCATGAGCTACCTGGGCATGATGGCAGCCTCAGGAGTTTTTGAAGCTGACCTCACCCACTTATTTCATTTGGACACCTCTACTTAAAACCCAAGGAGCCATCTATATTTGTGGCCAATCAGTTCACCAATGCTTCCCCACTAACTGGAATGAAACTTGTACCATAGGCTATGTATCCCCAGACATCTTCATAGTCCCTGGCAATCTCTTTCTTCCAGCACCAATCTACAGGCATCCTATCTTGCCCAAGGTGAAGAGGGCTATCCAATTAATTCCACTTTCTGTGGAACATGGTATTATACCCTGTGTGGAAACCAGAATTGCTGGAATCACAAAAGTCTCCTTGATCTATAGCCAACTCTCAAAGGAAATAGCCAACAACATTGAGGCCATGACTAAAATTTTAACAATGGTGTGAGAACAAATTGACTCTTTAGGAGCTGTAGTCCTCCAAAATCTCCAAGGACTAGATATGTTAATGGAAGCACAGGGAGGAATTTGCTTAGCCTTAGATAACAAATGTTGCTTTGGGGTAAATGGATTGGCAAAAGTACAAGACAACATTAGACAACTCCTAAATTGAGCCTCTAATTGATGGGAACAAGCTTCTCAGGGTTAGATTAGGAAGCAACATGGAAATGGTTCTCTGGGTTTTTCCCTTTTTAGGTCCACTTTTACTCTCCTACTTTTGCTCCTTTTTGTCCATGTCTTCTAAATCTAATCATCTGATTTGTCTCCTCTCACTTTTGGGCTGACAAGCTCCAGGTGATCCTCAGTGAGGGATACCATCCTCTCAATGATCAAGAGTCACCCTTCTACAGGAGACCAGTAGACTGCCCAACAGTGGGACACAACAGAGGTGAATTCCCTGTCTCTGTTAGATCTGGCTGGATACCGTTTTCATTAACCTATGGAGCCACCCTGCCCTGACAGCTAGCAAGAGGCCAAAACCCACAGAATAGACACCACCACCCCTCTGTCAGCAGGAAGCAGCTACAGAAGACTGACCTTCATCCATTTTTTCCAGAATTGGGTCTAGAATCTTGAGGGGGGAAATGTTAGAGTAGGTAGTTAGACAGACATGAGCAGGGAAGGAGAGGCCCCCACCACCACCAGGACGGTCAACCATCTGGTGATGGTTAGGTGGTTGTTAAACTGTCTCTCTAAAATACTAATTGGTCACAGCTGGCACAAGGGAACGGCAGTCTCCCACTAGATACAAAACACCTGAAGCTGGTGATTAGCCGCTTTAGCAGCTTCCTGATGAGATTTTAGGACTTGGTGAATGAGCTCAAGCATGCCCACTAAGAGGCAAAATGGCAGTTTAACTAGCATAAGACCTTCCTCTAGGAACATTCCGCTGCTAAGTGAAAAACACTTCAAGTGAGCATACATACAACTTCAGTTAACACGCTGTGCATGCAGACCCTCCCAAGTGCTGGTAGGCCACTCTGCGAGGGGACAGCCCACCCCAAGGGAAGAATAAGGGGAAGAGAGACACAACCCTCCCGAATCATGCCAATGTAAAAAAACCCAAGTCAAAGGGCAATCTCTCAAGTTTCCTGCTTGGCCCTTTTCCAAGTGTACTTTACTTCCTTTCATTCCCGCTCTAAAACTTTTTAATAAACTTTCACTCCTGCTCTAAAACTTGCCTTGGTTGCTCACTCCACCTTCTGCCACTCAGATGAATTCCTTCCATCAAGGAGGCAAGAATTGAGTTGCTGCAGACCCATATGGATTCACTGCTGGTAATAGTATCATGAAAGATAGTCATTTTGAAGGAGGAGGAATGAGAGATGTATTCCTATGAATAACCTTACAGTTACCTGTCACTGAGTAAAAAGTGAAGCGTTAATATTAATGCAAGCATCCAAAGTATTTGCAAGGAAGTAGAATAGGAGGAACCTGTTTTCACTGGGATGGGGGTGGGGGGGGGCAAATGTCTAAATCAGTATGACCACTTTGGAAAACAGTTTGGCCTTATCCAATAAAGTTGAACATGCAACTCTGGCCCTGCAATTCCCCTACTACACAGCACTTTGCACATGTGTCCTGGAAGACAGGTAAATATTGATCAAGGCAGCAAAACTGAAAACAATCCAAATGTACATTAACAGAAGAATGGAGAAATTATATGCGCTACAGTCATTACAGTGGAATACTGCACAGGTTTCGTGCCCCAACATGCAGGAAAGTCACAAACAAGGTGTGGAGATCCAGAAGAACAGTAGGGCATAAAAAGCTTGCAAAACTATTCCATGTAATCTATGCAAATACAAAGAATTGAGGCAGACTACAACGAAGGGCAATTGATTGAAGAACATAAAATTCTGAATAGTGGTTGCCAAGGTGGGTACAGAGAGTTCTGCAAAAATAATCATAGAAGTTCGTTTCTGGAGCTGAGCAATGGCTACACTGGGATGAGTTCTGGAATTAGTTCTTTTTCTGCATAACATATATGTGTTTATATGTTCTTTCATGTTGACTACTGTATTTCTTTAAAGTTTTTCTCTCCATCACCCAGGCTGGAGTGCAGTGGTGCTATCACAATTCACTGCAGCCTTGACCTTCCAGACCAAGTGATCCTTCCACCTCAACCTCCCAAGTAGCTGGTACCACAGGCATGCATACGCTACTCATTTCAATTTTTTTTTTTTTTTTGAATCAGAGTCTCACTCTGTTGCCCAGGCTGGAGTGCAATGGTGTGATCTTGGCTCACTGCAACCTCCACCTCCCAGGTTCAAGCGATTCTCCTGCCTCAGCCTCCTGAGTAGCTGAGATTATAGGCACATGCCACCACATCCGGCTAATTTTTGTATTTTTTAGTAGAGACGGGGTTTCACCATATTGGTTATGCTGGTCTTGAACTCCTGACCTCGTGATCTGCCTGCCTCAGCCTCCCAAAGTGCTGGGAATACAGATGTGAGCCACCGCGCCTGGTCACAATTTTTTTTTTGAGACAGAGTCTTGCTATTTTTGCTATTTCACCCAGGCTGTAGTGCAGTGGCACAAACTCAGTTCACCGCAACCTCTGCCTCTCAGGTTCAAGCAATTCTCATGCAACATACTCGGTGAGCGTACTCGGTGGTGAATGTACTCCATAAACCTCGCTTTGCCTTTTCTTCTTTTCGTATGATTTTTGTACTTCTCTCCAGGTCATTCTTTCATTCTAGGCAACATACTTGGAGGCTGTGGGAGGAGAATCGCTTGAACCTGGGAGGCGGAGGTTGCAGTGAGCCAAGATCGCGCCATCGCACTCCAGCCTGGGCAACAAGAGTGAAACTCTGTCTCAAAAAAAAAAAAAAAAAAGGAAAAGAAAAGGAAAGAAAATGGCATCCTGCGGGGCAGGTACAGGGGACAGCCCAGGGAAGGAGGCTGCCATTTCCTGAAATAGAACCTCCTAGAAACTGACTGTTCAATTCATGCAAAATCTGAATAAGAAATCAAAATGATAGAAAGTAACCTCTTTCCTGACCATCACCCAGTGCCTGTCACACAGCGCCAGGGACTGAGAGACCCTCCTCCCCATTGTCCTGCTCCCTTCTAGGACACCCCACCAGCACAAAGTTTTCCATTGACAGGGCCCACGTGTGTCTTCCTGGGGTTGATCCTAGTGCTAGAATCAAGGATACAGGAATGTTCTCAGGTCCCTTAGCCATGCTGTCCTCCCAGTGTCCTATACTCCTCAGGTTCAGAGCCCCAGGCCTCAGCACCTCACCTTTCCTTGTTGAAGTCCCCAAGGCCTGACCATTCACCTGGGGACTCTGCTCTCTCTGTTCCTGCTCATCACATCTGGGCTGTCAACCTGTGGCCGTGTTACCCAATCTGAGCCTTAGGTTTTTTTCTTGTGCAAACTTAGGACAGGGAATAGAATAGGCTCATGATAGACAGGCGGAGGTGAGATGGTGTGAGAGAAATGCAGGAGCTAGAAGGAGGAAAAGACTCAACGAAGGGGTTCCTCTGAGACTGAGAGGTAGGCAAAGGCAGGTTGAGAGTCAGTTTCCGGAATCAAGTACCTGAGGGAAGGGCAGCGATAGCACCACTGCACTCCAACCTGGGCAGAAAAAAAAAAGAAAAGCTAAACATGCAACTACCATGTGACTTAGTACTTACTGTTCTTGGAACTAGCCAACAGAAATGAGAACTTAGTTCACACGAAAGCCTGTGCACAAGTGTTTATAGCCGATTTATGCAGAGTAGCCCCAAACTGGACACAACCCCAATGCCCTTCAGTGTGTGAATGTCCAGAGCAGCCTGGGGACTGCACTGCACGCTCTTACTTGGAATGTGTGTAGCTTTCCAGAGAATGAGTTAAGGTATATGTTGAGGGGCTGGGGGCGAGCAGTGCTGGCACACCAGCAGAACTGAGTTCAGCCTAGAGTTGGGTACATCTTGAGCTGAATCTCTAAGGCCTTCAGTTTCCCAGATCTGCTTCCCTTGGAAGCACTTAGGAAACAGGGCCTCCCTCCACAGGACAGCCTCCTGGGCCTGCAAAGGGGCATGTGTTTCCTCCTTAGACATGGATGTGCCTTGTCATCCCTTCTCCTACACTTAGAGCAACCTGTAAATAATTTGATAGGTGAAATAACCCATTGTCTGGAACACCATTTTTGGTGTGGGTTTATGGGTGCCTACGTACCATGTGTATGTATGTAACATGTAACATGTAATCCTGCTCAAAAAGGTTAGAAGTCACCCAGTCAGCTAGCGACTCCAGAATAATCAGACACATGTTCCCCCAAAATACCACAAGATGGCAGCACACGCACACAGCATTTCAAGCTCCTGCCCACTGAGATGACAGCAATTAATCTGCTCTCTAGTAATGCCCCTGCCACCCGGGACAGCCCTACACTTAAAAGGTTATGATGCCTGTTTCTATGATAGTGTGTTGCAAACACACACAGCATTTCTGAGGTAGATGAAGAGATCCAAAGGGTAACAGGAAATTATGTAGTTCAGAATTCTTCACCTTTTTAAAAAAAACTTTTTGTTTGTTTGTATGTATGTATGTATGTATGTATGTATGTATTTAGTTATAATAGAGACAGGGTCTTACTATGTTGCCCAGGCTATTCTTGAACTGCTGGGCTCCAGCGATCCTCCCACTTCAGCCTCCCAAAGGTCCAGGATTACAGGCATGAGCCACTGAGCGTGGCCAGAATTCTTCACCTTTTGGTAAAGAGTGTATATGTTGCACCTGAAGCCAGAAGTCAATGATACTTGATGAAAGGGTTTGTTCAGCGCAGATGACTGACGGGTTCATGGCTTGCATGTGTCATAATTGTTGCTGTTTATTTCCTGAAACTTTAGACGACATTGGGCACAATATCAATGCCTTACATGCATGGTCGCATTAAACTTTACTGTAGCCATCTGACATAGTGATTATTATCCTCATTTTACAGATGGGGAAAGAAAGGATTAGAACTTCAGGAATCTTGGCAATGGAATGCACAGTGAGTAGAGGCAGAGAGAACCCGCTTTCCTGGTGGCTCACACTCCTCCGGCACACAAGGCTCCCTCTAGCCCGCGCATGTGTCTCAGTTTTTACTGCTGAAGTCTCAGTTATATGATTATGTATATGCTCAATCCTACATCAATTGAGAATGGCCCTTAGCTTGGAATTAGTGAGAACAGTAATTAGAAATTTATTATCAGAAAAAAGGTCATAAGATTATCAGCCGCAGTCTCTTTGCTGTGCATCTTTCTCATCTAGACAGAACAGCCACAGGGAATCCAGGTCCTCCCCACCACTCCAGGCTCAGCAGTTCACGCTTACCCACCCAGCCCAGGCACAGCAGTTCACGCTTACCCACCCTGCCCGGGCTCAGCAGTTCACGCTTACCCACCCAGCTCGGGCTCAGCAGTTCACGTTTACCCACCCAGCTCGGGCTCAGCAGTTCACGCTTACCCACCACCCCGGGCTCAGCAGTTCACGCTTACCCACCCAGCTCGGGCTCAGCAGTTCACGCTTACCCACCACCCCGGGCTCAGCAGTTCACGCTTACCCACCCAGCCCGGGCTCAGCAGTTCACGCTTACCCACCCAGCCCAGGCACAGCAGTTCACGCTTACCCACCCAGCCCGGGCTCAGCAGTTCACGCTTACCCACCCAGCCCGGGCTCAGCAGTTCACGCTTACCCACCCAGCTCGGGCTCAGCAGTTCACGCTTACCCGCCAAGCATGGGCACAGCAGTTCACGCTTACCCACCACCCTGGGCTCAGCAGTTCACGCTTACCCGCCAAGCATGGGCACAGCAGTTCACGTTTACCCACCACCCCGGGCTCAGCAGTTCACACTTACCCACCACCCCGGGCTCAGCAGTTCATGCTTACCCCCCAGCTCAGTCTCAGCAGTTCACGCTTACCCACCCAGCTCAGGCACAGCAGTTCACGCTTACCCGCCCAGCTCAGGCTCAGCAGTTCACGCTTACCCACCCAGCTCAGGCTCAGCAGTTCACGCTTACCCGTCCAGCTCAGGCACAGCAGTTCACGCTTACCCGCCCAGCCCGGGCTCAGCAGTTCACACTTACCCACCCAGCTCGGGCTCAGCAGTTCACGCTTACCCACCCAGCCTGGGCTCAGCAGTTCACGCTTACCTGCCCAGCTCAGGCACAGCAGTTCACGCTTACCCGCCCAGCTCAGGCACAGCAGTTCACGCTTACCCGCCCAGCTCAGGCTCAGCAGTTCACGCTTACCCACCCAGCTCAGACACAGCTGTTCATGCTTACCCAGCACCCCAGGCTCAGCAGTTCACGCTTACCCACCACCCCAGGCTCAGCAGTTCACGTTTACCCACCCAGCCCGGGCTCAGCAGTTCACGCTTACCCACCACCCCAGGCTCAGCAGTTCACGCTTACCCACCCAGCTCAGTCTCAGCAGTTCACGCTTACCCGCCCAGCTCAGGCACAGCAGTTCACGTTTACCCACCCAGCTCAGGCACAGCAGTTCACGCTTACCCACCCAGCTCAGGCTCAGCAGTTCACGCTTACCCGCCCAGCTCAGGCTCAACAGTTCACGCTTATCCGCCCAGCCCGGGCTCAGCAGTTCACGCTTACCCACCCAGCCCAGGCACAGCTGTTCACGCTTACCCAGCACCCCAGGCTCAGCAGTTCATGCTTACCCACTCAGCTCAGGCTCAGCAGTTCATGCTTACCCGCTCAGCTCAGGCTCAGCAGTTCATGCTTACCCAGCACCCCAGGCTCAGCAGTTCAGGCTTACCCACCACCCGAGGCTCAGTAGTTCATGCTTACCCACCCAGCTCAGGCTCAGCAATTCACGTTTACCCAGCACCCCAGGCTCAGCAGTTCATGCTTACCCACCCAGCTCAGGCACAGCAGTTCACGCTTACCCAGCACCTCAGGCTCAACAGTTCATGCTTACCCACCCCGCTCAGGCTCAGCAGTTCATGCTTACCCACCGAGCTCAGGCACAGCAGTTCACGCTTACCCACAACCCCAGCTCAGCAGTTCACGCTTACCCACCCAGCTCTGGCACAGATGCAACACTCAGCTTAGCAACATTCAGCTTAGGATCGGGTAAACAGGCAGAGCTTTCTCTCTTTTTTTTTTTTTTTTTTTTTTTTTTTTTTGAGACAGAGTCTCTCTCTTGTTGCCGAGGCTGGAGTGCAATGGTGCAATCTCGGTTCACCACAACCTCCACGTCCCGTGTTCAAGCGATTCTCCTGTCTCAGCCTCCCAAGTAGCTGTGATTACAGGTATGCACCACCACGCCTGGCTAATTTTGTATTTTTAGTAGAGATGGGGTTTCTCCATGGTCAGGCTGGTCTCGAACTCCAGACCTCAGGGGATCCGCCCTCCTTGGCCTCCCCAAGTGCTGGGATTACAAGCGTGAGCAACTGTGCCTGACCTTTTATTTTTTTTTCTTTTTCTTTTTGGTGGAAAAACCCAACTCCTATCAGAGCATATTCGGCATGTGATTTTTTTTTTTTTTTTTTTTTTTGAAACAGGGTCTCTGTCGCCCAGGCAGGAATGTAGTGGCGCAATCATGGATCACTGCAGTGTCAAACTTCTGGGCTCAAGCGATCCTTCCACCTCAGCGTCCCGGGTACCTAAGTCTATAGGGCAAGCACCTATAGTTTTAAATTTTTTTCTTTGTAGAGACAGAATCTCGCTTTGTTGCCCAAACTGGTCTTGAACTTCTGGCCTCAGGTGACCCTCTGGGCCTCCCAAAGCACTGGGTTTACAAGCATGAGCCACCATGCCAGACCTAACATCTCTAATTTTTTAAATTGTTTTTAAATTAATGAGACCAGGTTTCACCATGTTGCCCAGACTATTCTCAAACTCCTGGGCTCAAATGATCCACCCACGTTGGCCTCCCAAAGTGCTAAGGTTACAGGTGTGAGCCGCCGTGCTCAGCCAGCATTTCTAATTTTTGACAAGCAGACTTTTGGTACGTGATTTACCTAAGTTATGTAAAGTTATATTCAACATTATCTCTCTCTTACAAATCAAGAAAACAGGGTATCGTTAACTTTCCTAAGTGATATATTTAGGAGAAAAATGAATTTAGCAAAGTGGAGGTCTTTTGTGTCCTTTTACGGATAGTAAAATAGCATCTAGGAGAATGCGAGGTTGAAGGGAACTGTCAAAGATTTGGGGCCAACTGAGACCAGTTAGTGGCCATGACCAGGAGGGGACCTTAGGTGCTGCTTGCTCTCCCCAGCCAGGTTCGGCTGTGTGGGTGCAGACTCAGACTTGGAGGTGAGATGAAAATAATAAGAGGGAAGTGATGGAGCCAAGACAGGGCAAGGGCCTTGAGCACACACAAGGAAGAGATTCCAGCAGCTGACAGTCTCATTACAGCTGGCAGGGTAGTCAGTGAGAGCATGAGATGTGGTGGACCATGGGCAGAGAAGCTGGGAAGGATGCACTGGTGGTCTCAGCGCAGGGAGGGTGCCAGAGGGAGTGAACAGTGGAGTGGAACATTCCATTTCTGTTACGGAAAGGGTGTCGCTATTTGACAGGACAGCTCTGGGATATGACCATGGGAACGAAAGACTGGGGAGATGACAGGATCACTGGCAGGAAACTGAGAGGTCAGTATTTTGGAAATATTATTTACAAAGATACTGATATCACCAAGGACAGGAAAGTGTTAGAGAAAGTGGCAATGATTCAGAAAGTGAAATCTCTAAGGAAGAATGTTTGTACCCAGGCTTTGGTAGATGAAGGTAACCACAGGGTGGTGGGAGAAACCGTTTTTCACGGGAAGGAGGGAGAATGTTCCAGGAAAGCATCAACGACCGGCAGAAAAGACACTCACCCCACCCACCCCTCCTCAAGCCCATGGACATTCAAAAAGCACAGGGAAGAAAACATTCCCATTTTGAGAGAGCCATAGGGGAAAGTGTGGTTTCACGCAGAGCTGCAAAGTCCAGTGTGGCAGCCACCAACCACATGTGGCTACCGAGCACTTGAAATGTGGCTCCTGGGATGAGGGACTGAATTTTTAATTGAATTTCATTCAAAGTAACTAAAAACTGAGGCAGCAGAAAATATTTTTCTGTTAATCACAGCTTTATTGGTTTGGTAGGACTTCATTTCACTTTAACCATTGAAAAGCCAAACTGGCCAGGTGCAGTGGCTCATGCCTATAATCGCAACACTTTGGGAAGCCAGGGCAGGAGGATCACTTGAGGCCAGGAGTTCAAGACCAGCCTGGGCAACACAGCAAGCCCCCAAACCAAAAAAAAAAAAAAAATTAGGCTAGGCGCGGTGGCTCACACCTGTAATGCCAGCACTTGGGGAGGCCAAGTCGGGCGGATCAGAGTTTGAGACCAGCCTGGCCAACATGGTGAAACCCCATCTCTACTAAAAATACAAAAATTAGCCAGGCGCAGTGGCACATGCCTGTAATCCCAGCTACCCGGGAGGTGGAGGTTGTGGTGAGCCAGGATGGTGCCACTGCAGTCCAGCCTGGGCTACAGAGTGAGACTCCATCTCAAAAGTAAATAAATAAATAAAATAAATAAATAAAGAAAGAAAGAATTAGTTGGGCATGGTGGCATGCTTCTGTAGTCCCAGCTACTCAGGAGGCTGAGGCAGAAGGATCCCTTGAGCCCAGTAGATCGAGGCTACAGTGAGCTATGACCACGCTACTGCACTCTTGCCTTGGTGACAGAGCAGACGCTGTCTCTAACAAAAAAAAAAAAAGAAGGGGTCATTTCCATTCTCTCTTCCACCAGAGACCTACATGCCACCACTTGTGCTGCCACCATGTCTAGTGATCCCTGAGAAGTCCAAGCATATTTTGTGAGTACTCAACACCAACACTGATGGGCGTCGGAAAACAGCCTTTGCCATCATTGCCATCAAGGGCGTGTATTGAAGATATGCTCCTGTGGTGTGGAGGAAAGCTGACATTGACCTCACTGAGAGGCCAGGAGAGCTCACTGAGGATAAGGTGGATGTGTGATCACCACTATGCAGAAAACATGCCAGCCCAAGATCCCAGACTGGTTCTCAAACAGACAGAAACATGTAAAGGATGGAAAATATAGCCAGGACCTGGTCAATGGTCTGGATAACAGCCTCTGTGAGAACCTGGAGCAACTGAAGAAGATTTGAGCCCATAGAGGGCTGTGCCACTTCTGGGGCCTTCATGTCCCAGGACAGCACAGCAATACCACTGGCCGCTGTGGCCATAACATGGGTGTATCCAAGAAGAAGTAAGTCTGTAGGCCTTGTCTGTTAATAGTTTATATGCCTAAACAAAATAAAATAAAAATTTAAAAATCATAAAAAAGAAAAGTCAAACTAACATGTGCTCTATACATAAAATACACACCAGATTTTAAGGACAGTATGGAAGAAAAAAGATGTAAAATATCTTCTAACATTTCTATACTTTTTGCATGTTGCAGTGTTTTGGGTTATACAAAATATGTTTTTCATGTTGGATTTATTGGGCTACATAAAATATATAGTTGAAATTAATTTCACCTGGTTCTTTTTACTTATTTTAATAGGGCTACTAGAAAATTTAGCTGAGCAAGGTGGTTCACACCTGTAATCCCAGCACTTTGGGAGGCCAAGGTGAGTGGATTGGTTGAATGAATTGGAGTTTGGGAATGAAAGTAAAAGAATCAAGGGTGGGCTGGGCGCAGTGGCTCACACCTGTAATCCCAGCACTTTGGGAGGCCGAGGCAGGCAGATCACCTGAGGTCAGGAATTTGAGGCCAGCCTGGCCAACATGACGAAACTCCATCTTTACTAATAATACACAAATTAGCCAGGCATGGTGGCACTCGCCTGTAATCCCAGGTACTTGGGAGGCTGAGGCAGGAGAATCGCTTGAATCCGGGAGGCGTAGGTTGCCATGAGCCAAGATCATGCCACTGCACTCCAGACTGGGTGACAGAGCAAGACTCTGTCTCAAAAAAAAAAAAAAAAAAAGAATCAAAGGTAACTAAAATTTGACCTGAGCAACTGGAAGGACGGAGCTGCCTGTTATTCAGAAGACTGCAAGTAGAATGTTTGAGAGGAAGGGTTTGCACGTGAGTTCATACTGGGATATGTTAAGTTTGAGAGACTTGCTAGACCACCTGCCAGATTTTGAGTGGGCAGTTGTCTAATAGGGATCTGCAGCTCACGGGAGAGATGAGGTTGCAGGTATAAATCTGAGGGTCTCTACCACATAGATGGTATTTAAAGCTCTGCAACTTGACTTCCGAATTTAAAAGAATTATAGATCAATCCACAGTCATCTCCCTGTGGCTTGCTGCATAACAATGGTATAACTAACTCCCAATTCATTCTTAAGGGTCCGTTTTTTTGCAGATGTGTATTCCTATAGACATTTGGCTCAATCTAATATTACAGTCAATGTGTATGCCCTAGACAAATACTAGCTGACAGAGTATAAGAATTCAGACTGGGGTTTCTACATTTCATGATGTAGAAATCCTATAGATGCTCACCAAGAGCTTTCTACCCTCTGCTCACAAGATGCTCTTGCCTCATTGCAGACATTTCCCCACATACCTAGAATTTTGTTTACAGTGAACAAAATGTTGGGTAAGAGTCTCCTGAGCTGAAACAGGTACACCCCCGCAGCTGAGGAAAGCTGTTCCCTCTGCATTAGGCCAATGGGTGAGCAAGCAATTCTCCCATCTAGACCCACAGCATAGAGAACCCTGTACAGAAATTACCCAACAACATACGCTGAAAAACTAAAAAGGGGGTGGGGAGAAATTGCGTCAGATGAATCCTTCTTCCCCTTTGTAGTTCCTTGGTTAGCTAAGAAAACGCAAATAAACTCTTCATTGTCACCGTTTAACCCTGGACTTGTTCTGCATTCCACTTCCCTCAGGAAGCCCACACCTCCTGATACAACCCACACCACGGTTGCCTTCCCCTCCCGGAGGTCACAGAGAAGGCATTTAAAAATGGCTCCCGGCCGGCATGGTGGCTCACGCTCAGCACATTGGGAAGCCTAGACGGGAAGATTGCTTGAGGGTAGCAGTTCAAGATAAGCCTGAGCAACACAGGGAGACCCTGTCCCTATTTTTTTTTAATGTTAAAAAAATTAATTTAATTAAATAAAAATGGTTCCCACGTCAAAGAGAATAAAGAACTACAGAAGTCAAGTGTTAGATGGTCATCACTGCATTACTGATTTTACTGATAAGGACATTGAGACCCAGAGAATTGAACTAACTTGCTCAAGCTCAAAACTGGTTAGGAGCAGATTCAGAACCAGTGCCCTGGCGCTCCCCTACTTTTTTTTTTTTTTTTTGGCTTTCTCTTTTAACTTTTTGTTATGGAAAATTTCAAACACATACAAAGGTAGGCAGAATATATACTCATCACTCAGCAACAATGATAACAATTACCAACAAGTTGCCAGAATCGTTTTATCTATCCTCTCGTATTTGTACTGGATTGTTTTAAAGCAAATCCAAGATACTTGAACTTCTGTTAAATGGGATGGAAACAAATAAAAGACAAAACATTTTTTTTAAAATCCAAGATACTATCATTTCTCTCGTAAATACTTAAGCATGCTTCTCTAACTGATAAGAAAATTTTAAAAAGAAAAACACATGCCACCAAACACTCAATAAAGCTAACAATAAAGCTAACAACAATCCCTTTGATATCACCTACTATCTGCATATATATATATATGTTTGAGACGGAGTCTCACTCTGTTGCTCAGGCTGGAGTGCCATGGTGCGATCTTGGCTAACTGCAACCTCTGCCTCCCAGGTTCAAGCGATTCTCCTGCCTCAGCCTCCCAAGCAGCTGGAACTACAGGCGCGTGCCACCATGCCCGGCTAATTTTTGTATTTTTAGTAGAAATGGGGTTTCACCGTGTTAGCCAGGATGCATATTTATTTATCTGATTATCTCAAGGGTATCTTTTTACAACTGGCTTGTTTGAATCAGGATTAGAAAGGTTCATACATTGCATTTGGTTATTATTATCTCTTAAGTCTCTTTTATTCCATACCACTCTTACATCTCTTTTTGTTTTAATGCCATTGGTTTTTTGGAGAGGATGAATCAATTGGCTTCTAGAATGTTCCGTGTTCTGAGTTTGGGTTTTTGCTCCCTATGGTGTCATCTGCATCCTGTAGTACTCTGTCCCCTGTATTCCCCGTACATTGGAAATTCAGGTCTAAAGGCTTGTTCGGATTCAGCTTTTTAGGGAAGAAGACTTAATAAGAGATACTGTGTTTTTGCTATAGCTACCCATCTGGAGGGCTCCTTGCTGCGTTTGGTGATGCTAAGGCCAAATGCTCAGTAGGTTCAGGTGATGTGAGCCTGATCTCTTCATCATAAAGTTCCCTGTAAACCTTTCACGTCGTGGTTCTAGCATCTCCTGATGATCATTATCTACATTCACTGTTTCATTCATGCCTGCAAGATGATTTTTTAAAAATTCTATCATTCTTTTTGCTTCTCTTAATTAGAATTATTCTACAAAGGAAAACTTTTCCTTATCACCGACTTGGTGTTTTTGAAATACAGCTGATGCTGGGCACAGTGGCTCTTGCTTGTAATCCCAGTACTTTGGGATGTCAAGATGGGTGGATTGCTTTGAGCCCAGGAGTTCGAGATCAGCCTGGGCAACATGTCAAAACCTCATCTCTACAAAAAAATACAAAAGGTAGCCAGGCCTGGTGGCACATGCCTGTAGTCCCAGTCAGTCAGGAGGCTGCAGTGGGAGGATCAGCTGAGCCTGTGAAGTCGAGGCTACAGTGAGCTATGATTGCACCACTGCACTCCAGATTGGTCAACAGAGTGAACCCCTGAAGAAAGGAAAGAAAGGGAAGCAAGATGAAAGATGAAAGAGGGGAAGGGAAGGGAGAAGGAAGGAAGGAAGGAAAAAAAGGAAGGAAGGGAGGGAGAGAGAGAGGAAAGAAGCAAGGGAACTAATATAGAGAGGTAGGATAAATGCTTGATTCTGTCCCTTTATTTCTCAATTGTAAAAGAACTGGCCTATTCCCTAGAAAATTCTAGTGGTGACAAATGCAGGGGGTCTTGTTTTTGTTTCATTTTGTAATTTGGTCATTATGATATGTTTCAGTCTATTGTAAACATCTGTTTTGGTGCTAAAACTTGTCCCATTTTAAGTGAGTCAGTTCTGGGTTCCTTTGACTTCATCTGTTAGTGTTTGATACCTTCCTTGCTTTCAACATGATAAGCAGTCCAGTGCTCACCTCATTCATGCCCTGCCCTAGACCTGTGAAAATCTGTTTTCCTGCTGGTCCGGAGTGACTCATGGGCCGTTCCACAGCCTCCCTATTCCTTGGGCTTATTTGGGTCACTTTCGCTGGCTAAGAGCTGTGGTCATTAGAATTTGGTTTTATTTGGCCAGGCACAGTGACTCACACCTGTAATCCCAGCACTTTGGGAGGCCGAGGCAGGTGGATCACGAGGTGAGGAGTTTGAGATCAGCCTGGCCAACATGATGAAACCCCGTCTCTACCAAAAAATACAAATATTAGCCGGGCATGGTGGCATGCATCTATAATCCCAGCTACTCGGGAGGCTGAGGCAGGAGAACTGCTTGAACCCTAGAGGCGGAGGTTGCAGTAAGCCGAGATCGCGCCATTGCACTCCAGCCTGGGCAACAAGAGCAAGAGCAAGAGCAAGACTCCATTAAAAAAAAAAAAAAAGTTGGTTTTATTGGCCGAGCACGGTGGCGCACACCTGTAATTCTAGCACTTTGGGAGGCTGAGGCAGGTGTATCGCTTGAGTCTAGGAATTTGAGACCAGCCTGGGCAATGTGGCAAAACCCCATCTCTACAAAAAAATATGAAAATTAGCCAGGCATGGTGGCATGTGCCTGTAGTCCCAGCTACTCGTGGGTTTGAGGTGGTAGGATTGCTTGAGTCCAGGAGGTCGAGGCTGCAGTGAGCCGTGATCATGCCACTGCACTCCAGTCTGGGTGACAAAGTGAGACCTGGTCTCTGAAAAAAAAAAAAAAGAAAAAGACAAACCCCAACTCTCCTGCAGTCTCTTCAGTGCTCTGGGGCAGGAACATAACTGACTTGGCAAGGATAGGCTGTGGTTCAGGGAAGGACACTCAGAAACTAGGTGGTCAGAATCCTGAGTGGGGTACAGGGGTGGAAGGGGAGAGAGCTTTTGTTTGTAAGAGTCTGATCAAACTATAACACTGATCATTCTTGGCACCAGCTACATTTTCATCTGCATAGAGGGAATCAGGCTGAGCGAATAGGTTAGTTTGGCTCAAGGAAGAAACTGGTCTGGGTAATGTAAGGATGAGAGTAATTCAAGGCTATTGTAATTCAAGGCTATTGTTCGTTTTTGTTTTGTTTTGTTTTGTTTTGTTTGGGGGGGGGGGGGGGGGCGGTGGTGGGGGGGATGGAGTTTCACTCTTATTGCCCAGGCTGGAGTGCAGTGATGAGATCTTGGCTCACTGCAACCTCTGCCTCTCAGGTTCAAGCAATTCTGCCTCAGCCTTCCGAGTAGCTGGGGTAGCCTGCCACCACGCCTGGCTAATTTTCTTTATATATTTAGTAGAGATAGAGTTTTGCCATATTGGCCAGGCTGGTCTT